>NC_053146.1:28867555-29517586 GCF_016808335.1 Panicum virgatum | reverse complement strand
TTCTCAGGACCATAGTCGGTTTAAAGAAAGATACCAAGAAGCTGACTGACTAGGTGGCAGAAATGTCTCTAGAGCTCAAGTCAGTCAAGGATGACTTCGAGACTCTCCGCCGCAGCCTATGCTCCAAGATTACACGCTTGGAGAAGGCTAAGGACTCCGCCTAGGGAGAACATCATCCCTAGAGCTTAAGGCACATTTATTTTTTCAGCATTTCCCTTCCAAATTTGTAATAAGTGCCTTATTTAAATTTGAATGAATAATTGTTGAACTCCCCGGGATTCAAACTGGCAGAGTTCCTTTTGTGCATATTTTGTCTCGACTGAAATTACAAGCACAGAAACAAGTGTGGGGGAGATGCACATCATGAACAGGCAGCACAAACTCGACACGACCAGCACGCGAAAGATGGGGGCAAGGTGGCCCACTCAGCTCCATCCACCTCCACTTGTTCGGTTTGCGCTCCTAAACTTCCTCTGCCCCCTACACGTTTAAAAATTCAACTCAGAGGTTCCTATTTAATTAAAAAGTGCCAAAGTCCCTATGCTTCCAAGAATAAAACTTGCATACTCTTTATTCATAGCTTCCTTTGAATCTTGTGAAATAAAAATTCATATAGGGACATTGCTTTCTAAGTAATTGATTAATGTGATACAACTAAATTTGATGGAACCACGCTCTTGCATGCAAAGCATTTGTTTTCTTTTACAAAAATAAAAATAGCTTGTCTCCTCAAATTAGTTTAAATTCCTACCAAAGCCAAAGTTAGATCATCATGCTTAAACCTTCATATGCAGTTTGACTTTGCTTAGAGTTTTGTCAAATTCTTAGATCCTTGTTAGAAACTTGCCATACTCTCAAGATCAAGAGCACGTACACATGCTATACTTCTACACTGGAAGATAGCAATATATTTTTATCCAGATATCCACAAAGAAGGTGCAAGTGTTCTACACATGCTATACTTCTACATATGCTATATATTTTCATCCAGATATCCACAAAATAAAACTCCATGTTCCATGACCACTTTCTCCAAAATTTCCACCAAAAGACATGGGCTATGCAAAAAGAAATAAAAGATGCACACCCAAAGAAGGTGTGCCACATGCTTGAAAAAGCCTGTCAAAAAAAAGTGTAAAAGATGCATACCCAAATAAGGTATGCCACATGCCCACAAGGCATGTAAAAAAAATAGCCCATGTTCAAAATAAATAAAGGAGAAAGATGGATCATGCAAAGGAGTTCACTTTCCACCAAAAATATTCCACACACTTGCACCTTTTGATCAGGTTGTATAACTTGTTTCTACTCAAATCTTATTTTTGACTTAACAATACAAGCAAAGCGAACGTGCCTCACTTTTCCTATCCAGAGCTCCAGATAAGCCTGATTAGTTGGTAGGAAGAATAAAGGCGACAACTTTGCCTTGGTAAGGATATAAAACATAAAGAGCGACTCGAGAGAAAAAACTGAGGAGCAAAGCTATTCTTTTGTTTAAAAAAAATAAAATAAATCAAAACCTTAAAACTGCTAAGCTGGAAGAGCGAGGAACCTGAAATCTAAGTCGTTCCGTTTTTCAATTACCCAAGATAAGCTTGGTAGCCACTCATAAATTCACAAGTTTCAGAGGGATCTTGGAATAACTTGTATGCAAGTTACATTCAAGGAGTGACATCCACCTTAGTCCTCACGCCTTTACTCCAGGACGAGCAAAGCACTAAGTGTGGGGGTGTTGTTGACGGTCCTTGAGTCCTAAAATTGACCATCAACCTCTGCAATTTTCTATGGTTCTCTAAACACCAAACTTAGTTATAGGGCTTATGACTAATCAATTCCACAAGTGTTGGTGATTTGTGATCTACAGGCACCCATAGTTGCATTCCAGGAAAAACACAAGTGAACACACACAGAAGGTCGCAATCCCAGTGTGTCACTTACAAGGAGGGCCCACAAATAAGAGAAAACAGGCGGGCCAAGGCAAATGCACCTCGTGGATAAGATCAGGGGCCACATGTCATCGTTTCGGAAAAGGATAAGGACGAATGGCTGACATGTGGGGCCGGTTGACCCCTAGGGTCGGCCGCACCTGGACGGCCTCCCGTCTAGGTGCACTTCGATGTGGCATGGCCCCTACTCCTCCTGATCACCTTCCATGTATGCATATGGCAGGAACCGACTTTGAGGGGTATAAAAGGGGCCTCCCACTCCCTCTCCAAGGACATATACACTCCCATTCATTCACCATTCACCCACTTTCATGTGAGGGAGATAGAGTAGAGAGGCTCCACTTGTATATTAGCCTAGGGAGTGTGTGAGGAAGAGTGCGGAGAAGAGCCAGACTTGTCGGCATATCTTCGGCTTGTACCTCGATGGATACGGTACATTTGGAGTACATATCCGGGTTCTTCTATTCTGTGAGTTTAAGTTAAGTTATTCTTTTATTCTCATTCATTTGCGGGATCATCATCCGTTCTAGTAGCAGATGCTCTAGAGGAGGGCCCCTGATAAAGACAGGATAACCCTATGCAACTCTAGAGTAGTAGTCGAAGGCATAGGCGTGGTGTCTGGGCCTTAGATTACCTTTGTTTGCTCTGAGCTCCACGGTGTGAAAGGGGTAGATGGCAGGTGGTGTCAGCCCTGTCCGTCCGGCGTAACAACAGTTGTTGCATTTAGCGAAGTCCCCGACGTTCGGGTTTAGAAGTAGAGCAATAGCCGGAGGTCCTTGGCAGACCAGGGTTAGACTAGTGCCTGAAGTGAACGAGTGATAGCTAAAAGCATCTAGGCCCCTAATTCGAGTTTTGGTAATTAATGACAATGGTTTGTGGATTAACGATTTCATTTGAGATAATGAGCATAGGTTGATCCACAGATGAAAGGGATTTGGTTGTGAACGTGTGGAGCTTTGGAGATGATACGCAAAGCTTGGGCTCAAGGCAAAGGTATAAACTAGGGCTTTTGCATTTTACCGGTCACAAGGTGTTTAGTGGATGAAAAGTGACCGAATTTGTTGGATAGATAGCCGTACTATCAAGAGGGGTTGTGTACTTGTGCTTGACGGGTCTTTAGTGCCATTTTGCTCAAAATGTCTAGATGCATGCATGAGGGCTAACGACGTTTTGAAAAGATTTGAAAAAAGATCAAGTTTGAGAGCTGACTGCACAAGTGCGGACAGTCCGCCTCTGTGGCGCAGACGGTCCGCACACGTACAAGAGAGCCTGTTGAACTCGAGTGGGAATTTAAATTGGCTGGCGGACAGTCTGGTCCAGGTGGGCGGACGGTCTGCCGCTCTAACTCAAAATGTTCCAGAGAGGGTGTTTTCTCTGGTTGAGGCGATGATCTGTGCGGCGGACAGTCTGGCACTGGGGTGCGGATGGTCCGCCGGCTATTTGACAATTTGTACCAGAGACATTGTTGTCTCTAGTGGATTTCAAGAATGAATGGAGTACGGTCCGCCCCTGGGACACGGACGGTCCGCCGGCTAATTTCAAAGTTGTACCAGAGACGATGTTCGTCTCAGGTGGTGTGGAACACATAACTGCAGACGGTCCGCCCCTGGGGCATGGACGGTCCGCCAGGGCTGTAACGGCTAGTTCTGACACGCATTAAATGCACTCTGACTCACTGGTTTATAACGGCGGACGGTCTGGTTTTTGAACCACGGAAGGTCTGTGACTTCGCAGAAAAGAGTGTAACGGCTAGTTTTTGAGGGGATGTCTATATATACCCAATGTCCGGCCATTGGGAGGCTCTCTTGGCTATTTGGACTGCATACTTAACACTATAGAGCTAAGACATCCCTCTCTCACACACACTTGCTTAGAGATTACATTCTTGAGAGTGTGAGGGCTTCCTAGTGCATTGCATCAAGAGTTTAAGCTTTGTGGCACTAGGAATTGCATTTCTCACACACATCACTGCAATTGCTTTTCAGTGGAGTCGTATAATGACACATTGTGTGCTGAAATGCAAAGGCTGAAATTGGAGATCATCCCTCAAGGTTCTTTGAATCATATTTCGGTGGAACCGACACTCTATGACAAGGTCATCATGGCACAATTATACGACAAAAGTGTTGGTATCATCAAGCAGAAAGTAGTAGAAGGTGAAAATAAATATAAGTGTTTCCGAGTAGACCATAAATGGATTTTGTGGTTCGAGGATCGCCTAGTCGTTCCAAAGAATCATGAGCTGCGGAAACAAATCCTGGACGAAGCACATCTCTCTAAATTTTCTATTCATCCGGGTAGCACCAAGATGTACCAAGATCTCAGACAGAATTTTTGGTGGACTCGCATGAAGAGAGAGATTGCCAAATATGTCGCAGAATGTGACACCTGCCAGAGAGTGAAAGCTAGTCACTTGAAAGTTGCTGGAACTCTCCAACCTCTACCAATTCCGTCTTGGAAATGGGAAGATATCAGCATGGATTTCATCGTAGGCTTACCAAATACTTCTCAGCACCATGATTCCATTTGGGTCATTGTTGATAGGCTCACAAAGACCGCTCATTTTATTCCAGTACATACTGAATATCGAGCCAAGAAATATGCTGAGATCTATATTGATCGGATTGTCTGCCTACACGGTATACCAAAAACAATTATATCGGATCGTGGTCCTCAGTTTGTGGCAAGGTTTTGGGAGCAACTCCAAGAGGCTCTCGGAACTAAATTAATTCGAAGCTCAGCTTACCATCCACAGACTGACGGACAGACCGAAAGGGTGAATCAAATTCTTGAGGATATGCTTCGAGCATGTGTCATCCATTATGACAAAAACTGGGACAAATGTTTATTCTTGGCTGAGTTTTCTTATAACAACAGCTATCAGGCCAGTCTGAAGATGGCACCCTTCGAGGCCTTGTATGGTCGACGGTGTCGAACTCCTTTGAGTTGGTCTCAGACTGGGGAACGTCAAATATTTGGACCCGAATTAGTGGTCGAGGCTGAGGAGAAAGTCAAAATAGTACAAGCTAATCTCCGAGCAGCTCAGTCTCGGCAAAAGAGTTATTTCGATAAAAGAAGGGATCCTTTGAAGTTCATGGTTGGTAACCACGTCTATTTACGAGTGTCTCCAACTCGAGGCGTTCAACGTTTCGGAGTTAGGGGTAAGCTCGCACCTCGCTATGTCGGGCCATATGAAATCATTGAAGAATGTGGACCCGTGGCTTATCGTTTGCGACTTCCTTCACGACTTGCCGCCATCCATAATGTTTTCCACATATCCCAACTTAAGAAATGTGTTCGAGTTCCTACGGAAATCATTGATCAACAGGAAATTTTAGTGGAGCCCGATCTCTCATATACCGAATATCCACTCAGAATTCTGGATCAAAAAGAGAGAGGTACTCGTCGGAAGGTGGTAAAAATGTATAAAATTCAGTGGTCTCATCACACCGAAGAAGAAGCCACCTGGGAGACGGAGGATTATCTTAATCGACATTATCCGGGTTTCATTAGCTCCACCTCAGGTATATCATTTTTCCCCGCCTCAATTCAATCATCCAATCTCGGGACGAGATTCTTTTTAAGGGGGGTAGGTTGTGACACCTCAGGTGTCAGTACTTTTAAATACAATCAATGTACCTTAGCTAAAGTTAAAATAAAGATTTGAGAAATTAATTCAAAGAGAAGGACCAAATAAAATACAAATCATACAAAAGAAATTAAAGGAAAAAGAGAAAGGAGTGAAAAGCTACTCAAAATTTAACTAAAAAAAATGTGCACAAATTTTTGTTGGCTCATGAGAGGTGTTTCAATTGACATGTGCTCAATTGAACTTCAGCCAAAATCAAGTCAAAAATTGAATAAAACTAAAGTCCTTTTGTGCAAATATGCACATATACCAATAGTTCAAAATGTGAGTTTCAAATGAAAATTTGCATAACACAAAAGTTGTAGATCTTGAAAAGTTATGCAAAAGTGGTATTCAACACTTTTCCATTTGAGCCCTCCAATTAGGAGATAATTTTAGTTTACCGAGAGGTCCCTGGAATTTCAGAAATCACAAATATGCCCTTATCTCCATCTCTCTCTTTTCCGGCCTGCTCTGTTCGCGCCGCCCGCCGTACGCCGCCGGTGGACTTCGTCCACCGCGCGCCCGCGGCCAAATGGACCCGGGGAAACCGTTTAGCGCCACCTGGCCCGCCCCTTGGCATCTCCTCGCGCGCACACGCGTCCCAGGCCGCTCCCCGTGCCGCCACGACACCCTCCGCCATGCGCCGCGCCGCTGCCTCCTCCGCCCGCTCGCCGTCGACTCGCCCAGGCCAAATCGACCGCCCCCAGTCACTCCATTCCTCACCCAGGAGCTCTTTGGCCTATAAAGACCCCCAGAACCCCCACAGTCGCGCCCCTTCTTCCCCTTCTTCCTCCTCCCGCCGCTCCGCCATGGCCGCCGAGATCCAGCTCTCGCGGACCGGCTAGCCCAGCCCCACATTGCCCCCTCTGACCACCACAGCAGCTTCGCCACCTCCCAGTTAAGCTCCACGCGCGCGGAATCGAATCCAAACCCCCTCCCGAAGCCGTTCCCCTTTTGCGCCGCCGCCGGCGAGCTCAGGCTCACCGCGGACCGGCCAGCTCCGGAGAAGACCGAGCCCGACAGCTACCCCAGAAGCATCCACGAGCTCACGCGGTGCTCGTGCACACCTTGTTCCCCTACCCCGAGCCCTCCTTCGCCTCCAGCGCCGGCGAACCGAACAACCGACCCGCCATCAACGCCGACGAGCTTGAACCCGTGCACCAAACGCTCGAACGTCGACCAGGGTAGGTGTTCCTCGATCCTTTCTCCCCCACGCGCCTCCCCGTGGCAGCCCCGGTAAGCCCTGCACCGCAGAACACCACCGGCAAGATGCCACGGCGGAGAAGGCCGGCGAAGGACCCGGTTGTAATTTCTTTTTTTCGTTCAAGGGTGTCTCTGCAAGTTTTACAGTGTATACCAGTGAACTTCTAAAATGCGAAACAAATCACAGAAAAATCAGAAAAATGCAAACTCTACTGATCTGGAATGCTTGTAACAAAATCTACAAATTTTGTAACATTCACATTTGCAGAAACTCAACCGAATTTAATCTAGGGAAAAGATTAAGAAAATCACCTTATGCATGTTCATGAAGTTCTGCTCATCAAATGACCTTGATTTTTGGATATGTTATAACTAATGGGATGCTAAGATCACAGTAAAAAGATGACACCAAACCAAAACAGTTATCAGGTTAGAACAATCAAGATTCTCTAATCTGTTGTTAGCATTCTCGATTTAATTCTGGAAAATATGTACATGAACTTGCTCTGAAAATTTTACTACAGCCTTGTGCCACTGAATCTCTGCAAATCTCAAAATTTCAAATTTAGTAGAATTCATTTGCTTTATACCATGATTTATGCTTGTCTTATCAACTTAATTCCTTATATATAGTTCTTATGCTCAGAAAAATCCATGTTTATTTCTGGAGTCTCTTTTTAGCTCTGTGTTCCTGTCTAAGAATTTTGAGCTGCATTTACTGAGTTTTGCCTTGGTGAATAATCATGCTTAGCATCTTAGGGCTAGATTTAATATTTTTGTTCTGAGTAATCTACAATGTTTCTGATCTTTATTTTTGGGCATGATCTTGTTTAGAGTATGTTCTACGTGTGATAAAAAGTTCAGATGCAATACTGGTCAAATGCATCTTGAGAAATTTATTCAAACTCATGTTAAGTTAACTGAATAACTAATTTATCATAGTGAGTTAAATCCTGAAAAATTTTCTGGAGTATGTTTAACTCAGGACTAGTCTCTGGTAAAAATTTGAGAACCAAATCCTTAGTAAAACTTTCTGTAGAATTAATCCTTGTTAATGGCTTGCTGTTTTTATTCTTTTTATCACCTCTGCTATATAAGTGTATAAAATCTGGAAAAATTTCAGTACTGAGTTTATGCTTTGAAGTTGCTTGTATCAAATTTGTAGCACCAGAATCCATGTTGAACATTCTGTACAAAAATATGAAGTAACTAGAGTAATCCACTTGCATGAATAGTTATAGTTTTTGCTCTATGGTAGATGCTGAAATTTATACCATGAATGTTCAAGTTTGAATCTGAGTTACTTTAGTGTTTCATCACTAGCTCTTTAGTAGTTGTGTTGTTAAGGAATAATGAAAGCATGTTATGTGTTGAAATTAAAAATAAAAACCCAAAACCCCACTCATTCATGAATAACCTTAGTTATGTTTGCTACTCTATAAACGATTGCCCTTGCAATGAAATGTGAAATCATCACTAAATTAACTTTCGTGGACTACAACTTTATCGTGAAGGAAAGAAATTGTTATCCATGAATAACTCATAATCTTGCATGGCATATAGAAACGATTAATATCGCGGACGGAGACTACGAACTGGTGCCCGCGGACTCTCGTGCGGATCAGGAGGTCTCCTTGAACTGTACTAACTTGTCTCAAGACCTGGGCCAAGCCCCAGAAGCTTTTCTGTCTGACAGTGCCCAAGAAGGCAAGCCCCGGTGCATAATCCCATTATTTTACGCATTATATTCATCTTACTATTTGTATATGTTGTAATAATTTTTATTGTGCATTTACGTTTTCTAGGAGTTGATCGAAAACCTTAGGTGCATGATCCCTAGGTACCTATGTTGTTATCCGGATCTTTTTCTCGACTAGTTGCCCCGCTAACTAGGTACGGTAAAAGTCGAGAGGTTTCCTGCCTTTCGCGAGATTATAGGAGTTGACTTACTTTAATTCCTGCTGAAATATAAGGACAACGGGCGGGGTTGTGTAGTTGTGATACCCCGCTGGTGTAGTCAAAAATGGCTAAGGTCGAGGTGTGTGGCTCATTTTGTTAAGCGTTTGAAAGTACTAGCCACATACCGAGAAATATGGTAATCGGTAAGCTTAAGTACTTGATTGGACCGGCGAGTGGAACGATCTCGCACCCTCCTGGTAGAAGTAGGGTTTATTTTTATGTCGCGACGTACGGGTGCAGAGTGGTCGGACTCTGTAGTCGGGGAGGGTGTTCCGGATCCACGGACTGGAAAGAAAGGGGAAAAGTAGCGTGGGCGGGAGCGAAGTCGATCCCCATGCGTGTGGTCTAGGTTCCCCTGGCCAGGTTGAAATTCGATTCAGAATCGTCCGCCTCTCACGGCATGAGATTGCTTAATGATTTCGGTCATATAGAGTAACAAGTGGAATACGATGATGAAAATACTGCTGGTTGATTAAATGGTTGCTCTACCATGTTTGAGTAGAGTTAGTTGCAAATTTAGAATGGTTAATTCCACTAGAATCTGGCTAAGTAAAACCCGAAAGTAAGGATCAACACTTAGCGGCATTTTTGGCAAACAAACCTTACCAACCAAAAAGCTTGCATGTCTAGCTATCGGACTATGTTATATCCGGAGACGGGTCAGTCTTGCTGAGTATTAGTATACTCAGCCTTGCTTGTGGCACTGTTTTTCAGGTACTAACTTTGAAGATCTGTTTGCGAGTCTTACTTGGCCTTGCACTCTGCCTCCAGGGTTGGTCTGTTGAGTGGGATGGCCCTTCAGCTGGTGCTAATCACCCTCCCGCTGAGTGACGCATTCGTACGGGCTTTACCGATGCGTCACGTTATTTCGTTAGTTATCTTTTAATGCGTCCGCTGAACTTTGAGACTTAAATAATTTGAGGAGCTGGATCTCCGTAGTACTTCACTAGTCTGAACATGGTTTGTAATAAATTTTCTTTCCGCTGCAATCACTCTGAGATGTATGAAATGGTTTGTGTTGTAATCTCTGGGCTCACCTTCGTGTGAGTGTTGTCTGCTGATCCTGGAATAGCGTGGCTTTTATCGAGGCTTCACTCGAGGAACTACCGGTGAGTGCCAAATTGGGTCAGAGTTGCTTAGCAACGAAGATCAGTGCACCCAGGCCCAGTAGTTTTGGGTGGTTCCGCCACAGCTGGCATCAGAGCTCGCAGACAGCCTACCAGGGATGGCAACCTCGGTTTTCACAACAACAACTTAAAACTTGACTTCAAAGCTACTAAAGTTTTTGAAAGAGTTTAGGATCTCCAAGGACAAGTCTAGGACGTAAAGCCCTAGGGAATCTTATGGGTATAATCAGGTGGCTTATTTTGTATGGCTAACTTCCAGCACATTACTTTTCAGTATTTAAATTCCGCAATTTAAATTCTGCAACTACATCACCGCCGCGGAGGTATGCTTACTCAGTCAGCTGAGGGAGTCTGACCTTCCCGTCGGTGATGCGAGCCGAACGCTGGAGCTCAAGCAGTGGCCTACTTGAGCTGCTGCCCATATACCAACTTCGGTTGAGTATATGGGGAGTAATGGTTCGAAATTGGAATTCAATTCCCCGTCAAAGACGGTACTCAGTCAATACGTTGTTTCGATAACGTATGCTTAACGTTGTCCATACGGCGGTAATGGTATGGATGCCGATTCTATAGTGATCGGTAATGTATGGGGACGCTTTCGTGAGTGCTGGCACGAAAGGTTCATTTTATATACTGTCAATCTTCTGCAGGTACGCTAACTCGAAATCGAATTATAGGCTATCTAGCTATATCGAGTAGCTATATAGTGAGAGACGTAATATGTATGCCACCAAAGTCATTGCGTAAGACCAAGATTACTTGGCAATTTTTCCTTGGTGAGGACGTATAGGTTTTGCATTCATTCTCAAAAAGATTAGCAAATAAATCTCTGGGGAAATCGCAAGCAAATCAGTTAAAACACTATCCTAAGGAGCATCCAGAAAGTCTGCAACCTGGTTTCCAAGAATTTTAACCTTCTGTTAAGTCACTCAAATCGACTTGGGGTAGTAAGACTAAATGATGTTTCCTAAGTTATCAAGCTGCTGTAAAAATTTGAAAATTTTTGAAGCCTTCTAGCATGGTATTTGTATTTTTGGATCAACCCTGTGTAAAACTGTTAACTCTGAACCGTCTATACAACTGAAATTTTTCGACCTTTATAAGTTGCTCAAACTAAAAATCGTTCAACATGAAAGTTGTAGACAACTAAATGATGAGCTTACCATAAAAATTTGAAGAATTTTTGACGTCTAGGTTGAGAGTTATAGTCAAAATACACCCTCTCTGGACACTCAGTTTTCCTGGTTGACGTCACTCCGAATACCTGATCATATCACCCCCATGGAGTCCGAATTGATCTTAGTGGTGACTAGATGAATTGTTCCTTAATATCAGAGGGATCTTGTGTAAATTTTTGAGAATTTTTGAAGCAAGTTCTCTACAGTTTTGGCCATTTCTTTCACTATTCCAGAGTTAGTAGTTCTTGTTACCATCAGCTGATCCATCGGTCTTTTGTTGGGACAGATGGAAGAGCTGCTGGTCGTTGACGCGCAGGGACACGTGCACTCCGCTTGCCTGCACTGGGACGGGTTTCCCCGCCGTCTTTGGGAGCTTTTGAGTGCAGCCGGTTACCTCCAGCCACCGGTTTACGATGGCCACGAGTTTGTGGAGGACGGAGTTCGTCGTTGCAGTGTGACGATGGTGATCCCACAGCACCCGCTCAATGGGTGGGAGCCGATCGTGACTCAGATGGTCGGCCACTACCTGCTGGACACCTGGGAGCTTACCGCCATGAGGGTGATGACCGCTTTTTGCTCTTCGCACCCTCTGGAGGTGGTTCTGACCGCGTTCGGGTTGTTCCCTGCACCTGACCCGGCAGACCCGCTTTGGCTCGACCGGATGGCACACGTGGACGTGGTCGCTACCCTTGACCCGGTCGGGGCCCTTCGGACGACAGCGATGTGCTTGGACGGCCTTTACAGACTTCACACCTACCAGAGTTACGCCGTCGCTCAGTTGGTGGACCACGCTCAGGCCTTGCACCTGGCGGTCCAGCTGAGAGATGGGCAGCTTCAGGAGGCTAGTACCGAGCTCGAGAGCAGGACTACTCTTATCGCCCAGCTCCACGGCCAGGTTCACGAGCTTCAGGACACTGTGTCGGATCGTGACGCTACGATCAACTTCCTGGAGGACCAGTTTCACGACCTGCAGCTTGAGATGGACGAGGCTCAGGGGCAGCTCCACGCGATACAGCACGCGCAGGATGCCCTTCACGCACCTCCCGACGAGATGCAGGTGGACGAGGAGGATGAGCCCCAGGAGATAGAGGGCGTTTCAGAGATGGACTCCGAGGACCAGGCGCCGCAGCCAGCACCGGTTGAGGTTCACACTCCCGCGGCGAGTGAGGCATCGGTCAACATGTAGACCGAGGCGCTGTTTCTTAGCTTTTGTAGACTCCTCTTAGTGTGGCCTACTTTTGGATCATGGCTACTAGGCTAACTTAGAGTTGAGTAACCCCCTTAGTACTGATGTTAGGAGTGACCAAGTAGAAATGAGAGAACGATGGATGTAATGAATCCCAAATGCTACTAGTGTTAATGATCAGTGATCTGCAAAAAGCTGAAGGCAGCAGTTAGTTCGAATTTTTATCCTCTTTTCCTTTCGGATTTAGCTCCTGAGTTGAATACCAAAGTTGTTCCAAATTTCATCAGGAACCTGCTAGCAAAATTTCAGCCCAAACGGATTGGTATTGCAGGAGATAATCGCAAATTACAGAAGCTCTGTTTTCTGTGAAGCAGAAAAACCAGAGGAGGAGTAATTGAATTTTTTGACTAACCTACTCTGGAAATCTGACTTTGTGATGACTACCAAAGTTGTAGATCATGAAATTTCCTATCTCTTGTAAAAATTTCAAGTCCATATCATGTACCGAACTCCAGTTATGAGCGTTTTTGTATCGCTGGTTTTGCTGCACAACCGGATTAAGCAATTTCCAGTATTTCCATGTCATTTTGAGATGTATATTCCATTTGAAATGATGATAATGATGAGCCTAATGCAAAAGTACTCACATTTCAGATGGTTGGATCAACTCGAGGCACCCCTAGTGGTTTTGGAGCCGGAGGGAATGGCGATCCACCTCCACCTCCTCCACCAGTGGGTATTGCTGAGGTTCTTGCTGCCCAGACAGAGATTTTGCGGCAGTTGGTTCAAGCTCAGCAACAACCGCGGGGTGGGCATCATGCTCATCACGCACAAGAGGCGAGCTACCAAGATTTCCTCAGCACTCAGCCTCCGCTGTTCAATAAAGCGGATGAGCCTCTGGACGCGGACGCTTGGATTCGCACGATCGAGTCCAAGTTTTCTCTATTGACTACTCCTTGTTCCGAAGCGAACAAGACTCGCTATGCCGCGCAGCAGCTTCGCGGATCAGCTCGTATGTGGTGGGATCATTACCACGGGATGCTACCGGCTGATCATGTGGTGAATTGGAATGAATTCAAATTGGCTTTTCGAGATCATCATATTCCAGCTGGACTTCTTGACCGTAAGCTCAACGAGTTCTTGGCCTTGACTCAGGGCACTCGTACTGTGGTGCAGTATGCCCAAGTATTCCATCAATTGTGTCAATATGCTGGACATCACGCGGACACCGATGCTAAGAAGCGTGAACGCTTCCGTCGAGGCCTCAGTACCAAATTACAGGAGGGGCTAAATCTTGTCCGAGCAGACTCATTCAATGAATTGGTGAATATGGCTATATCTCAGGAGGATCTGATTTCTGCACACCGCGCTGAAAAGAAGCGCAAGGCACCTGCTGGACCCTCGAGTGCCTCTGCACCGAGGTATCGTATTGTGCAAAATAACCCACCCGCATCCTCTCAGAAGGCCCCTCAGCCAGGGCGTTGGATTATTCGGCCTCCTCAACAGCAGCAGCAGACTCGATTCGGGCTTCCCCAGCAAGCTCGATTTGCACCTCAGCAGCAGCAGAACGGCCCTAGGCCGAATGCTCAGCCAGCCGCTCGCCCCGATAATAATAACCGCTGTTTCAGATGCGGGAGTCCGGATCACTTTGCCAAGATGTGCCCCCAGGCGGGACCATCTCAAGGGCAGGCTTCTCGCAGGAATGATCAGAACAAGGGCAAGAGGCAAACCATTCAAGTCAGGCAGGGCCGACTTAACTTCACCAACCTTGCTGACCTTCCTGAGGGAGCACCAATCATGTCGGGTACATTCTCTATAAACCAACACCCCACTGTTATCTTATTCGATTCTGGTGCATCCCATAGCTTCATTAGTTCTAAATTCGGAGCAAGGGTTGGGTTAGATTTCTGTCACACAAAAGGGTTATTCATGATATCTACCCCGGGTGGTAAAGTCGCATCCAACCAAATCGTTCATAATGCGCCACTTAGTTTGGGTAGTAAAACTGTTCCTACCACTTTAATCTTGTTGCCACTAGAAGGTATGGACATTATTCTGGGAATGGATTGGATGAAAAGACATGGGGTAATGTTAGATATCTCTTCCCGAGCCGTTGAAATAAATTCTCCAACTCATGGTCATTCGGTTCTATATTTACCTCATCACCAATGCAACAACTCTTGTGCCTATGCCATGAAAGATATTCGTCTCGAAGATATTCCGGTAGTCCGTGAATATGTAGATGTTTTTCCGGAGGATTTACCTGGTATGCCGCCAGACCGGGATATCGAATTTATCATTGAACTTCAACCTGGTACAGCCCCTATTTCAAAAAGGCCATATCGAATGCCGCCTAAAGAATTGGCTGAACTAAAAATTCAGCTACAAGAACTGTTGGACAAGGGTTTTATTCGCCCAAGTGCTTCACCTTGGGGCTGTCCAGCATTGTTCGTAAAGAAGAAAGATGATAGTCTGAGGTTGTGTGTTGATTACCGGCCTCACAATGCGGTGACCATCAAAAATAAATATCCACTTCCCCGCATTGATGTATTGTTTGATCAATTGGCTGGAGCAAAGATTTTCTCCAAGATTGATCTTCGTTCGGGTTATCATCAAATTAAAATCCGGCCTTGCGATATTCCCAAGACCGCCTTCTCCACCCGATATGGTCTCTATGAATATTTGGTTATGTCTTTCGGTCTCACCAATGCTCCGGCTTATTTTATGTATCTCATGAACTCGGTATTTATGCCGGAACTTGACAAGTTTGTCGTGGTTTTTATTGACGACATTCTGATCTATTCCAAAGATGAGGCAGAACATGAGCAACATTTGCGCATTGTTCTTCAACGTCTCAGAGATCATAAGCTGTACGCAAAATTCTCCAAGTGTGAATTCTGGCTGGACACAGTCAAATTTCTGGGTCACACTATATCTAGTGAAGGCATTTCAGTTGATCCCAGCAAAGTACAAGAAGTGATGGACTGGAAACCTCCTACTTCAGTTCATCAGATCCGCAGTTTTCTCGGCTTGGCGGGGTATTACCGCAGATTTATTCCGGACTTCTCCAGAATCGCTAAGCCCATGACAGAGCTACTAAGGAAGGATGTCAAGTTTAAATGGAACGCAAAGTGTGATGAAGCATTCCATACTTTGAGAGCACATCTAACCACTGCACCAGTCTTGGCTCAACCTGACAACAATAAACCATACGACGTTTATTGTGATGCTTCAGGCACTGGTCTTGGTTGTGTTCTAATGCAAAACAATCGGGTGATAGCTTATGCTTCCCGAGCTCTTCGGCCACACGAGCTAAATTATCCCACTCATGATCTTGAACTAGCCGCCGTTATTCACGCTCTCAAGCTTTGGAGACACTACCTTATGGGTACTCATTGCAATATCTATACCGACCATAAGAGTCTCAAATACATTTTCACTCAAAGTGAGCTGAATATGAGGCAACGAAGATGGCTGGAATTAATCAAAGATTATGATCTGGAGGTCCATTATCATCCGGGCAAGGCGAATGTTGTAGCCGATGCGCTCAGTCGCAAGGTTCACTGCAATTGCTTTTCAGTGGAGTCGTATAATGACACATTGTGTGCTGAAATGCAAAGGCTGAAATTGGAGATCATCCCTCAAGGTTCTTTGAATCATATTTCGGTGGAACCGACACTCTATGACAAGGTCATCATGGCACAATTATACGACAAAAGTGTTGGTATCATCAAGCAGAAAGTAGTAGAAGGTGAAAATAAATATAAGTGTTTCCGAGTAGACCATAAAGGGATTTTGTGGTTCGAGGATCGCCTAGTCGTTCCAAAGAATCATGAGCTGCGGAAACAAATCCTGGACGAAGCACATCTCTCTAAATTTTCTATTCATCCGGGTAGCACCAAGATGTACCAAGATCTCAGACAGAATTTTTGGTGGACTCGCATGAAGAGAGAGATTGCCAAATATGTCGCAGAATGTGACACCTGCCAGAGAGTGAAAGCTAGTCACTTGAAAGTTGCTGGAACTCTCCAACCTCTACCAATTCCGTCTTGGAAATGGGAAGATATCAGCATGGATTTCATCGTAGGCTTACCAAATACTTCTCAGCACCATGATTCCATTTGGGTCATTGTTGATAGGCTCACAAAGACCGCTCATTTTATTCCAGTACATACTGAATATCGAGCCAAGAAATATGCTGAGATCTATATTGATCGGATTGTCTGCCTACACGGTATACCAAAAACAATTATATCGGATCGTGGTCCTCAGTTTGTGGCAAGGTTTTGGGAGCAACTCCAAGAGGCTCTCGGAACTAAATTAATTCGAAGCTCAGCTTACCATCCACAGACTGACGGACAGACCGAAAGGGTGAATCAAATTCTTGAGGATATGCTTCGAGCATGTGTCATCCATTATGACAAAAACTGGGACAAATGTTTATCCTTGGCTGAGTTTTCTTATAACAACAGCTATCAGGCCAGTCTGAAGATGGCACCCTTCGAGGCCTTGTATGGTCGACGGTGTCGAACTCCTTTGAGTTGGTCTCAGACTGGGGAACGTCAAATATTTGGACCCGAATTAGTGGTCGAGGCTGAGGAGAAAGTCAAAATAGTACAAGCTAATCTCCGAGCAGCTCAGTCTCGGCAAAAGAGTTATTTCGATAAAAGAAGGGATCCTTTGAAGTTCATGGTTGGTAACCACGTCTATTTACGAGTGTCTCCAACTCGAGGCGTTCAACGTTTCGGAGTTAGGGGTAAGCTCGCACCTCGCTATGTCGGGCCATATGAAATCATTGAAGAATGTGGACCCGTGGCTTATCGTTTGCGACTTCCTTCACGACTTGCCGCCATCCATAATGTTTTCCACATATCCCAACTTAAGAAATGTGTTCGAGTTCCTACGGAAATCATTGATCAACAGGAAATTTTAGTGGAGCCCGATCTCTCATATACCGAATATCCACTCAGAATTCTGGATCAAAAAGAGAGAGGTACTCGTCGGAAGGTGGTAAAAATGTATAAAATTCAGTGGTCTCATCACACCGAAGAAGAAGCCACCTGGGAGACGGAGGATTATCTTAATCGACATTATCCGGGTTTCATTAGCTCCACCTCAGGTATATCATTTTTCCCCGCCTCAATTCAATCATCCAATCTCGGGACGAGATTCTTTTTAAGGGGGGTAGGTTGTGACACCTCAGGTGTCAGTACTTTTAAATACAATCAATGTACCTTAGCTAAAGTTAAAATAAAGATTTGAGAAATTAATTCAAAGAGAAGGACCAAATAAAATACAAATCATACAAAAGAAATTAAAGGAAAAAGAGAAAGGAGTGAAAAGCTACTCAAAATTTAACTAAAAAAAATGTGCACAAATTTTTGTTGGCTCATGAGAGGTGTTTCAATTGACATGTGCTCAATTGAACTTCAGCCAAAATCAAGTCAAAAACTGAATAAAACTAAAGTCCTTTTGTGCAAATATGCACATATACCAATAGTTCAAAATGTGAGTTTCAAATGAAAATTTGCATAACACAAAAGTTGTAGATCTTGAAAAGTTATGCAAAAGTGGTATTCAACACTTTTCCATTTGAGCCCTCCAATTAGGAGATAATTTTAGTTTACCGAGAGGTCCCTGGAATTTCAGAAATCACAAATATGCCCTTATCTCCATCTCTCTCTTTCCCGGCCTGCTCTGTTCGCGCCGCCCGCCGTACGCCGCCGGTGGACTTCGTCCACCGCGCGCCCGCGGCCAAATGGACCCGGGGAAACCGTTTAGCGCCACCTGGCCCGCCCCTTGGCATCTCCTCGCGCGCACACGCGTCCCAGGCCGCTCCCAGTGCCGCCACGACACCCTCCGCCATGCGCCGCGCCGCTGCCTCCTCCGCCCGCTCGCCGTCGACTCGCCCAGGCCAAATCGACCGCCCCCAGTCACTCCATTCCTCACCCAGGAGCTCTTTGGCCTATAAAGACCCCCAGAACCCCCACAGTCGCGCCCCTTCTTCCCCTTCTTCCTCCTCCCGCCGCTCCGCCATGGCCGCCGAGATCCAGCTCTCGCGGACCGGCTAGCCCAGCCCCACATTGCCCCCTCTGACCACCACAGCAGCTTCGCCACCTCCCAGTTAAGCTCCACGCGCGCGGAATCGAATCCAAACCCCCTCCCGAAGCCGTTCCCCTTTTGCGCCGCCGCCGGCGAGCTCAGGCTCACCGCGGACCGGCCAGCTCCGGGGAAGACCGAGCCCGACAGCTACCCCAGAAGCATCCACGAGCTCACGCGGTGCTCGTGCGCACCTTGTTCCCCTACCCCGAGCCCTCCTTCGCCTCCAGCGCCGGCGAACCGAACAACCGACCCGCCATCAACGCCGACGAGCTTGAACCCGTGCACCAAACGCTCGAACGTCGACCAGGGTAGGTGTTCCTCGATCCTTTCTCCCCCACGCGCCTCCCCGTGGCAGCCCCGGTAAGCCCTGCACCGCAGAACACCACCGGCAAGATGCCACGGCGGAGAAGGCCGGCGAAGGACCCGGTTGTAATTTCTTTTTTTCGTTCAAGGGTGTCTCTGCAAGTTTTACAGTGTATACCTAGTGAACTTTCTAAAATGCGAAACAAATCACAGAAAAATCAGAAAAATGCAAACTCTACTGATCTGGAATGCTTGTAACAAAATCTACAAATTTTGTAACATTCACATTTGCAGAAACTCAACCGAATTTAATCTAGGGAAAAGATTAAGAAAATCACCTTATGCATGTTCATGAAGTTCTGCTCATCAAATGACCTTGATTTTTGGATATGTTATAACTAATGGGATGCTAAGATCACAGTAAAAAGATGACACCAAACCAAAACAGTTATCAGGTTAGAACAATCAAGATTCTCTAATCTATTGTTAGCATTCTCGATTTAATTCTGGAAAATATGTACATGAACTTGCTCTGAAAATTTTACTACAGCCTTGTGCCACTGAATCTCTGCAAATCTCAAAATTTCAAATTTATTAGAATTCATTTGCTTTATACCATGATTTATGCTTGTCTTATCAACTTAATTCCTTATATATAGTTCTTATGCTCAGAAAAATCCATGTTTATTTCTGGAGTCTCTTTTTAGCTCTGTGTTCCTATCTAAGAATTTTGAGCTGCATTTACTGAGTTTTGCCTTGGTGAATAATCATGCTTAGCATCTTAGGGCTAGATTTAATATTTTTGTTCTGAGTAATCTACAATGTTTCTGATCTTTATTTTTGGGCATGATCTTGTTTAGAGTATGTTCTACCTGTGATAAAAAGTTCAGATGCAATACTAGTCAAATGCATCTTGAGAAATTTATTCAAACTCATGTTAAGTTAACTGAATAACTAATTTATCATAGTGAGTTAAATCTTGAAAAATTTTCTGGAGTATATCTAACTCAGGACTAGTCTCTGGTAAAAATTTAAGAACCAAATCCTTAGTAAAACTTTCTGTAGAATTAATCCTTGTTAATGGCTTGCTGTTTTTATTCTTTTTATCACCTCTGCTATATAAGTGTATAAAATCTGGAAAAATTTCAGTACTGAGTTTATGCTTTGAAGTTGCTTGCATAAAATTTGTAGCACCAGAATCCATGTTGAACATTCTGTACAAAAATATGAAGTAACTAGAGTAATCCACTTGCATGAATAGTTATAGTTTTTGCTCTATGGTAGATGCTGAAATTTATACCATGAATGTTCAAGTTTGAATCTGAGTTACTTTAGTGTTTCATCACTAGCTCTTTAGTAGTTGTGTTGTTAAGGAATAATGAAAGCATGTTATGTGTTGAAATTAAAAATAAAAACCCAAAACCCCACTCATTCATGAATAACCTTAGTTATGTTTGCTACTCTATAAACGATTGCCCCTGCAATGAAATGTGAAATCATCACTAAATTAACTTTCGTGGACTACAACTTTATCGTGAAGGAAAGAAATTGTTATCCATGAATAACTCATAATCTTGCATGGCATATAGAAACGATTAATCTCGCGGACGGAGACTACGAACTGGTGCCCGCGGACTCTCGTGCAGGATCAGGAGGTCTCCTTGAACTGTACTAACTTGTCTCAAGACCTGGGCCAAGCCCCAGAAGCTTTTCTGTCTGACAGTGCCCAAGAAGGCAAGCCCCGGTGCATAATCCCATTATTTTACGCATTATATTCATCTTACTATTTGTATATGTTGTAATAATTTTTATTGTGCATTTACGTTTTCTAGGAGTTGATCGAAAACCTTAGGTGCATGATCCCTAGGTACCTATGTTGTTATCCGGATCTTTTTCTTGACTAGTTGCCCCGCTAACTAGGTACGGTAAAAGTCGAGAGGTTTCCTGCCTTTCGCGAGATTATAGGAGTTGACTTACTTTAATTCCTGCTGAAATATAAGGACAACGGGCGGGGTTGTGTAGTTGTGATACCCCGCTGGTGTAGTCAAAAATGGCTAAGGTCGAGGTGTGTGGCTCATTTTGTTAAGCGTTTGAAAGTACTAGCCACATACCGAGAAATATGGTAATCGGTAAGCTTAAGTACCTGATTGGACCGGCGAGTGGAACGATCTCGCACCCTCCTGGTAGAAGTAGGGTTTATTTTTATGTCGCGACGTACGGGTGCAGAGTGGTCGGACTCTGTAGTCGGGAAGGGTGTTCCGGATCCACGGACTGGAAAGAAAGGGGAAAAGTAGCGTGGGCGGGAGCGAAGTCGATCCCCATGCGTGTGGTCTAGGTTCCCCTGGCCAGGTTGAAATTCGATTCAGAATCGTCCGCCTCTCACGGCATGAGATTGCTTAATGATTTCGGTCACATAGAGTAACAAGTGGAATACGATGATGAAAATACTGCTGGTTGATTAAATGGTTGCTCTACCATGTTTGAGTAGAGTTAGTTGCAAATTTAGAATGGTTAATTCCACTAGAATCTGGCTAAGTAAAACCCGAAAGTAAGGATCAACACTTAGCGGCATTTTTGGCAAACAAACCTTACCAACCAAAAAGCTTGCATGTCTAGCTATCGGACTATGTTATATCTGGAGACGGGTCAGTCTTGCTGAGTATTAGTATACTCAGCCTTGCTTGTGGCACTGTTTTTCAGGTACTAACTTTGAAGATCTGTTTGCGAGTCTTACTTGGCCTTGCACTCTGCCTCCGGGTTGGTCTGTTGAGTGGGATGGCCCTTCAGCTGGTGCTAATCACCCTCCCGCTGAGTGATGCATTCGTACGGGCTTTACCGATGCGTCACGTTATTTCGTTAGTTATCTTTTAATGCGTCCGCTGAACTTTGAGACTTAAATAATTTGAGGAGCTGGATCTCCGTAGTACTTCACTAGTCTGAACATGGTTTGTAATAAATTTTTCTTTCCGCTGCAATCACTCTGAGATGTATGAAATGGTTTGTGTTGTAATCTCTGGGCTCACCTTCAGTGTGAGTGTTGTCTGCTGATCCTGGAATAGCGTGGCTTTTATCGAGGCTTCACTCGAGGAACTACCGGTGAGTGCCAAATTGGGTCAGAGTTGCTTAGCAACGAAGATCAGTGCACCCGGGCCCAGTAGTTTTGGGTGGTTCCGCCACAGAGAGGTCTTGTGCTCACCTCACCGGAGTGGTGAAGAACAACTCTAGTGGAATCGAGGTGTGGAGCGGTTCCTTGATTCAAACCAGCTAAAGATCAAGAGGTTCTTGATAGAGGAGCGGTTGATTCTTGGAATCCACCTCAACGTGGATTAGGGGTGACCGGCAAGTCATCGACACCACGGGATAAATTCGTGTGTCAAACTTGGTTACCTCTCTTGCTCACTTTAATTCTTATTTTTACTTTGAGCAATTTACTTTACTAGAGCTTGATTTGTATCTTGTCACCCTAGGTTGCAAACCCAGCTAGAGATAGTAGTAGCATGACATAGGGCTTTCCTTTGTTACTAATTAAATTTCTCTAGTGTTGTTGGTTTTAGATTTTAAACTGCCTATTCACCCCCCTCTAGTCAGTGTTCTTGATCCTACAAGTGGTACCAGAGCTAAGTACTCTATTAATTGCGGATTTAACCATCTTGGAGTAGAACAATGACTAGTGATAATGGGATTCATGTTGGGAAGCCACCGTTCTTTGATGGGAACAATTATGATTATTGGAAGACTAGGATATCGGCTCATCTCAAAGCCATGAGTAGAAAGCTATGGAGAGTAGTAAGTGATGGATATGTCATTTTGGACTCAAAGAATTTGACACCCCTAGATGAGGAAAATGAGATACTAAATGATCAAGGGGTTAATGTGCTCTTTAGTGCTCCTGATGTGACTGAATTTAATAGAGTCAAGAGCCTCACAAATTCAAATGACATATTGAAGAAGATCATGGAAATTCATGAGGGCACATCAAGTGTGAAGGAGGCCAAGTTATATTTGCTTAAGAGCAATTTTAGTGAATTTACCAAGAAGAAGGATGAGAGTACAGCCGAGATATTCAACCGGCTAAATGACATTGTGAATGACCTCAAGGGACTTAGATTTGAAGTACCGGATGCAGATTTCAATCACAAGTACTGGAAAGATATGACACAATTGTGACCTTGCTTGTAAGGTCAAATGTGAAAACCGCAACTCCCACACAAATATTGGGAGAAGTTCTCACCCCATGACATATTCAAGAAATCTCAAGATGAAGCTCATGGGGGAGAAATTGATATGAAAAAGAAAAGTGTGGCATTCAAAGCTCAAGATAGCAAAAATGAAGAAGAAAGTGGGTGCCAAGAAGAAGAATCGGATGAGGAGATGGCTCTCTTTGTCAAGAGATTCAATAGAATGATGGGAAAGAAGAACTTTGCCAAGAGAGGTCAATCATCAAGAAAAAATCCTTTTGTGGACAAGACTTGCTTCCAATGTGGTGAAGTGGGTCATATCATTGTCAATTGTCTAAACAAGAAAGATGACAAGAACAAGAAGGACAAGAAAAATGATGAAAAGAAGAAGAATAAGTTCATCAAGAAGAAGAAGAAGAATGGCCAAGCTTATTTTGTTGAATGGGATTCCGATGCAAGCTCCGATGATGATGATGATGATGACAAGCCATCCAAGGGAGTTGCCGGGATCGCCATCAAGGAGGCTCCATCACTCTTCTCTACACCACATTGTCTTATGGCAAAGGGTGGTGCAAAGTTATTACAAGATGATGATGAACTTGAAGAATTTTCATATGATGATCTTGTAGACATGCTCAATGATGCCGGAAATCTTGTGATCAAGGAAAAGGAAAAGTTGAAGGACTTGGAGTTGAAGGATAGTTCACTCCAAGCTTCCTATGAGGGGCTAAAGACCTCTCATGAGAATCTCAAAGAAACTCATGAGAAGCTTAAGGAAGCTCACAACACCTTGCTTGATCACAAGGACAAGGCTAAGTTAAGCTTGGGGGCTAGTAGTGAAACTTGCAAATCTTGTCATATATCTAGCTCTACTAACCCCTCATGTAGCACAAGTGAAAAATCTTCTTGTGATGAGTCACTTATCTTGGAGAATGAGAAATTAAAGAAGGAGGTGATTTGTTTGACTAATGATTTGAGCAAGTGCTATGATAGTAGAGCCAAATTCAATCATTGTTGGTCAAGTCAAAAGTTCACCTTGAATAGACAAGGTATTGGTTATATCACAAAGAAAGGCAAGAAGGCCTTTTATGAAACCAAGACCGTGTTTGTCAAGAAAGATGGACGACCATATTGTGAGAAGTGCAAAAAGTTGAGCCATAATGAGAAGAATTGCACCAACAACAAAGTCGTATCCTTTGATTCTAGCTATGTTCTAATGAAGGATTCTAAGGGTTGTGTTAGTGCTAAATATGTTGGGTTGCCTATATATGGTGCTAAAAAGAATGCCATTTGGGTGCCTAAAACCTTGGTCACTAACATCCAAAGACCCAAAAAAATTTGGGTACCTAAAAAGGATACTTCTCTTTTCTAGGTGAATTACAAGTCTGGAGGAAGACATTGGGTGCTTGATAGTGGATGCACTCAACACATGACCGGAGATCCAATGATCTTTTTCCTCTCTAGATGAGAATGTGGTTGGCTATAGTGACATCATCTTTGGTGACAATAGCCGGGGCAAAGTCAAAGGAGTTGGTACAATTCCTATCTCAAGTGATCATTCTCTTTCAAAAGTATTGTTGGTTGATTCCCCCAAGTTTAATCTCTTAGCAGTCACTCAACTTTGTGATTTTGGATATAAGTGTAGTTTCACTAAAGATGATGTTGTAGTGACTAGCTTGGATGGAAAAGATCACATCTTTACGGGATTTAGTCATGAGGATGTATATCTTGTGGATTTTGCTACTAAAGAGGCAAACTTGTCTACTTGCTTGTTCACTCGATCATCTTTGGGTTGGTTATGGCATAGAAGACTTGGTCATGTTGGCATGAAACAACTCAACTGACTCATAAAGCATGATTTAGTAGTTGGCTTGAAGAATGTGAAGTTTGAAAAAGATAAGTTATGTAGTGCATGTCAAGCCGGAAAGCAAGTTGCAAATGCTCATCCCACTAAAAGTGTCATGTCAACCGAGAGACCATTGGAATTATTGCATATGGATTTATTTGGTCCTACAACATATAGAAGTATTGGTGGGAATTGCTATTGTCTTGTGGTAGTGGATGATTACTCAAGATATACATGGTTTTCTTTCTTCATGACAAGGCCGATACATATGACATATTCAAGAAATTCATGACAAGGGCCGAAAATGAATTTGAGCTCAAGGTGAAGAAAGTGAGAAGTGACAATGGAAGTGAGTTTAGAAATACAAGAGTTGAGGAATGGTGTGATGAGAAAGGAATCAAGCATGAATTCTCAACCAAGTACACTCCGGAACAAAATGGTCTTATTGAGAGGAAAAATAGAACTTTAATTGATATGGAAAGATCAATGCTCTCCGAATACAATGTTTCGGATAGTTTTTGGGCCGAAGCAATCAGCACGGATTGTCATGCTTCTAATAGATTATATTGCCATAGATTTCATAACAAGACCCCATATGAGTTGCTCAATGGAAGGAAGCCAAATATCTCATATTTTAGAGTGTTTGGTTACAAATGCTATATTCTCAAGAAGGGAACTCGGTTATCAAAGTTCCAAAGAAAATGTGATGAAGGTTTTCTTCTTGGGTATTCATCTTGTAGCAAGGCATATCGGGTCTACAACAAAACTTATGGTATTGTTGAAGAAGCATATGATGTGGAGTTTGATGAAACCAATGGGTCTCAAAAGGAACAAGAAAATCTTGATGACGTGAGAAGTGATGGCTTGAGAAATGCTATGAAAAATATGTCAATTGGTGGTGTTAGACCAAGAGAAGAAGATGAGGATGAAGATGATCCTTCTATTTCTATTAGAGTAAATCTTTCAACCTCTATCTCAAATGATGAAGTACAACCAATTGTACAAGATTCAAGCAATGATGATTCTCAAGTACAAGACCAAGTGGGCTCATCTAGTGCACCTTCAACATCAACTCAAGAACCCATTGTTCCTCAAAGAATTCATCATGTTCTTGCGAAAGATCACCCGGTGGATCAAATCATGGGTGATATTAGTAAGGGTGTCCAAACTCGATCTTGCATTGCTTCATTTTGTGAATATTATTCTTTTGTATCTTTTCTTGAACCTAACCGTGTAGATGAAGCATTGAGAGACCCGGATTGGGTAAATCCTATGCATGAAGAATTAAATAATTTCACCCGGAATCAAGTTTGGGATCTAGTTGAGAGGCCCAAGAATTATAGTGTCATTGGCACTAAATGGGTCTTTAGAAATAAGCAAAATGAAGATGGAATGGTTGTGAGAAACAAGGCAAGATTGGTGGCTCAAGGCTTCACTCAAGTCGAAGGTTTGGATTTCGGTGAAACTTTTGCTCCCGTTGCTAGACTAGAAGCTATTAGAATTCTATTAACATAAAACTTTTTCAAATGGATGTGAAAAGTGCTTTCTTGAATGGCAAGATTAGTGAACTTGTTTTTGTTGAGCAACCTCCCGGTTTTGAAGATCGCAAGAAGCCAAATCATGTATACAAGCTCTCTAAAGCTTTTTATGGTCTTAAGCAAGCTCCACGAGCTTGGTATGAAAGATTGAGGGACTTTCTTATCTCTAAGGGCTTCAAAATTGGTAAGGTTGACACTACCTTGTTCACTAAAGAAATTGATAAGGATTTGTTTATTTGTCAAATTTATGTTGATGATATTATCTTTGGTTCAACTAACCCAAGTTTTTGTGAGGAATTTGGTGAAATGATGTCTAGGGAATTTAAGATGTCCATGATTGGTGAATTGAGTTTCTTTATTGGACTTCAAATCAAGCAACTCAAGGAAGGCACCTTTGTGTGTCAATCAAAACATGTGAAGGATATCTTGAAGAAATTTGGTATGGAAGATGCAAAACCAATCAAGACTCCTATGGCCACCAATGGGCATCTCTACCTAGATGAGAGAGGTAACCCAGTTGACCAAAAGCTTTACCGTTCTATGATTGGTAGTTTGCTTTATTTGACCACATCTAGGCCCGACATCATGTTTAGTGTTTGCATGTGTGCACGATTTCAAGCCGCACCTAGAGAATGTCATTTGACCGCCAGTCAAAAGGATCTTGAGATACTTGAAATATACTCCTAATATTGGCTTATGGTATCCCAAGGGTGCTCATTTTGATTTGGTTGGATTCTCGGATTCGGATTATGCGGGTTGCAAGGTTGATAGGGTGAGCACTTCTAGTGGTTGTCAATTTCTTGGAAGGTCTCTTGTTTCTTGGTCTTCAAAGAAACAAAATTCCGTGGCTCTTTCAACCGCCGAAGCGGAATATATTTCGGCCGGAAGTTGTTGTGCACAATTATTATGGATGAAGAAACTCTTCTTGATTTTGGTGTGAAGTTTGATGAAATTCTATTATTGTGTGATAATGAAAGCGCCGTGAAAATTACAACTAATCTGGTGCAACATTCAAGGACCAAGCATATTGATATCCGTCATCATTTTCTTAGAGATCATGTGAACAAGGGTGATATCAAGATTGATGGTATTAGCACGGATGATCAATTAGCCGATATATTTACCAAGCCTTTGGATGAATCTCGGTTTTGCATGTTGAGAAATGAATTTAATATCATTGACTTCTCAAATGTGGCTTGAAAACTAGCACATGTGGCATATGGTTCTTTCATGCATTCTTTGTTTTTATTTTCTGAATTTTTGGAGCATTTTTGAGCCATTTATGAGTTTTCATGATTTAACTTGATTTATTTTTGATTTCTTGTTGAAACTTGCTCATATGAGTCTTTGGATGGTGTTCACGCAAGTTTTGAGATTTTAAGAATTTTATATGAGCAATGATCCCAAATTGAAGTTGGAATTGAGAAAGTTGGCAAAATTCTGGGCTGTCTGAAATTTGGTACAGCGGACAGTCCGCGGGTAACTGGCGAACAGTCCGCCGTTCATGAGACTTGTTCACCAGACGATCTGCAGAGTTGTTCTCAACCACAAAATTACACTGCGGATGGTCCGCTAAAGGACCGCGGACGGTCCACTTATCATCGGTTCATCCGGCAAGCTTCGGATACACTGATGGTTTGCTAATGAGCAAGGCGCGGACGGTCCGCCATAGGTCCGCGGACAGTCCGCCAGCATTGGAAAAAAGTTCCCCAGAGGCAGTTCCAGTCGACTGATAGATCAAATTTTTCAGAGGCAGACGGTCCGCTCAAAGGGTCGCAGACGGTCCGCGCATGGACAGAAAGGAGGGGTCGAGCTGCTTGGCTTATATGGGATGTCCCTTTCTCTTCCCCCCACCAACCCGCACCAATCCTTCAAAAGCTCTCTCTCTCTCTCTTTCTCTCTCAAGCACGTGGGGGGAGACGACAAGGTCAAGGCTTTTTGGCGTGGTTCCCGGATGGTCCGAGCACATCCCCGGACTCTTCTCAAGATTCTACATCATGTCCTCTCGGTATTTTGACAAATCCCTAACTCTTGTTCTTGGATTTCTTCATTGGAAAGAGTTAGAGTTAGGTGCTCCGATCTGTTTTTGGACCATGGATTCTTGAAAATACTTGGGGGATCTTGTTCCTAGTGATGAGGAGATGCTATGGTTAAAATTTGGTTGGTGGATTTGAATCAAAACTCGAATTATGGGTGAATCAAAGTTGGGGGCGATTCTTGTGTTCCTGCTCAGAACAGATGGGTCGCGGACGGTCCGCCTGCTGACCGCGGATGGTCCGCCATGGTGGTTCAGTGAACCGCTGACGGTCCGCGTTCAGAATTGCGGACGGTCCGCCAGTGTCAGATTTTTTAGTTGGTTGCTGAATTGACATATATCATAATGGATTGGTTCTATTGCTTTAGTAATTGTTCTTATGGTTAATTCTTGATCTCAGGCCACCCCGGAAGGTTCTCAAAGAAACCACATCTAAAATCAAGAAAGCTGGGGCATCAAAGAGGCAAAGAGACAGTGATGATTCCGATGATGTGGACTATGATCCTATTCCCAGTGAGATGGCTGCAGCATCTTCAGTGGGTGATGTTGGTGATGAATCTTTAGAGGAAGAGGCTGGGGAAGTTGAGGATGATGTCACAGATATGATGGGGCTAGATCTTCCTTGCCGACAGTGGACTGTTGAGAGCTATGCCAATGCTAGAGCAGTGAATCAGTTCAACTTGCCTCGTGACAACAACATCCTCTTCTTCAAAACTGAGGTACAAAAGGATGCTTACTTTGGTCATCTAGTTAAGAAAAATGTATTCAAACATCAGACCATAGACCTAGCATATATGAGATCACAGCTAGTTATATCTGCTCTAGTTGATAGATTTGAGGCTACGGGGTTGACAAATTTTCTGCAACATAGATGTGATTGGAATGAAACAGTCATACATCAGTTCTATGCCACCTTAGAGATCAATATGGTAGAGGAAACATTTTGGTGGACAACTGGGAAAAGAACTTATTTTGCTACATTTGCTCAGTTTGCTGCTGCTAACCAGTTGGATTATGATTTCATCACTAGTGAGCAAAGTATGAATGTTGTGTTAGAAAACCCTTTAGATGAGAATGACTACCCCATGTACTATGAGGCTGCACATCTTGGTATTGCTAGAAGCTTTGGGGGAATTCAGGGTCTGAGGCATCATCCTGCTGTGATAAATAAAATTGTTAGAGTCACTTTTATGCCTAAGAGTGGCAACAAAGACAAAATCAGAGGTTATTATTGGAATGTTATCTCTAATGTGATGAATGGCAACATGATTAATGTCATTGCACTCATTATGGATCAGCTAGCAGATCTGAGACTCAACATGGAGATGAACATTTACTTTGCTCCATACATCATGTCAATCATCAAGGCCAAGACCTCTTTTAGAGGCATTTGTGAGTGCAAGCACACTCCTTTTAGGCCATTCAAGAATGACAATACTTTTCTTTTGAGGCCTTTGACTCCTTTCCCTGGAGATGATATGGATGCTGAAGCACAAGGGCAGGATGGTGATGATGATGCTCACATAGGAGCAGCTGCAGCTCAGCATGCCATGCCACCACCACATCCTCTACTACAGCAGCAGTGGGCTCCTCCAGCTAGCTACTTTGACCCTTACTTTGCATCCATGCAGGAGAGCATGTCCTCTCAGATTGCGGGGTTGGCTAGTCAGATGCAGAGTCAGATGAACCTCAACTTCCAGAACTTGCAGCAGCAGATGTTCCAGCCCATGATGGCTCAGATGCTGGGGGTTCAGGAGAGTTTACACTCTGACATAGCAGCTCTTGACTCACGCCTTGAGGATTTGCCTTCTTCTGAGCAGTTTGAGCAGCTTGAGCAGAGGCAGCAGCATCTAGAGCAACGCTTTGATACTTTCAGCATAGCCTTCACCGGGTTTTCTGACCACTTCTACTCAGTGTTCCTGGCTCCAGTGCCGCCTCCAGAGTTCTAACCGCACCAGCCGTTCTACCCACCGCCACCTCGTCCACCGCCGATGGATTGACCTTCTTGGCAATTGATGCCAAAGGGGGAGAAGGAGCTTTGGAGTGCTTGGATCTAGGGGGAGCTCATGGACTTCACATGGAGATCATTCGCTTTCGGCTTCCGCTTGCTACTCTCATTCCATTTGTGTTGAACTCTATTGCATTACATGTTTATGATTTGTGTCTTGCATGAACTCGGTTTGTGGCTTGTGGTTGGATTTGAACATTTGGTTTGTAATGTGTGATGAACCATATTGGTTTGTGTTACTCTTATCTACTTATGTTCATCTTGTGGTTGTGAGGTTGTACTAACAAAGCTAAAATTCACATCATATATATATCTTGTATCTTATATGCCTCGATTTCCACTTGTAGGGGGAAACTCCATCAAAATTTTCAAATATATATATGTGCTCTTGGTATTCATTCAAATTTAAAAGCACATATCAAGGGGGAGTTCTTTCTACTCATCGAACTTAGGTGAATTTATTCATAACATATTCTGAAATTTTCAAGAAAAATGGGTAAGTTCTTCCAAAATTCAATTCCAAGTCCACCTTATGCCTAGAGTATAAAGTTGACTTGAACACTTTTATCACTCCAAAATTTAGTGTTGTCATAAATTACCAAAAAGGGGGAGATTGAAAGCATCTAGGCCCCTAATTCGAGTTTTGATAATTAATGACAATGGTTTGAGGATTGAAGATTTCATTTGAGATAATGAGCATAGGTTGATCCACGGATGAAAGGGATTTGGTTGTGAGCGTGTGGAGCTTTGGAGATGATACGTAAAGCTTGGGCTCAAGGCAAAGGTATAAACAAGGGCTTTTGTATTTTACCGGTCACAAGGTGTTTAGTGGATGAAAAGTGACCGGATTTATTGGATAGATAACCGTACTATCAAGAGGGGTTGTGTACTCGTGCTTGATGGGTCTTTAGTGCCATTTTGCTCAAAATGTCTAGATGCATGCATGAGGGTTAACGATGTTTTGAAAAGATTTGAAAAAGGTCAAGTTTGAGAGATGACTGCACAAGTGCGGACAGTTCGCCTCTGTGGCGCGGATGGTCCGCACACGTACTAGAGAGCCTGTTGAACTCGAGTGGGAATTTAAATTGGCTGGCAGACAGTCCGGTCCAGGTGGGCGGACGGTCCGCCGCTCTAACTCAAAATGTTCCAGAGAGGGTGTTTTCTCTGGTTGAGGCGATGATCTGTGCGGCGGACGGTCCGCCACTGGGGTGCGGACGGTCCGCCGGCTATTTGACAATTTGTACTAGAGACATTGTTGTCTCTGGTGGATTTCAAGGATGAACGGCGGACGGTCTGCCCCTGGGGCGCGAATGGTACGCCGGCTAATTTCAAAGTTGTACCAGACACGATGTTCATCTTTGGTGGTGTGGAACACATAACTGCGGACGGTCTGCCCCTAGGCCGCGGACGGTCCGCCAGGGCTGTAACGGCTAGTTCTGACACGCATTAAATGCACTCTGACTCACAGGCTTATAACGGCGGACGGTCTGGTTTTTGAACCGCGAACGGTTCGCGACTTCGCAGAAAAGAGTGTAACGGCTAGTTTTTGAGGGGATGTCTATATATACCCAATGCCCGGCCATTGGGAGGATCTCTTGGCCATTTGGACTGCATACTTGACACTATAGGGCTAAGGCATCCCTCTCTCACACACACTTGCTTAGAGATTGCATTCTTGAGAGTGTGAGGGCTTCCTAGTGCATTGCATCAAGAGTTTGAGCTTTGTGGCACTAGGAAAACTTTAAGCAAGCGTAATCGACTTGTTACTCTTGGGAGTTGCCGCTCCCTAGACGGCTTGGAGAAGAGGATTTCGTGGAGGTCCTCAAAGGAGATTGTTGAGGAGCCCCGATTTCGGTTGTGAGAGGTCTTGTGCTCACCTCACCGGAGTGGTGAAGAGCAACTCTAGTGGAATCGAGGTGTGGAGCGGTTCCTTGATTCAAGCCGGCTCAAGATAAAGAGGTTCTTGATAGAGGATCGGTTGATTCTTGGAATCCACCTCAATGTGGATTAGGGGTGACCGGCAAGTCATCGACACCACGGGATAAATTCGTGTGTCAAACTTGGTTACCTCTCTTGCTCACTTTAATTCTTGTTTTTACTTTGAGCAATTTACTTTACTAGAGCTTGATTTGTATCTTGTCACCCTAGGTTGCAAACCCAACTAGAGATAGTAGTAGCATGACATAGGGCTTTCCTTTGTTACTAATTAATTTTCTCTAGTGTTGTTGGTTTTAGATTTTAAACCGCCTATTCACCCCCCTCTAGTCGGTGTTCTTGATCCTACAATAGCACGAGTTTATCTTTCTTGTACCCATCCTTAGACTAAAACCACACTGCCCTAAGGCCTCTCTATCTCTTATCCTTCTCAGGTTAACATAGTTATAAGATAGTTGCACTCCCATTTCCCATGGAAAATACGATACCCTGAATAAGTCGCTCGCTAATCTCTGCGTCTTCCGACTGACGCAGGACCAGCCTCAGGTTGTGGCTGCGGTGCACCAGCATCGTGCCGCACACCCAATCTCTCATTAGAGAGCAAGGCTACATGAGGCTACGGAGATCATCCATGGGGAAACTGGATGAGGCCGCGACGCGGGCAGCAACGTGGATGAGCATCTCCTCTAGAAGCTCGGCGAGGGATATCGCAGGCGCCATAGGCCGCCCAGCGATAAGGAGCACGAGGAGGGCGACACGGGTGGCGACATGGATGGCAGCGGAAAGGGATGAGGTGAAGTCAGAACAACGGGAGACCTTGGAACCGCCAACGACAAGCGCGCGTCTAGGGAAGTTGAAGAGGTGCTGAGGAGGTGAAGAGGCGTGGGTCCGGGGAAGTTGAAGCGGTGTCGAGGAGGTGGAGAGGCGTGGGTCCGACAGGGCAGACCCACCAATAGATGAAGACTAGGGCCAAAACTATAGATAGGCCGATTGGGCTCTATGATTGTGGGCTGTAATGCTACTAAGTATAAGCCCATTTGAACTTGTGTTTTGCAGTTGCTACTAGACCAATAATTCACTACGCATGTCAGATATGAGGGTTTCATATGCATCAATTCACATCACTAATTTTTCTGATTTGGCTAGCTATTTGTGTGAGGAGAGGTAAGGAGTTTCATCTTACAAAGGGTACCACAATTGTGCCATGCAACTTCACTAAAAACAGCATTAGTTCTCCAGCAAGGACAAGCACAAGGCTTGCACACAAAAGCAGTACTTAACTGAGTACATAAGTTCTTGCGTCAACACACATTTCTACAACTACATAGGTAAAACCATAAATCCTAGCTATGGACCATCTTCTTCAATATTCTTGGCTTGAGGAAGAATCGTCTACGCTTGCGCTTGAGGAGGAGGAGGGAAACAACGGCTTGAAATACCTCCGCTTGAGGAGGATGCGAAGATTCTCGGCCTTTTTTCTTGAGCTGTCAATTCCCAAAGGGGCAAGTTAGCATATATATAATAAATAATTGTAATTTAGGAATCTTAAGGTAGGGGCGCCATATCTCACCTACTTCTTCATCGGAATCGGCCAATCTCCAGTCTCCTCATCACTGTCACTGGAGAATGTGCAATGCACTATTATCTTGGGATTGATACTAAACTCAAAGTTGTGCTTAGGAATTTTCATTAAGAAAATAAGAGTCAGTATTAGAATCTCAAACATGACTAATTGCAAGTGCACAATTAATCACAAACGGTGCAAAACAGATTTCTATCCATATTAGGCTATATATAACAAGTATTCGCTCAGTTCGTTTGGCTTGTCAGCCAACCAGCCAGCAGTATTGTTCTCTCATACTAACTCAGCACTATCCACCAGCTACCTGTCAGTCAGCAGTACTATTCTCTCATAACAAATCAGCACCAGCCACCAGCCATAGCCAAGTGAACACAACGTTTGAAATAATTGAACATTATTGATTGCAAGTGCATAATTTATCCCAAACAGTGCAAAACAGATTTAGAATCCATATTAGGCTACATATACTAAGAATTGAAATAATTGAACATTATAGATTGCAAGTGCATAATTAATCGCAAACAGTGCAAAACAAATTTAGAATCCATATTAGGCTACATATACTAAGTATTGAAATAATTGAACATTATTGATTGCAGTTGCATAATAAATCCCAAATAGTGGTTTGAACTATATCCCAGATTAGCCCAAACAAGACCTATTTGACACATATTTTCTGACTTCTGGACCAATTCCTCAATGTACAGATAATCATGTTATCTTGGTATGTATAATTATATGGCATCTTAAAATTGAGAGGACTTTTCAATCTCGAACTCAAACTAAAAATATGGGCCCTGTGCCAAATTGTAATCACTACCCTTAATCTACCAACAAAATTAACAATGATAATTTATATTGTGATTCAACATTTTTGTACGAGTGCAATTACAAAGGTTACCATGAACTATACTCATCTTATTCCTACATAATGCCTCAGAAAAGCATTCTATTACTATTAATGTTTCTTATGGAAAGGAACGAAAGCAACAAGTCTGATTACTCATGAAGTGAAAAGTAGTCCACAGCCATATGCTATGCTGGCTGCAGTAAACTAGTTACTAGAACTGACAGATTAGTAGTGTTATCTATCTAGTGCACAACTATTAGTTTTATCTATAAAATTGACCAATCCAATCCTCAAACTTTCTATTTGGTCTCAATTTCAACCCTAGTTCTACATGGCATGGCAACATAGCATGCATAGTCAACAATGGATACCTAGTCAATTAGAATGCACAAATAAACAAAAGAGAAAAATAAAAAATTCCAATCTGCCACGTAAAATCGACATTACATTCGCTAAAATTACAACATACAATAGCACAATGTAGATCTAAACTACTTCTAGTAATCTCATTCAGCCAAAAAACCATCAAATCCAGAGCTACACTACATGCCCCAAATCGCAGTAAAAAACCCCAAATCCAAACCTGCATGCCGGGAGGCTACGCATGGCCGTCGCGTGGCACGAAGACAGGAAGTACATCCAGAAGGCCGACCTCATCGTCCTTGTCCTTCTCCAGTTTGGGGATGACGAGAGGCACCACTGGTTCGTCTTCCACCTAGGTGCGCCTCTAGTTCATCGTTGTAATCCTCCTCCTTCTTCGGCGCCCATTGCTGGTCCCATCGGCCGCGAAGAATCTTCCTTTTCCCAGCGCACCTCTGGTGGGCGGAGTGGTCCTCCACTTCTGGTGGGCGGAGTGGTCCTCCACTATCGCGGTGCAACGATAATGGCGACCGTAGGAGGGGAGGACGGCACGAGGGCTCGACCTTGGTTGCAGCAGTCCTCTGCATCAGTGGCAGAGAAGGGGCGAGACGTGGGGGTCGAATCCACCGCGCCGCTTCATTTATGCATGTAAAGGTACGCGTTTAGTGATCAGTCACTGACTCATGGGGTCTAGCATTGTTGGACCCACACATTAGAGAGGCTTCGAAAATAGACCAGGTTGGGTATAGTATATATGTTACCGGAAGTGGAGGGGACAAACTTCATGCAGTGTTGGCCAGTGCCTTTGACCTTTTTGTGACTATCGGCTGTATGACTAAATGGTGGGTCCCACTTGTGCGTATGCGTCAGCAGAAGGGCCCACATGTTGGCGTGGGTTCATCTCCAGTTCATGTGGGGGCCCACATGTAATTTTAACCGCACTACTTTGCATAGAGCAGCTGCTAGTCATACTGAGCCATGTCCAACAAATTTTGATCGATTCCGGTAAAATTTTATAGTGTGAACGAGAGGTTTCATTTTTGGGGTCTGGCTCTTGATGTGGGGCCCACTTTTATTTCTAGCTGCACTGCTTTGCATAGAGTAGCTGCTAGTCATACTGAGTCATCTCCTTGGTTGTGCTTGAAATAATCGTATTGGATGATGTCCATGCTAATTCCTGGGCCTAAATCTCAAGGAATTAACATCGATGTATATTTACAGCCTCTGATCAATGAGCTTAAAGAGTTATGGGTCAATGAAGTTGATGCTTGGGATGCTAAGGAGAAGAAAAATTTACTCTACGTGCAATGCTACTTTGGACAATAAACGATTTTCCTGCATACGCGATGTTATCTGGTTGGATCACCAAAGGAAGATTCGCTTGTCTTTATTGTCACAAGGACACTGATTACTTGTGGTTAAAATTTGGTTCAAAGCATAGTTACATGGGGCATCGCGTTTTTTGCCTACAAACCAAAAGTGGCGAAGTATTTTCTTTGATCTTCCTTATTGGGATTCATTGCTTATACGCCATAATCTAGATGTGATGCATATTGAGAAGAATATCTGTGAGAGCTTGCTTGGGACTTTGCTCAATTTAGCAGGTAAAAGTAAGGATAGTGAGATGGCTCGACTTGATCTGCAAGAATTGGGTATAAGAAAGGATCAACATCCAGTTCTTGCGAAAGGAAAATACGAAGATTTGCTAGCACCATATATAGTACTGCCAACATTCTAGATTTGCGAAAGGAGAATTGTGTATAAGGTAGCATAACAAAGTAGACTATATAAACATCAACTTTTTCTTAAGGTACCATATATAGTACTGCCAACATCCCAGATTTGCTAGTTTTCTGTTGACGGTCGTTAAGTGCTAATTCTGACCGTCAACTAAACTCGGTAACAATGGAAAATTATACGCCTTACTCGCATATTTGTATTACTAACCTAGTTCCACAGCTATTTTGGAGTTTTCAAGATTTTAGATGAGCAAGAGTGGAATAAGACAAAAACACGATGAAGACACCATGAAACTACACAAAAGATCGCGTTCGGTGTCACACCCTTACAAAGAGGGCCCACCTGGTAGAGCAAATGAGGGCGCCACGGAAAATGCACTAGAGGATAAGAACGAGGATCCACGTGTCAGCCAGCATCCAAAGGATAGGATCAAATGGCTGACAGGTGGGGTCGGCCGACCCCTAGGGTCGGCCGAACCTGGCCAGCAAAACATCCAGGTGCACTTCGAGGAGGAGTAACTGCCAAGGAACCTGATCTCCTTCAATATATGCATTGGTGGGAACCGACCTCCAAGACTATAAATAGGGCCTCTCCACCCCCTCTCAACACACACACACCCCATTTCACACCCACTCTCTCTCAAGGCTCTTTTGCTCTTAGTGTAGGGTAGTGGAGCTAGACTAGTTTTCCTTTCAGAAATCAAGTCATCCTCGGAGTTGTTGAGCGATCCTCGACTCTCGATATGGCTTTGTATTCTTTCTGTCAGTACTCTATTCATAATATAGTGCTTGATCATGATTGCTTTACTATTTCGATAGTTTATCAATCCATGCTTCTGTTTATCATGAGTTGTGTGACGAGTATGGTTAGGCTAGATGATCCGGGTATGGATATCGGTTCGTTGTGCTTTCGGTCTTGCTCTAGTGTTTTACTTGTCCATTCGAAGGGTGAAAGACTTGGGGACGCTAGAGTAGTGACCTCATACACGGGCGTGGTGCTCGGGTATGCGGGATCCTTAGGATATGACCGTGCTCCATGGTGTGACTGGGGTAGACGACATGAGGTGACAGCCCTGTCCGTCCGGTGTAATAGCTGTGTTGCATTTAGCGTATTCCCTGACGTTCGGGTTCGGTGTAGGAGTTCATGCAAAGAGGTAACGGGACTGGACGTTCTCCGGTGCGGGACCTTCTCCCCGCTATCCCAATTTCCTGGCACTTGCAGCCCTAACCATGTTCTAACATAACCTTTGCTTTGAATAGATACACTAGGACCCCTAACCTAGCCTAAGCTCCAGCTAACTTAAAATAGGATAGCTTAGTTCGTTCTTTTGTTCTGTTGTTCTTTCTTTCTTTTCTCCCTTGGGTGTTGGTTGTGTGCTTGTGTCACATTACCTTTATTTATCTTCTTTACGACTTACCCATGCTAGAGTTTTGCCTATTACTTGAAGAACAATGTCATGATTAATGTTAAGTACAGTACCTTTGCCACTTCCATCCTTTGGGAAAATATAAATAACGATACCCTTACTCTCCGGGTGAAATGCTACAATGATATATCCGTGCGCTTGCGGATCCCATCTGTAATCGTATAGACTATACCATGAGAGTGGCAATCATTGGTGCAGTTGCTAGGGATGGGCTTAACACCCCTGTTCCTAGTGGTTACGCCAAGGAAAGTCAACACGCATTTCTGGCGCCGTTACCGGGGACTAACCCCTCCTGGTGGCGACGTTAAGAAATGCGAACATTTTCCAACACTAAACAAACAAACAAAAGATTGCACAAGTAGAAATTCTATCTACTTCAGTTCTGGTCGCTTCCACCTCTGCTTCACTCATCATCAGATTTCAGAGTGTACAGCTCACCCCGCTCATGCTTGTGCTTGACTGCAATGTGAAGAGCCTCCGCCATTTGATAAATCTGCCATTGGAAAAGGGGGTCACAGTAATAAGCATTTAGAGTATGTCATCAACTGCATGCATGCCAATTGCAAAAAATAGGATTTCAGATAATTTAACAAAACTAGTCACGTTTATTGCCTTGATCAACCTACATTTGCTAAAACAAATACAAATCTCAAACCATGTTTTACTGAAAGGTTAGGAACATCACCTGACGAATTGACTTAGTTGGTCCAACATATGCATCTTTATCACTAGCATAATTAAGCATCATCTTGAATTTGATCTTTAGGAAACACAACTCATACTTCTTTCCTTTGGTCTGAATTACAAGGAAATTAGGCACACAGTTAGAAAGCAAATCAAACATTTTAACTCAACTTGTAATGTTGCCCTCACCTCAATCAAGGTTCCTGGTAGGCCACGGGTGTCTACGCCCATCACCATGTCGTCGTCCGTCTTTGGTATGAATTCGGTGTACAAGTGGCGAGTCGTTTTCTAGAACAAATCAATTTTTACAAATGTTCAGTAACAGACTGTAACACCCTAATTTAAATTCCAGCATTTATTAATAAATTTAATTGGCTTTATTTAATTTCCTAAGGTTTATTGTGTTAGACTTGCATTTAATCTAAACTTTTGTTCCTTAAGTAATTAAAATTTATCATAGGTTTAATTTTGTTGTTGCATCATGCTGGAGCATGGCTTTATTTGTTGAGTGCTTGTGTGAATTCAAATTTGAATTCATTTGCCTTGAGTTTGAATTAGGATTAGATTTAGAAAGGAAAAGAAATAGTAAAGGAGAAAATGAAAGAAACCCAAACCCTGTCAGCCCACCAGTACCCAAAGCCCGGACCAGCTGGCTCCCTCCCTCAGCCCAGCCCGCGGGGCACAGCAGCCCAGCATCCAAACCCGTGGCCCAAACACCCCGCTAGGCCCAGCCCCTTCTCTCTCCTCGCGGCCCGCGCAAACTCCCGTTCACCCGGCCCAGCGCTAGGCCCAGCTCCCGCTGCCAGCAGCGCACGGCCCACGCCCGCTCCGCAAGATGCCCCGCTCAGCCCGAGCGCCTGCGCGCGCTCCTTGCCACCGGACCCAAGGCGTCAGCGCCCGCACGAGCTCTCCCCGCGCCTGACCCCACCAGCCAGCACCCGCATCCCAGTCAGCCCGCGCCGTGTCGTCACTCCCTCTCTCGCTGCGCCCCGGGCCCGCCCGTCAGCTACTTCGTCTCCCCCGCGCAACCGCCCGCCCGCGATCTCCGGCGAAGTCCACGCCAGCCTTCCAAACCCGGGCGCGCATGCCTAGGTTGGCCGCCGCCCTATAAGTAGGCCCTGGCCTCACCCGTACCCCGTCATCCACGCCCTAGCCGCCACCCCGCAACCCTAGCCACCGCCTCCCCTCGCTCCGCAGCGCAGAGCACCCGCGCCGCCGTGCGCCGGCCACGCCACCGCACCCCAGGCCCTGCCGACCGCCGCAGACGCTCCGCCTCGGCCCTGGGAGACTTCCTAAGCCGGCCACGCTCCAATTCTTGGACTGCATCAGCGGAATCGCGCCGAGCTCCCCAACCCCGGTAAACTCCGATCTCTGGCCAATTGCTCATCCCCGGCGATCCCCGGACCTCCCTGACCCTTGTGCATCTCCGCAGTACCACCCCGAGTCAAGCCATGGGATCAGAACTGGCCGGAGTACCCCTGCATCGACCCCGGCCACGAGCTCCGTTCCTCGCCGCCGCCGGACCTCGACGTCGAGCACACTCCGTTGCGCCTCCGACCAAATCCAAGCCCGGTGAGCACCTGCAGCCTTCCCCGGTTCTTTTGGCGCTAGGCGTGGTAGTCCGTAGCCCCTGGAAGCACTGGAACGCCGCTCGCCGGCGAGCTAGCGTCGCCCGGCGCAATGGCGAACCCCGCAAAACCCTCCCCGAACCCGGCTCAACCCTCTGGTGGATTACGCGTGAGGTGTAGTACCCTCTAGACTCAAACACGAGTCAATTTAGCCCTCGGAGCGCCGGAAACGAGAACTCCGGCGAGCCCCGTGTCGCGCCGCCGCTGAGCAGAGGACTCCGGCGACCCAGCGCCACCGCCTGAGCCCCCAATCACCTAGAGCCGCCCGATCTGAAACGTGCGTCCAAGATTAGATCTAGGATCCTTTAGATCTGAGCCGCCAGATCCTAATCCTACGGCCGAGATCCAAACTTACCGGTTCGGCCCATTCTTTTTGCATAAGAGCCCCTGAGTTTCTTCCTTATCAACCCGCGGTCCTGTTAGTTCAAAAGAATTTACGGATAGGCCCTGTTTTTATCGTTTTAGCCCCTGAGTTTTACCAGAATAGAACCCGCAGTCCACACTTGACGTTTTTGCGAGTTAAACCCCAGAATTTTAGTTTAATTACATTTAGGCCCTCGGTTTTAGCAGAAAAGTCCCTGGAACCCTGTTTTTATTACAAATAAGCCCCTAGAAATTGTTTTTGGCCTAGAATATGCGTTTTAGCTCCGTTTTAGGCGTTCTTTATGTCCACGCGATCGTTGTAACACGTAGAATAGTTTTAGACTAGTTTAATGTGCTGTTTTTATGTATTGATGCAATTATCTTAGGCACCTCCAGTAAAAATTTGAGAATTTTTGGACCTTGGATTCATCAGTTATGCTCAATTTTATCAACTGCCCAGATCTGTTTTGCAAAAGAATCATCAAGTATGAGCTCTCTTAAAGAGCGGAGAAACCCAAATGCTTGTCTGCGACAAGGATAGAGTTTTATTGTTCGAATCTCCGTAGTGGATCAAATGAATCATGATCTCTGAAAACCAATTCTTGATAGGTCACCTTTTTTCCAAAGCTTTCCAATTATTTGGGTATTAACAAAATATATCAAGACCCTAGACAAAATTCTCACTAAGTATATCTCATAATGCTATACCGAAACCACTTATAAATAGCCATTACACTACAACTTTTGCCGATTATGGATTTCATGATTGGTTGCCAATGCCAAGCACCTCTCCAAGGCCTGATTCCATATGGATCATTATCGACAACCGACACATTTTCTTCAATTAGACACTATTCATAATACCAAGAAGTGTGCCGGTATTCATCTTGATCACATTGTGGTCTACATATCATACCACATACAATTAATTCCAATAGTGACGCTCAATTCCTAGCACGTTTTTGGGGAAACAATTGCAATCTTCTCTGTGTAACCCAACTAATTCAAAGACCAGCTTATCATCTTTCAACCGACGGTAAAGCCAAAAAGTGAACCAAATCTTGAAGACATGTTGAGAGTTTGCGTCACTCATTACGACAAGAATTGAGACTAATGTTACTTTTAAGTAGAGTTGTCATATAGCTATCAAGCAAGTCTAAAAATATCACTATTCAAGTCCTTGTATAGTCAAAGGCGTCAACTCCTTTGAGTTGGTCGCAAACCGAAGACCACAACATATTGGACCAGACTTGGTAATCAAGGTAGAGTAAACAATACGGATAATACAAGAAAATCTTCGAGCCACACACTCTAACCAAAAGATTGATAAAAGCAGAAAATCCTTGTAACCCGAAATTGGTGATCATGTCTACACTACAACAAATATGACTTTTTGTGACGTATATCGCGTGACAATAGAGCTGTTCATTGTTATGGCAGCTTGGTTTGTGATGTTTTGTGTTGAGCACTATAGTTTAGTGACGAAAATGAGGTGCTCGTCACTAACACGAACTGCAAATCGTCACAAACGAATCCAGGTATATATCTTGACGAATTTTATTGTGTCATAAAGGATAACCAACAAATGTCACAAATCTATGACAAATTTGCATTGCCAGTTCATCATAAAAATTTCAAACAAATAAGAAGAGAATGGGTTGTTACAACTTTTTTGAGTTTTGTCATATAAGGTTCTACCATAAATTTATAATAATAGCGTTGGTTGGTCATAATTCATCTTTCTCCTTTTTAATGTAGAATTTATTTATATTACATAGGAAAACTTCCCCTTTTCAGCCATTGGATGAATGAAACAAAAAAAAAGAATTGAAAAAAGGTAAAAAAAAAGGCGTATGTAAGAGGAACTTGTAACCGGTATTGGTGTTAATATTTTTTTAAGCAAAATTGAGATTTATAATAAAAAAATACCGCAAGAGGAGTCGAACCTGCGACCCTCGAGCAAAAATTATTGATGCTAATGTTTATTTGTACGTAGATTTAGATTTAAAAATGAAAAAAATACAAATTGGAGGCATCGAACCCGCAACCATCCACAAAAGACCAATACCCCAACCACTGGGCTACCTAAAGGGCATGTGTTAATTTTCATTTGTACTAATATCTATATTAAAAATATAATACAATTGGTAAATCAAAAAAGCGCAATAAAATTTGACCATCCATTGTTGATCTAACGGCTCCAAAGAGTTCCAAAAATATATAGATGGAGAAACCCTAGCTTCTTCCAATAGCTCGAGCCTCCGCCGCAGCCTTCAGATCCGCTCATCCCCTTCCCCTCATATTCGCCGCCATCGCCGCGTCCATCCTGCCCCCGACGCCGGCGTGCGCTCGACCTGGAGCTGGCTGCATCCACTGGCCCCACCCTTTGCACCGCCTGCACCTGGGCTCGGGCCCGCCTCCGGATCTGCCCTAGCCAACATCATGCAGCGCAATGCCGGCGTCCCTTGGCGTTGGCGGTGGGCACGCATCTCCCTCGCCATAGTCATTGCCGCGGCGGCGGCGCAACACCAGCGAGCGCCTGGGCCGGAAGTCACCATCCGTCACCCGCGACGAAGCAGGCGCCGAAGCCGCGCCACGCGGCCACCAGCGTGGGTACCGCTGCCGCAGCCCCCGGCACGTAGTGTAAGCCTCCCGCCTTCCCAACTCTTGCCGCCATGGAGTGCTTCATCTTTCTACTCGGCGCTCGGGTCCTTGTGGCCGCGGATTCTCCTTCTGCTCGCAACAGGCCGCATCTGGTGGCTCGACCTCCTTCCGTGCCCCTGCTCGAGGATCTCCGGCCAGCAGTGACGATTGATTCCTGATGCCCAACTGCCCGAACCCATCGTCAATTTGTTAGGTTCCATATCGATCCAGCTCCATCCAGGTATTACTTCCCACTCTCTCCTCTCCTCCCATCACTAGACTTAGAAATGTAATAATCCTCAATTCTTTCAATTTTACCATCTTAGAAGCAACAGACGGGTATTTTTCTTACTGTGTTGCTTGCAAATTATTTGTGTAGTGGCTGCGCTGTTTAGAAGATGGCTCTGTAAATTTCATAGGGGGTACCCTTTCTCTTATTCTTTATTTTGTCTTAGAATACACATGAGAGGTGCATAACTTTGTGTTAAGAAAAGGAAAACAAAGTTTTGCAACATGAGTCTTGTACAGGTGATGGGGGTATAAACCCGGGATCCCTAGAGGGCCAGACTCGTACGATTAGAAGCCCAGCAGGCTCGCCGGGCCATGAAATGCGACGGCCCACTAACCGGCGCGGGAAGCTGCCTTCGCTTCTAAGGCAACGAGTCCGGGAGCCCGGCATCCCGGGACACATGGCAGCCCCCCGACCTAATGCCCCGGGTCAGAGCCGTGCCGATGACCCAGGACGTGCGCTCCAAGAACGCCGCACCTCCTGACAGGCGTGCCGACCAAGATAGGCCCTGTGCAGGTCCCAAGACGCCAGCTCTACTTATCTTGTGGCAAGAGGTTAGCTAGTAGGACCCCCTAACAAGGGGACAACGCCGCTCGCGTGGGCCCCGTGACACAACGGGAGGGGGCGTCCACAGATGCTGCCTCTCCTCGCCGTAATGATGGTTGCCTCTACGCACCATCTCATTACGCCAGCGAGTATGACCGGACGCCTCCGGCCAGACCTCGGTAAGACACCCCTCACCAGGAGCGCCGTCCGGCTGACAAGAGCTACGCAGGGGAGGCGTGGGATAGCCCCGCAGACAAGGAACATAAGCTCCGGCAGACAAGACTGGAGGAGACCCCCGAGTGACCAACCAAGCAGTCGCGGCGTCCTGACTGAGCCAAGATGGGATAGTACCGGGGGAACGCGTTGCCCAAGAGGATCGCCAGGATCATCCCTTTCCCAGAATATCGCCAGGATCAAGCCTGCCCACTCCCGACCGACCGAGTGGGCCCCAACAACTGAAAAGGACGAATCGAACCCTATCGGTGCCAAGACACAGCGCTAGATAAATGTAAATGGGGGCTCCACCTTGGACTATAAAAGGGAAAGCCCCCCATGTTGGAAAGGGTTGGACTCCCATGGGTTCGACACTCCTTGACCAGCTTGTAAGCTCCCCTCTGAACTTTGAGCACCCGGGGCTCGAGAGCAATAGAGCAAGAAAACCACCCCTCATACTAGACGTAGGGCATTTCAGGCCCGAACCAGTCTAAATCCTCGAGTCTTTGAGTAGTTTTGTAGTCGCCCATTTCCCGCAGCGACAGTTTTGGCACCATCCGTGGGGAGCTGCGGCGAGACGATCCGTTTCGGCTCCTTGGAGTTTCCCACGACCCCCCGCAATGGATTGTAGACGCCTCCACCATTCCCGTCTTCCCAGGCCTTCCAGTTCGGAAGCCTAGAGTTCGTCACCAACTAGCTCGGTGCACTACACCTCCATGAGGAAGCCGCTCCGGCCGACACAGAGGAGCCCTCTACTCCCACCAAGCCTCACGACCTGTGGTGTCGGCAATTAGTTCGCTGGCGCATCAAGAAGCGCAGGCCATCACAGCCAACTCGTGCGGTGCTCCGCCGCATCGCGCTCCTGATGGCCTCCAACCCCGCCATCGAGGACGTCAACTTGGTCCTCTTTTCTCTGGCCAACGTCTCTCGACAGCTCGCAGGCGGGCCTCCGCTCCTGACACCCCGCTCGTTCTTAGAGCGACTCCCATTCGGCCTACGCAACGCCGCAAGCATCTACGCTCGGGAGGTGCGCAAGGCCGCCCAAGGGTTCTAGCACGCGTCACAGTTTGTGGGCATGATGAAGAGCTACCCTCACTCTGTGCACGACCTCTTGTGCTTCGAGAATCCCCTAAGTGATTCCTCTAGCATGGGGGACAGCCGCCTGGAGGGGACATCCACGCCGCCGCACATGTGCGCCATGGCCGACGGCGACCCGCCGCTGGAGGTGGTGCCATCCGAGTAGACGCACACCCCAGCAGACCACCACGAGCGCGCGCTCGCCAACGAGCAGGCCCACAGCGAAGGTCTCCTCCATCGCCAACAGATGCCTCCACCCGTGGAACAGCCCCCGCAGGCCTCCTCTGAGTCAAAAGGGATAAACCCCACGGGTTCCGCACATCAGCGCGCACTCAGGGTCAACCACGACATCATCAACAACGCCCACATGCAACTCCCGCAAGAGTTCCGTGCGGTCCAGAACATCGCAGCAGACGCTGCCAGAACCAGAGGATCCGGCCCAAAGGGACCTTCACCGCCAGGTGAGGAACCTGGTGGAACTTGCCGCCGTCCAGCAGGCAGAGAGCTCCTCGCTACACCGCCGGCAGGCCGCTGCCTCGTGTTCTACTGGCAGCGCGAGCCATGGTGGGCGGGAGCCATTCGAAGTGCAGTGCACCCCACCTACACGGCAGGGCAATGTGGGCGGCGCACCAACCCCAGCGGCGGCATCCGCTCCTCTCCCGCCAACTATGACGCGCGCAATGTGATCCGAGGCCGGCAGCAGGCGAGGCACCATGCCGACGTCGACCGCGTGGCCGCTCGAGCAGAAGATGCGCGGGCATACGCGCCCAACCCGGAGCGCTCACCGCTCCAGCATGGGGACGCCCCTGCGACCCCGACGTGGATCGCGACCGGAGTCTGAGCCCGGACCCCACCGGGCCAAACGCCTTTTCCAGAGCGATCCGGGGGGCGCCTTTCCCCCAATGCTTCCGATCGCCGGCGAACGTCGTGAAGTATACTGGGGATACGAACCCCGGCGTGTGGCTAAAAGACTACCGGCTTGCATGCCGTGCTGGAGGAGCAAGCGACGACCGCTTCATCATCCAGTACCTCCCTATATGCTTGGGAGAGAATGTCCGCGCCTGGCTAGATTTCTTGCCCGTCGACTCCATCGGTAGCTTGGCAGATCTCCGGAAAGTGTTCATCGGCAACTTTCAAGGCACGTAAGTATGTCCCGGCAACTCTTGGGACCTCAAGAACTGCAAACATGAGTCTGGCGAGTCCTTGCGCATCCGGCGCTTCTCGAAGCAGTGCAACTCACTGCCGGGCGTCGTCAACGCCGACGTCATCGGCGCATTACGCACGAGTGGGACGCACTGGAAGACCCTGGTCCACAAACTGGGGTGCCAGAAGCCGCGCACTATGCACGCTCCTGGAGATTGCCACCAACCACACCTCCGGCGGTCGGTGCTGTCTTCGAACGTGACCAGCACGCGGTGAAAGAGAAGCGGCGTGACCGCGACGGGCCCTCCTCGAGCCGCGAGGATAGAAAGAACAAGAAGAACCGCCGACCACCTGCCGCCGGCGAGGTCGCGGCGACCGAGCACCAAGACAAGTGTCCGCCAAGAAACGACCACTTCAACCAGCTCCTGGAGAAGCCCGTGCACCAACCATGGCTATCCGGTGAACCACAAGTTCAAGGATTGTGATATGATGAAGCGCCTCCTCCGCAGGACAGCCAAGACCGACGGCGATGGCCGTGACAAGAGGCCCGACGCCGACCAGGACAAAGGGAAGCCGGTCGAAGGAGAGTTCCCGGACTTGGATCGGTGCTTGCTGATCATCGGCGGCCTGGAGGACGAGTGCTCCAGGCGACTGCAGATGGTTTGGCTCTGCGAGGTATGTGCTGCCGCAAGTTCCATTCCTAGAAAGTTGAAGTGGGCGTCCACGCCCATTATTTTCGATCAGGACGACCATCCGGCAAACATCCCTCGACCTAGGAGCTATCCCCTTGTCGTTGACCCCGTCGTCAGCAACATTCGGCTGTCCAAGGTATTGATGGACAGGGGCAGCAGCCTCAACATCCTCTATGTCGACACCTTGGAAGCCATCGGAATCCCACGAGCCTGCTTGCGGGAATCCCTCTTCCCCTTCTACGGCATCTTACCGGGCATGAAGGCATACCCGGTCGGCAACATCGACTTACCGGTCACATTTGGTAGCAAATCCAACTTCCGCACTAAGACCCTCACGTTCGAGGTGGTGGACTTGAAGGGTGTGTATCATGCCATTTTTGGGCGCCCCGCCTACGCCAAGTTCATGGCGGTGCCCAACTACACCTACCTCAAGCTCAAGGTACCGGGCCCGAACGGTGTCATCACTGTGAGCGGCTCCTTCGAACAGGCCTATGTGAGTAGCCGCGAGTACTATGACCTCGCCACTACCGCGGAAAACTCGGCTGAGCTTGGCCAGCTTCGCGCCACCACTGCCGAGTGCTGCCCTGACCCTGGCAAGCCTAGCCAGGCACCGGCCTTCGTCTCAACCGACGAGACCAAGTCGATCATGGTCGATGACGCCAACCAACCAAGACGGTGCGGATCGGCTCCCAGCTACCGGCCAAATAGGAACACGCGCTCGTCGACTTCCTCCGCACCAACAAGGACACTTTTGCCAGGAAGCCGTCCGACATGTCGGGCATCCCAAGGGAGGTTGCCGAGCACGAGCTCCGCATTTTGCCGGGATCCAAGCCCGTCCAGCAATGACTGCGCTGCTTCGACAATGAGAGGCGCAGGGCCATAGGAGAGGAGATAGCTAAGCTTTTAGCTGCCGGCTTCATAAAAGAAGTCTACCACTCCGATTGGCTATCTAACCCAGTCCTTGTAAAAAAGAAAACCGGTCAATGGAGGATGTGTGTTGATTACACCAGCCTGAACAAGGCTTGCCCCAAGGACCCTTTTCCTCTATCTAGGATAGATCAGATAATTGACTCCACCTCCGGGTGCGAAATCTTGTCTTTTCTAGACGCTTACTCGGGCTATCACCAGATAGCGATGAAGGAATCAGACCAGCTCGTGACATCCTTCATCACACCGTTTGGCTCATACTACTACGTATCGATGCCTTTCGGTCTCAAGAATGCAGGGGCAACATACCAACAGACCAGATCAACCCGCCGATTGACCCCGATCGGCCGGACCCTCCTCGGGCGACATTGATGACATCATCGTCAAAACACCGCGCGCGGATGACCTGGTCGCCACCCTGAGCGCTACGTTTGCAAATCTCAAGAGATTCAACATCAAGTTGAATCCCGAGAAATGCACATTCGGTGTGCCCAAGGGCAAACTTCTCGGGTACATGGTGTCCGAGCGTGGCATCGAAGCCAACCACGACAAAATCACAGCCATCACCAACATAGGGCCCATCCGCGGCGTTAAGGGTGTCCAGAGGCTAACTGGGTGCCTGGCAGCGCTCAGCCGGTTCATCGCCCGGCTGGGAGAGCGAGGCTTACCGCTGTACAACCTCCTCAAGAAATCCAACACCTTTGTCTGGACAGAGGAAGCACAGGCGGCCCTCGACCACCTCAAGGCCCTCTTATCCTCTCCGCCAGTGCTCGTCGCACCGGACCCCTGCGAACCCCTTTTGCTCTACTTAGCAGCCACTAACCATGTGGTCAGCGCCGCCCTGGTGGTCAAATGGGAAGAACAGGGACATGCCCTTAAGGTCCAACGACCCGTTGGTCAACGAAGTGCTGACCAACGCCAAGTTGCGGTACCCGCAGACACAAAAACTTCTCTACGTTGTCGTCATGATGGCCAAGAAGCTGCAACACTACTTCACCGAGCACGAGGTGTCGGTCGTCACCTTGTTCCCACTCGGAGAAGTTGTTCGCAACCGCGACACCGTGGGACAGATTTCCAAATGGGCTATCGAGCTAATGGGCTATGACGTCAAGTTCGCGCCACGCACAGCGATAAAGTCCCAGGCCCTGGCCAATTTCATCGCCGAGTGGACGAACGTCCAAGCTCTTACCCCAGAAATCTCTCACGAGTACTGGACCCTCTACTTCGACGGGCGTGGGGGACCCGGGTCGTCCTGGTCTCCCCAGAAGGAGGCAAGTTCCAGTACGCAGTTCGCCTCCACTTTCCTGCATCCAACAACATTGCAGAATATGAAGCACTCATCAGCGGCCTCCGCATAGCCATCGACATCGGAGCAACCCGCCTAGACGTCTACGGCGACTCCATGTTCGTAGTCGACCAGGTCATGAAGAACTCCAACTGCGAGAGCCCCCTCATGGACGCATACTGCCAAGAAGTGCGCAAGCTAGAAGGGAGATTCCGGGGGTCTGGAGCTCCACCACATCCCACGGAAGCAAAACCCCGACGCGAATGCTCTCGCAAAAATGGCCGCCGAGCGCAAGCCGGAGTCCAGCGGCGTTTTCGTCAACGACTTGAACGCGCCGTCGGCGCGAGAGAAGTAGCCGGCCGCAGACAGAGCAAAAACAGAGGAAGCAGAGTATGCGCAAAAAACAGAGCACACTCCCGCCGATCCAGCCCCCGACTAGGTACCCGGGATCCCAACCTGTCTCGCTACAGAACAATCCGACCAAAGCCAGGCAGACAACACAAATTGGAGAGCCGACCTATTGGCTTACCTCTCCATGAAGTCCTCCCTGAGGACCACAACACAGCCCGCTGGATAGCCCGATGAACCAAAACCTTCGCAGTAATCGACGGCGAGCTCTACAAACGCAGCCATCAGAGACTGGCATTATCATGAAATGCATCCCCATTGCCCAGGGCAAGGAGCTCCTTCTCGAGATACACGCCGGAATCTGCGGCCACCACGCTGCACCACGCTCCTTGGTCGCAAAGGCCTTCTGACAAGGATTTTACTGGACAACAGCCCTGCGCAACGCAGAAGACATCGTCCGTGCATGCAAAGGCTGCCAGTTCTATGCCAAACAAACCCACCTGCCGGCCCAAGCCCTTCAGACCATTCCCATAACATGGCCATTCGCCGTATGGGGTCTAGACATGGTGGGGCCACTCAAGAAGGCACCAGGAGGGTTCACCCACCTACTTGTCGCAATTGACAAGTTCACCAAATGGATAGAGGCAAAAACGATAACCATGATCGACTCCAAGGAAGCCGTCAAGTTCTTCCTGGACATCGTGTACAGACTCGGCGTGCCCAACTCCATCATCACCGACAACGGGACCAACTTCACAGGTCACTACTTCCAAGAATTCGCAGAAGGATATGGGATCCGGATTGACTGGGCATCGGTTGGACACCCACGCACAAACGGGCAAGTAGAAAGAGCTAACGGCCTAATCCTCCAAGGGCTCAAACCGCGCATTTTTTACATGCTCAAAAAGTTCGCGGGTCGTTGGGTGGAAGAACTGCAGGCAGTGCTCTGGAGCTTGCAAACCACACCTAACCGGTCCACAGGACTAACACCCTTCTTCCTAACATACGGCTCTGAGGCCGTCTTGCCTTCTGATCTGGACTACGGTGCGCCAAGAGTCAAAACCTTTGACCCCGCACAACACAGTGCACTCACGCTACACCGATCGGCCCGCTACCAGCAAACATTACGCTGGTACCACGAGAGGCACATATGGGAGAGGACGCTGCAGGTCGGAGATCTGGTTCTGCGATGGGTCATGACGACGAAGGACAAGCACAAGCTCTCACCGCCATGGGAAGGACCTTACAGCATCGCAGAGGTGATACGACCAGGCACCTACAAGCTAAAAGACTTCGACGGTAACATTCTGACCAACTCTTGGAACATAGAACAATTATGACATTTTTTCCAATAAGAAGCAGCGTCCAAGTGCCCCAACCCGGCCACTTCTGGTTCGGAGCACTCGGGGGCCCGACACCTGTCGATTTGTTCTCCCCCGCACAACACAGTGCACTCACTCGGTGACCCGACCCGGCCACTCCCGGCCCGAAATCACTCGGGGAGCCGGACACCTACATTCCTTACATGTTTACAGCACACACGAGCTATCTGGTTTCTAGCACCCTGACCCATACACATTTGGCTCGGAGCACTTGGGGGCCAGACCATGGTCTTCGACCATCATACTTTTTGTTGTTTCCCACCTCTACAGCCCCTTGCCCTGAGCACTCTCAGGCCAAGGCGCTCGGGGGCCTCACTAGGACGAACCATGCAGCACGCACACACTAGTTTCTCTCATCACACAACACACAGAAACTCTCGTAACCAAATCAAAAAGCAAATGCCAGAACGTTCTCAAAAAAGCGAACCCAAGCGAGACGGAAAATAGAGCAAAAACGAGAACCAAACACAAATTTAAGCATGGTCAGGGGCGCCACGCACACGGCGAACACCCTAGATGTTCACCCAAGCCGCACGAACGGCTCGGGTTACAGCACTTACACACTTTTTATAATTAAACAAAATAAAAAGACCGGCCGCCGACCGGCCCCACGCTCTGCCACCATCCCGCCGGGCCCCTACAGGCCGTCCAGCTTCGGGTCCGCACCGCATCGCAGGAGGTCGTCGACGTCCATCTCCGCCGCGATGACCCGCTCAAACCTGGCGAAGTCCAGCATGGTTCGCCAACGAACCGCCGCACTGGAGGTCTCCGGGAACCCGGGGTCTGTTCCTCCGAGGTGCACCCCGGTGCATAGACGGATGGAGGCCAATGCGGCGGCGGCACCACGGTGGATCCCCAACCGCACTGACGAGCGAATGATCTTCGGGGAGGGCGTGGAGCTGGTCCACCCGCATGGGCGCCTGCGGCTCCACCACACGGAAGACGGCGAGCGCGCCGTCCTCCAGGGCCTCGCGCTGGTCCTCCACCTCACCGAGGCGGCGCTGCAGGTCTGTCACCTCGCGGCTGACGGTCTCCAACTCCTCCAGCACTTCGGGCAAAAATTGAGAAATGCAGGAAAAGCTGGGGATGGAAGACGCGATCAAGAATAGAACTCACCAAAGGCACGGGCCTGGGCGTCCGCCGCGGCATCTCTTGACGAGCGTACCTCCTCCTCGGCAGCACCCCGGGCCACCTCGACTGCCCGCAGGTTGTCCCACAAGTGCTCGATCTCGACCGAGGCCGCCGAGAAGCGACCACATGCCAGGTCGCACTCCCGCTGCACAGCCGCTATGTCCGGGTGGACTTCCCCGGAACCGGACTCCGCGGAGGCAGCGGACGTAGCGGGCGAACCCAGCGCAGGCAAGCCTGGCGTAGGCAAGAATGACACTCCAGCAGCCGCGACCAACGGCACCGGCGGCGCGATGGAGGACGAAGCTGAGCCGCTGCTGGCAGCGACTGACGCTCCAGCGCAACCCCACGCCGGGGACCCGCCGGACGAAGGACTCAGAGACACCAGGGCCACCCGATGGCCCAACGCCACCTCATCCCACGATCCACGCTCCGGGACCCGTCGACGGCACCCTACGACCGCGCAGGTATTACCATGAATACGGCAAGATAAAATGCATGGACGAAAGAATGAGGACAACGCCGAAAGATACCTCCCCCGGAAGAGCTCGCGGCATACCCGCAGCCGACCGCGCGGCGCGGCACTGGACTCCTCATCGCGGGGATGCTTGCCGTCGGCCATCACGGGAAGATCAACGATGACGACGAAGGCGGTCAGCACTCCTCCTTCTTCTCCTTCCCCTCGCACCTTTGCTCTCCCTCTTTCTCTCTGTTTTCCTCCGAGCAACTGGCAAGCAGCAGTGACTATGGAGACGAGGCGACGGGAGGCAGATGATTAAATAGGCGATCATCGTCATCACCCCGCAGCGGTTCCCGAGCGAAACGACGCCTCGAGACACGAGCCGCCACAAATGGGCCTCTCCACAGCAACCGGTGCGACGCATCAGTTCCACAGGTGCGTACTTTACAGTTCCAATTAAATCCCTGTCGTCAATTCGTTTCCAACTGCAGGGAAGACGGCAAACCATTTCCATGTCTCAAATGAATCCCAACCGCACGATTCGATTTCAAGGTTCGAAGTCCAGTCCGCTGAGGGCACCGCGCCGCCTTGACTCAAAGAGCCAGGGAAGAAAAACCGAAATGAGCACCAAGCGGCCCAAGCCTGACCTGCCCCGGCAGCAGTCGGGTCGTTTCAAATTTTCTTGTCCGATCCGGCCTCTAGCGTTCCACGGAATCCCCTCCAGGGGGAGGCCAACTAGGCCCCCCGAGCTGGCTGACGGCTCAGGTATCTGACTGGGATGCGGGCTGTAGAGCAGTGGAGTGCTCCCAATGGGGCTCCGTCGACCCGGTTGTCTGTGGCAGGGTCGGACTTCACTCGGATTGTCCTTAAATGGGCATACCCGTTACCGAGCTCACTGAACCCGCCATTCCGGGCCATCTAGGTCAAGTGGTAGGGTTCACCTTCTCCGATCACCACCGATCGCAGTGGAGTCGTTCATTGTTGAGGCATGAAAATGAAAAAATAATGCGGAAAAACCAACAAATGAAAACGCCCTAGGGCTAGCTTTATTTCATCAACCATCTCTTTACATCGATCGGCTGAAAGCCATACATCAAATGAAAACCAGAAGCTGAGAGCCCCCCTCGCCAATTGGCAAGGGAGCCGGCAGACCAGTGGCCTGGCTTGCCTAACTCCAGCAGCAAGCCCTCGAACTCCTCGGTGTCGGGCAGTGGTCGGTGGGATGAACTCATTGACGAGTTCATGCCTGAGGAAGATCCCCCGCCGTTCACAAGCATTCTTCTGGCACTAGAGAAATAAGCCGTGCCCACTCTCATCTGGAGGACGGGGTGTGGGGTATGAGGAAGAGAACTACCAAAGGGATTTCCATGATCCGCTTTCTTGTGTGGAACCATGTATCCACAGTACCTCTATTTATAGGCAGACGTGGGCGCAACGGCCCCAGTGCTCAGCGGGTCAGCCAAAACGGGGCACACCAAGAGCCCTCACCTAACCAAACCCCCTCTTGAATGCCGACGGGATGGCGCCAGCACGCCAGGCAACTGCCACGCCACTCGGGGAACGATCGCCACATGACCCACCAACGGGAGGTGGCCCCGAATGGGGGAAAACAAGGCGTCCGTGGTACAGTGATAAGCCGCGACGACCGGCCTCGAGATTCTACAGCGCCAGTGCCCCAGTCGACCATCAAGACGGGCCAGACCCCGTCACGCCGTCACTGGCGCACGCCGAAAGCTGAGGGCGTGGGCAGTTGGATGGGATGCCCTGGTCAGGAGTCATCAAGGCCAAGTCTAGCGGCCCCACGATCATTAAAAAATCGCTGAGCCGCTAGCGGGCCTCCGAAGGGGGTATAAACCCAGGATCCCTAGCAGGCCAGACCCGTACGATTGGAAGCCCAACAGGCTCGCCGGGCCATGAAACACGACGGCCCACTAACCAGCACGGGAAGCTGCCTTCGCTTCTAAGGCAACGAGTCCGGGAGCCCGGCCTCCCGGGACATGTGGCAGCCGCTCGACCTAACGCCCCGGGTCAGAGCCGTGCCGATGACCCAGGACGTGCGCTCCAAGAACGTCGCGCCTCCTGACAGGCGTGTCGGCCAAGATAAGCCCCGTGTAGGCCCCAAGACGCCAGCTCTCCTTATCTTGCGGCAAGAGGTTAGCCAGCAAGACCCCCTGACAAGGGGACAGTGCCGCTCACGCGGGCCTGCGACACAATGGGAGGGGGCGTCCACAGACGCTGCGTCCCCTCACCATAATGATGGTTGCCTCTGCGCACCATCTTATTACGCAGGAGCGCTGTCCGGCTGACAAGAGCTACGCAGGGGAGGCGTGGGATAGCCCCGTAGACAAGGAACATGGGCTCCGGTGGACAAGACCGGAGTAGACCCCCGAGTGACCAACCAAGCGGTCGCGCCATCCCGACTGAGCTAAGATGGGACAGTACCGGGGGAACGCATCGCCGAAGAGGATCGCTAGGATCATCCCTTGCCCAGAATATCGCCAGGATCAAGCCTGCCCACTCCCGATCGACCGAGTGGGCCCCAATGACTGACAAGGACGAATCGAACCCTATCGGTGCCAAGACACAGTGCTAGATAAATGTAAATGGGGGCCCCACCTTGGACTATAAAAGGGAAAGCCCCCCACGTAGGAAAGGGTTGGACTCCCACGGGTTCGACACTGCTTGACCAACTTGTAAGCTCCCCTCTGAACTTTGAGCACCCGGGGTTCGAGAGTAATAGAGCGAGAACACCACCCCCCATACTGGACATAGGGCATTTCAGGTCCGAACCAGTCTTTGCGTGCTAGACCATATCCGATCAAGCGCACAACAAACGAGCAATCGAGTAGTTTTGTAGTCGCCCATTTCCCGCAGCGACAACAGGCATTGTATCTGTGATGGTAGCTTGTATAAATCTGAAGTTCATTCATTGCAAACTTTGCTGCAGGAGACCTCATCAAGTTGAATTAAAGATACCCTTGAATTAAAGATACCATTGTATCAGTGATGGTAGCTCCGGTAAGGCTCTTAGCTTCTCAGATCAATTTGATGTCATTTCTTTGTTGCTTAGTGCTTACTGCAGCTCAAATAATTTCAGTTGTTAATCAATAGGTTCATGTATTTCAATCTGTAACGTTCATGTGCCATGAGTACACGTCAGTATCTTCTCAACTTTCTAGCCATGAGTCCAATACTTGGTTCATCAATATATTTATAAATAAGATATTTCTTAGATCTGCACAAAATAATTGATTTTAGTTGGGCATGCAACTTTTTCATGTGATTTTCTTTTACTCCATGAACACAGCATGGTGCCTGCATTTATCGATATTAAAAGGTTCCAATCTTGCTTATTTACTGCTGCAAAAGACTCATTTATCGAGAATCTTTGAGGTTCGTCTGTTTACATGTCCTGTGCATGTAATTATGCTAGGTTGCCACTCCCCCCTGCGTCACTTTTATAGACACGAGTACTTATGGTTCATATTATGTTCCATTTGTCACGAGATATCCAGATTGCAACTTGCTGCAAGTATACCGGAGATATATTCTGTGTAGACTTTTCTAAAGGAGAAATGAAAACACATGTCTATGTTTTTTTAGCTTCAATTTATAGTTTTATCACAAGTATTGTCTGATTATAATATAAGCAAATCAACCAATGGTTAGATCTATGGTTAGGATAGTATTGCTCCAGCGCTTGCAAGTAGAGAAATTTTTTATAATTTGAGAAAATAAGAAAAGTGTTTCTACTATGATGTGTGTTTGAAAATGTAACTGAACTCGAACATCTCACATTCCAGTGGGATTTCCTTTTATTTCTAATCTCACATTCCACTGTAGTTTTCTTTCATTGTCATGATAGGGCGCACAACGCTCGCCAAATGTTCTAGTTGTATAAATCTGAAGCTCATTCATTGTAAATCTAAAGCCACTCCAATCTGACAATACTTCAAGTCACTTCTCGTTTCCCAGTCTGTAAGTACTCTCAGTTTCCAGTCTTGTGACTTTGTGTTTCATCCTCTAGAAATCATGTAACCTGAATGTCTTTAAGTCTATAAGTATTAAAAAAACAGGGCATTAACTACTTTAGAATGAGCATATATGTACATATATAGTCTGATTTTCTAGTGGACTCTGTGCTTCTTGAATTTAAGCATACGACTACCTAGTTAATCTCTTTTTACATAGCTTGTTTGTATCCATGATTTTTCTTTGTTTTTCCCATAACTTGTTAGATCTTTGTTTTAAGTCTCATAACTTTTTAGATAATATTTGTGCAACTTAATTCTACCGGAATCTATGAAAATTTTCTTTGGGATTCGGCTTTCGAATGTAATTGTGTATACATGTGAAGTTTATGTTTATGCTTTAAAATTTATTGGTGGTTCTTCTGGCTGCAGGTTGCTACTTTCAAAACAAGGCCGTGGAAGATTTCTAATTCAAGTGAAAAGTGTGAAAGTGAAAGCAATGTTTGATTCCAGGCCTAACTTTGATAGTGTCTTTCTGATCGAGTCCAATAGAATGATTTTGGTACTGTATATAGGTTTGTAGCAAAATATATACTGAAAGTGTACTTTGTAACTTGAGATTGGGCTATTGAATTTTGGATGTGTCACTGTTGATATTGAAAGTGTACTTTGTAACCAGAGATTGGGCTAAGCTGGGCCTAATTATTTTTAATTTTGGGATGTAAAATCTATTGGAAAAATAAATTTCGAAATGAGTTGGCCTGTAGTGGGCTCAGCCAGCCCATAAATAGATTGCATATATGGGTCTAGCTGGGCCATTGATTGTTTTGTGACAAATCAAAACATCGCAATTAGCCTGCCACGCCACATCCTAATCATCGCCATGTCAGCTGGGACATTCTTTTTGTGACGTTTTTATGTCCTACGTGGCAATTGCATAGTCAGCTATGGCATAAATTTTATGACGTTTTTCAGCTTGGTAGTGACAAAAATCAAGCGTCACAAATTAGCGACACTATAAGGATTGTCACAAAATTTGTGACAAAAAATATGTTTTCGTCACAGAATACATTTTATGACCCACATTAGGCAACGAATGTATTTTTGTCACCCGAACATCACAAAATCACAAAATGCAAAACGTAACAAAAATAACTATTTATGTGACATAAATAGAACATCACCTAAAGTCAAATCTCTTGTAGTGCTATCTTCGGGTTTCACCAACCCAAAGATACACACACTTTCCACACATAGCTTAATCACCTAAATCTCGGGACGAGATTCTTTTTAAGGAGGGTAGGCTGTGACACCCCTGGTGTTGATTTAGCCAAAGGAAGACAATTAGCATGATATCATAGGTAAATGACCAAGAAAACTTAAATAAAGACATGATATTTTGCTTTTGCAAATGTGTGCACATGTAAGTGTATGTATGTGTTTTACAATACTTGTGTGTTTTCAAACTTCACATGGCATGTGTTAAAAATGCATCAAAACATATCTTTCATAATGCTCTATAAACTTTATAGACAAAGTGAATCCAAATTGAAAACTATCACATAAAATGATAACAAATTCAAATCATATTGGATTTAATTTTAAATAATTTTTAAATGGATCTACCAAGGTATTTAAAAAAATTTATAGGCATGTCACTCTTGACATGATAAACAAATGTCTAGATGAACCCGAAGGGAGAAAACGAAAGTTTGTACATGAAAAGACAAGTTGTTCAAATCACAATTTTTGAAAATTTAAAATATCTCTTAAATTTAAGCTCAAATGAAAATTTGCCCAACATGAAAGTTGTAGATATTTAAATTCCCTACAACTTTGGTATTTACAGTTTTTTGAGTTTCAATATAAAATTTAGAGAAAACCTTGTTAATCAGAGAGACCCCTGGAACTTTGTCTATTCACATAAATTCCCCTGACTTCATCTCCTACCTCCTGCTCCCAGCCTACAGCCGTGCTGTACGCCGGCGCCGCCACCTGGCTGGCCATGCGCCGCGCCCAGAACCGCCTTGCGCCGCGCCCAGAACCGGCCAGCTGCCGAGTCTTGCCACGCGCCCCAACCGTCCGAGTAGTGCCTCCCCCAAATCCCCTCTTCCTCAGCTCGCACAGGCCACGCGGCGCTATGTTCCGCAGCGCTCGACGTCGAGGCCGGCCGCCTGAGCCACGCGCCATGCCCCTACCCCGACTGGCCCTCCCTTCACCACTAAGACACCCCAGACCCCTCGCCCTTGGCCTATAAAAGGCAGGGCCGAGCTTCCTCGCACGCGCGCCCAGGAAACCAGAGCCGCCGCCACCATGGCCGACCTCCGCGGAGCTCCGTGGAGCACCCCCAATCACCCTCCCTCGGCCCCAATCGAGCCCCTGAACGGATTCCCCTCGACCTCCTAGACCTCCCCAAGCTGTAGCCCCATCACTCCGGCAATCACCATCACCGGAGCAATGCATACGACCTCGCCGGAGTTCCTGCTCCGCCACTGCTCCGCGGCCTCATCTCCTCCGACCGCCTCCGACCCAACCAAGACCACCATAAGGTTCGCCCCGACCTCCTCTAGCTCCTACCCCACTTTCCTCTCACCGCTGGTGCCCCAAATCGCTGGAATCCGGCCGGCCGTCTTGCCTCTGTTCTCCAAAGTCCGGCAAGGGACCCCTGTGTAAATATAAAACTTGATTCCTGGGGTGAAACGGCAAAATATGCATGAATTCTGAGCAGTGAACTTGTAAAATAAATATAAAATCTTAGAAAAATCAGAAAAATACAATCTTAACTGTTTTGGAATCCTTGGAATGAAATCTACAACTTTTGTTACTTGCACATACTCAGATTCTGCTTACATTTTTATCTAGATTAAAAGTTAGATTAAATAGCACTTAAATGTTCTAGGAGTTCTACACATGAACTAAGATTGATTTTTGGACAGAAAGCTATATGCATGAAATATGAGCTCTGTGTAAAATTTGCATGCCCAGAAAATAATTGTAACTATAAGTTTTACTTATATCATGTTCTAGGCTAGAAATAAATGGCACATTTTGTTCTTGATGTTCCAATATGTATCATCAAATGAAACTTTTCCATGGTTTGAAAGCCAGCTCAACTCTCTAGCTATGGTTTTGATTTAATCCATGATTAATAGCACTAACTCAAGATATATAGTTCTAGTGCTTGGAAAATTATGAAACTTGTACCAGATGTAAATCTTGTATATTTAAAGATGCTAGTAAAATTTGAACTTCAGATTCCTTATCCAACAGAAGTTACATACAAGTTCTTGCTCCACTAGATCTACACTAATTATGTTGTTTCTGAAGTTTTGCTATACATATTGCCATGAAACTTTTTCCATGATCTAGGAGTACCAAAAGAACATGCTAGTGAATGTTTTTGGAACTGTCTAGATATATCTATGGTTTAATCCAGGTTTAGTGGCACTAAATCGTGATAAATAATTTCTGTTCCTAAAAAAATCTAATAAATTTTGTAGTACTTTATTTTGCTCATATGAACATGTCTGCAAAGTTTGAAATCCATATCATGAGTAGAATAGGAGCTATATTCTGTTCATGCCTTTACATGCTTATGTTTGTCATTTTTGCCATGATCATAATACACCATTGTTGCTCATGATTTTCTTTCTAGAACCTAGTTTCCACACCATAAATCTGTACAAAAAGTTTGATATGTTTTACTCCACAAAAAGTAGCTCAAATGTTTTTTTCATGTGCTCATGTTAGGAAATACCATGCTAAAGTTATTAGTGGAAATAAATGCTGATAGTTTTACTGAAGCATGTTTAAGTTTAGATCTAGCTGTGGTAAAATTTTGGTACACAGCAACCCTAAGGAACTTTTTGTAGAATTTAAGTTAGCTATGCACATGCTTGTTTTGTTAATTTGGTCACTGCTGTTATATGTTCAGTTAAATTCTGGAAAAATTACAGTAAGAAGAATATCATCTTTAGTACTTCCTGTAAAATTTTGAGCTCCAGAAACATTAGGAATCAATCTGTATAAATTTTGGTTGATATCAACATACTAGATTTTAATCATTTTTCATGCTTACAAATGTTACTCTTTGCCTGCAATTTTTACAGTAGGCTTGAATTGAAGTCTGGTACTTTTTGTAAAAAATTGAGCACCAGCACTTGCTTAATTTGCACTGAATAAATAAAACTTGATTAATGTAGACGTATCTTTACTTATTTACTATGTTATGTACATTGCACAATAAAATCTGAAAATTTTACAGTAACCTGAACACAAGATTTGGAATGACCAGTAAAATTTTGAGAACCAATACTTGCGTGGTTAGATCTATATAAATAGATCTTTGTTCTAGCAGTGGCTGCGTAATTTATTTTTCATGTTTAATTATCTGCACCAATTGAGATGAAATTTATTCAGTAAACACTTTGTTCAGAGATGTACCTTGTATAAAAATTTCAATATCAGAAACTATGTATAACTTCAGTTATGAACATTACATTGTTTCTTTAATATTAATTAGGACAAGTACATTTCCTGCACCTTGATAAAATGGAAAAACAGCAAACCCTTGCTTTATGAGTTAAGTAGATAAATTATGACTCTATAAACGATTGCCCAAGAAACCTTATAACTAAAACTTGTGCTTTATTGGATTACAAATTTATAGTGAAATATCTAAAGTAAATGGACTCTAAACACAACTCATGAACATGCATTTGCATATAGATGCGGGTATTCTCATCAACGGCACGAATGAATTGCTACCGGAGCCCGAGAAGGATTATTGTGAAGCTCAAGCCAATCTAACTGAATTTGCTGAAGACCCGAACCAATGTTCGGAAGAGCCCAAGGCTACTTTTGACAGTGCCCAAGAAAGCAAGCCCCAGTGCATAATCCCATTATTTTTTGCATTAATTTCATCTAACTATTCGTATGTGTTGTAATAATTTTTATTGTGCATTTATGTTCTTAGGTGTTGATCGAAAACCTTAGATGCATGTCCCTAGGTAACAATGTTTGTTTTCTGGGTCTTTTTCTTGACTAGTTGCCCCGCCAACTAGGAACGGTAGAAGTCGAGAGGTTTCCTGCCTTTCGCGAGATTGTAGGAGTTGACTGACTTTAATTACTGCTGAAATATAAGGACAACGGGCGGGGTTGTGTAGTTGTGATACCCAGCTGGTGTAGTCGAAATTGGTTAAGGTCGCGGTGTGTGGCTCATTTTGTTCAGCGTTTGAAAGTACTAGCCACATGCCGAGAAATATGGTAATCATTAAGCTTAAGTACCTGACTGGACCAGCGAGTGGAACGACCTTGCACCCTCTTGGTAGAAGTAGGGTTTATTTTTTGTCGCGACATACGGGTGTAGAGTGGTCGGACTCTGTAGTCGGGGAGGGTGTCCCGGATCCAAGAACTAGAAAGAAAGGGGAAAAGTAGCGTGGGAGAAAGCGATGTCGATCCCCATGCATGTGCGTTAGGTTCCCCAGGCTAGAGTGAAATTTGATTCGGAATCGTCCACCTCTCACGGCATGAGACTGCTTAACAATTTCGGTCACATAGAGTAACAAGTGGAACATTATGATGATAATACTGCTGGATGATTAACTGGTTGCTTTTACCATGTTTGTGTAGAGTTAGATGCAAATTTAGAACGGTTAATTCAACTAGAATATGGCAAAGTTAAAATATGAAAATAAGGATATACTTTTAGTGGCATTTTTTGGCAAAACCAACCCCAACAACCAAAAAGCCTTGCATGTCTAGTTATCGGACTAAGGTATATCCGGTGACGGGTAAGCCTTGCTGAGTATTAGTATACTCAGCCTTGCTTGTGGCACTGCTTTCAGGTACTAACTTTGAGGATATGATTGCGAGTCTGACTTGGCTGTGCACTTTGTCTCCGGGCTGGTCTGTCGAGTGGGATGGCCCTTCAGCTGGTGCTGATCACCCTCCCACTGAGTGACATTTTGTATGGGCTTTATCGAGCGTCACATGTTTCGCTAGTCGTCATTTTACTTCTTCTGCTGCAACAATGAGACTTGAATAATTTGTGTAGTTTGGAACTCTATAGTAATTTGCTACTCTGAACATAGTTTGTAATAAATTTACCTTTCCGCTGCAAACTCTGATGATGTAAGAAATGTTTTGTGTTGTAATCTCTGGGCTCACCTTTGTGTGAGTGTTGTCTGTGCGATCCTGGAAGAGCGTGGCTTTAATCGAGGCTTCATTCGAGGAACTACCGGTGCGTGCCGAATTCGGTCAGAGTTGCCTAGCAACCAAGATTAGAGCACCCGGGCCTAGTTATTTTTGGTGGATTGCCTCGTACTCAGAAAGGGTACAACTCCATTTGGGTAGTAGTGGATCGACTGACGAAAGTTGCTCACTTCATTCCAGTGAACACTACTTACTCTGGTGCTAGACTTGCAGAGTTGTACATCTCTCGGATTGTCTGCTTGCATGGTGTGCCCAAGAAGATTATATCTGACAGAGGGTCTCAGTTCACTTCTCGGTTCTGGGAGCAGCTTCATGACTCTTTGGATACGAAGCTGCGTTTCAGTACGGCTTATCACTCTCAGACAGATGGGCAGACAGAGAGAACCAACCAAGTGTTGGAGGATATGCTGAGAGCTTGTGCTATTCAGTATGGTACTAGTTGGGATAAGTGCCTGTCATATGCTGAGTTCTCATATAACAACAGCTATCAGGCCAGTCTGAAGAAGTCTCCCTTTGAGGCATTGTATGGTAGAAAGTGCAGGACTCCTCTCTATTGGGATCAGATTGGTGAGAAGCAGCTCTTTGGCCCTGAGATCATAGATGATGCAGAGCAGATGGTTCAGGCTGTGCGAGAAAATCTGAGGATTGCACAGAGCCGACAGAAGAGCTATGCAGATGGCAAACGGAGAGACCTGACTTTCAGTGTTGGTGATTATGTGTATCTGAAGGTGTCTCCGATGAGAGGAATCCGCAGATTTAATGTCAAGGGGAAGCTAGCACCTCGGTATGTTGGTCCATTCAAGGTGCTAGAGCGGAAAGGCGAAGTTGCTTATCGCCTGGAGTTACCTCTCAGCCTCTCGGGAGTTCATGATGTCTTCCATATATCTCAGCTGAAGAGGTGTTTGCGAGTACCCGAGGAGCAGGCACCACTGGATGGAGTAGATGTCCAGGAAGATCTGACGTATACTGAGCATCCGGTGAAGATTCTGGAGACATCAGAGAGGGTTACTCGGAACAAGCGCATCAAGATGTGCCGAGTTCAGTGGAGTCACCACAGTGAAGCTGAGGCTACATGGGAGCGAGAAGATGAGCTGAAGAAGACATATCCAGACCTCTTTGCTAGCCAGCCCAGCTAAATCTCGGGGACGAGATTTCTTTAAGGGGGTAGGGTCTGTAACACCCTAATTTAAATTCCAACATTTTTTAATAAATTTAATTGGCTTTATTTAAATTTCTAAGGTTTATTTGCTTAGTCTTGCATTTAAACTAAAATTTTTGTTCTATAAGTAATTAAAAATTTATCATAGGTTTAATTTTTGTTGTTGCATCATGCTGGAGCATTGTTTTATTTGTTGAGTGCTTGTGTGAATTCAAATTCAAATTTGAATTCATTTGTGTTTAGTTTGGTTTAGAAATAGAAATTGGAGAAATAGAAAGAAAAACCCAATACAACCCAACCCAATCCGGCCTGCCCACCCCGGCCCAGCTGGCTCTCCACCTCAGCCCAAGTCCCGGCGCCAGCCCAGCCCGCTCTCCCGCTTCGCTCGGCCCGCTACCGCTCAGCCCAGTTCACCCCCTTCGCTCCCCGCGCACGGCCCACGCGCTCGCCCCGCACGACCCGGCGACCAGCGCCCAGGCCGCGTCGCCCTTCCCCACCTGCCAGCGCCCACGGTCTCCCTCTCCCACCGATGCCCTGGGCCCGCACGTCAGCACACCCGCGCGGCGCTCAGCCTACGAGCACGCGCCCCCACCTCACCCCGCTGACCTCCCGGCCCCACTGGCAGGTTCGTCTCCCCCGCGCAGCGCTCGCGCAACGGCCGCGCCAGTCCCGCCTGGATTCCCGGCGAGATTTCCTTCCGGGGCACACCCGCCCAAGATGCCCGGGCCTTCTTAAAGTGGCCCCGCGGCCCTCTGCGCCCACCACCTCGCCCTGCCGTAGCCGCACCAACCCTAGCACGCCGCCCCGCTCTGCTCCGCCGCACCGAGCCCCCTGCTCCGCCGTGCCCTCACCCCTCCGCCGCACCATAGCCTCCCTCGAGTCGCTCAGAAGATCTGCAGAGCCGCCTAGGAGTCTCCCAAGCCGAGCCTGCCCGTTTTCCACTTGCGACTGCGCCGGAATTCAACCCGCAACCGCCGCCGGTGAGTTGCTCCGCCATTGCGTTTCCGCACCGTCGGAGCACCCCGGACCGCACTGACCTCCATGTCTCCCTCACAGGCACTCCGGGAGCCGAACCGAGGAGCCCAGAAGCCGGGAGACGCTCTGCAGCAGGTCCTCCCCGAGCGCCGCATGATCCCACCGCTGAACCTCGCCGACGACCCATCTGCGCGACGTCTCCGGCCGCCAGAAGCCTCGGTGAGAACCCACAACCCTCCCCGATCCCCTTGGCGTTAGATTTTGTGATCCCTAGCCCCTGGCGCCCTTAGAATCCCGCTCGCCGGCGAAGTCCGCCGCGCAGAGCCACCGCCGACGCAGCACGTGCCGCCGCTAACCTCCCCGAGACCCGCAAAGGCCCCAGGTGGACTACGCGTGTCGCGTAGTCCATCCTAGACCCAAAACCTGATCGATTTGAGCCCGGAAACGCTGAAACGCCGAAGTCCGGCGAGTCCCAGAGCTGCGCCGCCGCGGGAAGCCATCGCCGGCGGTAACGCGCCGCCGCTCCGCGCTCCCTTCACTCTGGGCCGCCCGATCTGGAGGCAATGGCCCAGATTAGATCGCATCCCCGCTAGATCTGAACCGCTAGATCGCGATCCAACGAGCTTGATTCAAAGATACCGCTTCGGCCTATCAGTTTTGCATTAGAGCCCCTCGGTTTATTAGAAATAAACCCGCAGTCCATCTCAGTTGAAAAGTATTTACAAATCTGCCCTTTATTTTATGTTTTAGACCCTGAGTTTTCCCAGAATTGAACTCGCCGTCCACCCTTGGCAGTTTTGCGTGTCAGACCTTGGATCTATAGTTTAATTATGTTTTAGCCCTCGGTTTTAGCAGAAAAGCCCCTGGAACTCTGTTTTTCTTACAAATAAGCCCCTGAACCTTGTTTTTAGCCTAGTTTATGCAGTTTTAGCTCCGTTTTTAGCGTTCTTTATATCCACGCGATCGTTGTAACGCGTAGAATAGTTCTAGATTAGTTTAGTGTGCTGTTTTTATGTATTGATGTACTGTTTCTTAGTTTTTGTTAGTGTTTGCTTGTATGCTTATTATTGTGCCTTGTTTTGGCCATGTGTTCGTGAGTAGACGTTGATCCATCTGAGGAGCCCCAGTACCAGTACCAGGAGCAGCCGTCTTCCGAGCACTTTGAGCAGCAGCAGAACTGTACGAGGAAGGCAAGTATAACATGAACAACCTATCATCTTTAAATACAATTTCATACTGCATTTTAATACTGTATGCCTATAAGGATTTCCTAGCCACTTTATATCCTGTATACATACCTTTGGGTTGCATTTTGGTTAGTTGTGCTAGGTTGCTGCGCTATAACACACTCTGGTCCTTTTAAATTAATTTGATTAATGGTTCACTTAAATTTAATTCTGAGAGTGGCCCTCTGTGCTTCGTGCTTGGGTGGCTCACGTCTCGTTAAAAGATGGTTTTTGTAGAAACATGGTTTAGGGGGCCAGCACGGTGCTTAGTGCTTGGTTGGCCACTCTCCATAAGGACCGGTTCATAGAGCCACAATGGGACAACAGCGCTACCACAAGGCTAGAATGGGATAGACTTGGCGTAATAATTAGATCTTTTTGGTTTGGAGTAACTTACCTGCGGGGCAGGGGCGGTAAGCTTCTATGGCCCTTGTGCTGAGTGGCCTCGTCTGTGCTTCGTGTCTTGACGCCCACTAGACCTGCTCCATAGTCCCCAATCCACCCTCGCGGTTACTCCCTACCAACGAGATTCTTTGTAAAGGCCTCGTAGTGAGTCGCTAGTCATCTCACCTAAGGAAGTGTGATGAACAACTGGCGTAGCTCACGACTTGTGGGTAAAGATGTGCAACCTCTGCAGAGTGTAAAACTGGTATACTAGCCGTGCTCACGGTTATGAGCGGCCCAGATCCTCCTTTTGATTAGTGGGGTTAGCCCCTTCCGACGAGGGGGTGCCTCTCGGGGTTACCTTGGTGGCTTGGTTTCGGTTTGGTTCTCAGTAGTAACATGTTTAATCTTGATTAATTACTATGTAACTGGGTTAATGGTAATTCATCAACTCGTAGTAAATAGCTTTAATAAAATCTTGCCAACACTTAAAAGCTAATGCAGTTGAGTCAGCCAACCTTAGAGCCTCATAGTTTGTGTTATACTTGTTGAGTACAAGTTGTGTACTCACTCTTGCCTCTTCTCTACTTTTGATACTGCTGCTCAGTTCCTGCCGACACGAGGGAGTTCGTTCAGCACTACCAGGACTACGAGGACTTCTAGGTGTTCGTCTCCCAGTCGACGTCCCTGTGGCGCCCTGCTTCAGCTTCGGAGAGCTTTTATCGTATTTTGTACTTCGCTTCCGCTGTATCAGACATTTTGTCATTAATGTAATAAATACATTCGTATTCGCTTTATTATATCTTTTTACGTGATATGTGCTGTGATATACTGTTCATTCTGTTGTATATACATGTGACTTGATCCTGGCACGTATATGATTGCTCGGTTTATGTTCTTTTATAAACCGGGTGTTACAGAGTGGTATCAGAGCCGTATCGACTGTAGGACGAAGCCTAGATAGAACTGGTCGAGTTCTAGGACTTCTTCTCTCCAATCCTTGCCTGCTGAAACTATTTTACTATTATACCCCTTGAATTCTATGACTTTTACCCGTCTTGCCTTGATTTCTCTCTCTGAAGAATAGTTTTCGTAGATTTTGGCCTGAATCAATCATCTGACCACCATGAGTAAGCTAGGTGACCCTTTTATAATAATACGATAGTACGTTCTGCGACGCGTTGTGTTAGTCGAGTCTTTTGCTAAACTCGGCTAAGTCATGAAAATTGTCTGCTTGTTATTATGCTACATGTTTGATTTGGATTTTTGAATGATTGCATAGCTTAGTAGTTTAAATTTGTTTAAAGAAAATCACTCAGATGTTAAAGTTAATTAATTAATAAAATGAGTTAGATCGATGGGGGTAAAACAGTCCACTCTATCCTGTCTACTTTATCATGGCTGAGTCTTTTTCCGCAAAGAGTTATCATATCCATCTGAACTTATTCCTGCAATATCCTTACTTGTGAAATCTTTTGTCAAAAATCAGATGGTGAACACCAGGCGTGGTTCTGACCAACAGGGGCAGAACAACCAGGGTCAGAACACCCAGGGGACCGGGATCCCGATGCCTCCGCCCTTGACTCCGGAGCAGTACTTCCAGCTCCAGATGCAGATGATGGCCACCCTGAACAACACTGTTCAGGCTCTTCAGCAGGCTCACACTCAGCCTCCGCCTCCTCCACCGCCGCAGCCTCGCGACAGGCGTGCTGAGTTCCTGAGAGGTCACCCGCCGACATTTTCTCACACGTCCGACCCTCTTCAGGCCGACGACTGGCTCCGTGCAGTGGAGCGTCAGCTGGACATCGCCCAGTGCGATGATCGTGAGCGCGTCTTGTACGCAGCAGGACAGCTGCGAGGGGCAGCTTTGGACTGGTGGGAGTCCCACCCAGTTCAGGACCGCGAGGCTCTCACTTGGCTCCAGTTCCGAGAGCGGTTCCGCAGCCACAACGTCCCCGCGGGCGTTATGAAGATGAAGCAGAAGGAGTTCCTTGCACTGAAGCAGGGGACTATGTCGGTCACGGAGTATCGTGATCGCTTTCTGCAGCTTGCTCGCTACGCCCCTGCCGATGTTGCGGATGACCGCAAGAAGCAGGAGCACTTCATGGAGGGCCTTGAGGACTACCTCCAGTACGCGCTGCTCAACCTCCGCTTCGACGACTTCAACCATCTGGTTGACAGCGCGCTCAACACTGAGCGCAAGCACCTGGAGATGGAGGACAAGAAGAGGAAGGTTGTCCCCGTTGCTACCGGCAGCAACACTTGTCCTCGCCTCCAGCCGCCCCAGCAGTACCATTAGCAGTACCGGCCTCCTCAGCAGTACCATCAGCAGTACCGGCCTCCTCAGCAGTACTAGCAGAGGCCACTGCAGCAGTACCCGCCTCGACAGCAGCAGCAGGCAGGTTAGGGCCCGAGGTTACTGGCACCTCCGGCTTGTACTGCTCTACTAGCTCCGCCAGCACCTCAGGCTCCACGTCCGGCAGCTCCTATCGGACAGCAGGCTTCGACACTTGCACGCGTCTGCTATCACTGCGGCCAGCCGGGGCACTACGCCAACACTTGCCCCCGGAAGGCGCAGGCGGGACAGCAGGGGCGCCCAGCTCAGTCCAGGGCACCAGCACAGGGTCGGGTGAACCACGTGACGGCCGAGTCAACGGCCGAGGCTCCTAACGTGGTTATTGGTACGTTCATGGTCAACTCTCACCCCGCTACAGTGCTTTTTGATACCGGTGCTACCCATTCTTTCATTTCCAAGTCATTTGCCGAGCAGCATGGTATACCGGTTTCTTGTATGAGGACAGCTATGGTAGTTACCTCACCTGGGGGTCAGATACGTACATGTTCTATGTACTCCAGAGTTAGTATTGTCATAAAGGGGGTAGAATTCCGCACTGGCTTGATAGTTATTGACTCCTCGGGGATAGATGTGATTTTGGGCATGGAGACACTTACCAGATGGGGAGTCCGTATTGATTGTGCTCAGCAGACAGTTCACTTGTCGGCATCTGATGGCCAAGAGGTGACAGTCAGTGCTTCAGAGCCTTCGGGATTCCTTCATCAGATGGATGCTAGACCCACGGACGGTATTCGCGTGGTGTCTGAATTCCCGGATGTCTTTCCGGATGATCTGCCAGGTATGCTGCCTGAATGCGCCATTGAGTTTTGTATTGATCTCTTGCCTGGCACAGCTCCTATTGCAAAGCGGCCCTACCGTATGGCACCTATAGAGCATGAGGAAGTCAAGAAGACTATTGATGAGTTGCTAGCCATGGGCTATATCCGTCGCAGCTTCTCTCCTTGGGCTTTTCCATTGTTGCTGGTAGATAAGAAGGATAGCTCGAAGAGGATGTGTGTCGATTATCGGGAGCTGAATGCAGTCACTATCAAGAACAAGCATCCACTGCCCCGTATAGAGGATCTCTTTGATTTGCTTCGAGGTGCTCGTATATTCTCGAAGATTGATCTTCGTTCGGGTTATTTTCAGCTGAGGATCCGTCCTGGGGATATTCCGAAGACGGCATTCACTTGCAAGTATGGGCTATATGAGTATACGGTCATGTCCTTCGGCTTGACTAATGCCCCGGCTTTCTTCATGCATCTGATGAACATGGTTTTCATGGACTATCTGGATGTCTTCGTGGTGATCTTCATTGATGATATTCTGATTTTCTCCAAGACAGAAGAAGAGCATGAGGAGCATCTGAGACTCGTACTGCAGAGATTGAGAGAGCATCAGCTGTATGCCAAGTTCAGCAAGTGCGAGTTCTGGATTGACGAGGTTCCATTCCTCGGTCATGTTATCTCTCAGGGAGGCATTGCTGTTGATCCGAGCAAGGTGAATGGATGTGCTAGAGTGGGAGACACCGCAGACAGTAAAGGAAGTCAGGTCTTTCTTGGGCTTAGCTGGATATTATCGGAGGTTCATTGAGAATTTCTCCAAAATTGCGAAGCCTTTGACTTCTTTGCTAGAGAAGAATGTGGCATTCATATGGACTGATGAGCGTCAGAGGGCCTTTGATGAGCTGAAGAAGAGGTTGACTACGGCGCCAGTCCTGACTCTGCCAGACCAGACGAAGAGGTTCACGGTATATTGTGATGCTTCGAAGGATGGTCTTGGGTGTGTTCTGATGCAGGAGGGCAGAGTGATTGCTTATGCTTCACGGCAGTTACGTCGGCATGAGCTGAACTATCCTACTCATGATCTTGAGTTAGCCGCAGTTGTGCATGCTCTGAAGATTTGGAGGCATTACTTGTATGGACAGCGGTGTGATATCTACACTGATCACAAGAGCCTCAAGTACATTTTCACGCAGAATGAGCTGAACATGCGGCAGAGAAGATGGTTAGAGTTAGTCAAGGACTATGACCTGGAGATTCACTATCATCCGGGCAAGGCCAATGTTGTAGCAGATGCTTTGAGCAGAAGAAGTTATGTCAACATGGCCGTGGCTTTCCAGATGCCTCCAGAGTTATGCGAGGAGTTCGAGCAGTTGAGTCTGGGCTTCTTGCATCATACCTCCAGTGCAGCATTTGAGGCAGTACCGACTCAACAGTCAGAGATCAGGCAGCATCAGAAAGATGATGAGAAGCTGCAGGAGATTCGTGAGTTGCTCAAGAAGGGCAAGGCTCCTCATTTCAGAGAGGATGATCAGGGTACTTTGTGGTACAAGAACCGGATCTGCGTGCCTGATGTTCATGATCTCTGGAAGTTGATTCTGAGTGAGGCCCATGATACAGCTTACTCTATTCATCCGGGCAGCACGAAGATGTACTATGATCTGAAGGAACGTTTCTGGTGGTATGGGATGAAGCATTCAGTGGCAGAGTACGTGGCTATTTGTGACACCTGTCAGCGTGTCAAGGCTGAGCATCAGAGGCCAGCAGGTCTGTTACAGCCTTTGAAGATTCCAGAGTGGAAATGGGAGGAAATCACCATGGACTTCATTGTTGGATTGCCTCGTACTCAGAAAGGGTACAACTCCATTTGGGTAGTAGTGGATCGACTGACGAAAGTTGCTCACTTCATTCCAGTGAACACTACTTACTCCGGTGCTAGACTTGCAGAGTTGTACATCTCTCGGATTGTCTGCTTGCATGGTGTGCCCAAGAAGATTATATCTGACAGAGGGTCTCAGTTCACTTCTCGGTTCTGGGAGCAGCTTCATGACTCTTTGGATACGAAGCTGCGTTTCAGTATGGCTTATCACCCTCAGACAGATGGGCAGACAGAGAGAACCAACCAAGTGTTGGAGGATATATTGAGAGCTTGTGCTATTCAGTATGGTACTAGTTGGGATAAGTGCCTGTCATATGCTGAGTTCTCATATAACAACAGCTATCAGGCCAGTCTGAAGAAGTCCCCCTTTGAGGCATTGTATGGTAGAAAGTGCAGGACTCCTCTCTATTGGGATCAGATTGGTGAGAAGCAGCTCTTTGGCCCTGAGATCATAGATGATGCAGAGCAGATGGTTCAGGCTGTGCGAGAAAATCTGAGGATTGCACAGAGCCGACAGAAGAGCTATGCAGATGGCAAACGGAGAGACCTGACTTTCAGTGTTGGTGATTATGTGTATCTGAAGGTGTCTCCGATGAGAGGAATCCGCAGATTTAATGTCAAGGGGAAGTTAGCACCTCGGTATGTTGGTCTATTCAAGGTGCTAGAGCGGAAAGGCGAAGTTGCTTATCGCCTGGAGTTACCTCTCAGCCTCTCGGGAGTTCATGATGTCTTCCATATATCTCAGCTGAAGAGGTGTTTGCGAGTACCCGAGGAGCAGGCACCACTGGATGGAGTAGATGTCCAGGAAGATCTGACGTATACTGAGCATCCGGTGAAGATTCTGGAGACATCAGAGAGGGTTACTCGGAACAAGCGCATCAAGATGTGCCGAGTTCAGTGGAGTCACCACAGTGAAGCTGAGGCTACATGGGAGCGAGAAGATGAGCTGAAGAAGACATATCCAGACCTCTTTGCTAGCCAGCCCAGCTAAATCTCGGGGACGAGATTTCTTTAAGGGGGTAGGGTCTGTAACACCCTAATTTAAATTCCAACATTTTTTAATAAATTTAATTGGCTTTATTTAAATTTCTAAGGTTTATTTGCTTAGTCTTGCATTTAAACTAAAATTTTTGTTCTATAAGTAATTAAAAATTTATCATAGGTTTAATTTTTGTTGTTGCATCATGCTGGAGCATTGTTTTATTTGTTGAGTGCTTGTGTGAATTCAAATTCAAATTTGAATTCATTTGTGTTTAGTTTGGTTTAGAAATAGAAATTGGAGAAATAGAAAGAAAAACCCAATACAACCCAACCCAATCCGGCCTGCCCACCCTGGCCCAGCTGGCTCTCCACCTCAGCCCAAGTCCCGGCGCCAGCCCAGCCCGCTCTCCCGCTTAGCTCGGCCCGCTACCGCTCAGCCCAGTTCACCCCCTTCGCTCCCCGCGCACGGCCCACGCGCTCGCCCCGCACGACCCGGCGACCAGCGCCCAGGCCGCGACGCCCTTCCCCACCTGCCAGCGCCCACGGTCTCCCTCTCCCACCGATGCCCTGGGCCCGCACGTCAGCACACCCGCGCGGCGCTCAGCCCGCGAGCACGCACCCCCGCCTCACCCCGCTGACCTCCCGGCCCCACTGGCAGGTTCGTCTCCCCCGCGCAGCGCTCGCGCAACGGCCGTGCCTGTCCCGCCTGGATTCCCGGCGAGATTTCCTTCCGCGGCACGCCCGTCCAAGATGCCCGGGCCTTCTTAAAGTGGCCCCGCGGCCCTCTGCGCCCACCACCTCGCCCTGCCGCAGCCGCACCAACCCTAGCACGCCGCCCCGCTCTGCTCCGCCGCACCGAGCCCCCTGCTCCGCCATGCCCTCACCCCTCCGCTGCACCATAGCCTCCCTCGAGTCGCTCAGAAGATCTGCAGAGCCGCCTAGGAGTCTCCCAAGCCGAGCCTGCCCGTTTTCCGCTCGCGACTGCGCCGCAATTCAACCCGCAACCGCCGCCGGTGAGTTGCTCCGCCATGGCGTTTCCGCACCGTCGGAGCACCCCGGACCGCACTGACCTCCGTGTCTCCCTCACAGGCACTCCGGGAGCCGAACCGAGGAGCCCAGAAGCCGGGAGACGCTCTGCAGCAGGTCCTCCCCGAACCTCGCCGACGACCCATCTGCGCGACGTCTCCGGCCGCCAGAAGCCTCGGTGAGAACCCACAACCCTCCCCGGTCCCCTTGGCGTTAGATTTTGTGATCCGTAGCCCCTGGCGCCCTTAGAATCCCGCTCGCCGGCGAAGTCCGCCGCGCATAGCCGCCGCCGACGCAGCACGTGCCGCCGCTAACCTCCTCGAGACCCGCAAAGGCCCCAGGTGGACTACGCGTGTCGCGTAGTCCATCCTAGACCCAAAACCTGATCGATTTGAGCCCGGAAATGCTGAAACGCCGAAGTCCGGCGAGTCCCAGAGCTGCGCCGCCGCGGGAAGCCATCGCCGGCGGTAACGCGCCGCCGCTCCGCTCTCCCTTCACTCTGGGCCGCCCGATCTGGAGGCGATGGCCAAGATTAGATTGCATCCCCGCTAGATCTGAACCGCTAGATCGCGATCCAACGAGCCTGATTCAAAGATACCGCTTCGGCCTATCAGTTTTGCATAAGAGCCCCTCGGTTTATTAGAAATAAACCCGCAGTTCATCTCAGTTGAAAAGTATTTACAAATCTGCCCTTTATTTTATGTTTTAGACCCTGAGTTTTCCCAGAATTGAACCCGCCGTCCACCCTTGGCAGTTTTGCGTGTCAGACCATTGGATCTATAGTTTAATTACTGTTTTAGCCCTCGGTTTTAGCAGAAAAGCCCCTGGAACTCTGTTTTTCTTACAAATAAGCCCCTGAACCTTGTTTTTAGCCTAGTTTATGCTGTTTTAGCTCCGTTTTTAGCGTTCTTTATATCCACGCGATCGTTGTAACGCGTAGAATAGTTCTAGATTAGTTTAGTGTGCTGTTTTTATGTATTGATGTACTGTTTCTTAGTTTTTGTTAGTGTTTGCTTGTATGCTTATTATTGTGCCTTGTTTTGGCCATGTGTTCGTGAGTAGACGTTGATCCATCTGAGGAGCCCCAGTACCAGTACCAGGAGCAGCCGTCTTCCGAGCACTTTGAGTAGCAGCAGGAACTGTACGAGGAAGGCAAGTATAACATGAACAACCTATCATCTTTAAATACAATTTCATACTGCATTTTAATACTGTATGCCTATAAGGATTTCCTAGCCACTTTATATCCTGTATACATACCTTTGGGTTGCATTTTGGTTAGTTGTGCTAGGTTGCTGCGCTATAACACACTCTGGTCCTTTTAAATTAATTTGATTAATGGTTCACTTAAATTTAATTCTGAGAGTGGCCCTCTGTGCTTCGTGCTTGGGTGGCTCACGTCTCGTTAAAAGATGATTTTTGTAGAAACATGGTTTAGGGGGCCAGCACGGTGCTTAGTGCTTGGTTGGCCACTCTCCATAAGGACCGGTTCATAGAGCGACAACCTGGGACAACAGCGCTACCACAAGGCTAGAATGGGATAGACTTGGCGTAATAATTATATCTTTTTGGTTTGGAGTAACTTACCTGCGGGGCAGGGGCGGTAAGCTTCTATGGCCCTCGTGCTGAGTGGCCTCGTCTATGCTTCGTGTCTTGACGCCCACTAGACCTGCTCCATAGTCGCCAATCCACCCTCGCGGTTACTCCCTGCCAACGAGATTCTTTGTAAAGGCCTCGTAGTGAGTCGCTAGTCATCTCACCTAAGGAAGTGTGATGAACAACTGGCGTAGCTCACGACTTGTGGGTAAAGATGTGCAACCTCTGCAGAGTGTAAAACTGGTATACTAGCCGTGCTCACGGTTTATGAGCGGCCCAGATCCTCCTTTTGATTAGTGGGGTTAGCCCCTTCCGACGAGGGGGTGCCTCTCGGGGTTACCTTGGTGGCTTGGTTTCGGTTTGGTTCTCAGTAGTAACATGTTTAATCTTGATTAATTACTATGTAACTGGGTTAATGGTAATTCATCAACTCATAGTAAATAGCTTTAATAAAATCTTGCCAACACTTAAAAGCTAATGCAGTTGAGTCAGCCAACCTTAGAGCCTCATAGTTTGTGTTATACTTGTTGAGTACAAGTTGTGTACTCACTCTTGCCTCTTTTCTACTTTTGATACTGCTGCTCAGTTCCTGCCGACACGAGGGAGTTCGTTCAGTGCTACCAGGACTACGAGGACTTCTAGGTGTTCGTCTCCCAGTCGACGTCCCTGTGGCGCCCTGCTTCAGCTTCGGAGAGCTTTTATCGTATTTTGTACTTCGCTTCTGCTGTATCAGACATTTTGTCATTAATGTAATAAATACATTCGTATTCGCTTTATTATATCTTTTTACGTGATATGTGCTGTGATATACTGTTCATTCTGTTGTATATACGTGTGACTTGATCCTGGCACGTATATGATTGCTCGGTTTATGTTCTTTTATAAACCGGGTGTTACAGGTTCCCACCAGATATGCCCTTTAGGATGGTTGTGCTTGGTTCTGCTTTTCATAATATCTATGCAGGGCTCGTTGTTGCATTTGTGCACTAACCTTGCAGCCTGGACGACGATAAAAATCAACAAATGGTGGTGACGTTGGGAACTACATCGCCATTGATTGCTGCAAGAGGAATCACAATGGTCGAGCTTGCGACCATAAACAAATCACTACCGGGAGATAGCCCGGAGCAACCTAATTTTTCTCCTGAACAAAAAAAAGCAATAACATGTTTTTAAGCAAAGTATGCACCTTCGGGTATTCTTGGTCCTAACCATTTCAAATGACGATTAAGAAGAACAAGGGACATACGATGGGGTCTCCCTAATTCACGGTCGATCGTAGGGAGGGACTCCCTACGGTCGATCCCCCTACCGTTTCTTATTTTCCCTTTTTGGTAACTTATTTGTCGTATTCTAATTTTAGAAACGTTTTCAAGAGAAATTTTGGAGAGAGGAAAAATTTTGACGAGAAAAAAATTTAGAAACAAAACTTTGAGAGACAAAAATTAAGAAATTTTGAAAAGAAAAATTTTGCATCCAGAACATAAAAAATTTGGTAAAAAAATTTTACATCTGAAAATAAAAAAATGTTTAGAATAAAAAAAATTTGCATCAAAATCAAAAGGGAAAAAACATGGGTAAAATTTTGGTCAGGAAAAAAAATTGTTACATCAAAAAAATAAAAAAACACTCGGATAAAATTTTTTTGCATCAAAAGAAGAAAAAAAAAGAAAAAGCCTATCGTCGCCGCCCCCGACCGCGGCGCGCCGCCCGCCGCCAGCCCCGCCACGCCTCCCTCCCCGCCGCGCCACCCGTTTCACCTAGGCTCGCCGGCAGCGCCGCCGCCCCGTCACGCCTCACCGCCGCTCTGCGCCTACCTGCAGCTCCGCGCCACCTAGCCGCCGCCGCGCCTTCTGCACCATCGGGAGGAAGGGGGAGGGGCTCCCCTTTGGATCCGCCGTGCCGTGCCACCCTGCCGCCGCCGCACCTCCCCGCCGCCGCCTTGCGCCCCCCGCTGTCGCGCTGGTCACCGCACCCCGCTGTCGCGCCAGTCACCGCCCCCCGTCGCTGCGCGAGCACACCAGCCAACCCAGATTTAGCGAGGAAGAGGTAAAGGGGGAGGGGGAAAGGAGAAAGGGGAAAAATGAAGGAGAAGGGCGCGTGGAGTGGGCGCGTTGATCCGGACTCACATGGTGACGGGGGGATGGACGGACCGGGTCGACCCTAAGTTTCCAAACTTAAGGTCACCCGCAGATTCAGCATCGGGCATACGATGCCCGAGAACATGAGGACTGCATCAGCTGAACACTTTGATGCTCTTTGGAGTTGAAACACACTCGAAAGGAGACCCCAACATTGCACACTTGACTTTCACACAAAAGTCCAAGTGTGCGGGAAACCACTGAGCGTCTCGTTGCAAGTTCTAACCATCCAAAGGAGTATCCTTGTTTCAAGAAGGTGTCAGGCCTAGCTAGCTCAAAAAAAAGAGAGGTGAAAAAAAGAGGAAAAGAAAGAAAAAAAGGAGAGAGATAACAAAAAAGAAAAAAAAGAAAGAGAGAGAAAAGAAAAAGAGAGAAAGGAAGAAGGAAATAGTGAGGGAGAGCCATGGCTCCACACACTCAAACAGCTCATGCACACAAACAATCAAGAACGCTGCACCTCTTCCTTTCCAAGCCTTTGCTACTCCACTCAGATCGGCACCTGCTCACATGCACAAAGGGAGACGTACCTTGCGTCCCCAATCATAAAGCATTGTGCCAATGGATCATGCCTCTAATGAACAAGGTTCGCACACATGAGACAGGAGTATCATACACCATCGTTGTAACAATTTCGAGACATCCATCTGGCAGTAAGTATACTATGGTAAGCAAATTTATGGTTCACCAATCCATTACTCATTTTTATCTTCATAGAACTTGATCAAACAAAATTCTTGCTTCCTTTGTTTATGTTTGTATGCTCTGGTTTGGATGTATTTGTACAATACATCTATAGGCTTTTTAAATTAAGCATGGTGCTTAGGTTAAATAGCCTTCTTTAATCAAATTCGGCATGGTGTTGATTTTTGGTTAATGAACTTTGGAGTAATACTACCATAAACTTTGGGATGCATATCTGTTTGGACAAACCCCTGCAAGAAACTTTTCAATTTTGTTCATGCTGGAGATAAGGCAAAGCTCAAAAGTGCACTTTGTGCACTCTACCAAATGCCTCTTTGTTTCGTGTAGTTTTCATCCCAGCCTTGCTTGAGTTCTGATAAAAAGATAATTTTGTGAACAATAAATAGCCTTCTTTAATCAAATTCGGCATGGTGTTGATTTTTGGTTAATGAACTTTGGAGTAATACTACCATAAACTTTGGGATGCATATCTGTTTGGACAAACCCCTGCAAGAAACTTTCAATTTGTTCATGCTGGAGATAAGGCAAAGCTCAAAAGTGCACTTTGTGCACTCTACCAAATGCCTCTTTGTTTCGTGTAGTTTTCATCCCAGCCTTGCTTGAGTTCTGATAAAAAGATAATTTTGGTGAACAATTAAAAAAAACCTTTTCAAATAAAAAAAATCTCTCTCGAAATTTTTTTTATTGGCAAGCATTTTGGGATCCATGCTAGCTTACATCTTTGAATTTGTTTTTTCCTTAAAGCGTGGATGTGAACAACAAATCTAAAAAAAATCATTCCCAAATCCTTATGCATCGCTCGAGTATTTGTTGTCCACTAACCTTTTGCAGGGAAGAAAACAAAACACAAGGAGCAACGTACATAACTCCAGCTTCAACACACCGCTCCTTGGTCCAAAGGGAAGACAGATGCATGAGGAAACAAGATGAACAAATGCAAAGCTTTGCTTCATGTTTATGAAGCTTAACTCTTGCATTTTTGTTCATTGCTTGGCAAATCTCTTCAGGTAAGTATCCCACACACCTCGTGCATCCCTACTTCATGTCTCCACCCTGCTAAGTTACCCATCCTGTTTAGCTTGCCATGAAAAATAATAATAAAAATAAACAAATAATATATAATAATTAAAAAGAGAATAAATATATATATAAAAGAATATAAATGAAATAAAAAATAGTGCTCTGAATAGTAATTTTCTTTGATTCAATAATGTTTAGACTCCCCGGTGTTCAAAACCAGCAGAGTCCCTTTTTGTTTCCACCTTTGTTTTTCTTGTTTTGAATAAAAGCAGGTACAAGAATAAGTGTGGGGGAGATCTTTCGAAGACACCAATTGCAAAGTCACTCCAGATGTCTCCCCCAACATGTTGCACAATATCGACGGCCCAACACGCTGAAGAATAGGATAGATCGGAATCAAAAAAGATTGGCCGAACCTCTGGTTCGGCCAAACTACCTCTGACTTCCTTCAGCTCCCTCTTCTTCCTCTTCAAGGATGGTATGTGCAAATACACTTCTCATACTCCCTAAGTTCTTGAGTTTAAATGAATTTGTGCTAATCAATGAAAATAAACACAATGAAACTTGTCAATCACCTTATGCACTCCAGGCACTTCCACAGACAAACTTGCATACTCTTTATTCCTTGCATTCCTTCTAGTTCTTGTGAAAAATTATCTTCATAGGGACCTCATGCTATCTAAGTAATTGACTAATGTGATATGATTGGATGAACGGAACCAAGCTCTTCCTTGTAAAGTACTCGGAATTTGTTTTCAAAGAAAAAAATCATCAATAGCTTGTCTCCTCAAATTAATGAAAATTCTTACCAAAGCCAAAATTAGATTTTCATGCTCAAACCTTCATATGCAGTTTGACTTTGCTTTGAGTTTTGTCAAATTCTTTGACCCTTGTTAGAGACTTGTCATACTCTTATGATCAAGATCACATACACGTCCACTCACATGCTATACTTCTACACTGGAAGATAGCAAACATTGTCGTCCACCCATAAAATAAAACTCCATGACATACCATGACTCTTTCTCTCTAAATTGACCATCAAGGATTTGGACTATGAAAAAAAATGATGATGATGAAATAAAAGATGCATACCCAAAGAAGGTATACCACATGCCCAAAAGGCATGTCAAAAAAAGAAGAGAAAAAGATGCATACCCAAAGAAGGTATGCCACATGCCCACAAGGCATGTCAATAGAAAAAAAAGAAAGATAGTCCACAACCAAGGAAAATAAAGAAGAGAGATGGATCATGCAAAGGAGTTCATCCACCCTCTACCAAAAAAAAAATAAATCCACACACTTGCACATCTTGATCAGATTGTATGACTCGTTTTTGCTTGGATCTAGTCTTTGACTTAGCATCATAAGCAAAGCAGATTTGTATACCGCAAGCGCACGGTTCGTGTAGCTTTTCCCTTAGAGTATTTCCCCAAGGTTTATCAATCCACAGAACCAAAGATACAAGAAACAATCTACTAGCATAGAGATTCCTTTGTGTTGAGATGGTAAAAAATGAATCTAATCTACTAAAAACGACAAACACCGAAGGTAGCAAGAGAAAGTTAGAGATAACCAATCTAGATCACCTAGATCATGCATATGTTGTAGTTCCAGTTAGATGTAGTGAAGTAAGATAGATGTGAATCTCAATGAAAAGCATCTTTAAACTCGAAATCTCCAATCCGATCCCTCGATACCCCAACTACTCAGTGGCAACGCCCTGTCACGATGCCCCCCTTTAGACGAAAGTACCCTGAAGCAAGTCGAACCCCCTTTGGTAGTTCTGCCATGAACCTCTAGCCACCATGACTACAAGATCATGCTAAGTGATCTATCTCGATAATAGATCTAGGATGAAGCAAACCCAAAGAAAAGAATGAAATCGAAAGAGAGAACATGGTCGCTAAACATTCGGAATCACAAATAACTTCACCATCAATGATTGTACATCACAAGATCACAACCGGGGCCCAACCTTGATCTTGATGATCCTAGCTCCAGAACTCCGACGTGGTCTTCCTTGCAAGGTTCCCACGTCGGCTAGGGCAAACCCTAGACAACTAGCACGACCCTCGACTCTCCGAGAGGTGTCCCTCTATCTTCTCTACTCCTTGGCATCGTCTCTCGAATTGATCTCCTCGTGAACCTTGGGGAGGGGTCTTTAAATAGCCTCAGGAAACCCTAGGTCAAAGGGGAGGCCGAACCGCCACAAAAAGGGGCTGGGCCAGCCGGCCCAATGGACCCAGGGCGGTCGACCTGGCCCATTTCTTCGCCACCTCGTGTCCTCCTTTCTCCCCAAGTCTCCTGGAGTCTTCTAGAGTTTATGCCTTTCACGATTGCACCCCATTAGACATCGTTATCTTCGAGATTTCTTCGAGGAAAAGGATAGGATGGAAAATCCTTCCTTAAATCTCTCCTTGCTTTGCTTAGCCCCGAAGTATCTTGATCTTATCTTGTGGGCTTTGTCCTTTGGGCTTCATTGGAGGGTGGATGTGCACGAACGGGCCTCTAATCATCATGGCCTTCGGTCCTTTGTTCGGGCTTTGGCCTTCGTCTTTCTTTGTGTCATCGCGTGATCATGGGCCTCGTCATTTCATGCTCCAAAATTGGTCAAAAACCTGCAAAAACGAAGTACCTCCAAAATATATGTGCAAACACGAAAACGACCAATAATTGGGCCGAGGTTAGGATGGTTAGTGATTTTGATATTAAATTCATGCCATTATCAAAGTTAAATAGGGGATAAAATGGATACTTAAGGAGCGCCAACACAAGTCTATTCTTTCTTTTCTAAAATAAAAACCCAAGTTTCTGAGCAAGAAGAGTTAGGAACCTGAAATCTGCATTGTTCCATTCTTCAATCACCCAAGAAAGCATGGTAGCAATCAAAAAGATTCACAAGGATTGAAAGAATTTGGGAATAACTTGCATGCAGGTTACATCAAATGATTTGCATACACCTTAGTCCTTCAATCTTTACTCGAGGACGAGCAAAGGGCTAAGTGTGGGGGTCTTGTTGACGGTCCTTCAATTCTTGTAAAGATCAGTGCCAAAACAAACACCAAACTAGAATTAGGACTTTCATACTAATAATTTCCACAAATTTTGGTGTGTCGCTGTTTACAGGAAGCCATGTCTGCATATGATGGAAAACCATGCTCAAAGAAAGGGAAACGTACACGTCAGAGCATTCTACATGAGCACGGGAATTAGAGGGCCCACATCCTGAAGCAAATCAGCCCAAGCCCAAGAGAAAAGACACTTCCGACAAAAGTAGAGGCAGGCACATGGATCCAAGGGCCCAAATGACAAGCTAAACTAAGCTATCATCAGACATGCGCCCCGAAACTAACATAAGGAGCCCACAAGGAACGCTTCGACCAAAGATGGGCCATAACAACCTCAGCAAGGGTGTGGCCGACCCCCTAGGCCGGCCGACCCCCTGTTGGGCCCAATCAGGCCCAACTTTCTCCAGCAGTCTCCCACGGCTCCTCTACATCTTTTTCCGGACGTGCATAGTACCACCCCGTGAGTGTAACCATGGGTCCACCCTTGGAGAAGCTATATAAGGAGGGTGTGAGCCACCCCTAAAAGACAACACCAACATGTAGAACTTGTGCTCCACTCTTAAGGCGAGGCCCTACCTAGGCTAGCACATAGAGTAGGAGGAGAGTGAGGAGTAGTTCGGAGGGGTGCTGGCCTATCGGCGCTCTTCTCCTATCTTATACCTCTACGGATGCTGGCTTCCTCTGGTATGAGTAAGTTAGTATTTATGATTCCTATATTGCATAGTACTTTTGCTTGAGTGAAATCAGTTCTCTTACTCGCAGGTTCATCGCTCCGTATTTATACAGAGTGCTGTAGTTTGCTATGGGAATTCAGACGTAGTTAGATTGCAGTAGTAATCAGTAGCGTAGATATGGTGTCTAGGCTAAGGGTTACCTTCGTTTGCCTTATATCCCACGATATGTTAAGGTAGGCCGCAGGTGGTGACAGCCTTGTTGGTCCTTCATAATCCTCCATGTTCGAGTATAGCATAGAGCCATTGGCCGGAGTCTCCTAACCATTTCAGGGGTAAGCCGGTGCTCGAAGCGAGTATTCTTACCCGAGACATCGACTTTTAACTCATCTTTAGTGCTACCGCAAAAATCCTCTCCAGCCTTGCCACTTAACCTTTGTGTGTCCTTGGACTGACTAAGTTAGGAGTTAGTGCATAGACGTTCCCTGTGGATACGATACCCTTGAATACTCATGGGGAAAGCTACGATGGTATCCATGTGCTTGCGGATTTATTCGCATCGTTAAAATACCCAACAATCTGCAACAACATTTGCCTTGCCGGGATTATACTGGATAGTCAAATCATAATCCTTAATCAACTCGAGCCACCTCCCCGGTCTCAAGTTTAACTCCTTCTGAATGAAAATATACTGAGACTAATGAGTCTTAAGGATATCACACGACTCATCAATAGAAATAATGTCTCCAAATCTTCAATGCAAAAACCACTACAACTAACTCTATGTCATGTATAGGATAATTCTCCTCATGATCAACTTCCTGGATGCATAAAAGATCACCCTACCCTTCTGCATGAACACATAACCAAGACTGACACGGGAGGCATCCGTGTACACTGTGAAACGCTTGCCACTCTCTAGCAACACCAAAATTGGAGCACTCACCAACTTCTCCTTCAGAGTACGAAAGCTCACCTCACAATCATCAGTCTAAACAAATGGAGCATCTTTCATAGTTAGCTTCATCATAAGCTTTGCAAACCAATGATAGTATCCCGAAAACCAAGAAAACTTCAAACATCGATGTTAGTTGTCGATCTCTCCCACTAGACCGCTAAAGCAACATTCGTGGGATTAACAATGATTCCATCCTGATTAAGTCTTCTATAATGCACAAAAATCCTTTTGGTTATGTCCTTCTTCTCCACAAATATCATAGGAGCGGCCCAAAGCAAGACACTTGTCTAATAAATCCCTTTGCTATAAGATCACCAATCTGTTTCTTCAATTCCTTTTGCTGAATGGCCACCATCCTATATGGACCCTTAAACATGGGCTGAGTTCCCTGAATCAACTTAATTCTAAATAGAGGATTCAATTTAAGAGGCAAACATGACAACTCATCAGATGAATCCTTTGCCTTCTAACCATGGTAACAAGGGTTAGCCTTCCCTATCTGGCAAAATTGCATGACAACAACACATTTTTGTTGACATGCCTCAAAACAAAGCGCATACTATTAGAACTAAGATTAGAGAAAACTCTTCTCCAAACTTGTCTTTGGGCTTCTTGTAGATGATGGTAAAAACACTTGACCTCCTTCTCATCCATTGAAAAAGAAAAGACTAAGGAATCACGTATGGATCCTTTGGAACAACACTATCCAAGCATTAACTTTCTTCACTTGTAGCTCCAACCACATGATCTCTCATTATCAAGGGAATGAACCTTTTTGGTATAGCAATCATGCTAAACACTTCAACTAGCATGTGCATCCATCTACACATCAAAACTTAGCTTTAAATAATCCACTTATTGAGAATACTTGGTTCCATCTTCTCGTTAATGATCCTAGAACAACTACTCATACCTCCACGACAACCTACAACTTTAGGCTAAGAGTTAGGTTCACTTTCTTAGCTCCACTCGATCCATCAGAGAAAATAGGAGGGAAAAGCAATGAACTTGTCTAATGAAAAATTGCCAAAGTGACACCATAATATTTTCTCCCACATCAAAGCTATAATGTCTTAGAGCTTCCCTTGATACGAGCATGATTCAAACATCAAGAACCACTAGATTAGCTACCACTATGTTTGTAGACACACCAACATAGCATCACATCTTTAATCTGTTGGCATATGCCTTCTAGAAAGTCCATGCTACACCAACCAATAAGGGTTATGCTTCATAACATCATATTTCTGAAACATTATGTGAATCATGGCAAGTTCCCAATAAAGCATGATAAAATCACCATGAAACAACCTCCAAAACTATTGTCCTTATAGGCACTAGCCTAGAAAACCATAAGTCATCATCCTCGCAAATTGATCACTTGCACCGTATTGTAAATTGTCATGTAAGCTGTGAATAGAAGAACATTTAACACACTTATGCTATTAGATCATCTGGACCACTATGGTAGGATAATTCCAAACCACATAGATCCTTATTGCAGCCACTAAAACACATAGACTAGACAAACAAGGCTAGGCTACAAAACCTTTGAGACTTGAAGTTAGATTAAGCAAGCAAACTATCAACAAGAAACACTAGGCTTAAACACAAATAACCTCACCAAACTCCATCTGAGTCTATTATCACCTCATCTTGACAACCAACAATAAGAAGGACTTGAATAGAGTGGAAAGAAACCTACACCAGGCTAAGGTTTGGCTGAAACATCGGCACTCCCATCTATAGGACAAGACACACAATGACCCACCCATTTGATATATCAAGAGAAATTTGTTAAAATGCATGGCATGGTGACCAATCCATCCGTCATTGAACCATTTCCTTTTAATATAAATAGTTGGGTCAACCTAACCCTCGGCCAACCTCACTTGGCGAAGCAGAGAGGCATTGTGGGGGCCCTCCACTTAACCCATCTGCAAAGCCAAACTTAATATATTCTATAGGGTTCAAAACTTATTGGATCTTACAGACCACGATAACAACAAAAGCCTCCAATGCTTAGACCATTGAAGAAAAGATATTTACAAGTATTTAAAATAACACCACAAACAACATCAACAAATAAATATAATGGTTTTTGGTTTGTAGCACACCCTCAAAACATGAATTTGTGCACACCACAGTCTACTCTTTGATTTTGTCTCTGGCACACCACCAAAATGTGATTTGGTACGTAGCACACCACCTTCAATAAACTATCATTTTACATCACAGGAGGTGAGAGTAGAATTGCAGAAGGACAAAAATACTCCTGGATTCACCAGCTCCATTCGCTAGGAGGTAAACTGTAGTCCTAGGGCACTAACTAGGAGCTAAACATCGATACATTTTTCTAATATGTTGCCAGATTTATTTTTTTCCCAAATATTTGATTTTTTTTCCACAACCGAGATAGAAAAACTGCAGTGGAGGAGGCTAAGGTGCATGGAAGAATGGCGTTGGAACATCTAATGAACGTGTGATTCGTGCTTCTGTGTGTGGGGTTTAAGTGAAGGGTACCCTTTAATTGAATGATACTCTATTTCTTTTGACATGCCAAATTGATTTAATTTGTGACATGTTGATTAGTATGACATGCTAGTCAATTACCCTACGTATATTTGTCTCCTCAAATATGTTACCTGAATGTTATGGCTGCAAGACTAGCCGATGGCATGTTCCAGACTCTTTTAAACAGCCACGATGGCATGTTCCAGGCTCTTTTAAATAGCCAGGGTATTTTCATCTTTTTACCCTTTGTTCTCTCACCTCCCAGGCTGCAAACGATTTGTTTATCGTGGGCAATGTGCCGCGCACAAAAGGAAGCATTCAGGGTGTGGTGCAGACTATATCAAAGGATTGGGGTGTGCAGTGCACAAATAGAGGTTTTTAGAGTGTTTTGGAGACCAAAAACCCTAAATACTATAATAACACAAGTCATAGAGAAAGCAAGGAAAGGTACTGCACGTTTATACAAAAATTCTCATTTCTACATGTGCAAGTGTGTCAAGTTTTATTGTTGGTCAAATTTTAATATAACAACTTAAGCCTAGAACCTATAACCTATGCTCTGATTACACAACTGAAACACCCCAGAAGAAAATAGAATAATTCTCTGGGGAATTACCACATGACAGCACAAACATATAATAGAGTACGCGGAAGCAACAAAAATCATCCAGATAGAGTAACAAAGATTTCACTGGAGTGAAATAAACATTTCACAAACAGCACCACATGATAGAATTTTAAACAACATCAAAGTCTTCACATCCAAACATTTTATTATAAAATATTTGTTCAACATGTATTCATAAGTGAGTGCACACGTGCTGCTGCTCCCATCCCAAGCATGCAACATCAAGGCTCAAGCACCTGTGAGGGGAAAATCAAAGTGTGAGGTTTATGGAAAAAACCTCAGCAAGCAAATTGCTTTAATCAAGCTATTTAAATCAAAATTTGATTAAACATCAGATTAATAATTAGATAAAAAGAAGTATCATACTGAGACAATGAATAACTTCGGGCAGTTATATCTATGAAAAATTCATATCAATATGAAAACTTCATATCAATACTACAATGCACATACAAATGGTGCAATGCAATGCATGACTTCACTTCAGGCAACGAATAACTTCAGGTAGAGAAATATATGAAAACTTCATATCAATACTACAATGCACATACAAATGGTGCAATGCAATGCATGACTTCACTTCAGGCAACGAATAACTTCAGGTAGAGAAATATATGAAAACTTCATATCAATACTTCAATGCACATGCAAATGGTGCAATGCAATGCATGACTTCACTTCTACCCACAAATCCCAAGGAAGGAAGTGAGGGCTGCAACCACATTGCTTTATCTCAATGTGCGTTGTTGTACTGGTACTTACAGCACCAATCCGGCTATGGTTTCTTCATATGCATATTCAATATGGGAGTGCAAAAGTATGATTGCAATGCATGAACTTCATATACCTTCAAAATTTATAACTCCAAGAGCAATGCCACAAGTGGGTAACATATAAATCCATAGATAAAGCAAAATTCAGTTCTTATCTGCATAGTGTGAGCTTCTTAAATTTAATGGAGGCAATTCAAATAACAAAGTTAAAGCGAGTAGACCAAATTGCTACGTTTACTTGCCTTCACCGAAGATCAAGAACGTGAGCTAAGCATGGCCCAAAGGTGCACCACCTGTTCACAACACATGGATCAACACCAAAACAAACACACTTCATAATAAATACATTGAGTAAAGCACTTCTACGCCCAAACCCAACATCCTTGCACAAAACACTCCAATCTAGACATAACAGCAATACTGCAACTTGTCCTTTTTGTATCCTTAAATCCTGATGGACAAAATTCTGATATTTTTCCACATGAAAGATAATTTCGTAACCTACAACTTTCTAGTTATCAAAAAGTAGAGAAAATCATCAACAATGGGTAAATTTGAGGTGAACCTTGATCTGACAATCTAACAGATCCTGCAGAACAGTCCTATAAAACAGTCATAACTGAAGCTCCAAAATTCGTATGAATATGAACTTTACCAATCTGGAAATCTTGTGAAAATATATACAACTCTTTTAACTACCAGAAAGTCCAATTCTGCCAATAAGATTTCCTAAACTTCATGTTAACAGACGCTGCCCAGAATTACGAGACTAAAAAACAGTCAGATTCCAACTTTGGTTTGTCCCCCATCTTAAATCCGATTGAGGTGTTCTTTGCGGACACGGAAAGATCTCGAAGTCTTCTCCAGCTCATATGAAGGTTTAATTTTTTTGTTGAGGTTATTAAGAGCACGAAAACTGCTAGGAACATAAACTGCACAGATTGGTAGCGCGTTGAGAATAGTGACGAGGGTAAACCCTTAACCCTAATCCGAACGGCGACTAAAACCGCTATTCCCATGAGCTAAAAACTTCTAAAACCAGGAGGGAAACAAATTCTACAGCAGGGGCATGTCTCACCTAGGGTTTCCCCTTGAAAAGATCAAAGGCGATGGCGATGACAATGACAACTACAACGATTCCACTCCGTTCCCCCTTGTTCCTTGCATCCAACCTTGCTGTGCTACACCACACAAGGCGGCACCACCATGAACAGCGAGGAGAAGCCATGGAGATGGGGAAAACGAAAAGAGGAGAGGAAATCCAACCGATTTATAGAGAGAAACAGTGACGATGGACGGTGGCGTGCCCTAATCCCCTCTCTTCTCTTCTCTCCCTCTCCCTCTCCCCTCTCTGTTCTTGATCCACGGCAAAAATGGCGGCGCAAGTAGGGGAAGGGCCGATGGCTCAGGGCTATGAGGGGGTAGGCACTGTTCACGGACTGTAGCGCAACACAGTTCACGGTCCTGTAGCACAGCCCGCTCGCCTAGCAACTTAAAAAACTATAATCGTTTGATCCGATCTCCAACGTGGCATGTAAATAGTCAAACGGAATGTACTCGATGAGCTCTACGCAATCATAGTGTCTGTTTTTTTTCCATTCGAGAAATGGATAAAAAAGGTTAATTTTGGCTATCAACTTTACGCTTTCCCATGTAGAAAGCGTATTTTGCCCTTTGTTCATGCCTATGATTACCAATGATATTTGGTGTATACGATCCGTCCGCATAAATGTTTACGTAGGATCTATTCTACCTATGATTCGGACATCGAAACGTCTTTCCGTTAAAAAGTTTGAAGTAAAAAAAGTACTCAGAATTTTCAAACATAAAGCTTTGCTACATAACAATGTTAACTAATATCCAACTTAAATAGTAGCATCATGATAATAGAGAGTTCAAAATATATATCATACATTATTAGAATTTGTACGACAGGGGAACCTGTGGTCCACGACAACTCTTGAAATTGATAGATAATTAGTATTTTTAATCAACAAAAAATATATACATACATTGACAAGTTATTCACTAGGCAACCCAACCTGGCGCGGCAGGTAGATCTATTGTACCTACTATTCGGACAATGAAACATCTTTACATCAAAAAAATTGAATTAAAAAATTTACTCAAAATTTTTAAAATATAAAGCTTTGCTACATAACAAAGTTAAATAGTATTCTACTTAAATAATAATATCATATTTAATTAGTAGCATCACGATAATTGAGAGTCCAAAATATATACCATGTATTATTACAACTTGTACGAAAAGAGAACCTATGGTCCAATACAACTCTTGAGATTGATGGATAATTAGCATTTTCAATCATACAAAAAAATATATACATACATTGACAAGTTCCCCACTTGGAAACCCAACCTGGCGCAGCAACGCCGTGCCCCAAGTTTTCTAGTACACTTGAGAGCTGGGTGCTCCAGAGCACCACCTTAACCATGGTGCTTGATTTTGCACCCGGTGCTCCAAATAGATTAATATTTTTTAGAGACAGTTGCACATAATTGTTACCCAAAGGAACCATCCAGCAGCTGCTCCAAGCTTTAGTGAGGTAGGACTATACGTTGGAGAGTTTTGTTCTCTGGAGCACCAAGGTGACGTGTCTAGTCCTAGGACTACCCCATAGTCTATACACTGCTGCTACTAAATGCACCATGACACAGATAATTTGTAAATCATTTGTAAATTAAATGTAGTCGAAAAAAATCGCATTACACAAATGGACTGTAAATCGCGAGACGAATCTAATGAACCTAATTAGGTCATGATTTGGCACTAAATTGCTACAGTAAAGCTACAGTAAACATATGCTAATGATGGGTTAATTAGGCCCATTAGATTCGTCTCGTAGTTTATAGATGAGATTTGTAATTAGCTTTATGATTAATCTATGTTTAATACTTCAAAATTCCAAAATGGGTGAACTAAACACACCCAAATGGTCAGGCATTGTCTCGGCTTGGACAAAAACCCCGGCTTGCACAAGAACCCACTTGTGCACTATCTCGTCGTGGACAGGAAGGTCAGGCGGCGCCACGTCTTAAGAAGGAACCATCTGCACCCTGTCTTATCAGTTCTGATCTCTGAGCGGCACCCTTTTGCGCAATGGCCGAAGCAATGTACTAGGCTCTGCAGCGGTGCAGCAACACTATGCAGTGGAGGAGCCACACTGCTTGCTAGAAGATCTTTCCATAAGGTCTTGATAAAATGGTATTTATAAATTACATATATACCCCTATAAAATGTAATCACTGCACCTTGGGAGAAGAGAACTAGACGTACTCTAGTGTTTCTTATATTGATATAAAAAACTGCACTCTAAAATATGTCTACAACAGTTGGGATCAATTTATATGCGTCTTCTCGGTCGCTTGTGGGCCCTGACTTGTCAGGACCACATGTTAGTGGCTTTGGATGGGAACAACTATTGTGTTGCCAGTTTCTTTTAGAAGCCGAACAGCCTTGTCGTCCCGTCCCTTCGCCTTTCTTCCCACTTCCCCCAATATGTCCCCTCACAGACGGGGGGTTTTTCCTCTCGCCGGACGCCGCTGCATCACTTCCTTCTCGGCCTCCCTGTAACAATCTAAATTGAGGGCAAGAGGGCAGCAGCGACCATGGACTAAGTTCACCATTGATGCTGCTGCTAGAGGATCTGATCATCCAGATCCTCCTTCTCCACATTGAGCATCTGCAAGGGAATCCGGCCTCATACCAGATCGTGGCGCTTCATCAAGTCTGCGCCATGTTCCAGCGGATCTGCGACTGCCCCGAGGTGCTCCGCCGCCTGCCGCTCCGGGACATTTGTCATTGCCTGAGGCGGCCTGGCGTCAGGTGGTCGCGCTTCAAGGAGCGCTTGTGCCTCCCCCGTAATCGCGAGGCCATATGCATCACTGGGATGGAGATGTTGATGACATGGTGGGATCATGCCGCCAAGCTGGCGCTCGTCAACCAAGCTGCTGTCGCAGGGGACTCCCGCGCAGCGTACTTCTTGGCAATGCTATGTTATCGTCGGAACCCCGTGGACCCCGAAGCACTGGTGCTACTCCACGAAATCAGCGGCGGCCTATCATAGATTTACGGCTGATGGGAGAACCATGGTCTGCCGCCGCTGCGTTACTCGGTCCGACGGGACCTCAACCTCATTGCATACCGGCTCTGGCTTCCGGACCATGACGTCGACCCACCGGGGCTACTCGTCGAGGATACCCACGTCTGCACATGGGCGGAATGCAGGCGCTGGTGAGATGCGAGCTGAATCATCTGATACTCCAGCGCGGGATGCCGCATTTGTCATGAGTACGACCTTTGGATGCGGCGCTTCAATGGCCTGGTGAGTTACGTCGTCAGCAGGATGTGAGACGCGTGGAGATGGTAGCTCTGGAACTAGCGCAAGGAGGGAGGAAGCACAATTATCATTTGCTTTAATTAGTTTCGTTTTCTCTTGTTTGAGACTGGTTTTGCTCTATCATTCTTGTATTAAAACTTATATTGTCTGTGATGTTAAGGTGATGTATCGTTTATCTATCTGGCATGATCAAACTTTTATTATAGATATTGGCTTACCAAAATTTGGGCATGCAAAAGTGTTGGCAAGAAATTTTAGTACTCATTTCAGTCTAATTTCAGTCTTACATTCAAACTTGAAGGGAATCATTCATTTCCATAAAAGAACCATACATGAATGGCCCACCTTGCATGCGGTGTCCTGGTCCTCATCTCACGTGTGGGACCCACAAGTCAATCTTATAGAATAGAATGCGCACAAGGAAGGCGCCTCCTGGTCAGCGCGACAGGTCGTCGTCCCATCCTGGTCAGCACTCTTTGTGACTGAGAGATGCAACTTGACCAATTGACGTGGCGTACAAAAAACTCTATAAAATTATTAGAGTGGGAATGAGGACGATCTATAGTGCTGCAGCCACAGTGTAAAAAGACCTCCCTGCAAGTAGCATTTATGATGCACCTTTAAAAAGAACCAACACTTTGGAGTGTTCATCTTCTCCTTCAATTTCTACTACAAGGATCATATGCACATAGGATGAGATACTCATCATCCCTCTAACATTCATAGAATAATGGACTTCACAATATCAAAAGACTGCATATAGGTTAGGATGGCCTAGACACTAAATGTCGTTGGCAACTTCACCTTCATTGCTGTGTTGTAACTTAGTGTATGCAATGCTAAAACATATTTCTATTAAGTTACAAAATCGAACTAGAGATACTCGACGAAGTGGAACCCATTTGCTAGATGAACATTTTCCAAGAAAAAAGCAAAAAAATCAACTGATTCGGACAAGAATTGAGAAATCTATACAAGTTTAAAGTTTTCATTATGAATCAAAGTACAACAACAATTAGCCGAACCGCCGGTCATTGCGCCACGACCCACGCTGTGATGTCGCTGGGTCCCACATGTCCTAGCAAAGGGGCTTTAGCTTTTGGAGGGAAACATTACAGTGTCCTCACCGAATTCTTAGCAGTTGTGCCCACCCCCAAAGCCACAGACTTATTGGCCCCAGTAGCCAAGGCCCACAGGCACATGACGCCACACTGCATGGGACTCGATTCGCCGACTAGGAGAGGCTCCTTCTGCACATGCGGATGTAGCTGTGGGATTGTCAAGTGGGTCCCACCTTGTTCATCAGTTGGGCACTCAGTTGTTCACTCACATTCATGTTTTTTGGATTCATAATGAAAACTACAAACATGTATAGATTTGTCATCTGTACTACAAATCAGGTGGTTTTTTTACATTATTAGGAGAAGATTATCTATCTCTTGGAGACCATAGCATCGTGTTACACTAGTTTCATTTACTAGTTTGTTAGAAATAGATTATCCTTGTCTCATTCATACAAGATATTAATCCCAAAGACTTTGTATTTTGGCAATGTGCTTTTGTTTGTAAGCATAACTTACACCTCCCTGCAAGTAGCATTTACGATGCACTTTTAAAAAGAACCAACACTTTGGAGTGTTCATCTTCTCCTTCAATTTCCACTACAAGGATCTTATGCGCATAGGATGAGATACTCATAATCCCTCTAACATTCATAGATTATCCTTGTCTCATTCATACAAGATATTAATTCCAAAGACTCCAAATCTTATCGAATCATTTACAACTCTCTGGAACTTATTCGGAGATGCTTCGATTTGTAAGCAATATACATGTCAACTTTTGCGAATTGTCCCCAATTTTTTACCACAATCTTCACGTATGATATCATTATATCACGACAAATCTCACGATTTTCAGACTTTGTTTGCTTTTTTTAAATTTAAAAACCATTCAGACATGCGTTCGTGGTCGTGTTTCCTAGATAAGAAGTTTGAAATATATTTTTATTCTATATCATTGTTCACTCAATTTATTCTATTATTTGAATCACTTTTTTTAATAACATAGAAAAAATAACCACCAGATTTGGAGAAGACATCAGAAATCTATACATGTTTGTACTTTTCATTATGAATCAAAATTAAAATGATACCTATGAGTGAACAACTGATGAATAAGTTGCAAAGGTGGGACCCGCATGAGTATCCCATAAGCGAAACCGCACACAGGGGAAGAGGCGCGCTTCTTGGTCGGCGTGTCGCGTTGCGGTGTAGCGGCTTCAATGCTTCGTCTCACTTGTTTGTGGGCCCTGGCTTGTCAGGCCCAAATGTCAGTGGCTTTGGATGGGAACAACTGCTGTGTTGCCAGTTTCTTTAAGAAGCCGAACGGCCTAGTCATCCCTTCGCCTTTCTTCCCACTTCACCCAATACATCCCCTGACAGAAGAGGGTTTTTCCTCTCGCCGGACGCCGCCGCATTGCCTCCTTCTCCCATCGCCCATCGCCAACCGCAGCCTTCTCGGCTGTGCCGCGCTGCCCTTGCTGCGTTCAAGCACTCCGCTGTCGTCCGTAATGCTCCTACTGGGTCGAGGGTCGCAACCTTTGCCACGTTGGCCATCCTATCGCGCCACAGTGGGTCGGTCGGGTCGTGCGCGGGAAACAACCCGAACGCGGACAGAAGAACCTCCAACGGGTGCTGAGAGCATAAAGTGATCATCGCCCTCATAGCTGTGGTCTCCCAAGTGTCCAACAAGCGGTGGCTGATCACCTGAGTCACGATCGGCTCCCACCCATTGAACGGGTGTTGCGGGATCACCATCGTCACGCTGCAACGGCGCACCCCGCTCTCCACGAAGTCGTGGCCCTCGCAGAGCGGTGGCTGGGTGTACCCTGCTGCACTCAAAAGCTCCCAGAGACGGCGAGGAAGTCCGTCCCAGTGAAAAAAAGCCGAGTGCACGTGCCCCTGCGCATCCATCATCACCAGCTCGTCCACTTTCCCCAACAAAGCCCGACAGATCAGCTGACAGTCAACAAAGGAAATAAGCTGATTCTGGACAGTTAGAATAATTGAACAAATTGATGGATATCTTGCTCCGAAAATTCACAGAAATTTACAGAAGATAACTAAGGTATTGAGGAACATTTCATCTAGACAACGCTAAAGCCTGTTCAGATCCTAACAAGGTGAAATGCTCAAGGTTGTGAAGTAATGTTAAACTAGAAAACAGTTTGTCCAGAGAGTGAGTAAATTGACCATATCTACCAAACCACTTGACCAAGCTGATTCAAAATTTTACAGTAAGTCTTCATCAAGTTATCTACAACTTTCGTTCTGAACGATTTTTCAAATGAACATCTTAAGGTGGTCGAAAAATTCGGTTTAGACAGACTGCTCCGAGTTAACAGATTTGTAGGAGGTTACTATAAATTCAAAAACTCTAAGGTAGAGAACTTCAAAAATTTTCAGATTTTACAGCAGTTTGGTAATTTAGGGATTTATATTTCATCTTACATCCCCAACTTGATTTGATGTGATTTTCATATTTTAAAAATTCGAGGAAACCAGAATTTTCCAGATTACACAGATTTGCAAGATGATCCTTAGGGATGGATTTTAACCTTTTCGATTGTGATTTCTCTTAAACATTTCTTTGCTGAAGACTTAGGAATGAATGCAGATCCTAATCGTCCTCACCAAAGAAAATAATTGCCAAGTAGTCCTGGTCTTATGCAATTAGTTTACGGTGGCATAAATAATACGTCTCTCGCTATATAACTACTCGATATAGCTATCTAGCCTAGGATTCGGTTTCGAGTTAGCGTACCTGCAGAAAATTGACAGTATATAAAATTAACCTTCTGTGCCAGCACTCATGAAAGCGTTCCCATACATTGCCGATCACTATAGAACCGGCATCCATACAATTACCGCCGTATGGACAACGTTAAGCATACGTCATCAAAATAACATATTGATCATGTACCGTCGTAGACGGGGAATTGAATTCCAATTTCGAAGTATTACTCCCCATATATTCAACCGAGGTTGGTATATGGGCAGCAGCTCAAGTAGGCCACTGCTTGAACTCCAGCGTTTGGCTCGCATCACCAACGGGAAGGTCAGACTCCCTCAGCTGACTGAGTAAGCATACCTCTGCGACGATGATGTAGTTGCAGAATTTAAATTGTAGAATTTAAATACTAAAATGTAATGTGCTGGAAGTTAGCCATACAATATAAGCCACCTGATTATACCCATAAGATCCCCTACGGCTTTACGTTCTAGACTTGTCCTTGGAGATCCTATACATTTTCAAAACATTAGTAGTTTTGAAGTCAAATTTTAGATTTGTTATTTAAAAAACAGAGGCTGTCGTCTCTGGTAGGCTGTCTACGAGATCTGATGCCAGCTGTGGCGGAACCACCCAAAAGACTGAGCCCAGGTGGTCTGATCTCCATTGCTAGGCAACTCTGACACAATTCGGCACGCACCGGTAGTTTCTCGAGTGAAGCCTCGATTAAAGCCATGCTCTTCCAGAATCGCACACACCACACTCTCATGAAGGTGAGCCCAGAGATTACAACACAGATCATTTCATACATCATCAGAGTTTGCAGCAGAAAAGTAAATTTGTTACAAACCATGTTCAGAGTAGTACAGTACTACAGAGTCCTGACTAAACAAATTATTCAAGTGTCATTGTTGCAGCAGAAGAAGTAAACGAAAACTAGCGAAACATGTGACGCTCGGTAAAGCCCGTACGAACATCACTCAATGGGAGGGTGGTCAGCACCAGCCGAAGGGCCATCCCACTCGACACACCAACCCGGAGGCAAAGTACATGGCCAAGTCAGACTCGCAATCATATCCTCGAAGTTAGTACCTGAAAGAAGTGCCACAAGCAAGGCTGAGTATACTCATACTCAGCAAGACTTACCCGTCACCGGGTATACCTTAGTTCGATAACTAGACATGCAAGGCTTTTTGGTCGGTGGGGTTTGTTTTGCCTAAAACGCCACTAAGAGTGGATCCTTAATTTCAGATTTTAACTTTGCCATATTCTAGTTGGATTAACCGTTCTAAATTTGCATCTAACTCTACACAAGCATGGTAGAGCAACCAATTAAACATCCAGCAATATTATCATCATCATGTTCCACTTGTTACTCTATGTGACCGAAATTGTTAAGCAGTCTCATGCCGTGAGAGGCAGATGATTCCGAATCGAATTTCAACCAGGCCAGGGGAACCTAATGCACATGCATGGGGATCGAGAATGCTTCCGCCCATGCTACTTTTCCCCTTTCTTTCCAGTCTGTGGATCCGGGACACCCTCCCCGACTACAGAGTCCGACCACTCCGTACCCATACATCGCGACAAAAATATAAACCCTACTTCTACAAAGAGGGTGGCAGTCGTTCCACTCGCTGGTCCAATCAGGTACTTAAGCTTACCGATTACCATATTTCTCGGCATGTGGCTAGTATTCTAGAAATCTGCACCTGGCGCTCTCCTCTATCTTCTGAGGTCCTTAACCATCTCCCTGAGAAAAGTAGACAGTAAAAGCCAAAATAGACTAAACATAGCCTGAAATGAACCGGGTTTCCGAAAAGAGAACCCAACTCCCTGTATCGTCGTGATAGTCCCTGGATCAGTAGCTATCACATACAGAACTCATTTCAATTACATGTCACAGTCATACTCATCGATAAAGTCATTACACGGGTTTATTTATTACATAATCTCGAGGATTGTAGTACGAATGTCTAAGTACAAGCCCCTTGGGCTAAAAGGAACAATCAGAACAACGGAAGCGGTAGCTAAACTTCTGACTCAATCTTCTCGTCTTCTCTCCACAGGTAGCTCGGAGCGTAGCACGGGCCTTCCTTTACTTCTTCCTTCGCCATCTCAGTGGAATCCTCTATCCGGATCCTGCATCTAACAGACTATCCCCAAGGACGGGTTAGGTTCACGTCACTATCCGTATGCAGCTTTTTGGTGGATGCATCAGAGTAAAAGAATATAGCCAAGGACAAGGTTGAGGTCTTCCTATGCAAGCAGCAAGCAAGTATATAAACATATACTTCAACCAAACTCCTCGACGCGGGCTATTCCGGCATCCTGGACTCCCGGTCAAACTCTCCTTTAAACTCTGACTCAATCACTCAGTTGGTACAAGAACTCCCTATTCTCGTACCTCAACTGCTATACAGACAGGAACAAAGACTAGGGGGAGGTAGAAATCTCTCTAGGGAAACTAATCTATGAAAGTGAAGCCGGATAAAGAAGTGTACTTGACCGTGTACGCAGCTATGTATAGTTTTAACTCTGCAGAGCTTGTACACCTGTACTGACTCGCCACGAGGCTAGTGTAGGAATATGGGGTAGCAAAAACAAAATTTTCTACCGCATAAACCAGGATTACTGCAGTTATAGATCACGGGATTACCACTAGACGCGCGGTTGCGGAACTTTTGTAGTGCGCCGGTGTAGTGCAGATGGAAGCCGGTAGTGCAGTTGCGTGAACCTCCTCACGAACGGCTCGTCCTTGTGCATCAAGGGCAGCACCTCCACAAAGTCCACACGTACGGGAAGAAGCTTTGCTCTCCGGATTGCTAGATCCGCAAGAACGAACTAGGGCTTGATGCGCGGGAGGAAGAGCAATAGAGAGAGGGAGGAGGGCGCCAACAAGGGGGCAGCTAGGGCTGCATAGATTGGGGCACCCCCCCTCCTCCCCTCCTTTTATAGCCCTAGTGGGCACCCCTAGATGGGCCCTAGTAGGCCCCACCTTGGGCGCCCCCTTCAGGTGGGCTTCTCTAAGCCCCCACCGCAAGTCCAACCCCATGGGCCTCTCTAGGCCCATTACTGCATCAAAGTCCAGTCTCATCCTCATTAGGCTTCTGGCCCTTATGTGTGTGACCCTATGGGCTCACGCGTGAGTAGACATGGCCCAGTACTCCTACTGGCCAATAGTTGATAGCGGTCTCTAGCAAGACGTGTCAACTCCTAAGCACGCGTAATTCATATTTGTCGAGCCGTCACAATCTTAGACATGTTGTTCCCTTTGCCTCACGATATTCGGTTTAGCTTGAAGCTGATCACTCTTTCTCGATCCTGTGATTCGGAATCCTTGGTTAACTCTTAACCCTAACATGGCCATGCATTTTCTGATCCGAATCACTCGAGGGGCCCAGAGATATCTCTCTTGTAGAGAGGGGCAAATCTCATCTTGACCGACTATGTCTCACAGCATGCTTCTTGACATACCCAAAAGCCACCTTTATAACTACCCTATTACGGTGCAGCGTTTGATGGCTCCTAAGTAAGTCGGTTCACATCTTGAGTACATACGACGATCTCAGGTCTTAGGACACAACGTACATATTGTGTAATGAGAAGTCATCATCTCGTGTTGGGTCAGTTCTGTCTCATGTCTCACATGAACCCACATTATTAGTTTGGCATCCCCATGTCCATGACTTGTGAAACGTAATCAATCAACTAATACATGTGCTAGTCTAATATTCATGTGTGTCCTCACATGAACTCTGACTAGGAATATTTTAGAATATTCATACAAGTATAGAATTTCACAAATACTTCACATAAGTATTAATCAATACAAGTTATCATCCATGGATATTCAAGGAACACTTTATTAATCATGAATACAGGGAAATATGATTGCCTCTAGGGCATATTTCCAACAGTCTTCCACTTGCACTAGAATCAATCTAGAATTTATCTAATACCCATTGCTCTTGTGTGTCTCTCATGCTTCGGTTGTGGAAAGGGTTTTGTCAATGGATCTGAAATGTTCGGGTCCGTGTGTCTTTTGCATATCTTTATCTCACCATGATCGATGAACTCTCGAATGAGATGAAATCACCGCATAACGTGTTTGCTCTTCTGGTGATTCCTTGGCTCCTTGGCTTGTGCAATAGCTCCACTGTTGTCACAGTAGAGATCCAGCAGGCTAGAGGCATTTGGAAACACACCAAGCTCAATACGGAACTTCCTTATCCAAACACCTTCCTTCGCAGTTTCCGAAGCTGCGATGTACTCGGCTTCTGTTGTAGAATCGGCCACCGTCTCCTGCTTGGAACTCTTCTAGCTAACCGCACCACCATTTACTTTTAACACAAAATCGGACTAAGACTTTGAATCGTCTTTGTCGGTTTGGAAGCTAGCATCAGTGCAACCAGTTACAACGAGCTCCTCCTCACCTCCATAGACTAGAAACACATCCTTAGTTCTTCTCAAGTACTTGAGGATGTTTTTCACAGCTGTCCAGTGACTCTCACCTGGATTTGACTGGTACCTGCTCGTAACACTTAGAGCATAAGAAACATCTGGGCGTGTACTTATCATTGCATACATGATAGATCCAATTGCTGAGGCATATGGAACTTTGCTCATACGCTCTCGCTCATCATTTGTCGTAGGACACTGAGTCTTGCTAAGATGCATGCCATGTGGCATAGGCAAGAACCCTTTCTTTGCCTCTTCCATGTTGAACCGCTTCAACACTTTGTCAATGTAAGTATCTTGGCTTAATCCTATAAGCCTCTTTGATCTATCTCTATAGATCTTGATGCCCAGTATGTATGCTACTTCTCCTAAATCCTTCATCGAAAAACTATTTTTCAGTGAAGTCTTTACGGACTCAAGCATAGAAATATTATTTCCAATCAGCAGTATGTCATCTACATACAGGATTAGAAATGCAACAGAGCTCCCACTTTCCTTCTTGTAAGCACAAGCTTCTTCTTCATTTTTAATGAAGACAAACCCTTTGACTACTTCATCAAAATGAATATTCCAACTCCGAGATGTTTGCTTTAATCCATAAATGGATTTTTGAAGTTTGCATATCTTTCCAGCATTGGTCGGATAGACAAAATCCTCGGGCTGCATCATATACACGTCCTCGGTCAGATTTCCATTAAGCAAAGCTGTTTTGACATCCATCTGCCATATTTCATAATCGAAATATGCAGCAATAGCTAGAATAATCCGAACAGATTTAAGCATTGCTACGGGCGAGAAAGTCTCGTCGTAGTCAACTCCTTGAACTTGTTGAAAACCTTTTGCGACAAGTCGAGCTTTATAGATGTGAACATTTCCATCCATATCTTTCTTCTTCTTATAGATCCATTTACACTCTATGGTTCTCACACCATCAGGCGGGTCTATCAAGTTCCAAACTTGATTTTCCTTCATGGATTCTATTTTAGATTTCATGGCATCTTGCCATCTCTCGGAGTCAGGGTCTGCCATCGTCTCTGCATAAGTCGCAGGCTCATCATTGTCTAATAATAATAATTCCCGCGTTGCGCGGAGCCTTGCTGACCTTCGTGGTTGCGGAGGTGCTTTTATTGCCATAGGCATCTCAACTTGTTCAGCTACACTAGCGTCACTTGTAGAGTCTTGTCCTATTGGCTCATCTCGAACTTCTTCGAGTTGCACCATTCTTCCACTTTTCTCTCCTTTGAGAAACTCTTTCTCTAGGACAACTTCATTCCGAGCGACAAATACTTTGCCCTCAGATCGATTGTAGAAGTAATACCCTAAGGTCTCCTTTGGGTATCCCACGAATATGCACTTATCCGATTTGGGTGCAAGCTTGTCAGACTGGAGTCGTTTGACAAATGCTTCACAACCCCAAATCTTTAGAAAAGACAAACAGGGAGTCTTGCCAGTCCATATCTCATATGGTGTCTTGTCTACGGATTTTGACGGCACCCTGTTCAGTGTGAAAGCTGTTGTTTCTAGAGCGTAACACCAAAATGATAATGGTAAGTCTGATTGGCTCATCATTGATCGAACTATGACCAACAGAGTTTGATTACATCGCTCGGAAACCCCGTTCCCTTGAGGCGTTCCAGGCGGCGTAAGTTGTGGAACAATTCTGCAACTCTTCAAATGATCGCTAAATTTGTGACTCAGATATTCGCCCCCACAATCAGATCGCAAAGCTTTAATCTTCTTGCCACGCTGATTTTCAACTTCATTCTGAAATTTCTTGAACTTTTCAAAGGTTTCAGACTTATACCTCATCAAGTAGACATAGCCATATCTACTTAAGTCATTAGTAAAAGTAATGAAGTATTGGAATCCTCCTCTAGCAGTCGAGCTCATTGGTCCACACACATCAGTATGTATGAGTTCCAGCAAATCTGATGCTCTCTCTGGAAAACCTGTGAACGGCGTCTTGGTCATCTTGCCCAGCAAACAAGCTTCGCATGTCTCGTATTATTCAAAATCAATTGAACTTAGAAGTCCATCCTCATAGAGTTTCTTCATGCGTTTCTCACTTATATGACCGAGACGACAATGCCACATGTAGGTAGGATTAAAATCATTTAGCCGAGGCCTTTTGGCACTTATATTACAGACAGGAGAATCACCAAGATTTAAAATGAATAGCCCATTCTTAATGGACGCCAAAGCCACAAACATATTATACTTAGAGATCACACAACCATTATTTTCACTCGCAAAAGAATAACCGTCCTTCATCAAACATGAAGGAGACATAATGTTTCGACTCAAACTAAGAACAAAATAACAATTATTAAGCTCCAAGACAAATCCTGACGGTAGGTGTAGTTGCATCGTCCCGACGGCCAAAGCAGCAACTCTTGCATTATTGCCGACGCGGAAGTCAACTTCTCCTTTTTCAACGCTTCTACTCTTTGTCATTCCCTGCATCGAATTTCATATATGAGCAACCGATCCGTTATCAAATACCCAAGAATTAACATAAGAGTCAGCGAGAAATATTTTTGTAATATGAACAATAAGCGTACCTTGAAGTGGAAGAACGATTTTTCAACGAGGCTAGGTACATCTTGCAGTTCCTCTTCCATTGTCCTAGCTGGTGACAATGAAAGCACTCCTTGTCTGTAGCTGGTCCAGGTTTAGCCTTGGGTGTAGGGTTTGGCTTGGGGTTCACAACCTTAGCCTTGCCCTTCTTATTCTTCCAAGAAGAACCTTTCTTCTTGAAAGTAGGCTTATTCTGGACAGCCATCACATGGCCGCCACTTGTGCTTTTCTTGATGTCACTCCCTGCTGTTTTGAGCATGCCGCACAGCTCATTCAAGCCCTTCTCAGCCCCGTGCATGTGGTAGTTCGAGATGAAGTTTCCATAGCTCGGAGGTAAAGAGGCAAGAATAAAGTCAGTGGCCAACTCTTGGCCAAGTGGGAAGCCCAGCTTCTCCAACCTCTGTGTGTAACCAACCATCTTAATTACATGCGGCCCTACTGGTGCTCCTTCTGCTAGCTTAGTTTCAGCAAAGGCCTTGGACACATTGAACCTTTCAGTCCTAACCTGAGTCTGGAACATGTCCCATAGCGCCACGATCATATCGTGCGTTGCATGGTGATTCTCAAACTGCATCTGCAGCTCAGGTTCCATGCAAGCTAGCATGAGACAGCTCACTTCACGGTCTTTATCAACCGCTCTCCTGTACGCATTCCTCTCAGCAGCAGGGGTATCTGCAGCAAGCTCCTCTAGCAGTGGGTTATCTAGAACATCTTCCTTGTTAGCTGCCCTGAGAACAATTCTCAGGTTGTGGATCCAATCCACGTAGTTTGTCTCATTCAATTTGTTGCTCTCAAGTACGGAATGTAAAGCAAAAGGTTGGTTTTGAGCCATTGATCTACAACAAATAAATGCAAAATACTAAGACAAAAGTATTCATGATGGAGTAAACGACATTAAACAATTTAATAGAATTTACTTCCACTAAAATCAATATCCCTCTGTTGATTCTTAGTGATTCAAGACCCACATCTAACACGTCCACTAGTGAGCTTTTGCATCACCACTAGAAGACGAGGTAGATTGGTAAGCAACTCTTGCTAATCATATCTCATATGATTCTTGTTGTTGGGTGACATCTCCATGTCACGCTCCCAACCTTTATGCCCCAAGGTCCTTAACCGTTAAGATGACCTTGTCAAGCTAACGAATCCTTTATGCGTGCATGTATCCGATACAGCCTGTCTAGTCAAGGAAAACCAGTGGCGCCCTAATTTCATAGACCCACCACCAATCATACAAGACATGGGATAGTGCAAGGTTTAGTTGGTAGGGCATGATAGCTCAAAATTTGTGAGGGATCATTCTACTTCTACTATGACTCACGTAGTAGTAAAACGTCAAGAATGGCAAGCACATATTTGTGAATCAGTATGGCCCTTGTTCTCATGGTGATCTCCATCTCCAAAGAACTTGTTCGCCATGTAGATCTCCATCTTCATGGAACTTGTTCACCATGTAGATCTCCATCTCCATGTACATGTGCACCATCCTTCATGTGATGAAAACTCTAAGAACTAGAACTTGCTATTACACCTAATAGCTTGTAAATAAAATTACATTCACGACTTGGATCATCACAGGTTGGCACGCAGGCCATTACATCAAATGCAACAATTCATATGGCTCCGGCCGAATTATCATAATCACGACACGCAGGTCATGAAACAATTACACACATGCATCACATACACATAGGGGCCATACCGATCACAAAACCTGCAAAACAGAGTTATGCGATTCCGATGTCCGAACTTAAATCGCCGAAAACTCTATCTTCTAGGCCAAATTTCGCAAATCTAAATTTCGCAAAAATAGCCGCACTGTTTTGAACCAATTCTAATTTTTTCTGCAGATACGAATAGATATAAAATTCGCCTCAATCCGAGTTTGTATGCAAACGTTATGATTGTTTTACTGTAAAACATACTTTTGCAACAAATCGCAATTCGCAGTAGATCCAATCTACTGCCCTATGCATCTCATGCATCTAGCTCATGCCCTAAATTTTGATTCGACCAATCACATTGATTTCCAACCGCAGCGACCGGGTTTATGTGCATCACTTAACTCCGATGGCGGAAAACCGACCAATAGGAGTATGTCGTTGCACAACTTTCGCAGCATGTTTACGAAACTAGGTCACAAATCGATCTGAAACTACGCATATCTCCATATGCACATATCCGAATCTATAACGAGACATCACTGGCTCTTGATACCGTTGTAGGAATATGGGGTAGCAAAAATAAAATTTTCTACCGCATAAACTAGGATTACTGCAGTTATAGATCAAAGGATTACCACTAGACGCGCGGTTGCGGAACTTCTGTAGTGCGCCGGTGTAGTACAGATGGAAGCCGACAGTGCAGTTGCGTGAACCTCCTCACAAATGGCTCATCCTTGTGCAGCAAGCGCAGCACCTCAACAAAGTTCACACGTACGGGAAGAAGCTTCGCTCTACGGATTGCTAGATCCGCAAGAACGAACTAGGGCTTGATGCGCGGGAGGAAGAGCAACAGAGAGAGGGAGGAGGGCGCCAACAAGGGGGCGGCTAGGGCTGCATAGATTGTGGACCCCCCCCCCCCTCCCCTCCTTTTATAGCCCTGGTACCCTATTCTCCTACAGGTATGGTGCCGCGCGTTGCTAGCTCGGACCGGATCCTCCCGCATAGAGGATAAGGGGCGTCCACGTTTAACATAGTTCTGTCTCCAGGTCCACTATCTCGGTCCTTATGTTGCTGAAGCGAGTATCTCCATCCAAGTGCATATCCGCCAACACGGTCCGCGATCGGCACCCATTATAGGTATTGCCCGCCAAACAACGCTATGGTTCCCAAAGGAACGCCTCCCCGAAGGTATCCTGCAACCGCCACAGGTGCTCTGTATGAGTGCGCCCAACACACACAGTCCCCAGCCCCTGATCCGAAGATCAAGCTAATTCACTTGCCTCCGCTAAAACCCTAGTCACCAAACTCCTCATATGTGGATCACCATCCTCACCAAGACTAACATCACAGAAACTAGTATCTCATATCACACTCGTATTCTCCTAACCATATAATGGTGGAGTAGGTGGTCAAGGAATAGGTATATTGAACATGTTATGCAGGTTCACTCAACAATATGTAAAAGCAATAGCAGATCTAGCATGCGATGCCTAATAGGTTTCAAAAACGAAGATGGGCATGAACTTGACGCATCTTCGTAATCCTCCTGGGTCTCCGGGGTCTTCTGGTCGTCCGAGATGTCTGTTGTCTTCTTAGCAGCAAGGTCCTATTCAAAAATACATATAAATGCAGGGGCCAAAGTGCAAATATGCACAAAAAGTATCCAAATAAGATCCAAATCACATCAACACCTATTTTATCGCGTAGATCAACTAAAATGAATTTATTATGAATTTTTGGAAGTTTAAATCCTTTCTAAAAATAATAAATGATTTTCGGAAAATAGGAAACACCACAGGCCGACACGTGGCAGCCTCTAGGCGCGCCACGTGTCATGCTGACATTAGCATGGGGCCTGTCAGTGGTAACATCAGCATGGCCATTGCTGACGTCAGCATTGACCAAGTCAATGTTGACTAAGTCAGCGGTCGGAGGGGCCCACGGGTCAGTGGCCCCACCTGTCAGCCACACACTAGAGGCTGACGTGTGGGTCCTAGGCGTCAATAAGAGTTGGAGAAAAAAGGAAAAGGATTTGGGCGACTGTTGTTTTATGGGCCAAAAGCGAACAGGCCGGCTCGGCTTGGACCAAGTCACCGGCTTGTTTCGGCTAACAGAGATGGGCTGGCTCGGCTTCAAACTAATAGGCCGGCTCAATTTAGCCCGTGAGCTAGCGGCTTGGCTCGGGCTGGAAAGGTGTACCGGCTCAGGTGCGGCAGCCCAACATGGCTTCGGCTCGGGTTGAAAGGAAACAGGGGCCGGTTTCAAAGGTAAATTGGCCATGGCCCGATTAACTTCCGCCCTCCCTCTACTCTCTCTTTCTGACAGCGGCTGACAGGTCAGGCCTGCTGGTCAGCGGCACCTATCTGCACTGACACACAAGGCCCGCGTGTTAGTGGTAGGCGGGATCTGGTGTGGCCGTGTCAAAATCCCGTGTGATGTGGGTGTGGCGTGGCCGAGTTCGTGTGCACAGCGACGAGCCAGAGTCCCCGGCGCTTTCGGGCGGCGGAGCTTGGCCGGAGCTCGGCGAGGCGGACGGGTTGCGGGCCTAGCTTTGGGGTCGACTCCGGCGGTGTTTCTTCTCCTCCTCCCTTGGTGCCCTGACGTGGTGGTGGCGGCGGCAGGCATCTCCGGTGGCGGCGGCGATCTTCGGCGGCGAGGCTCCTCCCTCCTTCCTCCTCGTGTTGCTCCCTTTCTTGGCCACGGCGTGGCAGTGGCTCACGACGACAGGGTCGACCAGGGCGCGGCGGCGACATGCGAGGGCTACGGCGGAACTCTGCTTAACGGCAGCGCCTGGCGGCGAAGCTTGGGACGACGATGGCTGAGGCACGTGAGTGCGTGGATGACTACGGCGGAGCTGCGCGAGCCAGAAAGGCTCGCCCTTGGGCCTTTGCATGCGTGGGTGCGTGCGTGCGGACGCGTCGCGGTGTGCGCGGCAGGCTGGCAACGGTGAAAGGGCGGTCCGTGGCAGCGTCGGCGAAGGCGATCAGCTGCAAAGGTCGGCGGCGAGCTCCGGCAGCGTGTTCTTGGCTTGGCTGCGGCGTCACCCTCCTTGCTTCGCGACAGCGGTTGTGCCCCCCTTCTTCTCGTCTTCTCTTGCTCAGCGGCAGGTCTTGCCGCCTCCTCTCCCTCTCCAATTCCTCCTCCTCTCTCGGCGGCGGGGCTTCCTCTATTCCTCCCTCTTCTCACCCTCTCTCAAATTGGAGGTGGCGGCGGCAAGGGTGGAAACCGTAAGGGCCCTAGGGTTGCGGCGGCCGAGCGAACTTATATAGGCGGGGCTCGGAGGCTTTGGGCGCGGTCGCGGCTCGACGTCCGGGCCGGGTTGCGCAGCGGCCAAGGCGGTGCTTCGCGTTGGTGGCCGACAGGGCTGCAGCGAGGGCAGAGAGCCGTGACGCGGAGCGGGCGAGGCGCGATGCGGTGCAGGCAAAAAGCAAAAAAGGCGAGCGAGAGCGCAGGCGGCGAAGCAGAGGCGAGCGGGAGAGCGGCGTTGTGGCGGGGAAGGAGAAAGGTGCACAGGGGCACCTAATGTGTGGGGCTGCGGCGTCAGTGGCTCAAGGCGGGCGCCCGGTCGAGCAGTGCAGGCCGGTGATACCCGGGCCGCACTCGGGCCGTGCGCGAGCAGGCCGGCAAGCAGGGCAAGGTAGGCCGGAATGGCGGGGCACGTGCGGTTCTGCCTGCTTTGCGCCTTTTTTCATTTTTATATTTAAAAAAAACAAAATTTCAAAAATATATGTCGAATAGGGAAATTTTCAAAAATAGGTGTCTGTCGCCCTCCTAATGGGCGACAGACGACATGACCTAAATGTAAAAAAAATTAAATTTAGGTCCTGGCGCCCAGGATGCATTAAAACAGTGAATTTGTAAAATAGATATAAAATCGTAGAAAAATCAGAAAAATACAAACTCAACTGTTATGGATTCTATGAAATAATATCTACAACTCTTGTTATATAAAGTTTTTCATTTGATCAATGTATCTAAATCAAGAAAAATAGTTCTTGTACCTAGAAAAATCTGAAATAATTCATTTGGTCTAGTTGTGCTTATATAAAATTTACCAAACATTTTTAATAGCTCTTAGGAAATAAAATAATGGTACTGTAAAAGTTATGGTTTCTAATACTCAGTATAGCAGCATGGATAAATAACTCATTTAAACTAGACATATTGCAAGATCTAATTTAAAAACTTATTCTAGAAATGTTTTCTGGGCCTATCAATTTTGTACAAGCCTATGCTCACCATATTCAACACTCTGGCCAAAGATGACATGCATCCAAAGGATAGATCTTGAGATTTAAATAAAAGTGCATTAAACTAGTATTTAAAATAGAGCAAGATACATTGATCAAATGTAAAACTTTATGTAACAAAAGTTGTAGATCTTGTTTCATAGAATCCAGAATAGTTGAGTTTGTATTTTTTTTATTTTTCTATGATTTTATATCGATTTTACAATTCACTATTTAATGCGCCCTGGGTGCCAGGACCTAAATGTAATTTTTTTTACATTTAGGTCATGTCGCCCACTGGATGGGCGACAGGCACCCTGTCGCCCATTAGGGGGGCGACAAGCACCCATTTTTGAAAATTTCAGTATTTGGCATATATTTTTGAAATTTTGTTTTTTAAAATATAAAAATGAAAAAAGCGCCTGCTTTGCGGCCTGGCAGGGGGCGAAAGGCTGGCGCGGGGGTGTGGGCCGCTTTGCGGGCCAGTGCGCTGGGTTGGGCCGGAGCGGCGAAATCGGGGCAAAAAGGGAGGCGAACTTGAGCAGGCCGGTGGGGGAAAAGATTAGCAGTCCGAAAGAGGGAAGTTGGGCCAGTCTGGTTTGGGGTTTAGGCCCAATATTAGCCAGGGTTTAGATGGCTCTTGGAATTAATTTGAATGGCTTGGTTCAAATTAATTCCCAAACAATTTCAAACAAAGATCATTCAAATAAATTGGAAACATGGTGAAATTCATAATATCCTAATAACTCCAAATGTGGCACACTAGCAATTATAATCCTTATGTTTAATTGTTTTTTAATTTGCTAGGACTTTTGGGGTAGACAATGAGTCCGACCTTAGATTGTATCTAGCTATTATAATATGCATGCGATTTTTTTTTAAAAAAACTCGCATTTCTGGAACTTATAACATTCCGTAAAAATACGGGATGTTACATTTTCTCATGAGCCACAACTACACTAGACTGCACAAGAGCTTTAGCCATCTCGGGCAAGGTAACCCCTATAAAAGAGTGATATCATGCCTGCAATCTAGCTCGATGAGAAGTTAGGCACATCGACATTAACGCAAACCAAATCAATGGGTGGAACGTGGATCACTGAACACCTAAGGCCAGTCTCAGTGCATAGTTTCATGACACAGTTATTTAGACTGAGAACTAGGTAACTGTGCCAGATATGTTTCATGGTGATGAAACTCTCCTCACATCTCATGAAACTCCATCATTCTCTCTCTTTTGTCATGTCAGCAAAATTGATGATATTTAATGCTATGGAACTCTCCATAAAACCCATTGAGTTGAGACTGACCTAACTAGTAGGTCAAACAATCATTGGTGCATACTCACACGACTTTTCTCTTCTAGCTTTGATTTAATATGGGCTTTTATATGTTCCCAAACTACAGTTGTAAACTAACAAGTAATGATAGTATGAAACAATGCTCTATGATTTGTTCCCTCCCACACAAACAATAAGGCTAATGAACAGGAATATGTCTGCGTTTGAACTAAAATCCCGTAGGCAGGCAATCATGTGTTTTCCGAACAATTTCATCTCACTGGGAGCCACTATGGATCATAACTCTTCCACTTCTTTCTTCCAACTCCGTACTTGACACCTTGCCATGCCCCACACTGACTCATAAATTCTAAAAAGGTGGATGCGCGCGCCAGATTATAACCCTTCGCACATGGCAGGTGAAGTCATCAAACTCGGTGCTTAATTGAATCCCAAAAGCGACAAGCATCCTGCTATATGTTTTCCAGCTTCTGACATTTGGAACCATTTGATTTTTACACATCTCAAAAGCCAGTAGAGCCTAAAGTGAGTGTCCCCCATTTGCAGATTAGGCATTGGTAAAAATACTAAAATGGATTTAACCAAACCCAACAATTCATCCTGCAGCCGTTCGTCATAACTCATTCTGTGACCTCTGAGCATTGGCATCCAAATCCTGTTTTATCTAATGCTTTTATTACAAAATATTTATAAAGCATTGCAAAGATATACTTTTCAGTAGGTACATAAAAAGTAAACTTGCTAAAGTTTGAATTTGTTAATTTAAAAAACATTACTTATTTGTTATGCAAGGGAGTAGTTTTCCTTTTTGGCTCCACTATAAGCAGGGATTTGGGCCCTCTTTGGCAGCCCTCCCATCGCTCCGCGCCAGATTCTCTCCGAAGCATTGCCAAAGAGGCGAAACGGCACCACCTCCTCCCACAAATCGGGAAGAATCGACAATTTCACGTCGAGTGGAACTGCTCCCCACGCTCCACTGCAGATTCACATCCACACTCGACGCATCTCCACCCTCGCCTCAATCTTCCTGTAGCCACGCCACCGCTCCCTCGCATTCCTAATCTTCTCCGACCAATACTCCCTTCGCACTCAAGTCGAGGAAGGCCAAGGCAGAGCTCTCTGCCAGCACCACCCTTCTTCCCGCCCAAGTTGACGGCCACGTTATCTACCCACCGCCCTTCTTCCCGTGCATGTTCACAAGGATAGCTGGAGCTTGATATGGAGGAGTTTAGAAGGGCTAGGTTGCATGCACAGTACGAGTTTCTAGCTCGAATGAGGCCAAAGGAAGTGATTGGGCAAATCCAAGAAAAAGGAGTCAAGTGGAGGGTCCTAAGAATGGAAATGAAGGTTAGGCCTTATGAATCTTGGCTAGTTTTCTCTGTACCTATTGCTCTCCGCTATAACAGTGTTAGTTTTGACAGTGCCATTTGAAGCTCGAGCAAGTGAGGAACTCAGCAAGGTTATATAAAGCTCGAAGCTCAATTTTACGTGCAGCTTGTCGACTACTGAAGTCAGTCACAATGTGGGGTCCATTCACATTTAGTATGCCACATGAGCAAATTTGATTATATGGTATACGCTGTGTTCGATTAGCTGTGGCTGATAGCTGGTGCTGATTTGTTATGAAAAAACAATACTGTTGACTGACTAGTAACTGGTGCTGATTTAGTATGAGAGAACAATACTGCTGGCTGGTTGGCTGACAAGTCAAGCAAACATAACGATAGAAGTTCTAATGCAAGATAGGAGTTTCATCTATATATGAAACCGGGTGTAGAATATGTTTGAAACGTAATGACTGCTCCACATGGTATTAGAGGCATAAATCACATTTCAATCTGGCAATTCTTATGATCCTGACCAATTCAATCTGGCAAGCAATAACCACAGTTCAGGTGCTCGTTCTCCAAAATGACACATTGACAAAGATCAATAGAAATCATTTAAGATACAGTCTCAAACCAGAGACATTTATGCAATACTGAGGGTTGGTCCATACAGTTCAGGGAATTGTAGGTCACACAATACCATGATAAACTGTTCCAAACATTTAATTGCGACTTTGCATCAACTAGCAAATCGCCGACCGATACATTGTTTCCAAATGGAACGGAGCACGATAACAAGAAACAGCAGTCATACTTAAGAATACTTAAGAAACAACTAAGCCACATGCTTGTTGTTCCTCGAAAACTTTTATTCGTAGATAGATCACATAGCGGCACCAGCAACTGACATCCACAATTGATGGCCTTTTTTCAGTCACTGCATCAACCATCCACTTGTGCCATTCTTGTGGTAGCTAACTTGTCCAATGAGAAATGAAGCATATGGTCCGTGCAGAGTGCCTATAATCACTGGATTTTGAATTTGTTTCAACAAACCTTTGTGTCTGAACATTTAAGACCTCATACAACTCATCCCCATCTGATTGATCAATCATCCTCCACTCCCTCTTGGGCCCAGAAGACAGTGGCACTCCCTGTAAATTGCAAACCAACCAAACAATGTATAAGCACAACATGCAAACATCCCAGACCTTATTTGGAGTAGCTCTTGACGAATGGTGATCTATAAAAGAGATTTGCAAAACAATAATTATCCAAGAGACAGAACAATAAAAAACACACTGATCGAATTTGCAGGTTACAATATTGAATGCAGAAGCCGTAGGTAAAGCCTTGTACTCAGAAAAATGACTGTTTTAGGAAAAAAACTCAGTACAGTATTCCATCCAATTGCAGGAAGTCCTTTAGCCCTACAGTGTATTACTAAATAGATACAAGTCGTTTTAGAATCACTATCATCTTATTTCCTCCTGTATACCTTATCAAATTATGATCTAATTTCATAAGTAAATGCAGTCTCTTTCTTAACCCCTCTCCTCATACCACATACTTAGATAAACTATTGGAAGATTAAACAATATAATTTATAAATATTACCAAGTTCCTGAACAAATCCCTATAATGGCTACAATTCTCCAGCATAAGATGCCACAAGAACTGTTGATAACAGCAACGTAATGATTACTCCTTTTGGCACTAAAATAAAATTGATTGAAAAATCTGGCACATATTACAGTTGAATCTAATAGCGATCAACCAATGAAAAACAACTGAGGAAGTATACTTCAAAGTTCAAGAACTTTTATGATATAAGCCACCTCCCATTAAATACATCTCAAAAGAACAAACAGAAAGGAAGACAAATTGCAAGCATGCGCATCCAAATAACCTGCATAGAACTGAGGCATCAAACGTACCAAACCTAACAGCAGCCATTGCCATGCTTCAAAGAATACCATTCTCAAAAGAAATTTAACACTATGAGAGGGCTGCAGGTATGGGCCGAACTCAATAGGGGGTCAAGCTGTGCCACTTAATCCAACGATCCCCAGCAACTCCTACATAATAAATGAAACAAAACAAATATTAATAAGAACAGAACATCCTCAGAGATAAGGACCAAAATATGGTCCACAAAAATAGAATGCACAAAGTGAAATGATAAAGACAACATGCCATAACAAATACTGAGATAATAAAAACTCGTGTATAATGGCTAATTTACCAGCAATCACTCTGGTACAAGTACTGAGTCACACATGGTAATTGTTTGACCAGATAGAATTTGTTGGCTGTTCAGCCATTTGACCACTTTGCTGATTTTTTTGCTGGTAATTTTGGAACATATTCTGTTTTGCAGGCTCAAAAAGGTGGAAATCTTGCCATGTCCTCTCAATCGGCCCTTGTGGGTGTACCCCAGAGATCTGCTGTTTCCCAGGAAAGGGAAATGGAGTGGTGAATGCAGTGCTGCTAGCACTCACACCAGGATAAACAGCTCTTAAATTGTCGACATGATCCACTGATGGCTGATAGCCATCCAACCAGCTGTAATCATCAACCTGTGGGCTCTGCAATTTTTCAACTGAAACAGAATCATCTTGACGCTTAGGGGTAACATGATTAAATCCTGGAGGTGGTCCAACAGGCTTTGATGGACGACTAACAGAGTTCTTTGAAGCAGCTAGTGGTGCTTCAGTGAATTTCAGTGGTACACCACCTGATGGTGCCATTGAAGGTACAACTGAATCAAGTGTAGAGGAGATAGTCTCTCCAGTAATTTTTACCTGATTATGTATTAAATTTGTAACGTTACCACCACATTCAACAGGAATCTGAGGTGAATACCCCATGGACTGTAAACCACTTAATCCAGCCTGCAATCTCTGCTCCAGATAACCATTTCCAGTTATGTTCACATTCTTCAATCCATTCATTAAGAACATTTCTTTGTCACTGAGCAACTTCGAATAATCAGGGCTACTGAAACATGGAAGCATTGATGCAGATACCCGTGGGTCAGAGACAACATCTGGAAAAGTTGAAACTGTGTTCTGACGACCTACATGCTGTGCACCATTGCTTATCCAGCTGGAAGCAGACACCTCAACAGGCTGCAGGAGTTCAAATCTTGGATCAATGTTAGGAATCACCTGTTGCTCACCATTGACAGCCCAGCTGATCGAAGATATGGGAAGCGACTGGTTAATGTTATAATTACCAGCAGCTGATACAGATGCAGTGCTGTTATAATTAACAGCAGCAGACATTGATGTAGTGCTCTGAATAGAAACTAAACTAGCATTGGCTAGCCAACCAGCCGCAGACATTGGTACAGGATGGGTGTATCCATTAACTGACAGCTCAGAAGGAGCTTTTGGAAACTTCTCGGAAGCTGTAGGCTTGAAAACAATTTCTTCATCATCGTCTCCTTCCGGACACAACTGTACTTTCGACTGAAGTGCACCCATATTACCAGAAACTGAATCAATTCTTCTAGCCGCTTCATGCTCCATTTCAATGGCATTTGTTTTGAGCGCATCAGCAGACTCATGTAGAGGGGCACTAACTTTGGGAACAGGAGGTTTCTTGGCCATGACAAACTTCTTCGAAGATGGATCAAAATATATCCTCAACTGATCAACCTGAACAAAGTTTAGCAGTGACTTCCCTGCGGCAAAAATCCGTTGAACCCGTGCCTTCTTCTCCTTGGTGCTTCCAACATTTCCAAATGTGTGTTTGCTAGAGAAATCCAAAATGACATGTGCAGGAACTAATGGCAAAAAACCTCTTAATTCAAGATCTTCCCAAAGGGCAAGCCTGTTGCCAGTTTCACCTTCCTCATACATGCTCATATTAGAAAAGCAAGCCTCATCGTCATCACCATCAATGGCTGCAAGGTTTGTGAGGACCAGCTTATTCATAAATGCAATGCACTGGTTCCAGAAGAAAGATCTAGCATTTGCATGTTTTTTCTCCATCTCTGTATCAACAGCCAACTCTGGATGGGATGCCAGCCATTCGATGTAGACCAGAATGGCTGGCAGATAGAAACTTGATGCAACATCATGAAGCTCTGAACACCTTCTGAGAATTCGTCCAACAAACTCAAAAGCTGCTGTAAACGCACTTTGAAGCAGTACTCTGCGTTGCACAATTTCAGCATATGACTGGCTATCGGGTTCTTTCTTTACATTATGCACTGTGAATATAAGGATAGCAGTGAGTCTAACAACAGCTAATGCATTTTCTGCAGCATCAGAACCGAAATTAAGCTCCTCCTCAAGACCAGATGAAAGAAGAATCTGCAAATCATTGCTAACTGAAGAAAACAGCTCCCCAAATGTTTCCAAACTGTGAAAAGGGAGAAAACAAAGAAGAATTATTAATACGCTTGACACCAACGGCAAGAGGGTTGAAAATAACAAGTTCAATCATGTAAGCGACTCGAACATACCTGGTCCTCGTGAAAAGAATCCCATTGAGCCTAACAAATCGTATATAGAAGGTCTTCAATGTATCTGGAATATTGCACTCCCGCTGTCTTGCAGCTGTTTCTGCATTAACATCTTTTGGTTGAAACCTTACTTCTCCCCGTCCTCGGCCCCTCCCAGATGACCGTGGGGGTAATGCCTTAGCAATGGGAACTTTATTGTTATCTGACAGCTGTCCATATCTTTGACAATTCTGCATAGGAAGTTCTACCATCATGAATTTCTATTTTGTAGTGCAAATCTGGAAATATATGTCGACTTCCTGATGAAAACATTTTCTGTTCTTTTAATACAAGGAAACCTTAACCCACTCAATCATTCCATGTCCTGTTGCTATACTTTCGATAAAATTAGACCTATTATGTCTGGTCCAAAAGTATGTTGTTTATTTGTATTGCTTATTACTCAAGAGAATGATGTTAATATGATAGGAGAATCTAGGAGATAGCAAGAATGATCTGAACAAACAATAATAAACTGCAATCAAGGTTAACAATTAACTTGTTCTGATGAACAGATGTTATATGAACCAGCAAAACGCTAACATTCTTTATGACAACATATTAGGAGGTTGAAATGCAACTAGTGTGCAAGACTATGGAATACATGCAATTGGAAAATATATCCTAACATTATCTGTTGACTACCTATGTTCATCAGTTCATCTAGTAGAGAAAATGCATAAAATTCTACACTTAATTTGATACACAGTATTTATGCATCTACCTTGAGCCACAAGGAGTGATACCTTGATTACCGACATCAACCAAAATGCTAAGACTTACATATGAGAAACCATAACTATAGTCTATAGATGCCTGAAAAGCTAATTCCACTTAATTCTTTTAGCATATACAATGCGAATTCCTCAGTTTCAGCCACTGGAGAACATATAAAAATGGCAATCTTGTACGACTAGAGTTATTAAGCAAAAAAAATTCTCAAGATGAATTGTAACATTCTAAACATGACAGCTTTGCATAATAAAACATTCTGAGCTCGACAGCTATACATGGTTTCACAGGGACAGAGAAATTGCCACGCCTGAACATGCAAAACAAGTGACATTACATGATATCTGTATTATATACAATTGTAAAAAGTGCCAATGGTCATCTCTTCAATACGATTTCATGCACCAAAAGCTGGCCGGCCAGCGTGGCCACGTCGCCAGCCATTCCCAGCCATCAGATTGGCCGTCCGCCCAGATCGTGAGTCCTAGTCATTTTGCAAAAAAAAAAAAAACCTCGAACTCTAGATAAATCAACCCGTAATCTGACCTCCCTCAGGTAATTTTGCAAAAAAAAAACACAACTTTTCTCAAACTCAACCCGCAGTCCAACCTTCCAGGTTCAGGGAAATTTGCAAAGAAAACCTTAGATTTTCATAAAATCAATCCACCATTCTAGTTTTCTCTTAGGAATTTTTTTAGAAAAAACCCTCAGATTTAATTAAATCAAACTACAACCCGTTCCATCCGTTTACTTCTATACAAGCAACATTATACGTACAATTTGAACACCAAAAAGCATTGAAATCAAACGTCGTTCAAAAATAATAGAGCAAATTTTAAAATTTTAAACACAATTTGTTTGCACAAATGCTTGCCTGCGATCCATCGTACCTACATATGGACACCAAAACATCTTTCAAATTAAAAGTGTTCAATACAAAAGATGCTCAGAATTTCAAAATGTACAGCTTTATTATATAGTACAATTTCAAATTCAAAGCGCTTTTACAATTCATTGGCATAAATGTTTATGTAAGATCCATTCTACCTAAGATTCGGACACCGAAACATCTTTACGTCAATAAGTTTTGAATACAAAAAATTGCTCAAAATTTCAAAACCTAAAGCTTTGCTACACAACAAACTTTTAATATAAATGATAACCAAAAACACTAAATATAACCAAAAAAATAGTTCCATATGAAAAATAATATCCTACTCAAATAGTAACATCACAACAATAGAGTCCAAAATATATACCAAGTACAACAACAGGCTGGAGACCATGACACCTACACATACAATAATTACTACTCTATGCATGAACTAAAGTCTATATCTTTCGGAAAAAAAAACTTTATCAACTACAATCCAACAACACGAAATACGGACCCTGCGCAGCAAAGCTGCACGCCTATCTAGTTGCCACAGCAATAATTAAATAATGCTAAACAGAAATCCAACCATGGTTTTTAACCATCATTCAGACATTATCATGCGAAGAATACAGAGATTGGCAAACAAAAGTTCTGGTAAAGGTATCAAACCAAATGAGAAAGCATGATAAGAACTAACTACAGATCTGAGTTAATAAAGAGATAGCACCAATACCTTCTCGAAGAGAATAATCAAGTTGTCCCGTGCAGTGGTAAAAGGAGTATCTGCAGCTAAGCTTCGGAAGTACCTATAAACAGCTACCACCTCATTGCCTGAGTAAGAAGCTAGTATAGCAAGCTGAAAAAAAAAGGACCGCGGCCATCATTAAAAAAATGAGTAGCGATTAAAATAATCAATCGAGCAAATATAGCAATGTGATCAAACCTGATGATGAGGGTTTCCACTGGAAGGATAGATCGAAGCTGCCTCCTTGTAGTAACTAGAAGCGGCAGCATATTCACGACTAGCAGAGTCACCATCACCATGCAAGCTCTTGTAACGAGCAAGATCTCCTAAATATATTAGGCAGCGATGGCATGAAATCAAACCTTTCTTCAACTGAGCTGTTTTCTTGTCATCTCTCTCAGAGTTGCTAGCATTCTCAAAGCCCTCTGGAAAGTAACCAAGTGGAAGGCCACAGTTGGACTTGATCTTTAACATCAAGTCATGATAGAAGCCAGTTGCTTCTGAAAGGAAGCTTTTGAAGGCTGATTTAATTCTCTTCAATCGATCTGGGTTGGCATTGCTCTTCCCACTCTGAGATGCAGCTGAGTTTACAGCACTAATGCTCCTCCTGAAGTCCTCAATTCTTTTGTAGTGCAGCTGCCAGAGGAGATACTCTAACTCATTCTGTTCACAGAAGTCATGATCTATAAGAATTATCTTCTCAAAATTGTCACGCATCTGAAGCCATATGTTGGGATCTGATGGGACTTTGGACTGCACAGACTTGCGGAGCTGATCTTCGAGTTCGTTATTCTGCACAATTAACATTGCAATGTCAAATTGTATAGTAATGCTCTGCATGGACTGATATCAATTGGATCTCTTTGCAATGTTTGGAGAAACCAGAATACATGCAAAGCCACTTAAACACAATTATATCTTCCAAAGTAGAATCTAATAGAGCATCTACAGAACATGACAGATAAGCTAACAAGCAGTAAAAGCCATCCACAAATCACAGAAAAGGCCGGGACATAGAGGACACTACTAGATCAAAAACCCGCTGCGGCAAGAAGCCGTATTAGGTGTAAGTAACATTGGAAGGAAACAAAAAAATAATAACAGGCTCGAGACCTTGTTGAAGAGGCGCTCCGCAAGGTCCCGGGAGGACGTCGGGGCGGGGGTAGCACTATCCATCGGAACAGTCATCATCCATCAAAGGCGCGCGGGTTTCAGCACCTGCAACAAAATCACGAACGCTCGAGTAAGCAACGGAAAACAATAAAATCACGTCGGAAAGCACCAATCCAATCTCGGGAGCAGGTAGGTAACTAGAGTATCCGGGGCGCCGGCGCGGCCCGAGCAAAACAAACCCTAATCTCCCACTCACCAAAAGAGCAAGCGGTGGGGGGCGATGAATCTACGCGGCCGTCTAACCCCCCGCGAGACGCCGCGAATCCGTGGATCTCCCCGAACCCCGGCTCACCCGGGGCGCCGAGGTCCGCGAAATATGGGTCAAAATCCACGACTCCGCGTCGGGGAGAGCTCGCGATCGGGGGAGCGGGAAGAATGAATCTGAGGAAATTGCTAGGGCGGGGGAGGAATTAGTACCTGGTCGATGCTTGCTCTCGCGACGGGAGGCCGGAAGCGAGAGGGGGGAGGGGAATTTGTGGGGGGATTGGAGAGCGAGAGAGTAGGAAGAGGGAGGAGGAGGCGATTTCCTTGTCTCTTTGTCGTCGCGTCGTCGCCGTGTTGGGGTTGGACTCCAATCCCTCCTCGGCGAGGCGAGGCGATTGGGGGCCTATGACGCGTGGGACCCACACCCTCCTAGTTTTGTTTTCCTTCTGCAGCCCATGGGCCGTGGTTTTTTATTGAAACAACGTGTTGCAGAGTCAGCAATTGGATTATGTTTTGCTAAAAAAAAAAGCAATTAGATCATGCGACTAAAAAATGTATTTGGATTTTGGACACTAGCACAGACGCACATGCGCCCACGTGATTTAAAAGATATAATTAACTTTTAATTGGAACATGCTTTTTACAGATGATTCTATAATATGTTTGAAATAACTCATGTTGTTTCGGCATCAAGATATTAGAAATAAACCATGATATTCAGAATAAATCATGCTGTTAAGTGAACTTATGTTTCCTTTAGTTTATAACACCATTTTATATATGAAATGAAAATTATTAATTAATATAAGATTAACCAATAATCAATATTTTTTAATTTTTGCTTTCTCAGTTTACTTTCTTCCTTATGCATTCCCCTTTCATTTTTTATTTTCTCCCAACCGCACAAGACACAAGCTGTTCCTGTGTTCCTCTTGCTACCTATTCTCTAGACCCTCTCTGCCTCTGCCACGAATGTTTTTTTATTTTTAACTCTTTTTTAAAGAATATTTTAATTTTAACCTGGTTTCGGTTTTATTTGCACCCCGTAGCCCGTTTGGTCGCGCCAGTCGTACTGGCGCGACAGTTAGCCTCTGTCGCGCCACTTCGGCTGGCGCGACATAATCGCCACGTTGGCAGGCTATTCCGGACCTGCGCCATGTGGGCGGTGAGGTGGCCGACCTTGTCGCGTCACATGCAATGGCGCGACAAGGCTTGTTGCACAATGTGGGCTGGCGCGACAGGGTCGATATCCTGGCCCCCAGCAGCCCCTTCTCCCCTACCCTCCCTTTCTTTCCTTCCTTGTGGCTTCTTTCCTTCCTTGTGGCCGAGCAGAACGCCTTCTAGAGCGCCACCACCGGCCGCCGCCTACCCCAATCCCCCCAAAATCGTGTGTTTTGCGTGGGGAGAAGTGGAGGAAATCGTTCCCCATCCTCCCCCTAAGGTTTTGCTCCTATTTTCTCTTTCTTTGACCATGTACATTAGTAGTTATTAGTGATTCAAGGTGATTATGGTTTGGGTCTTGATTTGAGAAATGGTATTGTAGCTGATAGTGTACTCATGATTAGAGTTTTGGATGACATGTAGATGGTACTCTGCTCCCGATTTGGACGTGAGGTAGTACGTGCATGAACCGATTAATATGTATTCTAGGATTGAGTAGCGGGAAGGATATTATGAGTTTCATTCGTGGACAATAGGCACCATGGATTTGTTTGTATAGTTGCTTTCTTTGTTGATAGATGAATTAGCTCAGTTCTTTCACGGGGTATGTTTAAGAAAAATGGAGAGTTTGAGAAAATGATAGAGGGATGTCAAACTTTTAGATAATTCTCCATCGTTCTTGGATGTCTTGTAGTTGATAGTGTACTCATGATTAGAGCTTTAGTTGATACGCAGATGGTTCTCTGCTCGCGTTTTGGACGTGAGGTAGTACGTGCATGCATCGATTAATATGAATTCAAGGATTGAGTAGTGGAATTTAACTTATTTGGATGTCCAATAATGACACTGTCTTCAGGTTGATGGCGGAACACAAGCATAAGGTTGAGATATAGTATCCTACAGTATCATGCGAGGATGCCCCTGTCCCTCCTGCACTACCTGTCCCAAATTGTGAATGTGGTATTTCGGCAGAGGTGAAGCAATCTAGGTGGCCGACTACAGCCGGTAGAGCCTACTACATGTGTTCAGTTAAGTGGGAAATGAACACTGTGAGTGTCGGAAGAGGTACATATTACTTTACAAAGCCGTGTATGTTCTTTTAATGGATTGATGGACCAGACAAGTTTGACCCTAAGATCCGGCTTTTCCCACATGATAAGGATGAGACAAAGCCACTCAATGAGTTCAAGAGGTGGGTGCCTCCACCACCTAATCCTCCTCCAATGACAAATGAAGAAAAGCAGGCAGCAGCATGCATCCGCGTGGAGGACCCTCCCCTTTGCTACTGTGGACATCCTTGCAACCTTGAGCTCCCTAAAAAATTCACTCCATTCTTCCATTGCAGGCTAACCACTCATGTAAGATTCAGTAGCTCCGGTTTTGAATTGGTTTAGCATCACCTATTATTTAACCAAGTATCTTTATGTTGCATATTCCATTTTTCATGCTGGATGGATGGCCTTTATGTGACTTCTAGGAGTACATCTACGGTCCCAAGAGTCACTAGTACTACACTGAAGAACAAGTTAAAGAATTTGAGAGTGGTAAGAAGAAATGGCCATGTCCAAGGGCTCTAAGACCACGTTGCAAATGTGGCATTTTGGCTCGAAGGGGTGTCGTTCCAACGGAGTTGGGCTACGGTTGGTATTGTGGCAACTCTTTTGGACTATTTTGGGTAAATCACTATTTTTCCTTTCATGCTTGTTTTTTTTTGTCATCCAGTTGGCCAATACATTTGATGTTGTGTAGGAGGGAAGAACCTGTGACTGGGAGACCTTTCCTGGAAGGGAGGATCTAAGGTGTGAGTTGGGTCGTCGAGCCGAACCCATGAAGACGAGAAGGACCCTTGAAATAAAGGACAAAATATGGCGTGAGCACAAAGTTCCTCTTCCAGATGAAAGGATACTGTTTGGTCCAATTGCCCTTGATTTAGTAGCCAAACATGAAAATTCGGGCAAGATTGGTCTTGAGTGATGAGGACATCAACACCAACGATACATCCACACCGGCACCGCCGCCGCTTGGACCCATTACTCGTGCTCGTGCCCGTCAACTCAATCATCAAGTAAGTTTATTCTTAACCTCGTGTCCATTTATTTATACAATGGAAACACACGTACTCTTGTTTTGCTTAGGAATGATGGAGAGGATAAGAAGGGGAGCGGCTTTGCGTGGACTGGTTTCGGACAGCAGGACAACACCAACTTGTAACAGCGCCCACGATTTCATCCGGACTCCGTTTGGGGCGTTCAAGTACTTCATGGAAAGATTTTGAAGTCTACTTTCTGATGGATCCAACCTTATCATCAGATTCTTTCGGAACTAGGAATTATCCTCAAAATGATGTTCGGACATCCATACTTGGGCTGAGTCTTTTGTATCTCATCCAGCTGTAACACCCGGTTTATAAAAGAGCATAAACCGAGCAATCATATACGTGCCAGGATCAAGTCACACGTATATACAACAGAATGAACAGTATATCAAAGCACATATCACGTAAAAAGATATAATAAAGTGAATACGAATGTTATTTATTACATTAATGACAAAAATGTCTGATACAGTGGAAGCGAAGTACAAAATACGAATAAAGCTCTCCGAAGCTGAAGCAGGGCGCCACAGGGACGTCGACTGGGAGACGAAGCACCTAGAAGTCCTCGTAATCCTGGTAGCGCTGGACGAACTCCCTCGTGTCGGCAGGAACTGAGCAGCAGTAGCGTAGCCAAGAGGAAAAAGTAGAGAAGAGGCAAGGGTGAGTACACAACTTGTACTCAACAAGTATAACACAAACTATGAGGCTCTAGGCTGGCTGACTCAACTGCATTAGCTTTTAAGTGTTGGCAAAATTTTATTAAAGCTATTTACTACGAGTTGATGAATTACCATTGACCTAGTTACATAGTAATTAATCAGAATTAATTATACTACTACTGAGAACCATACCAAAACCAAGCCACCAAGGTAACCCCGAGAAGCACCTCCCTCGTCGGAAGGAGATAACTTCACTAATCAAAAGGAGGATCTGGGCCGCTCATAACTGTGAGCACGGCTAGTATACCAGTTTTACACTCTGCAGAGGTTGCACATCTTTACCCACAAGTCGTGAGCTACGCCAGTTGTTCATCACACTTCCTTAGGTGAGATGGCCAGCGACTCACTACGAGGCCTTTACAAAGAATCTCGTTGGTAAGGCGTAACCGCGAGAGTTAGGTCGGCGACGATGGGGCCCACCTCCGGGGGTACAAGCACAGGAGCGCAATCCAAGCACAGACCAAGCCGGAGGAGCAGGGACCATTGAAGCTTACTACTCTTGCCCCGCAGGTAAGTTACTCCAAACCAAAAGGATCTAATTATTACGCCAAGTCTATCCCATTCTAGCCTTGTGGTAGCGCTGTTGTCCCAGGTTGTCGCTCTATGAACCGGTCCTTATGGAGAGTGGCCAACCAAGCACTAAGCACCGTGCTGGCCCCCTAAACCATGTTTCTACAAAAACATCTTTTAACGAGACGTGAGCCACTCAAGCCACACAGAGGGCCACTCTCAGGATTAAGTTCAAGTAAACCATTAATCAATTTAATTAAAAGGACCAAAGTGTGTTATAGCGCAGCAACCTAGCACAACTAACCAAAATGCAACCCAAGGTATATATAAAGGATATAAAGTGGCTAGGAAATCCTTATAGGCATACAGTATTAAAATGCAGTATGAAAATGTATTTAAAAGTGATGGGTTGTTCATGTTATACTTGCCTTCCTCGTACTGCTCTGGCTGCTGCTCAAAATGCTCGGAAGACGGCTGCTCCTGGTACTGGTACTGGGGCTCCTCAGATGGATCAACGTCTACTCACGAACACATGGCCAAAACAATGCACGAAAATAAGCATACGACCAAACACTAACAAAAGCTAAGAAACAGTACATCAATACATAAAAACAGCGCACAAAACTACTCTAGAACTATTCTACGCGTTACAACGATCGCGTGGATATAAAGAACGCTAAAAACGGAGCTAAAACGCATTTTCTAGGCTAAAAACAAGTTCTAGGGGCTATTTGCAAGAAAACTGAAGTTCCAGGGGGTTTTCTGCAAAAACCGAGGACTAAAACGTAATTCACCATTAAATCTAAGGGCTAGCGTGCAAAAGACCAGGTGCTGGACGGCGGGTTCAATATTTAAAAAGCTCAGGGGGCTGCTTGCTAAATTCTGGGCCAAACTGCAAATAGTTTTACACTATTATGGACCGCGGGTTGATAACTATAAACTACAGGGGCTCTTAAGCAAAACAGCCGCAGCGAACCGGTACGCGTGGATGTGAGCCGTCGGATCGGGATCTAATGGCTCTAGATGAAGAGGTATGGCGATCTAATCTTGGCCGTGGATCCGAGATCGAGCGGCTCAGGGTAAAAGGGGCGCGGGCGGCGGCGCTGGCAGCGCCGGCGGCGTGCTCCCGCGGCGGCGCTGCACCGGAGAAGACCGAACTCAGTCTTCCAGGGGCGGATTCGAACGGGGGCTGGGTCGGGAGGCACCTACGCGATATGCGTAATCCACCCGAGGCAACGGAACGGCGGATTGGGGCCTGGTCGGACCTTGGCAAGGCGAGGGGCGGCGCTGGGCCTTGGGGTTCGCCGGCGAGCGGGTGTGCAGGGCGCTCGGGGGCTCGGGCGTGTGTGCAACAGTGCCGAGGAGCATGCGCAAGACATGCGCAAGCTTGGGTGGAGGTCGTGCGGGGCAGTGCGAGGCTGCAGGGCGTTCGCCTCGGCGGAGCTGCGGCAAGAGTCGCCGGCGAGCGGCGCACAAGCACCTAGAGTGCGTCCTGGGCCAAATTGACGAGCGCAAACGACAGAGGAGGCCGGGAGGATGCTCACCTAGGGGTTGTGGTGGCCGGCGATGAGGCGTAGGGAGGTCGTCGGTGAAGGCCGGCGGCGTGAAGTGGCGGAGCTCGCGGAGGAAGGAGAAGCAGAGGGAGTCCGGGTGCCTGGACCCCTCAGATCGATGTGCGGTGCTCCTGTGAAACCGATGGGAGGGTTAGAAGGGGCCCGGGGCCGACGGTGGCGAGAAAACGGGGCGGCAGAGGGCTCACCGGCGGCGCAGGGGCTCTGCTCCGAGCGGAGGCGAGGCGCTAGGGTTGCGGGGTGGCGGCGCTAGCGGGATGAGAGACGCAGGGGGTGCGGCGCGGTGGTTAAAAGGCAGGGCCAGGCGGGGATTGCGGCGGGGCGCAGCGGGATGAGATCCCGGCGAACTCGCCGGTGATATCGGCATCCGTTGCGCGGAGGGGGAAAGAGGAGGGGGAAAGGGGCTCTGACGCGTGGGGCCTACGTGTCAGAGGCGGGGCGAGCGGGCATGCGCTGCGGGACGGGCGCGGGAGCCGGGCCAAACGGCGTGGGCCGCGCGGTGAGGGGGTGTGCGGGAGTTGGGCCCGCGACTGGGCTGCTGGCGCGGGAGTGGGTCGGGCCGCGGGAAAGAAAAGAGGTGGGTTGGGCTGGATGGCTGGGTTAAGGGTTTGGGTTTTCTTTTTCCTACTCTTCTCCTTTCTAAATCTAATTCAAACAAAGTTTGAATTCAAATTTGAATTTGAATTCAAACCACACTCAAATAAAAGTATGCACCAGCATGAATGCAACACAAAAAATTAAACCTATGATAAATTTTAATTACTTATGAAACAAAATTAAATTAAATGCAAGGCTAAACACAATAAACCTTAGAAATTTAAATAAAGCCAATTTAATTTATTAATAAAAGCTGAAATTTAAATTAGGGTGTTACATTGGCGGACTTGAACAGAACAGAGGGGCGGTGGCGCTGGGATTTCCGGCGAGGAGAGTCGCCAGCGGCGAGGAGAAAGTGGGGGAAAAGGGAGAGGGGTTCACGCCGCACCTAGTGGTGGTCTTGGCTCGCTGGGAGGTGGACGGAGGAGGCGGTTCCTCGGCAGAGCAGGGACGGCGGAGGTGCGGCTCGCCGGCGGTGATGTTCCAGTGGGGGAAAGAGGGAGCGGATGGGTCGGAGAGCTTTAGGAGGGCGATGGGGTTCCATTTCAGGGGTTGGTTCGGGGCGTGGATGGCCGGAGTAGGGAGCTCCACGGTGAGCTGCGGCTCGCCAGAGTTGGAGGGGATGGCGGCGGTGTTCTAGGCGGACAAGGGCTCGGGCACGCGCGTGGAGGCCTGCATTGCCTTATATAGGAAAGGGAGGAGGGGGAGGGCGAGGGCGAGCTAGGACGCAGCGGCCTAGGGGAGGTCGGACGCAGCGATGGCGCTGCCGGCGATGGCCGTTAGCGGCGTGTCGAGCTGAGAGCTGTCAAGGGCACGCGTCACGGGGAGTGAAGGCCAGGGCGGATGGGTTTCGGCTCAACCTGTGGGCGTGCGGCCGGTTTGGTCGGGGGCACGATGCGTGGCTGGCCAAGTGGCCGCGCCGGCATACGGATGCCGCCCGTAGGCCGAGCGCAGGGAGGCGAGAGGTTGAAGAACTTGTCAGTGGCAGTTCTGTAATTTTCTCGAAGTTCAAAAATCCAGTTATGTAAACTCTAATTTTCTCCTCCATCTTGGCCTCAAATCAAAAAGTGTTGATTACCACTTGTGCTCAGTTTTTTGAGATCTATAACTTTCGTGTTATGTACTTTTTCATTCGAGTAATGGTTTGAGAGTTATTTAATTATTTCAAAAACTGCCATTTAAAGTACTTATCATTTCATGTGAATTTTGGCACTTTTACTCCTAGGCTTCAACTAGGTTTTTGTTTAACATGACATGGTGAATATGTAGATTCATTTTACTATGCATAAGTGCATTGGTTTGAAAGTAATTTTTAACTTCCTTATTACTAGAAATTGAACTCCTGTTTATTTGAATGTTTAAATTGAATTAGCAAAAAGTCTTTTTAAAATTAAACTATGTGCCCCAAAAATATGAGTGTGTCTTTATTCTACATTTTTGTGACAAGTTAAGCATGAAAGTTCAAGAATATTAAAGGAACAAGTTTTATATCCACACATACTCATATACAAGAATGCATTATTGTTTTGTATAAATATTTGACATTATGTGCTAAAGTAATGTTTAATCTTTTGTTCGAATTTTTATTTTGTTCACAACTTCAATTTGTCATTTAAGGAAGAACTAAATATTTTCTTAATAGACCTCCGAAGTAAGTATGTTTTATGTCTTCTTTTCTTTAAAAAGATTTTTAAGATTTCAAAACTATTTGTTTGTTGACTAATTGTGGCCTTATTTTATTATTTGGTTTGAACTAGTAACTCTTCACAAATCAAAGAATGGTTCCATTAATCATTTCATGTGATGGTTTTCCAGTTTGAATTTGATTTGCATAGAAAGTTTATAGCTCATTATGAAAGGTGTATTTTATTGCCTTATTACCACACATGTCAAGTCAAGTTTAAAAGGGTACCAATTATTGTTTTTCAAACACATTGCACTCAAACACATGCACACATACATTTAGCTTCAGGAGGGTGATGGGGTTCCATTTCAGGGGTTGGTTCGGGGCGTGGATGGCCGGAGTAGGGAGCTCCACGGTGAGCTGCGGCTCGCCGGAGTTGGAGGGGATGGCGGCGGTGTTCTAGGCGGACAGGGGCCCGTGCACGCGCGTGGAGGCCTGCATTGCCTTATATAGTTAAGGGAGGAGGGGGAGGGCGAGATGGGACGCAGCGGCCTGGGGGAGGTCGGACGCAGCGACGGCGCTGCCGGGGACGGCCGTTAGCGTCGTGTCGAGCTGAGAGCTGTCAAGGGCACGCGTCACGGGGAGAGAAGGCCAGGGCGAAGGGGTTTCGGCTCAACCTGTGGGCGTGCGGGCAGTTTGGTCGGGGCGCGACGCGTGGCCGGCCAGGTGGCCGCGCCGCCTGTAGGCCGAGCGCAGGGAGGCGAGAGGTTGAAGAACTTGTCAGTGGCAGTTCTGTAATTTTCTTGAAGTTCAAAAATCCAGTTATGTAAACTCTAATTTTCTCCTCCATCTTGGCCTCAAATGAAAAAGTGTTGAATACCACTTGTGCTCAGTTTTTCGAGATCTACAACTTTTGTGTAATGCACTTTTTCATTAGAGCAATGGTTTGAGAGTTATTTAATTATTTCAAAAACTACCATTTAAAGTACTTATCATTTCATGTGAATTTTGGCACTTTTACTCCTAGGCTTCAACTAGGTTTTTGTTTAACATGACATGGTGAATATGTAGATTCATTTTACTATGCATAAGTGCATTGGTTTGAAAGTTATTTTTAACTTCCTTATTACTAGAAATTGAACTCCTATTTATTTGAATGTTTAAATTGAATTAGCAAAAAGTCTTTTTAAAATTAAACTATGTGCCCCAAAAATATGAGTGTGTCTTTATTCTACATTTTTGTGACAAGTTAAGCATGAAAGTTCAAGAATATTAAAGGAACAAGTTTTATATCCTCACATACTCATATACAACAATGCATTATTGTTTTGTATAAATATATGACATTATGTGCTAAAGTAATGTTTAATCTTTTGTTCGAATTTTTATTTTGTTCACAACTCCAATTTCTCATTTAAGGAAGAACTAAATATTTTCTTAATAGACCTCTGAAGTAAGTATGTTTTATGTCTTCTTTTCTTTAAAAAGATTTTTAAGATTTCAAAACTATTTGTTTGTTGACTAATTGTGGCCTTATTTTATTATTTGGTTTGAACTAGTAGCTCTTCACAAATCAAAGAATGGTTCCATTAATCATTTCATGTGATGGTTTTCTAGTTTGAATTTGATTTGCATAGAAAGTTTATAGCTCATTATGAAAGGTGTATTTTATTGCCTTATTACCACACATGTCAAGTCAAGTTTAAAAGGGTACCAATTATTGTTTTTCAAACACATTGCACTCAAACACACGCACACATACATTTACACACAAGTTTGCAAGAACTAGACATAGGGTTCTTATTTAAGTTTTCTTAGCTCATTTTTGTGTGAAATTATGTTAATTGACTGGCTTTGGTTAAACTGACACCAGAGGTGTCACAGATAATATGTTCGAAATTTATTTTTATTCTATATCATTGCTCACTCAATTCATTCTATTGTTTTTTTAGTACGAATAAGTAAAGCAACAAATAAAAAGATAAAAATAGGACCTTGTTATCAAAACACCGAGTGGCACAATGGTTTGCGCAATACATTCTCATTTTCGAGATATAGGTTCGAACCCTGTCTCCACCAAGTTTTTAAATTTATTTTAATTTAATGTGCTATTAAAAATACACATTATGCACACAAATGTGGGTCCTACCTATCGGTGACACAAATCTATATCGTGTTTGTGACTGAAATGCGGGTCCCACCTGTCAGCGCTAGTTATTCACCTGTTCTTTATCGGTTCTTAGCGGCGCTTATTATATTTGGATTGAATCCAAAGCAAAAACTTTAAACAAGTATAGATTTCCCATACGTAGGCCAAAATTATGTGTTTTTTTTTCTAACTTCGTAGAATTACATTATCCACCATGTGCACTAGTTTTTATTGTAGAATATGAGTTTGATTTCTAACATTCTTTGACAAACATGATCTTTGCTCACCATAGTCTCCAATAGAGATGAAAATTGACAAGTACCTTTTGGGAGTATGGACATCTTATACCCTACTACTCATTTTAGTTGTCATTAACCTTGTCAAAAAAGCAAGACTTGGATACATGGTCAAGTATCGTACCACAACAGCACAAGAGCCATAAGCATGTACTCATCCTTCCTAACACATTCATGGAAAATATGGACTCAACAATTGTTTTAAGTTGTATAAGGTTGGATTTGTTAAGGAGCATGATGCAAACAACATAATTAATTTATAACTACACTTGTTCAAAATTAAAGCTGTGGCAAACATTTGAAATTGATAATAATGGCTGCTTTACATGTTCTCAATATGGAAGCGTAATTTTGTTTGTCACCGATAAGCGGGACCCACAACAGTGTGATTACGTGTCCGCCCTATAAAAGTGCAATCTTCTTAAATCCAGTACTGTGCGTCCCCCTAAATCTAACTTTCCATGGATCCAATATTTTCCCTCCATCTTCCTCCAATAATTTCATTTCAAGTCTAAAAGTCCCACCCCTAATCCCGTGCATATTAGCCATCCGATCCCGTACATGGCCCGGCGGCGGTTCTTCTCCTTCTCCCCTGGCTTCTTGCCTTCATCTGCTACCAAATCTTCGTAGGAGTGCACCGCCTCGCATATCCACTACCCCCCGCACTCGTGATGAACTGCAATCGCTCCATGGAGAAGGTCGCCGCGACACGCTATGAGGCGTCGAGGCTGGTGCAACTCCCGACGGAGCTGACGATTGAGATCGCCTCCCACGTCGCTGCTCAGTCAGAGGATGCCATGGCGGATCTCGGCAATCTGCGCGCAACCTGCAAGGCAATGTGCGTGGTGTGCGGCGCCGCCAAGGTCGGCTGACACCTAGCCTGTGTCGTGTGCTGCGGCGTCAATTCTACCTGGGACCAGAATATCGCGCGACGCTCATCACCGGACTGGCCACCATCGGCAACCCGAAGGCCTGCTTCCGCAGCGGGATGTGCCTCGTCTTCGGGAAGCAGCGCGGCACAATCATGCTGTGCCTCGACCCGCTTAGGCGCGCCGCGGAGGCGGGCCACAAGGTAGCAATTTACGCCCTCACCCTCTTGCTCTACAGGCCCAACAGCGGCGATGGCGACGACGACGAGGCCTGGCGGCTCCTGCGCATGGTCGAGGGACCCTAACCGGGCGCGCCGGTGCTTCCTTGGAACAACAAGACTTGTACAAAATCCCCATGACTCTACCAAATGCAAAAGACAACTTCCCAGTGTCGCAAATTCTCCTATCTTAAGCTACAGCTGAATAGACCAAATTTTATGTGTACTAGTGTGGTATGAGGCACAAAAAATTGTACTATTTTTGTTGATGATAGAATTGTATGAAGTTTAATTTCTTTAGTTTTTTCCATTATGTAAATGAGTGTTGTTTGGTGAATACTTAAATTTGAAGTGCTTTTTTTGGACTCTAATCTGAATTCCCCACTTACATCTTCGCCTCCATATATTCCAATCTAGTTAATGCGGCGGGTCCCACAAGTCTACGCCACTGCTACTGTTCCCGCGCTAAGAAACCGAGGAGATGCGGCGGAACCATCAAGAACACGCACTTCCCCTTCCCCTTCCCTTACCATCAAATTGTGGTTTTCTCATCTGTTCCTCGCTTCCAATCGATCAGTATCCCCTCCTCACAGCCTCCCAGCATGTGCCCTCTGCATCCCTAGTCTTCCTCACATCTAATGGAGAATCTCCCGACTGAGATTGCAGTTGAGATCGCCGCCCGCCTTGCCGAGTCTTCAGACTTCACGGTGGCCGAGGTCGGCTCCCTAAGGGCGACCTGCAAGAAAATGCGGTTGGTTTGCCGCATGCCAGAGGTCGGGTGGAGCCTTGCAATGCATCCCCTGCTGCCGATTGGGTCGTGGGATTTGTACTACGACAACGGCTTCCGCTAGAACCTCATCATCAATCTGTCCAAGGTCAGCAACCCGGTGGCGTGCTTCTTCGCGGGGATGCGCGTGGTCTTGGTGGAGGCGCGCGGCGATCTCCGGCTTAGCCTCGACATGCTCGAGTGCACCGCCAAGGCCTGGTATCAAGTCGCCATGTACGTCCTCATTGTGTACAAGTACAGGCCCAACAGCGGCGCCGAAGAAGATGCCAGTGCCATGGAGCTGTTTAGGAAGATCGAGGGCGACGACACAGGGGTGGGAGCACCAGCGACATGGGCGAACACGGCTTGTGCGCGGTTATACCAGCAGACCCTCCTGGTGTCGGCGAACGTCGTGCCCCTAACTCGTAGGGTTCCTGTGCAGAAGCCGGTGCCTCGCGTTCACAACGACCATCGGTGCGCCAGCCGGCCCATGTGTGGTTCGGACGACGCCGCCTGGGAAGGACACCAACTCTTTTGCAGCAAGGAGTGTAGGATTAGATCAGAGAGCACAACTTACTTCAATTTAGTGTGGCCTTGATTATTGTAGCTAAGGTAGCAATGTAGGTTGGTTATCTGTGTGTGGTGATATATTTTGTTGAAGATCTTGCAGACTATATGAACCAGAAAAGGCATTCAGTAATTCAGTTAACATCAGGAATTCAATTGTTCTGACAGTTTAGTTGAGTGCTTTCTTTCTTTCAGTTAACAAGATTTTAGTTAATATCAGGAATTCAGTGAGGAGAGGGATGACAAAGACAAGAGGTTCTTAGATCCTATCAGGTGATGGTCCTTCACTTGAAGCGGTTCGGCGTGCTCTCAGGCGGAACTTCAAGAAGTTCAGCAAATAAACTCGAAGCATGTCTCTGAAGTTGTGTCTTTGGTCCATGTGTCTCTGAACTTAATTATGTCGATGTGGATCATGTTTGTGATCCTTAATTAGTGTGGTGTCCTCGTGGCTCGGGAAGCCTATGTGTAAACTTAGTCCTCATATATCGTATGCACTGGTTGCCTATCCTTAGTTGGTTACATAATTTGTGTGATGCATGTTACTCTGGTACTAAATTTTTGTGATGCATGTTATTCTGGTACTATCTATCTGGATGATCTCGTGTGATCTAGAAGAATGTTATTCTGGATGATCTTGTGTGATCTGGGTTCAGTTAAATAGTTAAATAGTTAACTAGTTTAATTTATATAGAAACATTATTAATAAAACTCGACAAAGTTCAATCAATCGTCTTTACAAATATAAATTAAATAGAGTGGGACCCACACATCAGCGGGACACACAAAAATGCACTCCTCAAATACGCCAAGAGTTCCAAAATTTTTGTAGCCAGCGATTTGGAAAGTGGCGCCAGTTTTTCCATCCGAAATTTTTAAGAAAGCGCCGAACTACCGCGCTACCATCACTGGGCCCATGTTGTTGCGAAATGCTGTGTTATTTGACTACTACTCGTGCGTCTTTCCCTCCCTAATCCCCTCGCAAAACCAATCTAGATCGGTCAGTTAGGGTTAGTCGATGACAGGCTCCGCCAATTTGGTTCTCGCCTTCCACCACGCAGGCGAAGAGGATGTCGACGTCGAGCGAGGCGGCAAGGGGGACACCTTCCTCGTCAGAAATGCTGCACACACCTACGTCATCGTCGGCGATGCTACCTCCAATGTTCACACCAACCTCTGGCACGGCGACTGATGGAGCTCCCATCTCTAGCAGGCCTAGGGCGACGACTTCGCTCTTTGGGTCAGCTTCGTCCCAAAGAGCATCACAACGTTCGGCCGACGAAGGTTCACACGACGACGGCCAAGATCCAGAATATTTGCTACCTTCGTCTCAGGACAAGACCGAGACCAGGTATGCTGTTTCCCCTTTTGATCATACCCTGCTACTGCCACCCTAGATTTCATGCATTTGTGCAGGCACTGCTACCATAGATTTCTTGCATTATTTGTGCACGCGATTTACTGCAAATAATTGAAATGCCACCGATGAATACGCAGAATAGATGATTGATGGATCATGCATGTCATTTGCAAGGGGAGTGAGGAGGGAGAAGAACGTGTTAAGACTTATAGAGCTTACTTGGGTCAAATCACGATTGGTAACTTAACATCAATGAAATCAAAATTGGGGTATCGGTCCAGGGACTACATGTACTACAAGAAGAGAAGTGTTGAAGCTCCTGCGGAAGCAACACTTAATGAGATTGAGTTCAATTTTGATGTAGATACAATGATAAAGAGTAACGAGGAAGAGAGGGAGGTCAGAATAGTTTTGTCAAAGAATCCAATAGCAAACCCGTCTGTGGCCATAACACCAATAAAATCCAATAGAGTTTCCTCAGATCATGATGAAGAAGAAGAAATACAAGAATCTGAATTAGATGCATACAAAGATTGGCTAGCTTATATGCATACAAGGAACCAAGCCATGGGTGAGTTATGGTAAAGCCCAATATATATATATTTACACATGGATTTTGCAATTCACTCATGACTGATATTATGGATCCTTTTTCAGAGTTTCAAGACATATACAGGGAGGACACAATCAAAACATACCAAGAATGGTTGGGGGTTGAAGGCAAACTTGATGACATCTGTAATATCCCTCTCCTAATTGTCAAGCAAATTACCATTCTTTGTCAGACTTTAAATTATGCTAGCTCATCATGTGACAAAATTGTCTGCAGATGCGTATTTGAATCCTACCATTCATATACATTCTAGTCAAGACAGCAACCCAACACCTCCAGTGTAGCCACCATCTCATGCTCGGTGTTGGACACAGGGGCAAGGAAATGGTAACTTGTGTTTATTAGGAATTAATTGTGTATGCATATTATGTCGTTTAGTGTCTATTATTACATTTTGTCCCATGGAATAGGCTCAGAAAATGGGCAGAAAAGGGGATGTGGTCCCCTAAAAGGCTTGAAGGCAATCTCCAAGAGAATCAAGGCGGGCAATCAGAAGATGAAAGTTGACTTCTCCAGACTTGGAGGACCGGTAGGTGATAACTACCACTCATTCGTTGATGAAATAGTAATGTTTACAAGGAAAAGGGCACCACTCATTGGAGTGAAAATGTGGAAACATGTCCATAAAGATGTAAAAGAGTCAATAGCATCTGATATATTGGTAATCAAAATCTTTGCTTCTGTATACATTTCAATTTTAAACTAACGTAACAACTCACATAGTATTTGTATGTTCTTGTAATTATATAACAGGCTAGGTGGGACATTGAGGATAATGATCATTCAAGGAGAATCATATGGGACATTACTAAGGAGCGTTACAAAGGATGGCGTTCAACTTTTAGTGCTACGGCCAAGGCATACAACAGCGACCACCAAAGAATGCTACATAAGCCTAAAGAATTAGATATTGTTGAATGGCACTATCTATTGAAGTATTTTAGGACTGCAAAATTCCAGGTTTGTTCCACATTATTACTATTACTGAACAATACCAATTTCATACAAATGGCTATGTCTGAGTCATTAAGATTATTGTTGAAATCTTGACATTCTATAGGCAAAGAGCATACAAAATTCTAGGATTCGAGCCCAACAAAGGACCAGACATTTTTCAAGCTCTAAGCCTTATGCTCAGCGCAGCTATGAGAAGGTAATAACTGGAGAAGCACATCTACAAGCTTTCTTGCAGGATGAATTACTAATTTATTATGTTCTTGGCATATCAAAGAGACCCAGAAACGGGTGATGAGCCCAATGATATGGAACTTTGGTTTATAACTCACACAAAGGATGGGCACTGAAAAGACCAAGAATCTAGGGATGCCTATGTGAGTTCTCCCTGAATTTGTACATACATTACTATATATAGTCCATGCAAATATAGAATGCATGCAATTTCTTGTTCAACTAACTCGTCCATCTGTGCCTTGTAAATGTTAGGACAAAGCAAGCAGCCTTATTACTGAGGCGGAATCAAATGTAGAGGAAAACTTCGTTACCCAAAAGGAAAAGAACGAGATTTTCCAGAAGGCATACAATGCAGTCACAGAGTGCAAATCAACCAAGTTGCATGGTAATGGGTACCTAGCAAAAAACCCAATTAGAAGGCAACTGCTGAATGCGGATCGCCAGGAACAAATTCGTAGGGAGGAGCAATAGCATGAGGAACACGTCGAGCTCATGGAATCATTTGGGCAGCTACAACAACAAATGTCAACATGGGAAGCTGACAGGGAAGCCGAAAGGAGAGAACATGCACGACAAATTGAAGAAATTAACAAGGCAAGGGAGGCTGATAAAGAAGAGTTTAGGCGAGAGTTCCTATCAATGATGCAAGCAGCAAATGGACAGGCACCATCTCAGGAGGTACTAGTCTAGCTAGTTATTGAATGACTTTCTTTCCATAGGTTCTATATCTAAATGTATGTATCCTTTCATAGATTGTCCTGCCAACAACTGTCCAGCCAAACAACAATGTCGCTGCATCTGCAGAGGTGGCGGCGGCTACATCAAACATGAGTACTGAAGAAGTACAAACAAACTCACTGAATGTGCTCTCTTCTAGTCAGGTTGTTCGTGAATTGACTACTTTTTACTTCTATCATCAGATACAGAATAAAATCGAACCTAATTTTTTCCTTCCAAATTTTTTGTTCCAGGAGAAGCCTCAAAGCCACCCAGAGCAATCTGAAGTCGGTGGTAAACCAAGGGCAGCTAGCATTCGCACTACAAGAAGTAGTAAAGCTGGTGAAGCACATTCCGTCCCGCCCGCGGCATACGTTTCATCACAACAGCTACAGGAAAAAGCTGCAAATAGGAGACGACAAAATGCCAAGAAGACAGGAGGTGAAATTTTTGTACTCTACCTACTGTGAATGTTTCTGTTTCAGCTCTCAAAGTGTTTATAGTTGTGTTAATTATTTGCTATCATTCTGATAATTTTATGATTCGCAATGAAACTTTGGTTTGATACATACTGTTGTTGCACCCTTTCTATTATTACAGATTATTTGATGCTTACAAATGCTATTAATTCTTTTCAGGAAACTAAGTCATTTCGAATGGAGCAAACAGGTGATGGGACCTTCTTGAAGTCACACTTTGCTGATCAAGTGATGGGATCGTCTTGAAGTCATGCCAATAATGTGTTGAAACAATGTCCTATTGAAAACTTATTAGTATTATCAGTGAATGGTTGAATGGTTGAATGTGGCTATGTGTTGCTACATGCTGTTGTTGAACGGAATTTATCAGTGAATGGTTGAATGTTGTTTCATGAATTATAAATGCATAATTATTATTGATCCTGTATTTTAATGTTTTAAATTATTGCTGCTACAAAAATGAGCGTGGCAGAATAGACATATGGCGACCTACAAATCTATGGCAGCAACACCTTCTGTTGCAAAAGAGAATTCATCCTATCGCAAGCCACATTTTTCGGTGTCAGAAAGGCTCGTGGCAATAGTAAGTTCCACTTGTAGCAACCCTATATTATGGTGGTAATAGAGACATGAACTTTTGGCAACCAAAACATTATCGAAGCTATATATTTTGGTGGTAATAGAATGTTCCACCTATAACAACCATCCCTGCTGCGTGGTGTTGGGTATTTTAACGATGCGAATAAATCCACAAGTGTATTTAACGATGCGAATAAATCCGCAAGCGTACGGGTACCGTTGTACCTTTCACCCGTGAGTATTCAAGGGTAGGGAACGTGTGTGCACTAACTTCTTATTAAGTCAGTCCAAGGACACACCAAGAAAAGTGGCGGGGATAGAGAGGATTCCTGAGGTAGTACTAAGGATGAGTTAAGGTCGATCTCTCAGGCTAGATACTTGCTTCGGGCACCGGTTTACCCCTGAAATGGTCAGGAGACTCCGCCCAATGGCTCTACACTATATCCAAATGTGGAGGGCTTCTAAGGACCAACAGGGCTGTCACCACCTATGGACTACCTCACAGACCGTGGGATATAAGGCAAACGAAGGTAACCCTTAGCCTAGACACTACGTCTAAGCTACTGATTACTACCGTAGTCTAACTACGTTTCGTACCCCGTAGCAAACTACGACACTCTATATAAAACAGAGCGACGAACCCGCGAGTAAGAGAACTGATCTCACTCAAATATTAGTACTATGCAAGAACAGAGAATCACAAATACTAACTTACTTTACTCCAAAAGAAGCCAGTATTTGTAGAGGTACAAGCTTGGAGAGGAACACCGACAGGCCCGGCGCTTCCCCGAACTACTCCTCACTCTCCTACTTTATTCTAAGCACTAGCAAACTAGCACGTCACCTTTGCAATGTGGCACTACTCTACTCCCTTGGATGGTGTGTGTTATGAGGGGTGAGGGAGGTCCCCTTTTATATCTTGAGGAGGTCGGTTCCCTCCGTATGCATATATGGAAAGAATCAAGGTTGAGTTGACGCTACTCCTCCCCAAGACGCACCTAGATGGATGCCCGTCCGGGTTCGGGTGACCCTAGGGGTCGGCCGGCCCCAGATGGCACCCCCTAGGCCCTCCTTCCTCTGGCTGGCTGACAGGTGGGTCCTGGTCTTATCCCATGGTTGCATGTGCCTTGGCGCGCCCATTTCCTATGGTTTGTGGGCCCTTCTTGTAAGTGTAACGCGGGACTAGATCATCTGTGCATTTCTTCTGCGTTCACTTGTGTTTTCCTTTGCATTTCAATTGTGGGTTCCTGCATACCATGATTCACCAAAACTCAAGGAACTTTATTAGAATAAGCCCTACAACTAAGTTCGGTGAAGAAATGTTATGAAAAGCTGCAGGAGTTGATGGCTGATTTTAGGACTTAAGGGCCGTCAACAACACCCCCGCACTTAGCCTTTGCTCATCCTCGAGTGAAGGAGGAAGGACTAAGGTGAAACATAACTTCCAATGGTATGAAGCGAGCATAAGGGATATTCCAAACCTCACCTTGCGCTCGTGAACTTTGAAGTGTCTATCATGCCATCTCGGGTAGTTGAGGAGTGGAACGGTCTTGAGTCAAGTCAGCCCAACTCCTTATGTCAAGTAGCTTGGGATTTTTTTTATTAATTTTCAAAACAAACCTTTGCTTAGCTCCTCATTTGATACTCTCAGATCGCTCATGGTGTTTAATTCCTCACCAAGGCCTTTTATGTGCCTTTCTTTTCCACCCTACTTCTAATGGCTTCTTTTTGTGGAGCTGTAGGTATGGAGGATATGAAGGCAAGCTTGCTTTTCATATTTTGCTAAGTCAAAAACCGGATCCAAAGGCGAAACAAGTCATAAACCTTGATCAAGATGTGCAAGTGTGTGTGTGTGTGTGTGTGTGTGTGTGTGTGTGTGTGTATATATATATATATATATATATATATATATATATATATATATATTGGTGGATGGTGGATGAACTCACTTGCATGATCCCCCTTTCTCTTTTTTTTCAGATATGAGCTATCTTTTTCTTCTTCTTCTCTTTTTTTTGACATGCCTTGTGGGCATGTGGCATACCTTCTTCGGGTATGCATCTTTTTTTTTCTCTCTTTTTTTTACAGGCCTTGTGGGCATGTGGCATACCTTGTTTGGGTATGCATCTTTTATTTCCTTTTGCATAGCTCGTATCCTTGATGGTAACTTAGAGAAAGAGAGTCATGTTATGGCATGGAGTTTTATTTTGCGAGTGTATAGATGGATGTACTTGCTATCTTCCAGTGAGGAAGTAGCATGTGAATGGACGTGTATGTGATCTTGATCACAGGAGTATGAAATGAATCTCACTATGGGTCGCAACAATTTGACAAAGCTCAATGAGAAAACAAGTTGCATATGTGGAAAGGTTTTTCAAGAAAACTCATCATGTGGCTTTGGTAGGACTTTGGCAAACCAAAGAGGAGCTTTGTAAGTTTTTTTTTTCAAATAAATTTTCCCAAGTACTTAAACATTAAGAGCGAAGATCATGTCATCAAATCATATTGCACACATCAACTACTTAGATGAGCATGTTGTCCTAAAAAAATTTGTTCACAAGCATCAAGATGATAAGTATGGAATATAACTTATGCAAGCCAACCATAGAAAATATGTAGAGCGGGCAGAGCAAGATGATTCATTTTATTTGAGCTTGATTCAAAAGATCAGTTTTAAAACTCATTCAAACTCAGAACAAAGGAGAGTGAAGCTTGGGGGTGCATACCTTCGCTGGCTGTGGACAATCTGGGGGTCGGGCGACCCCCCCCCCCACACTTATTCATCTGCCTGTAATTTATTAGGGAACAAAGCAAAACAAAAAGGAGCCTAGGAGGAAAAGGGTTGTCTAGCCTATTTTATTTTGGCAGTTGATTTTAAGGCTAGGTTTCTTCGATGAAGTTGATCACATCATACTCTTTATTATCGGGTTCTAGGAAGATTTTTAAACGATGACCGTTTACCTTGAAGGTCTTACCTTCGTCATCTTGAAGAGTGATTGCTCCGTGTGATGCGACGTCGATGACGGTGTACAGTCCTTCCCATTTGTTCCGAAGTTTTCCATGTCCGAATAACTTAACCCTGGAATTAAAGAGTAATACCTTATCTCCTGGCTTGAACTCCTTTTGCTTGATCCTTTTGTAGTGCCACTTCTTGGTCTTCTCTTTGTAGATCTTGGCACTATGATATGCGTTGTTCCTCCATTCTTCTAGCTCTAATAGCTGTTGCTTTCTGTGCATTCCGGCTTTCTTAAAGTCCATGTTGAATCTCCGGATTGCCTAGTGTGCCCTGTGTTCTAGCTCGACAGGCAGGTGGCATGTCTTCCCATACACTAGTTGATAGGGTGACATGCCCAATGGTGTTTTGTAGGCAGTTCGATATGCCCAAAATGCATCGGGTAGCTTTGTCTTCCATGATTTCCCCATCTCTTGCAGTCTTTTGCAGAATGTTCTTGATTTGCATATTTGATGTTTCTGCTTGACCATTGGTTTGGGGGTGATATGGAGTTGCAATGTTGTGCTCTGCTCCAAGCTCTTTGAGGAAGTTTTGGAAGCTCTTATCAATGAAGTGGGACCCTCCGTCACTTATCACCATCCTTGGTGTCCCAAAACGAGGAAATATGATCTCATGGAACATTCGTCGAGCATGCTTGGAGTCGGCTGCACGGCATGGCATTGCTTCTACCCATTTGGACACATAATCAACTGCCACCAGGATGTACTCGCTCTCATAGGACTTTGGGAATGGTCCCATGAAGTCAATGCCCCATACGTCAAATAGTTCTATCTGGAGGTTGTTTTGTAGGGGCATTGCATCTCGTGCAGTAATTCCTCCATGCTGCTGGCATCTTCTGCATCTTCGAATGAAGTCTTTGGTGTCCTCGTACATGGTTGGCCAAAAGAATCCACTTTGCCAGATCTTGGCCTGAGTACGGTATACACCATAGTGTCCCCCATAAGGTGCTGCATGACATTTCTCAATGATTCTTATTCCTTTGGTTGTGGGTACACATCTTCTCAGCAAATCATCAGCACAAACTCTATAGAGGTATGGATCATCCCACAAGTGACGTCTACTTCCGTAGATTAGCTTCTTCTTGTTTTCTCCTGGTGGTACATACCCTGCAACCATAAAATTCACAATGTTCGCATACCAGGGTGTGGAGTCCGTTACCTTCATGAGCATGTCATCCCAGAGGAAGTCATTTATGTGTAGCTCCTGCATGTTAGTGAAATGCATACGCGACAAATGATCTGCAATAGACTTTTCTACACCTTTTTTATCCTTTATTTCAATGTCAAATTCTTTGAGTAGAAGGATCCAACGTATCAAGAGAGGTTTAGCATCTTTCTTAGTGAGCAAATATTTCAAAGCAGCATGATCGGTATAAACAACAATCTTTGCTCCTACTAAGTAAGATCTAAACTTGTCGATAGCAAAGACAATGGCAAGGAGCTCCTTTTCAGTGGTAGCATATTTTAGTTGAGCTCCTGTCAAAGTCTTGCTAGCATAAGCGATCGCGTGATGCTTCCTATCCTTAGTCTGGTCGAGGACAGCCCCTACGGCGTAGTCACTAGCATCACACATGATCTCATAGGGCAGCGTCCAATCTGGAGGCTGGATGATTGGCACTGAAATGAGTGCCTTTTTGAGAGTGTGACAGGCAGTGAGGCACTCATCAATAAAGTCAAAGGGTGCATCCTTAGCTAAGACGCTCGTGAGGGGTCTAGCGTTGTGAGAAAAGTCTTTGATGAAACGGCGGTAGAACCCAGCATGGCCTAGGAAGCTACGAACTCCCTTGACATTGACAGGAGGTGGAAACTTTTCTATAACTTCAATCTTAGCTCGGTCAACCTCTATCCCACGTTCAGAAATATGGTGCCCCAAGAAAATGCCCTCGCGGACCATGAAATGGCACTTTTCCCAATTAAGCACCAAGTCTTTCTCCGCGCATCGTTGTAAGACCTTATCTAAATTCTCAAGGCAATGATCAAAGGTTTTTCCATAGACGGAGAAGTCGTCCATGAAAACTTCCATGATCTGCTCAATCATGTCCGAGAAAATAGACATCATGCATCTTTGGAACGAAGCGGGTGCATTACACAACCCGAACGACATCCTACAATAGGTGTACGTTCCATAAGGGCATGTGAACGTGGTATTACTTTGATCATCGGGATGGATGGGGATTTGATGATAACTGGAATAACCATCAAGGAAACAGAAGAAGGAATGATTTGCAAGCCGCTCCAGTATTTCATCAATGAAGGGCAGCGGGAAATGATCCTTATTTGTAGCCTTGTTGAGTTTCCTTTAATCTATGCACATCCTCTATCCAGTAGGGAGACGTTGAGCGATCAACTCATTCTTCTCATTAGGGACAACTGTCAACCCTCCCTTCTTAGGCACTACTTGAATGGGACTGACCCACTCACTATACGGCACGGGGTAGATAACTCCGGCGTGTAGGAGTTTCAGGACCTCCTTCTTAACAACTTCCCTCATCGCATTGTTCAACCTCCTTTTGAGGTTCCCTAGAAGGTGTGATATCTGGTTCCAAGGGGAAGTGATGGGTACAAAGAGTTGGGCTAATTCCCTTCAGATCATGGAGGGAGTATCCTAGAACGGCTCGATGTTTCTCTAGGACGGTGATTAGTCTCGCAGATTCTTCTTCTGAAAGTTTATCACTAATGATTACTGGGGACTTGGTATCACCGTGTAGGAAGGCGTAACGGAGGCCTGCGGGTAAGGGTTTCAATTTGATTGGAGGTCTACGGGGGGTCTCAAACTCGGATATGTCTATGGGTTCTGTGGGTTCATCCTCCTCTTTAATAAACTTTTTAGCATCTTTTTCAAGGAGGGATTCTGGTGAGTCAAAAGGGAGAATTCCCGTAACATCCATGATCAGTTCAGTCTCAAGGGAAGGTTCGGCCATAGAGTTTGTGGCTCTAGAGATTTGGATAGAAAACATTTCCTTCCCTAGACGGACATCGAGCTTACCTTGAGTCGGAGCATCCATGAGCAATTTTTTAAGGGGGTGCCCGATCATGAGATCGAAGTCTTGGACATCGAAAACATGAAAATCAAGGATCACATCGAAATTCTCGTGCTTAACAGTCACGTTCTGCAAAATCCCAATTCCTTCTAGGATTTCTCTAGAGGAAGTCTGGAAGGTTTTGTCAGTTTGAACCAACGGCTCATCTCCCAAGAGTTGGAACGTGCATTCACTGGAGATTATGTTGGCTCCAACAGTGGGACAATAAAGAATGTCTACTGGGGTTCCCCGTATGTTGCAAGGAATGGTTGATGGAGGGGCGTTGATCCGGAGAACTTCTGGTGAGAGCTCTACCTCCCTTGACCATTCACTAGCCGTAATGGATGTTATCTTCTTAACATTTTCCCTAAGGAATGTGGCTTCTATAGGATCCATGGAGGGGATGGGAACCGGCGGCTTACTTGTGCAGGGATAGTTCGAGGTGTTTCCGAAGTCTTCAAAAAGATCATCCTCGAACTCGAAAGGAAACTCCGAAGGTTGAATTTCTTCCTCCGGAGCCTGTGGTTCAGAAAAGGGTCCTAGAGCTGAATCTAGGGTTATGGGAGGTAAAGGATCAGATTCGGCTGCTAGAATATCCTCATGGCTTGACGTACACTCTTCGTTGGAGGGTTCGGAGTTGGCAACGAACGAAGTGTTTTTGGTGATACGATCTAGGATTTTCCTTCCTTCGTATGGAGTCTTGTGGGTAAAGGATCCTCCAAAGGTAATGTCAAGATAAAAGGCGGATTCCGTGTCGAGTCCGATGTAAAAATGTTGAAGAAACACATGATCGGGTATCGACAGGTTAGGGCCAGACATTAGCAAAAGTGAAAATCTAGCCCAAGCCGCACCAATGGATTCCTTCTCATTCTGCTGAAAGCAGAGGATATCCCTTCGTAGTGCGACGATACGGGACTGGGGGAAGAACGAGAGACAAAACTTGTCTCTAAGTTCATCCCAGCTTCCGTTCACGCTGCCTACGATTTATGTGTACCATTGTTTGGCATTCTCAACTAGAGAGAAGGGAAACAATTTCCACTTGAGGGTATCGTGTGACATGCCTGCGATGGCACAACATGAACACACTTGCTCAAACTCCTGCAGATGATGGTATGGGTTTTCGCTATCTATCCCGGAGAAGGAAGATTTCTGAACCAAAGCGATTAGTTCGGGGCTAAGCTCATAGCTAGATGCAAGAATTGGGTGTTCGGATTTTGGTGGCTCAATGAGCTCGCCCTTAGGAGCAGAGAAGCTTAGGATAGAGGGCTGCTCCATGATAGAAGGGGTGAAGATAGAGATAAGAAGAAAAAGAAAAGATTTTTTTTTTGAAAAGATAAGATACGAGGACAACTAGGCAAGAAGAAAGATACAACAACCGTTCCCCGGCAATGGCGCTAGAAAGCTTGTTGGGTATTTTAACGATGCGAATCAATCCGCAAGCGTATGGATACCGTTGTAGCTTTCACCCGTGAGTATTTAAGGGTATCGTATCCACAGGGAACGTGTGTGCACTAACTTCTTACTAAGTCGATCCAAGGACACACCAAGATAAGTGGCGGGGATAGAGAGGATTCCTGAGGTAGTACTAAGGATGAGTTAAGGTCGATCTCTCAGGCTAGATACTCGCTTCGGGCACCAGCTTACCCCTGAAATGGTCAGGAGACTCCGGCCAACGGCTCTTCGCTATATCCGAACATGGAGGGCTTCTAAGGACCAACAGGGCTGTCACCACCTGTGGACTACCTCACAGACCGTGGGATATAAGGCAAACGAAGGTAACCCTTAGCCTAGACTGATTTTGGTACCCCATAGCAAACTACAGCACTCTATATAAAACAGAGCGACGAACCCGCGAGTAAGAGAACTGATCTCACTCAAAGATTAGTACTATGAAAGAACAGAGAATCACAAATACTAACTTACTTTACTCCAAAAGAAGCCAGTATCTGTAGAGGTACAAGCTTGGAGAGGATCACCGACAGGCCCGGCGCTTCCCCGAACTACTCCTCACTCTCCCCCTTTATTCTAAGCACTAACGAACTAGCGTGTCGCCTTTGCAATGCAGCACTACTCTACTCGCTTGGATGGTTTGTGTTATTAGGGGTGAGGGAGGTCCCCTTTTATAGCTTGAGGAGGTCGGTTCCCGCCGTATGCATATATGGAAAGAATCAAGGTTGAGTAAGCGCTACTCCTCCCCAGGACGCACCAGGACGGGTGTCCGTCTGGGTTCGGGCGACCCTAGGGGTCGGCCGGCCCCAGATGGCACCCCCAGGCCCTCCTTCCTCTGGCTAGCTGACAGGTGGGTCCTGATCTTATCCCATGGGTGCATGTGCCTTGTCTCACCAATTTCCTATGATTTGTGGGCCCTTCTTGTAAGTGTAACGCGGGACTGGATCATCTGTGCATTTCTTCTGCGTTCACTTGTGTTTTCCTTTGCATTTCAACTGTGGGTGCCTGCATACCATGAATCACCAAAACTCATGGAACTTTATTAGAATAAGCCCTACAACTAAGTTCGGTGAAGAAATGTTATGAAAAGCTGCAGGAGTTGACAGCTGATTTTAGGACTTAAGGGCCGTCAACACGTGGCAATAGAGGACACCACCTATAGGTATTCAACTTCGTGGTAATAGAGGGAACCACATATAGCAACCAAACAACTTTTGTGGCAATAGATAACACCACCTATAGCACTGAAATCAACTTCGTGGTAATAGAGGGAACCACATATAGCACCCAAAACACTTTCGTGGCAATAGAGGTGCTTCCCCCTATAGCAACCACAACTAGAGTGTAACAATACAATACTTTGCAACGCAAGATTTTACAAATTGCAATGCGTTGGGTACGATGCAGTTGCACCTATGGCAACAGCAGATGCGTCGCAATATGATAATTTGCAACCAACATGAGCGAGCCCGTAGATGCTAGTTACAACGCCTCATTGTGTTGCAATAGAAAAACTAATGCAACATAAAAAAGACATGCATCACTACAGGCTAATGCAGCGAGACATTTAGCTGCGTTTTTTATGACACAAATTGGTTGCAATTGCGGCTATTGCAACCAAATATGGCATATTGCAACACATTTCGTGCGTTGTATTAGGGGGAAAATCTAGTAGTGCTAGAAGAAGCTGGGGCCCATTAGGGCCCCGCCATGGTTGGCCGAGCATGGACTGTCTCCTCTAACCCCCATCTTCGGCCCATAGGCCCATTAGCCCATCCTTAACCCGAATCCATGAGCCCCGACTAGTCGTCATGAGAAGAAGAGAGGGATCTCGTCTTTTCACCTCAGAATCAAACTTCATCCTCCTCTTCATGTTGTTTCCATCTACTCCACACCTCCATAAGCCTTAGCCAGCATCCCTTAATCAAAGCTCCATGGTTGGCAAGGAGATCGTTCCTTTCATCGCCTCAAGGACCTCTTCGACTCAGCCGTGCGACTTTATGGAGGAATACTTCATCAAGGCCCTAAGAGATGAGGTCCACTCAGTCACCATGGCGCCTAGGGCATTGCCATGGAGTGCCCCAAGAAGCAGGGGGGCGAGAGCGCCTTGGGGTGTTCGGTAGACCCCACCCCGTGGTCTTCAGCTCCGAGCTACTCTAGGCGTCCCTTCTCGCCAAGGAGGACGTTCATCATGGAGAACCCCCTTCAAAAACCTCGTGAAGGGAAGCCTATGAGGAATATTGAAGTCATCGCCATCTTTTTCAAGACGAGAACATGCCGGGGCCACAACTGATGTCGTACGAGAAGTACGTCCACTCCCTACTGAATAAGTATGAAGACGTCATCTCCCATGAGTACAGAAGGGAGAAGATATCTCCGAACAACCCACCGCCGCAACCACTCCTTTAGATTTGGGGAGTCCGACTGGCGCCAAGAAGGAGGATCATCTAGCCATAGATGGTCAGGATGAGGGACATCCTGATTTTCCACCAGGAGCGTCTGAAGAAGAGAAGCTACTCATTCAGATCAAGGAAATCCAGCTTTACTTCTATGGAGAAGTAGAAGAGGGATATCAAGGCTTTACATGAGGCCTTTAGCTTCTTCAACGAAAACCTTGAAGCTAGGATAAGTTTCCTAGCTGGGGCTATTTGGAGATTAGATGATCTAGATGATGAAGGCTCATCAGACGATTATCCTTAGTTATCTTTAGTGTTAGTCAGGCACTAGGTTTAGTTTAGGTTTGTTAGCCATAATTTTAGTTTGATTGTGTGCGCCCAAGTTTAATTTAGTGATAATTAAAACATTTGGCTCCCTGGTGTTAATACTAGCAGAGCCCCCTTTGGTTTTATGTTTTGTTTTGTTTTTGTGTATGATTGATAAGCAGGTCGAAAACAATTGTGGGGGAGATTCCCGCTACGTTCCTTACTTACACGCCGCATGTCACGTGCACGTCTCGTCTCGTACCTTGAGTTTGCATGCTCTCACTCGTTTTCTCCCTACATGCTTTAAACATGATCAAAACTCAAATCTAAAATTGTTAAAACATGATAAATATCTAATAAGGGGTTCTTCAATTTGATAAACAACTGCATGAATTTTATTTCTTAGTAAACCTGAGTTTGTGAACCATATCTATAGGACCCCGAGTCGTTTAAATTGTTAACTTTTGTGATATGATCTGATCTTAAGTTACTTAACATGTTCTGCTTGTGAGTTTGGGAGTTTATTTCAAAAAGAGAAAAAATAGTTCATAGGCCTTAATCCCTCATACTTACCTACTAGAGCCATATGTTGAGCTAAATGAGATAAACCATATCCATAAACACCTTGCTATCACATTGAGTTAATCAAATTTTGAGACCCATGAGTAATATGCTTAGTTTACTTCTATGATTCAGTTTTTATACACAAGTATTTCCATGTCTCGCACAATAAATGCTCCAAAATTATTGGCTACTAATATCTCTTCATGTGAAAGAAGCAAGACCCAGAGAGAGAGAGAGAGACGATGGCATGCCAAAGAAGCATGACCCGAAGAAAAAAGAGAAAGGAGGATAAATGAGAGAGGGAGTTAGTCAAGAAAGGAGCAGTATCCACCTCCATCTTTTGCACTAGCCTGATCAGGTAGTAAATATAAGTATTATCTCTATGGATCCAATCTTTCATTTTGCAACAGATGTGATGCAAGTGTGTGCCTTTATATTTTCTACCAAGCTCCACTTCAACCATCCACATAAAAGTAGGGAAGAAAATGCAAGATCTGGTGAGGATACACATATGAGCGCTAATGAGAGATCCAGAAAAGGGTAAGGCCATGAATATTTTCTTTTGTGCAAAACTTTCTATCGCGGAACCACCCAAACTTTCTGGCCCGAGAGCGCTAATCATCGTTGCTAGGCAACTCTGATCGAATTCGCACTACAACGGTAGTTCCTCGAGTAAAGCCTCGATTGAAGCCACGCAATCCGGGATCGAAATAGGCAACACTCACATGAAGGCGAGCCTAGAGAATACAAAACAAAACATTTCATACATCTCAGAGTTGCAGAGGAAATTTACTTATTACAAACCATGTTCAGAACTGTAAAGTACTATCGAGTCTTATGTTACACAAATTTATTCAAGTCTCGTTATTGCAGCACAAGAGATAAAAATGACATCTAGCGAAACGATGGTGCCTCGATAAAGCCCGTACAAGACATCAGTTAGTGGAAGGGGTGTCAGCACTAGCTGAGGGACCGTCCCACTCTACAAACCAGCCCGGAGGCAAAGTACACGGCCAGGTAAGACTCGCAATCATGTCCTCAAAGTTAGTACCTGAAAATAGTGCCACAAGCAAGGCTAAGTGTACTAATACTCAGCAAGACTTACCCGTCAACGGATATACTTTGTCCACTTAACTAGACATGCAAGGCTGATATGGCTCTGAGTTTATTTTGCTGAAAAGCAACAAAGAGTAGATCCTTAATTTCAAGTTTTATCTTTCAAATTGTATGTTGATTAACAGTTCTAGGTGAGCACCTGTTTCTGAACATACATGGTTGTCCTAAAATTTAACCATACAACCATAATTGTTTCCATCATGTTCCACTTGTTACTCTATGTGATAGAAATTGTTAAGCAGTCTCAAACCATGAGAGGTGGATGATTCTAATAGAGTTTTTGAACCTTGCAAGGCAAACCTAACACACACGTATGGGGAATTACGCCACCCACATGACTTTTCCCCTTTCTTTCCAGTCCGTAGATCCGGGGCACTCCCCTCGACTACAGAGTACGGCTACTCTGCAACCGCATGTTGCGTTCAATCTGGACCAAGTCCACAAGAGAGTGCAGGGTCGTTCCACTCGCTGGTCCAATCAAGTACTTAAGCTTACTGATTACCATATTTCTCGGCATGTGGCTAGTACTTTCAAAACCTTAACAGAATGTGCCACACACCACGACCTTAACTAATCTCCACTATACCGATGGGGTTTCATGATGAGGCCATCTCAACTAGACCAGATGTAAATCAAGCACATGATGTGGAAGATGTCAACCAAGCAAGAGAACAAGTGAACACTGGACCAATTACACGTAGCCGAGCTAAGAAACTACAACAAGAGGTGAACGTGCTACTTTGTGAAATTCATTTTAATATTAATGAGAATTATATACTGCCTAAGTTATGCACATTGCTATTACTCAGGTTCACCAAGGAGGATGACAAGAACACAAAAGGAGAAGATTACAGAGAAGGACCACACTCGAACCTGACCAGTGCTGGAGAACAGTCCGAAAGAATCAGTCATAACTCTTGATTCCCAAAAGCTATAATGGTCAATGAGGCCATTTTGGAAAGATTATCAAGCCTACTTTCCAATGGAATACTTGCTGAGTACTTTTGATTATCCAGTAATGAGATCTGAGTACATTAGTGAAGACTGGTCAGAATGTCAACAGTCTGGCAGATGTTCAACTTCCCATACAAAAATATACCACTATATAATGTTTCGCGATTCATGTTACACATGGTTGGAAAGCTTATCACGTTAGCTTTCCAACGCAACAAACCTCATGTCATTTGGACTTCCCAATAAGGAGTTATGGCCGATTTCGTGGAGACTGCACAGAAGACCAACAGCCACGAGCGGCTCCTCGAGTTTTCAGTTCGTGGTGACTTTTGAGTTACCATAACTCCAGAAACTCCAAGAGTCATTTACACCCAACAAGAAGGGTTGTTCCTTGTATAAATAACCCATGTATCTTAGAGAATGATGAGGACTTTGATAATGAAATAGAACCCCTTTTGTTCAACTATGTGCTAACAAATTCAGAGAGTGATCTCTACCCCTTTGCTCTTGTGATTCCCTTGGAATTACACAAGTGGCCGCTTCATCGGCACCCAATCTGTGCTCTGCTACTTCATGTGCAGGCTGCGTAGGTTGGTTCTTTGAGAGTGTGATTGGGCGAATCCTTGGTTCAGCCTGATGTATAGAGACGGTGGTTGGCTCCTTGTGCGTGTCGTCAGGTTGCACTAGTTACCCGGCTGCTTGCAGCTAGTTACCTTGGCTGAGATTTCAACTAGTTATCTTGTTCAAGATCCTACGTCGTGAAGATCGGGACCGAGATTCATCATTTGGTATCAGAGCTGCGTTGCCACGGTAGGATTCTTTACCCTTAGCTACATATATTTTTGTCTTCGTCCTATCCACCATAAAGCCAAAAAAAATTCTGTCATAGCCTTTTATCTCAATCTGTTTATCTAGTGAGTTTGGTTAAGTTTCAGTCCATTAGAGTCTTTGTTTAGTTGCTGATCATATCATCCTTTGCGTGTCCTTTTGTGCCTTTCATATCTCTGAAAAAATTCCCACAAAAACAGAGTAAACCAATTCTATCCTTTGCATAAACTTTTATCCTATCAACATATATAGCTGCTGGTTGCATAACTTTCTACCTTTAATTTTTGCAAGTACTATATCTGATCTTGTCTTAGTATTGTTAAAAAAAGAGTCAAAAAAAAGAGGAAAGAAAAGTTGCAGCAAAGAAAAAATTGTTGTGCTGAGAAAGTTGGAAAAGAAAGAAGGGAGATCAGAGTGTTGGTATGCACAAGTGCTGAATTTTCATATCAAGTTGTGTAACGAGTTTGCTATCTTCCTTTGGTGCAATTTTTGCTAGGAGATTCCTTGTGAATCATCCATCCCTAGCATAATCCTTGTTTGCATCAAGTCTGAAATTTCTTTTGTGCGTGTGTTGCATCCTTTACATCACTCATATCTTGTGATCAGCACTAGACATTGGATCTCTAGTTTGGACTGCTATTTAACTTTACAACAACTAGAATTCAGATTGCCCCTTGTGTATCACCCTTACCGAGCTCCACATAAAAACCATCATGTATGGTTTGCTTGATTTTGTATTCGCTCAGTTATCACTACTCTTTACCACCACACGGATTACTTCTGTGATCTGTCGGAAACATAAGAGCTTTAGTTGGTAAGAGAAGGTGAGTTTGTGAGAGTTCCACATATTATCCTATACAACATATAAGCTTGTTGTTGCATATACATTAACCATGGCAGGCCGGAGATACACCAATCTTCCATTCTATGGAAGTACTAATCCGGAAGAGTTTCTTGATTGGCAAGAGAAAATGGAGATTGAACTTGAAGTTCAAGGATTTTCAGAATCAAAGAAGATACAACAAGCTGTACTTGAGTTTGAAGATTATGCTCTTGATTGGTGGAAGCAATATCCACAGAAGCGTTTCATCAAGAATTGGAAAGATCTGAAGAAGACAATGAGAAAAGAATTTGTTTCAAGAAAATATAGGCTGATTTTCCTTCGTTGTTTGGAGAATGTGAAGCAAGGTAGTAAATCTATCCAAGTATATTATGATAAGCTATATTCTTCCTTGCATAGTGCAAATATTGTTGATGACGTGAATGCAATGGAATGCTTTGAGAGGGGTCTTAATGATGACATTGCTACTGCACTTGAGGGAAAGTATTTTAGAAGTTTGCAAGATCTTCTAAGTTGGGCAATTAGAGAAGAGAAGAAAATTTTGAAGATGCAGCAAGACAAGATCACAAGGCGCATTAATTTGAGCCAAGACTTCTGTGCAAAGCTACATTCAGATATATCCTCTGTTGTTGGAGAGAAGTCATCATCAAGTCCATGCAAGAAGAGAGGACATGCTGTCCCAAAACTTCCATTAGTTGATTCTAGTGCTAAAAGAAGAGAACATAAACAATGCAACTCCAAAATGATTTTTGTTGAGCAGCAAGAAGATAGATTTATGCCTCAAGTTTATGAGAGAAATAATAAGCAAGATCAAGAAGAAAGTTCTGCTGCACATGCCACAGAGGAGTTGAAGGAACATGCTGCAGTTTCACATCACAAAAATCTGAAAATTATTCAGCAAGAAGCACAATCACCATGCCTGAACTCAAGTGTTGTAGAATTGACAAGTCTTGTGCCTTGTGCTAGTGATAAATGTGGTGAAGATGTATGCTCCAAACTGTCCAAAATTTTTCTCTACAACATGGTTAGACTTTAGAACCAATATGTGATCAAGAAATTGATAGCACTTCAGATTGTGCATCGAATCTGAATTTGAAGGCTAACCAAAGTGTCAATTTGAGAGCTGAATGTGAGAAGAAAAACATTTCTATTATGCAACCTCATCCAAGTGAGAAATCTGTCCAAGATGAACTTCATCATGCTTCAACGGATTTGCAGTTACAAGCTAATATTGTTCCAAGCTTGAACAAAGTGCCAAGATGTGTTGAGCCATCAGCTGTCACTTGTGATGAATTGTTGGACAGTTGTGCTGGAAGTTTGTGCTCTAACATGCCTCAAGAAGTTCAGTTTGAAGGCAAGAATAACACATATGATTCCACTTCTTCCGAAGCAAGTTTAGTGTCTTTTGAGAAGGTGAAAGATGACTATATTGATGCAATTATTGCTGTCCCAATGCCGTTGAGAAAGACCATGAATGAAGGCATCTATTCATATGTTGCTCCACAAGAAGTTGAAGATATTGTGCCTCAAAACCCATGTGAAAATGAGAGCCACATAGCCAAATTGAGTGTGACTGAAAATAAAAGTGAGATGTGTGATTCCACCAAATGTGAAGTTGAGACCATCAATAATATGAGTGTGAGAGAAACACCACACAAAGTGAAAGTGCTTTATTGCAAAGCATGTAAGGATGATTTTAATACTAACCCACTAATCTCTACTTCTAGTGTTGTCTCTCAAAGTGTGCAAATTTGCAAGGACATTGAGCAAGAGATGTTTGCTCATCACACCACACCACTTGATCAGAGAAGTGAGAAGATTGCCGATGTCCAAAATCAATTTGTTACTGCCACAATCATGAAGCTCAAAGGAGATGGAGGTAAAAATTCAGAAGTGCAATCTAATGTACAATCACCAAAACTAGAAGGTAATGAAAATAATTCAGATCTAAATTTTCGAGAACACATGGTGAGTAATTATGATGAAACATCTTCTATAGTTACTCGAAATCGTTGTGCTGATTCAATTCATTCACAAGTCAAGTCAAGTGCTGAAATTTTGCAAAATAAAACCCATTGTTCTAGCATGCATAATTCTTGTCATATTTTGATTGATCATTGTGATGATTTACATGCCAATAAACTTCATCATATTCAATTGATTACTCAAGCTAAATTATTTGCAAAGATATCTCCTACTGAATGTTTGTGTTACACCATGCTTGATAAACCTGTTGATATTAATGAAATGCTTGAGAATATTTCTATGATAACATCCATGAGATCTTTGAACAATGCTCATAGCTGCAAGTTTACATTCAATTTGATTGTTGAATATGTTGTTGATAAGTTATTGGTATATGCGATGTGCATAACATGTGACAACCTTGTTGATTTTAAGTTGAATATGATGAATAACAACTCCATCGCTAAATTTTGAAATGTTCAATGTTGCAATGATGAAATCTGAAATTTTGAATCAATTGTGTTGTTTGAATGAAATTATTGTTCTCCCATCAACCATGTTGTTTCAAGCTCATCCTAATAAAGTGCATAACACATATGCACCATGTTATCAATGTCAACACATGGATATGGATTACAAAGGAAGAAATGAGGAAGCTGAAATGATTTATCATGGAAATTGTTGTATATATACACCCTGTGCTTTTTATAGATTGGTTTCAGATCAACAAAAGCTGAGGGCGGCTTTTCTTCAAGGGAGGGAGGATGATAAGACCATCTCAAGGATTTCAACAAATACTCTCAATATTGAATGTTCATATAAGGTGAAAGCTATATTGAACTCCAAATATTATTGTTTTTCTTTAGCAAGTCTACTACTTGGTTTGTATGATTACAGGTTAAAGCACCTTGCTATACTCGAAGAAATAAATACAACTACAACTCCAAAGTTTTACTTCAGCTACAATGATGATTTCAACAACCAAGATGATGACTATGGTGTTAGCACAACATTCAATGTTGCTGATCTAACACCATACATTGGCTTGGAAGAATCTGAGTCGAGGATGACTCCTTTTCAAGAGGGGGAGGATGATGAGGCCATCTCAACTAAACCAGATGTAAATCAAGCACATGATGTGGAAGATGTCAACTAAGCAAGAGAACAAGTGAACATTGGACCAATTACATGTAGCCGAGCTAAGAAACTACAACAAGAGGTGAACACGCTACTTTGTGAAATTCATTTTAATATTAATGAGAATTATATACTTTCTAAGTCGTGCACATTGCTATTATTCAGGTTCACCAAGGAGGATGACAAGAACACAGAAGGACCACACTCGAACCTGACCAGTGCTGCAGAACAGTCCTAAAGAATCAGTCATAACTCTTGATTCCCAAAAGCTATAATGGTCAATGAGGACATTTTGGAAACTTATCAAGTCTACTTTCCAATGGTATACTTGCCGAGTACTTTTGATTATCCAGTAATGAGATCTGAGTTCTTTAGTGAAGACTGGTTAGAATGTCAACAGTCTGGCAGATGTTCAATTTTCCATACAAAACTGTACCACTGTACAATGTTTCGTGATTCATGCTGCACATGGTTGGAAAGATTATCACATTAGCTTTCCTACGCAACAAACCTCATGTCATTTGAACTTCCTAATAAGGAGTTATGGCCGATTTAGTGGAAACTGCACAGAAGACCAACAGCCACACGAGGCTCCTCGAGTTTTCAGTTCGTGGTGACTTTTGAGTTACCATAACTCCATAAACTCCAAGAGTCATTTACACCCAACAAGGAGGGTTGTTCCTTGTATAAATAACACATGTATCTCAGAGAATGATGAGGACTTTGATAATGAAATAGAACCCCTTTGTTCAGCTGTGTGCTAATAAATTTAGAGAGTGATCTCTACCCTTTGCTCTTGTGATTTCCCTTGGAATTACAGAAGCGGCCGCTTCATCAGCACCCAATCCGTGCTCCTGCTACTTCATATGCAGGCTGCGTAGGTTGGTTCTTTGAGAGTGTGATTGGGCAAATCCTTGGTTCAGCCTGCCGTGTAGAGACAGTGGTTGGCTCCTTGTGCGTGTCGTCAGGTTGCACTAGTTACCCGGCTGCTTGTAGCTAGTTACCTTGGCTGAGATTTCAGCTAGTTATCTTATTCAAGATCCTACGTCGTGAAGATCGGGAACGAGATTCATCATATCACAACTACACAACCCCGCCCATTGACCTTATATTGCAACGGTAAGTAAAGTCAGTCAACTCCTATAATCTCGCGAGAGGCAAGAAACCAGTGTGGTTCTATCGTTCCTAGTTAGCGGGGCAACTAGTCGAAGTGACCCGGGGTAACACTACATAGGAACCTAGGATCATGCAACTAGGGTTTCAACCAACTCCTAAGAACATAAATGTGCAAATAAAAATATTACAACATATATTGAATAGTTAGATTTAAATATGCGCAAAAATAATGTGATTGATGCACCGGGGCTTGCCTTCCTGGGCACTATCACTGACAGCCTTGGGCTCTTTCGGACGTTGGTCCAGGTCTTGGTTCAACTCAGTCAAATTCAAAGAACACCCCTCAACAACAGTATCGCTGGTAGGACTTAATTCGTACACTCCGTCGGACAGATTGGTAGCCTCTATATGAAAGCAACATGATCTTTGTTACAACATGACATAAATCATTTCTTTCGTTCACTATAAAGTTATAATCCAGCAAATGTGTGACTTTAGTGATGAACTTGTTTAATTCAATTTACTGGGCAGTCATTTATGGAGTAGTTATTACATTTACTTTACTTCATAAATTGAGCTGGGTAGGGGTTTTCATTTTTCTACTCAATAATCATAAGGATACTTGCATAAATTAAAACAGATGCTAGAGACATGATCTGGTGCTAAAAAGTTTACACAATACAGAACATATACTCAGGAACTTATGGTAACATTTTCAGCTAAAAATAGTAGAGGATGCAAGCATGAAAAATGATTAAAACAAAGCATGTTAAGACCAAACAAAATTTATATAGAATGATCTATCAGGATTCTGGAGCTCAAATTTTTACAGCAAATCCTACACATGATATTCTACTTACTACAAATGTTCCAGACTTTAACTGAGCATATACCAGGAGTAACAAATTTGACAAATTAAGCATGTACAGGGCAAAATTAGTTTCTACAGAGAGTTGTATAAGGTTTCTGTGTACTAAAATTTTACCAGAGCTTAATCTACTCCTACTCATGCTTCCGTAAAAATATTAGCAATTATTTTCAAAAATACATTTAGCTTTGCATTTACTAACATGAGCACATGCAAAATTATTTGGGCTACTTGCTATTGAGTAAACCAGGTCAAACTTTATATACAGCATGAAGGTACAGATATCAAGCTTTGGCACAAAAATCATAATCATATATGTAGTATTTTGACCAGAGAAAAAATAACAAGACTAGCTATGTGATAGCATGAACAAAATGTAACTCCATTTCTACTCATCATCTGGATCTCAAACTTTGCAGACAAGTTTATATGAAAAGAATGAAGTGCTTCAAAATTTACCATATTTTTCTAGGGAAAGAAACTATTTATCACAAATAAGTGCTACTAAAATGGATTAAATCACAGATAAATCTACTCATATCCAAAAATATCTACACTTTCACATGTGTGAGCATTTAGCAGCCCTAACACATGGATAAAGTTTCATGCACAGCACTCAAGTAGATCTACCCAAAATAAAATGTGAAGTTCACTAGTAGATCTAGAAAAGAGTAAGGTTTCAGCTAGTTGCAGAGATCTATTGGAGTTCAAATTTTTACCTGGTACTAGAACTAGCATGAGATGCATTCCAGCTAAATATACTAAACCAAACTCCTAGAACAAATAAACTCAAGTTCATAGATTTGAATCTAGAAGTTCATGTACTTTTTGAAAACTAGCCCCTGAAATCAAGTTCCTTAATTACAAATTGGTCCCTGGTCACCGGAGCTCGTGTAGAGCCTCGCTCTCTGGTGATGTTCCGGCGAGGCTCGGCCTCGGCGGGGGATAAGTGGGGGAATCGATAGAGGGAAGCCGTGCACACCTTTTGGTGCTAGAAGTTGGGGTCGGGGTGGCCAGGAAGGAGCTCGTCGGTGACGAAAAGTGGCGGTCGGGTTCGGTTGACACCGGCGAGGGTGCTCCGGCGGTCCTGGGCGTCGGGCTTCGGGCTCCAGAGCACCACCGAGCAATAAGAAAGATGATGGAGTGGTCGAATTAGGCAATGAGGGGTGGAGAAGGTCGCTCCACGGTGAGCTCGAGCATGCCGGAGCAATGGCATGCGGTGGAGAGGGAAATGGCGGCGAACGCGTATGAGGTCAGCCTGGGGGCCTATTTATAGGGTTGGAGTCTTAATGGCGAAGGGATTGAGCGACTGGGGGAGGGTCATTTGGCCTGGGATGATCCGGCGGTGAGGTGGCGGCGCTGGGAAGGCCGGTGGCGAGGTGGCGGCCGCTCGGGCGTCCACGAGGCATGGCGCGCGAGGGAAATGCCAGGGGGGCCGGTTTGGGCGAAAACCAGGGGCGTGGGGGGTCCACTTGGACAGCCAGGTGGCGCTCCAGGGCTGCTTCCCCGATGGAACGCCAGCGTATCGGTGCCGGAGGAGAGGAGAGAGAGAAAATAGAGTTTTTGGCCTTTTGTGATTTCTGAAATTTCTAGCAACTAACTGTAAACTTAAATTTTCTCCTTCTTCCTGGACTCAAATGAAAACCTTTTGAATACCATTTTTGTTTAGTTTTTCAAGATCTAGAACTTTTGTTTCATGCACTTTTTAATTTAAGCACAGGCTTGCAAATTATTTTCAATATTCCATTTTACATTAAAGGCCCTCAAATTTGATGTTGTTTTAAATGGAAATTGGCTGAAATCTATTTAAGCACATGTTACTAAAGGTACTAGTTTTCATCAATGTTTATTTTTGTGACTTGTTTGGAATTTGATTTAAATTTGATAACTTTTGATTTTAACCCCTTTACATGAATTCCTTATGTTGGGAAATTAAGTTTAAATTCAAATGTGTTGCCTCCATTAATTATTTGCCCTCATTATTATGTTGGAAATTAATTGAGTTGGCTTAATTATGATTTTTAAACACCTAGGGTGTGACAGCCTAGCCCCTAAAAAAGAATCTCGTCCCAAGATTGTAGGAATAACTGGAATATGGTGAAGGTACCTGAGGTAGAGCTAAGAAAACCAAGGAAATGTCGATTTAGATAATCTTCCATCTCCCAGGTGGCTTCTTTCTCGCTGTGATGATTCCACTAAATTTTATACATTTTGACTACCTTTCAACGAGTACCTCGTTCTTTGGTGTCCAAAACTCAGGATATTCATAATACGAAAGGTCTGGTTCCATAGAGATTTCCTGTTGTTCAATGATCTCTGTTGGAAAACATTATGGACTACGGCAAGTTGTGAAGGATGTCGCAGTCGATAAGCCACTGGTCCACATTCTTCAATGATTTCATATGGCCCGATATAGCGTGGAGATGATTTGCCTTTGATTCCAAAACGTTGAACTCCTTTGGTTGGTGAGACCCGTAGGTGTACATGGTCACCAACATCAAATTTCAAAGGTTTCCTCCATTTATCAAAGTAGCTCTTTTGCCTGGACTGAGCTGCCCTCAAATTCTCCTAGATCACTTTCACTTTTTCTTCAGCTTTGACCACTAAATCAGGTGCAAATGCTTTGCACTCTCCAATCTGTGACCAACTCAAAGGAATTCGACACCGCCGACCATACAAGGCCTCGAAAGGTGCCATCTTCAGACTGGCTTGATAGCTGTTATTCTAAGAAAACTTCTCCATGGATAAACATTTGTCCCTATTTTTGTCATAATGAATGAAACATGCTCTGAGCATATCTTCAAGAATTTGGTTTACCCTTTCTATCTGCCCATCAGTTTGTGGATGGTAAGCAGAGCTTCAGATCAATTTGGTTCCGAGAGCCTCCTGAAGTTGTTCCCAAAATCTAGACATAAACTGAGTGCCATGATCAAAACTAATCATCTTGGGTACACCATGCAGGCAAACAATTCAATCAATATAAATCTCCACACATTTTCTGGCTCGATATTCAATATTTACTAGAATGAAGTGAGCTTTCTTTGTGAGTCGATCAACAATAACCCAAATAGAATCATGATGTTGTGATGTATTGGGTAAACACACTATGAAATCCATACTAATATCTTTCCATTTACAAGATGAGATAGGCAGAGGTTGGAGAGTTCCAGCAATCTTCAAATGACTGGATTTCACCCTCTAACAGGTGTCACACTCTGCAACATATTTAGCAATTTCTCTCTTCATTTAGGTCCACCAGAAATTTTGCCGTAGATCCTGATACATCTTGGTGCTACCTAGATGAATGGAGAATTTAGAAAGATGAGCTTCATCAAAGATCTGCTTTCGGAGTTCTGGATTTTTAGGTACGACTAAGCGACCATCGAACCACAAAATTCCTTTGTGATCTACACGAAAGAATTTATATTTTTCTTCCCCTTCGGATAATTTCTGTTTGATGATTCTGACACCCTTATCATGTAGTTGTGCCATGATGACTTGGTCAAAGAGTGTTGGTTCAACAAAAATGTGGTTCAAAGTCCCCTGAGGAACGATCTCCAATTTCATCTTTTGCATTTCAGCGCATAAGGTCTCGTTATATGATTCAACTGAGGGATAGTTGCAATGAACCTTGCGGCTGAGTGCATTCGCAACAACATTGGTTTTACCGGGATTGAAATGAACTGGGTTCCCGTAAGGCAAACCCGACCCCCTGTATTGGCGTGATAGTCCCTGGATTAGACGCTATCACATGCAGAATCACCATTTCAGGCAATATCGAAGTCATACCACCTAGATAGTACCATCACGGGTTCAAATTATTACATAAATCCTGAGAGTCTCATAGTTTTATCCCATTACAAGCCGCAGGGCTGAATTCTTAGAGTAAACAGAAAGTGACAGCGGAATTAGTCTTCTGGGCCTCCATCTTTGGGACTCCTTCCCCACAAGCAGACTTGAGCGTAGTCCGAGCCACAATGGTACCAGCCGTCATCGTTGGTGTCGAACTCCTCCTCGAATCCGACATCTTGCCCTGCTATCCCCAAGGATGGGATAGGTTCACGTCACCATCCGTATGCAAGCTTTGTGGATGCAACGGTATAAAAGTATAGCCAAGGAAAGGCAGGGGTTTCCTATGTGCAAAAGTAACTCAAAATAAACATAACTCTTCTCATCTCGGTCCATTCTGGCATCCTGGACTCCTGAACCACTCTCTCCTCCAAACCACTCACTCACTCGGTCGGTACGAGAACAAACACTCCCCGTACCTCAGATACACACTGGCAGGATAACACAACTAGGGAGAGGTAGAAGTTTGGTAACCCTACTCTAGATAGTGAAGCCAGATCAAGAGTCGTACATATCCGAATACGTGGCTATACGTATAGTTTTACACCCTACAGGGGTTGTACACCATGACCCACTCGAATCGTAGCCAGTCGGGAATGACCCTCCCGGATAATGAGACACCTGTCTACTGTCACAAAACCAATGACTACGGCCGCCATCCTGCTTTCCCTGGTTTGGGTACGATCTCCCGCGAGAGATCATCCCGGGACTGTGAAGCCTCTCCCTGCTGTATCAGGATTCGCAAGGGCCAACACCCCTTCACGCCAGCATTGGCCCTCCCCCTACACTGATCTCCATCCTCTTGCAGGCTTGGCGCCGCGCGTAGCTAGCTCAGACCGGATCCTTCCTCATAAAGGATATGATGTGCACGCAGACAAAGTTTCATCACCAGGTCCAGCTAACTCGGTCCTTACTTGCCGAAACAAGCATCTTCGTCACCAAGCGTCTCCGCCGCAACTGTCCGCAACTGGCACCCATCACAGGTATGGCCCACATGCACCTTGCCTATACTATCTCGAAACCCATAGGATCTTTTCCCATAGCGGGAACACTTGTACCTGCCGTTGGTACTCGCAGGTCATGCCCAACACATGCCCCCAGCCCTTGATCCATGATCGAGTTACATTGTTCGTCCCCGCGACATAACCCTATTCACCTTCTCCTCAAAAGTGCTCCACTCACACCAAGACTATATCACATTCCCAGTATCCCATAACACACTTGTATTCTCCTAACCATATATTGGCGGAGTAGGTGGCCAAGGAGTTGTTATATAAAGGGGTCATGCAGTTTCACTCAACAGTAAGTAAAAGCGGTAGCAGATCTATCATGCGATGTCTATAGGAGATAAGAGCAAAGATGGGCGTGAACCTGGTCGTTCTTTAAAGAACTCCTGGGCCTCCTGGTGCTCCTGGTCCTCGGTTAGCTCCTCGGCAGCGGGTACTATTTGTAATTACATATAAGTATAGGGGCCAAAGTGCGAATATGCACAAACTTCTCAAATAAGACCAAATAGAACTCAAAACCTATTCTAACATGTAGATCATGTTTTTAGAAAAATTGTGAAGCTGGTTTGATAATTTTTGGAGTTAGATTGGATTTATTATGAATTTTTGAAGTCAAAAAGGATTTTTGAAATTAATAAAAGGATTTTCGGAAATTAAAAAGAAAATAAGTGACATGTGGCAGGCTCTGGGCATGCCACATGGCATGCTGATGTCAGCATGACGTCAGCCAGGGGCTCGGGTCTGCTGACGTCAGCATCAACCGGTCAACATTGACTGGTCAATGGTCAAAGTGCCCACATGTCGGCGTCAGCATGTCACTGACCTGTGGGTCCCATGTGTCAGCGCGTGGAAAAATAAAGGGAAAAAGAAATATGCGATTGTGCTCGTGGGCCAAAACGGCTTCAGGCCGGCTCGCAGCCCATCAATCCACGGCTTGGGTTGGCTCGCGGTCTAGCTATCCTTGGCTTGGGCCGGCTCAGGTCAGCTTGACGGCTTATCGGCTTGACGGGCTGGCTCGGCTTCGGCCCGATTTCCTTCTTCCTCTTTTTCTTTTTCTTCTCCCTTCCTCTCACTGACATCTTGGGCCCACATGTCGATGTCGTTCTCCCCTCTCTGTCTTGTGGTTCCCGCCCATCAGTGGCGATTGGATCCGGTGCGGCCTCCTCTCGATCCAGTACGGCAAGCTTCTTGTGCGTGCGTGCATGTGTGGTGGCTGGGGCACGACACGCGCGATGCCGCGGTGGTGACCGTGCGCGGTGCGGCAACAGCGCTGCCACGGCATGCCGGCAGCGAGGCTTGGCCGTGTGCTTAGGCCAAAAAAAGTCTGGCCATTGGCCGTGTAGCGTGCCTCGCGCACGCGGGCGGGGCCGGCGAAGCAGACCCGTGGCAACGGCGGAGACGGGGCAAACGGCGGCGATGGTGGCGTAGGTCGGCCCGGCCATTGGCCAAGGCGGGGAAAAGGCCCAACCTTGGTCTCCTGCTTACGTTCCCGCGCGCACGCGGAGCTTGTTAGAGCGCGCCAAAGGGCGGCGTCCGGGGTTCGAATTGTGCGAGGAATCGCAAGGCGGAGCCTTGGCGAGGGTGGCGCACGCATGCGTGCGGATCCTGGCAGTCTAGGGCCGCAGCGTATCCATGGCAAGCGGACTCGGCACGGTGGTGCTAGGGTTAGGCGGCGACGATGGGGTTCGATGGGTCTTCGTGGATTACACGCAAGAGAGGTCGGGGAAAGTGTGGTGGAACCACCCAAAACTACTAGGCCCGGGAGCACTGATCTTTGTTGCTAAGCAACTCTGACCCAAATTGGCACTCACCGGTAGTTCCTCGAGTGAAGCCTCGATTAAAGCCACGCTATTCCAGGATCAGCAGACAACACTCACACGAAGGTGAGCCCAGAGATTACAACACAGAACATTTCCTACATCTCAGAGTGATTGCAGCGGAAAGGAAAATTTATTACAAACCAGGTTCAGAATAGTAAAGTACTACAGAGTTCCATCTACTCAAATTATTCAAGTCTCATTGTTCAGCGGAAGCATTAAAAGATAACTAGCGAATTAACGTGACGCATCGATAAAGCCCGTACGAAAGAGTCACTCAGCGGGAGGGTGGTCAGCACCAGCTGAAGGGCCATCCCACTCAACAGACCAACCCGGAGGCAAGGTACACGGCCAAGTAAGACTTGTAAACAGATCCTCGAAGTTTGTACCTGAAAAACAGTGCCACAAGCAAGGCTGAGTATACTAATACTCAGCAAGACTGACCCGTCTCCGGATATAACATAGTCCCATAACTAGACATGCATGGCTTTTTGGTTGGTGGGGTTGTTTTGCCAAAAACGCCACTAAGAGTTGATCCTTATTTTCAGATTTTTAATTAGCCATCTTCCAGTTGGATTAACTATTCTAAGTTTGCATCTAACTCTATACAAACATGGTAGAGCCACCATTTAATCAACCAGCAGTATTATCATCCTCATGTTCCACTTGTTACTCTGTGTGACCGAAAACTTTAAGCAATCTCATGCCGTGAGAGGCGGACGATTTCGAATCGAATTTCAACCTGGCCAGGGGAACCTAGAGCACACGCATGGGGATCGACTTCGCTTCTGCCCACGCTACTTTTCCCCCTTTCTTTCCAGTCCGTGGATCCGGAACACCCTCCCCGACTACAGAGTCCGACCACTCTGCACCCGTACGTCGCGACAAAAAATATAAACCCTACTTCTACCAAGAGGGTGCGAGATCATTCCACTCGCTGGTCCAATCAGGTACTTAAGCTTACCGATTACCATATTTCTCGGTATGTGGCTAGTACTTTTAAATGCTTAACGAAATGAGCCACACACCGTGACCTTAGCCATTTTGACTACACCAGCGGGGTATCACAACTACACAACCCCGCTCATTGTCCTTACATTTCAGCAGGATTTAAAGTCAGTCAAATTCCTATTTGCTTGCGAGAGGCAGGAAACCACTCGACTTCTACCATACCTAATTAGCATGGCAACTAGTCGATAAAAAGACCCGGTAGCAAACATAGGTACCTAGGTATCATGCATCTAAGGTTTTCGATCAACGCCTAGAAAACTTAAATGCAGAAAGAAACTACTACAACACATTATAAATAGATAAATGAATAATAACTCGGAAAAATAAGGCATAATGCACCGGGGCTTGCCTTCTTGGGCACTGTCAGGCAGAAAAGCCTCTGGGGCTTGGCCCAGGTCTTGAGACAAGTTAGCACAGTTCAAATTGACCTCCTGATCCACACGAGAGTCCGCGGGCACCAACTCGTAGTCACCATCTGCGAGATTAACCGTTTCTATATGCAATGCAAGATTATGAGTTATTCATGGATAACGATTTCTTTCCTTCACGATAAAGTTGTAGTTCAACAAAAGTTAATTTAGTGATGATTTCACATTTCATTTCATGGGCAGTCATTTATAGAGTAGTAACCACAATTATGTTTCTTCATGAATGAGTGGGGGTTTTGGTTTTCATTTTCAAATTCAACACATAGCATGCTTTCATTATTTCATAACAACAAAAGTACTCATGAGCTAGTGATGAAAAAATAAAGTAACACAGATCAAAACTTAAGCATTTATGGTATAAATTTCAGCATCTAACCATAAAGCAATTACCATAACTATTCATGTAAGTAGATTACTCTAGTTGCTTCACCTTTTTGCACAGAATGTTTGACATGGTTTCTGGTGCTACAAATTTTATGGGAGCATCTACAAAGCATCTACTCAGTACTGTAATTATCCAGATTTTATTCACTTATACAGCAGAGGTGACAAAAAGAACAAAATTAGCAAGTTATTAAATAAGATTAAATCTACAGAGAGTTATACTAGGTATATGGTTCTCAAATTTTTACCAGAGCCTAAACATGAGATAAACATACTCCAGAAAAATTATCAAGCTTTATATTATTACAATAAATTAGTTATGCAGTTAACTTAATATGAGTTAGCATAAATTTCTCACAGTTCATTTGACCAGTACTGCATGTGAACTTTTTATTACAGACAGAAGATACTCTAAACAAGAACATGTCCAAAAATCAAGATCAGATATGGTGTAGTTTACTCAGCACAAAAATGGTAAAACTAGCCATGAGATGCTAAGAATGATTTTTAACTAGAGCAAAACTCAGTAAATGCAGCTCAAAATTTATAGGTAGGAACACAGAACTAAAATGAGACTTCAGAAATAAATATAGATTTTTATGAGCACAATAAATATACATGATGAATTAAGTTAATTAAACAAGCATAAAACATGGTATATAGCAAATGAACTCTAATAAATCTGAAATTTATGGATTAACAAGGATTCTGCTACACATGCATGAAGTAAAGATTACAGAGCAAGATCATGTATATGTTTTCCAGCATTAATTCAGGAAAGTCAACAACAGATTATATAATCTTGATTGTTCCAACATGATAACTATTTTGGTTGGGTGCCATATTTTTACTTTGAGCTTAATATTCCATTAGTGATAACATATTCAAAAATCAAGTTCATTTGTTGAGTAGAACTTCCTGAACATGCATAGGTCGATTTTCTTATTCTTTTTCTTAGATTAAATTTGGAAGAGTTTCTGCATATCTGACTGTTACAAAACTTGTATATATTGTTACAAGGATTCCAGATCAGTTGAGTTTACATTTTTACAATTTTTCTATGATTTGCTTTGCATTTTTGAAGTTCACTGCCATACACTAGAATTTTTGCAGACACACCCTTAAGTGAAAAAAGAAATTACAACCGGGCCCTTCACCGGTCTTCTCCGCCATGGCATCTTGCCGGTGGTGTTCTGCTAAGCAGGGCTTACCGGGGCTGCCACGGGGAGGCGCGTGGGAGAGTAGAGATCGAGGAACACCTACCCTTGAAGCCGTTCGGGTGGAAGAAGGTCGGAGGTGAGCTCGCCGGCGCTAATGGCGGAGAAGAGGTTCGGGTCGCCGGCGTTGTAGGCGGAGGAGGGCTCGGGGTGGAGGAACGTGGCGTGCACGAGCACCGCGAGAGCGTGAGGATGCGTCTGGGGTAGCTGTCGTGCTCGGTATCCCTCTGGGCTGGTCGGTCCGCGGTGAGCCTGAGCTCGCCGGCGGCGGCGCAGAAGGGGGACGGCATCGGGAAAAATATTGGGTTCGATTCTGCGCGCGTGGAGCTCAAATGGAGGGTGGAGAAGCTGCTGGGGTGGATGGATGGAGCAATGTAGGGCTGTGGTGCCCGGTCCGCGCGAGCTAGATCTCGCCGGCCATGGCGGACGGCGGGAGGTGGAAGAAGGAAGGGAAGGTCGCGCGACGGCGGGGCTCTGGGGGTATTTATAGGCCAGAGAGCACCTGGGCGAGTGGAGTGGTGTCTGGGGGAGGCTGATTCGGTCCGGGGTGGCTCGACGGCGAGCGGGCGGAGCGGCCAGCGGCGCTGCGCATGGCGGGGCGCCGTGGCGGCTCGGGAGAGCGTCTGGGACACGTGTGCGCGTTTGGAGGTGCCAAGGGGCGGCCAGGTGGCGCTAGAGGGGTTCCCCGGGTCCATTTGGCCGCGGGCGCGCCGTGGACGAGGTCCACCGGCGGTGTACGGCGGGCGGCGGCGAAACAGAGCACCGGGAGGAGATAGAGACGGAGATGAGGACCTTTCTGTGATTTCTTAAAATCGAGGGACCTCTCGGTAATCAAAAAATATCTCCTATTTAGAGGGCTCAAATGAAAAAGTGTTGAATACCAATTTTGAATAACTTTTCAAGATCTACAACTTTTGTGTTATGCAAATTTTCATTTGAACCTCACATTTTGAACTATTTGTAAATTTGCAAACTTGCACAAAAGGGCGTTGGTTTTATTCAGTTTTTGATTTGTTTTTGGCTGAAATTCAATTGACCACATGTCAATTGAAGTACCTCTCATGAGCCAACTAAAATTTTGTGCACATTTTTGAATTGAAAATTTGAGTAGCTTTTCACTCCTTTTTCTTTCTCCTTTAATTTCTTTTGTATACTTTGACTTTTATTTGACCCCTTCTCTTTGAATTAATTTCCCACATTTTTCTTTGAAGTTCAAATAGGGTATAGTGATTGTCTTTAAGAGTACTGACACCTGAGGTGTCACAGCCTACCCCCCTTAAAAAGAATCTCGCCCCGATATTGGATGATTGAAATTAGGTAGGGAAGTGATATACCTGAGGTGGAGCTAAGAAAACCCGGATAATGCCGATTAAGATAAACTTCCGTCTCCCAGGTGGCTTCTTCTTCAGTGTGATGAGGCCACTGAATTTTATACATTTTTACCACCTTTCGATGAGTACCTCTCTCTTTTTGATCCAGAATTCTAAGTGGATATCCGGTATATGAGAGATCGGGCTCCACTTGAATTTCTTGTTGATCGATGATTTCCGTAGGAACTCGAACACATTTCTTGAGTTGGGATATGTGAAAAACATTATGGATGGCAGCAAGTCGTGAAGGAAGTCGCAAACGATAAGCCACGAGTCCACATTCTTCAATGATTTCGTATGGCCCGACATAGCGAGGTGCTAGCTTACCCTTGACTCCGAAACGTTGAACGCCTCTAGTTGGTGATACTCGTAAATAAACATGGTCACCAACCATGAACTTCAAAGGATCTCTTCTTTTATCAAAATAACTCTTTTGCCGAGACTGGGCTGCTCGGAGATTTGCTTGTACTATTTTTACTTTTTCCTCAGCCTCGACCACTAATTCGGGTCCAAATATTTGATGTTCTCCAGTCTGGGACCAACTCAAAGGAGTTCGACACCGTCGACCATACAAGGCCTCGAATGGTGCCATCTTCAGACTGGCTTGATAGCTATTGTTGTAAGAAAACTCAGCCAAGGATAAACATTTGTCCCAGTTCTTGTCATAATGGATGACACATGCTCGAAGCATATCCTCAAGAATTTAATTCACTCTTTCGGTCTGTTCGTCAGTCTATGGATGGTAAGCCGAGCTTCGAATTAATTTGGTTCCGAGAGCCTCTTGGAGCTGCTCCCAAAACCTTGCCACAAACTGAGGACCACGATCCGAGATAATAGTTTTCGGTATACCATGTAGACAGACAATCCTATCGATATAGATTTCAGCATATTTCTTGGCTCGATATTCAGTATGCACTGGAATAAAATGAGCGGTCTTTGTGAGCCTGTCGACAATGACCCAAATGGAATCATGATGTTGAGAGGTATTTGGTAAGCCCACGATGAAATCCATGCTGATATCTTCCCATTTCCAAGACAGAATTGACAGAGGTTGGAGAGTTCCAGCAACTTTCAAGTGACTAGCTTTCACTCTCTGACATGTGTCACACTCTGCGACATATTTGGCAATCTCTCTCTTCATGCGAGTCGACCAGAAATTTTGTCTGAGATCTTGGTACATCTTGGTGCTACCCGGATGAATGGAAAATTTAGAGAGATGTGCTTCGTCCAGGATTTGTTTCCGCAGCTCATGATCTTTGGGAATGACTAGGCGATCTTCGAACCACAAAATTCCTTTATGGTCCACTCGGAAACACTTGTATTTATTTTCACCTTCTACTGCTTTCTGCTTGATGATACCAACACTTTTGTCATGTAATTGTGCCATGATGACCTTGTCATAAAGTGTTGGTTCCACCAAAATATGATTCAAAGAGCCCTGAGGAATGATTTCCAATTTCAGCTTTTGCATTTCAGCACACAATGTGTCATTATATGACTCCACTGAAAGGCAATTGCAGTGAACCTTACAACTGAGCGCATCAGCTACGACATTGGCTTTGCCCGGATGATAATGAACTTCCAGGTCATAATCTTTGATTAATTGCAGCCATCTTCGTTACCTCATATTTAGCTCACTTTGAGTGAAAATGTATTTGAGACTCTTATGGTCGGTATAGATATTGCAATGAGTGCCCATAAGATAATGTCTCCAAATCTTGAGAGCGTGAATAATGGCGGCTAGTTCGAGATCATGAGTGGGATAATTTAGCTCGTGTGGCCGAAGAGCTCGGGAAGCATATGCTATAACTCGATTGTCTTGCATTAGAACACAACCAAGACCAGTACCTGAAGCATCACAATAAACATCGTAGGGTTTATTGTTGTCAGGTTGAGCCAAGACTAGTGCTGTGGTGAGATGTGCTCTCAACGTATGGAATGCTTCATCACACTTCGCATCCCATTTAAACTTGACATCCTTCCTTAGTAGTTCTGTCATGGGTTTTGCAATTCTGGAGAAGTCCGGAATAAATCTGCGGTAATACCCCGCCAAGCCGAGAAAACTGCGAATCTGATGAACTGAAGTAGGAGGTTTCCAGTCCATCACTTCTTGTACTTTGCTGGGATCAACTGAGATGCCTTCACTGGATATAGTGTGACCCAGAAATTTGACTGTGTCCAGCCAGAATTCACACTTGGAGAATTTTCCGTACAGCTTATGATCTCTGAGACGTTGAAGAACAATTCGCAGGTGTTGCTCATGTTCCGCCTCGTTCTTGGAATAGATCAGAATGTTGTCAATAAAAACCACGACAAACTTGTCAAGTTCCGGCATGAATACCGAGTTCATGAGGTACATGAAATAAGCTGGCGCATTGGTGAGACCGAAAGACATAACCAAATATTCATAGAGACCATATCTGGTTGAGAAAGCGGTCTTGGGAATATCACAAGGCCGGATTTTAATTTGATGGTACCCCGAACGAAGATCAATCTTGGAGAAGATCTTTGCTCCAGCTAACTGATCAAACAGTACATCAATGCGGGGAAGTGGATATTTATTTTTTATGGTCACCGCATTGAGAGGCTGGTAGTCAACACACAACCTCAGTATATCATCCTTTTTCTTTACGAACAATGCTGGACAGCCCCAAGGTGAAGCACTTGGGCGAATAAAACCCTTGTCCAGAAGTTCTTGCAGCTGGGTTTTTAGTTCAGCTAATTCTTTAGGCGGCATTCGGTACGGCCTTTTTGAAATAGGTGCTGTACCAGGCTGAAGTTCAATGACAAATTCGATATCCCGGTCTGGCAGCATACCAGGTAAATCGTCCGGGAATACATCTGCATATTCACGGACTACCGGAATATCTTCGAGATGAATATCTTTCATGGCATAGGCACAAAAGTTGTTGCATTGATGATGAGGTAAAAATAGAACCAAATGACCATGAGTTGGAGAATTTATTTCAACGGCTCGGGAAGAGATATCTAACAATACCCCATGTCTTTTTATCCAATCCATTCCCAGAATAATGTCCATACCTTCTAGTGGCAACAAGATTAAAGTGGTAGGAACGGTTTTAGTACCCAAACTAAGTGGCACATTATGAACGATTTGGTTTGATGCGACTTTACCACCCGGAGTAGATATCATGAATGACCCTTTCGTGTGACAAAAATCTAACCCAACCCTTGCTCCGAATTTAGAACTAATGAAGCTATGAGATGCACCAGAATTGAATAAGATAACTATGGGGTGATGGTTTATAGAGAATGTACCCGACATAATTGGTGCTCCCTCAGGAAGGTCAGCAAGGCTGGTGAAGTTAAGTCGGCCCTGCCTGACTTGAATGGTTTGCCTCTTGCCCTTGTTCTGATCATTTCTGCGAAAAGCCTGCCCTTGAGATTGTCCCGCCTGGGGGCACATCTTGGCAAATTGATCCGGACTCCCGCATTTGAAATAGCGGTTATTGTTGTCAGGACGAGCGCATTGCTGAGTATTCGGCCTTGGGCCGTTCTGCTGCTGCTGAGGTGCAAATCGAGCTTGCTGAGAAAACCCGATTCGAGTCTGCTGCTGCTGTTGAGGAGGCCGAATAATCCAACGCCCTGGCTGAGGGGCCTTCTGAGAGGGTGCGGGTGGGTTATTCTGCACAATGCGATACCTCGGTGCAGAGGCACTCGAGGGTCCAGCAGGTGCCTTGCGCTTCTTTTCAGCGTGGTGTGCAGAAATAAGATCCTCCTGAGAGATAGCCATATTCACCAATCCATTGAAAGAGTCCGCACGGACAAGATTTAGCCTTTCTTGTAACTTGGTGCTAAGGCCTTGACAGAAGCGTTCACGCTTCTTAGCGTCGGTATCCGCGTGATGTCCAGCATATTGACTCAATTGATTGAATACTTGGGCATACTGCACCACAGTACGAGTGCCCTAAGTTAAAGCCAAGAACTCGTTGAGCTTACAGTCAAGAAGTCCAGCTGGAATATGATTATCCCAAAAAGCCATTTTGAACTCATTCCAATTCACCACATGATCAGCCGGTAGCATCCCGTGGTAATGATCCCACCACATACGAGCTGATCCACGAAGCTGCTGCGCGGCGTAGCGAGTCTTATTCGCTTCAGAACAAGGAGTAGTCAATAGAGAAAACTTGGACTCGATTGTGCGAATCCAAGCATCCGCGTCCAGAGGCTCATCCGCTTGATTGAACAGTGGAGGCTGAGTACTGAGGAAATCTTGGTAGCTCGCTTCTTGTGCTTGATGAGCATGATGCCCACCCCGCGGTTGATGCTGAGCTTGAACCAACTGCCGCAAAATTTCCGTCTGGGCGGCAAGAACCTCAGCGATACCCACTGGTGGAGGAGGTGGAGGTGGATCGCCATTCCCCCCGGCTCCAAAACCACTAGGGGTGCCTCGAGTTGATCCAACCATCTGAAATGTGAGTACTTTTGCATTAGGCTCAACATTATCATCATTTCAAATGGAACATACAACTCAAAATGACATGGAAGTAATGGAAATCGTTTAAATCATGTTGTGCAGCAAAACCAATGATACGAAATCGCTCATAACTGGAGTTCTGTACATGATAGAAACTTGAAACTTTTACAGGAGATAGATAATTTCATGAGTTACAACTTTTGTAGTCATCACAAAGTCAGATTTCCAGAGTAGGTTAGTCGAAAAATTCATTTACTCCTCCTCTGGTTTTTCTGTTTTACAGAAAACAGAGCTTCTGTAATTTGCGATTATCTCCTGCGATACTAATCCGTTTGAGCTGAAATTTTGTGAGCATTTCCACGATGAAATTTTGAACAACTTTGGTATTCAACTCAGAATCTAAATCAGAAAGGAAAGGAGGATAAAAATTCGAACTAGCTGCTGCATTCAGCTTTTCACAGATCACCGATATATCACATTAGTAGCATTAGAGGTCCATTACATTCATCATCCTCTCATTTCCGCTTGGTTACTTCTAACATCAGTACTAAGGGGGTTACTCAACTCTAAGTTAGCCTAGTAGCCATGATCCAAAAGTAGGCTACACTAAGAGGAGTCTACAAAAGCTAAGAAAACAGCGCCTCGGTCTACATGTTGACCAATGCCTCACCCGCCGCGGGAGTGTGAACCTCAACCGGTGCGGGCTGCGGCGCCTGGTCCTCGGAGTCCATCTCCGAAACGCCCTCGATCTCCTGGGGCTCTTCCTCACCGTCCACCTGCATCTCGTCAGGTGGTGCGTGAAGAGCATCCTGCGCATGCTGTATCTCGTGGAGCTGCCCCTGGGCCTCGTCCAACTCAAGCTGCAGGTCGTGAAACTGGTCCTCTAGGAAGTTGATCGTAGCGTCACGATACATCACCATGTCCTGAAGCTCGTGAACCTGTCCATGGAGCTGGGCGATAAGAGTAGCCCTGCTCTCGAGCTCGGCACTAGCCTCCTGAAGCTGCCCATCTCTCAGCAAACAGATCTTCAAAGTTAGTACCTGAAAAACAGTGCCACAAACAAGGATGAGTATACTAATACTCAGCAAGACTGACCCGTCTCCGGATATAACATAGTCCCATAACTAGACATGCAAGGCTTTTTGGTTGGTGGGGTTGTTTTGCTAAAAACGCCACTAAGAGTTGATCCTTATTTTCAGATTTTTAATTAGCCATCTTCCAGTTGGATTAACTATTCTAAGTTTGCATCTAACTCTATACAAACATGGTAGAGCAACCATTTAATCAACCAGCAGTATTATCATCCTCATGTTCCACTTGTTACTCTGTGTGACCGAAAACTTTAAGCAATCTCATGACGTGAGAGGCGGACGATTCCGAATCGAATTTCAACCTAGCCAGGGGAACCTAGACCACATGCATGGGGATCGACTTCGCTTCCGCCCACGCTACTTTTCCCCTTTCTTTCCAGTCCATGGATCCAGAACACCCTCCCCGACTACAGGGTCCGACCACTCTGCACCCGTACGTCGCGACAAAAAATATAAACCCTACTTCTACCAAGAGGGTGCGAGATCGTTCCACTCGCTGGTCCAATCAGGTACTTAAGCTTACCGATTACCATATTTCTCGGTATGTGGCTAGTACTTTCAAACGCTTAACGAAATGAGCCACACACCGCGACTTTAGCCATTTTTGACTACACCAGCGGGGTATCACAACTACACAACCCCGCCCATTGTCCTTACATTTCAGCAGGATTTAAAGTCAGTCAAATTCCTATTTGCTCGCGAGAGGCAGGAAACCACTCGACTTCTACCGTACCTAATTAGCATGGCAACTAGTCGATAAAAAGACCCGGTAGCAAACATAGGTACCTAGGTATCATGCATCTAAGGTTTTCGATCAACGCCTAGAAAACTTAAATGCAGAAAGAAACTACTACAACACATTATAAATAGATAAATGAATAATAACTCGGAAAAAATAAGGCATAATGCACCGGGGCTTGCCTTCTTGGGCACTGTCAGGCAGAAAAGTCTCTGGGGCTTGGCCCAGGTCTTGAGACAAGTTAGCACAGTTCAAATTGACCTCCTGATCCACACGAGAGTCCGCGGGCACCAACTCGTAGTCACCGTCCGCGAGATTAACCGTTTCTATATGCAATGCAAGATTATGAGTTATTCATGGATAACGATTTCTTTCCTTCACGATAAAGTTGTAGTTCAACAAAAGTTAATTTAGTGATGATTTTACATTTCATTTCATGGGCAGCCATTTATAGAGTAGTAACCACAATTATGTTTCTTCATGAATGAGTGGGGGTTTTGGTTTTCATTTTCAAATTCAACACATAGCATGCTTTCATTATTTCATAACAACAAAACTACTCATGAGCTAGTGATGAAAAACTAAAGTAACACAGATCAAAACTTAAGCATTTATGGTATAAATTTCAGCATCTAACCATAAAGCAATTACCATAACTATTCATGTAAGTAGATTACTCTAGTTGTTTCACCTTTTTTCACAGAACGTTTGACATGGTTTCTTGTGCTACAAATTTTATGGAAGCATCTACAAAGCATCTACTCAGTACTGTAATTTATCCAGATTTTATTCACTTATACAGCAGAGGTGACAAAAAGAACAAAATTAGCAAGTTATTAACTAAGATTAAATCTACAGAGAGTTATACTAGGTATATGGTTCTCAATTTTTTAACAGAGCCTAAACATGAGATAAACATACTCCAAAAAAATTATCAAGCTTTATGTTATTACGATCAATTAGTTATGCAGTTAACTTAACATGAGTTAGCATAAATTTCTCATAGTTCATTTGACCAGTACTGCATGTAAACTTTTTATTACAGACAGAACATACTCTAAAGAAGAACATGCCCAAAAATCAAGATCAGATATGGTGTAGTTTACTCAGCACAAAAATGGTAAAACTAGCCAGGAGATGCTAAGCATGATTTTTAACTAGAGCAAAACTCAGTAACTGCAGCTCAATATTTATAGGCAGTAACACAGAACTAAAATGAGACTTCAAAAATAAATATAGATTTTTCTAAGTATAATAAAAATATATGATGAATTAAGTTATTTAAACAAGCATAAAACATGGTATATAGAAAATGATCTCTAATAAATCTGAAATTTATGGATTAACAAGTATTCAGCTACACATGCATGCAGTAAAAATTACAGAGCAAGATCATGTATATGCTTTCCAGCATTAATTCAGGAAAGTCAACAACAGATTAGAGAATCTTGATTGTTCCAACATGATAACTGTTTTGGTTGGGTGCCATATTTTTACTTTGAGCTTAATATTCCATTAGTGATAAAATATTCAAAAATCAAATTCATTTGTTGAGTAGAACTTCCTGAACATGCATATGTCGATTTTCTTATTCTTTTTCTTAGATTAAATTTGGTAGAGTTTCTACATATTTGACTGTTACAAAACATGTAGATATTGTTACAAGGATTCCAGATCAGTTGAGTTTATATTTTTACCATTTTTCTGTGATTTATTTTGCATTTTTGAAGTTCACTGCCATACACTAGAATTTTTGCAGACACACCCTTAAGCGAAAAAAGAAATTGCAACCGGACCCTTCGCCGGCCTTCTCCGCCGTGGCATCTTGCCGGTGGTGTTCTGCTAAGCAGGGTTTACCAGGGCTGCCACGGGGAGGCGCGTGGGAGAGTAGAGATCGAGGAACACCTACCCTTGAAGCCGTTCGGGTGGAAGAAGGACGGAGGTGAGCTCGCCGGCGCTAATGGCGGAGAAGAGGTTCGGGTCGCAGGCGTTGTAGGCGGAGGAGGGCTCGGGGTGGAGCAACATGGCGCGCACGAGCACCGCGAGAGCATGAGGATGCACCTGGGGTAGCTGTCGTGCTCGGTCTCCCTCTGGGCTGGCCGGTCCGCGGTGAGCCCGAGCTCGCCGGCGGCGGCGCAGAAGGGGGACAGCGTCGGGAAAAGGACTGGGTTCGATTCCGCGCGCGTGGAGTTCAAATGGAGGGTGGAGAAGCTGCTGGGGTGGATGGATGGAGCAATGCAGGGCTGTGGTGGCCGGTCCACGCGAGCTAGATCTCGCCGGCCATGGCGGACGATGGGAGGAGGAAGAAGGAAGGGAAGGTCGCGCGACGGCGGGGCTCTGGGGGCATTTTTAGGCCAGGGAGCACCTGGGCGAGTGGAGTGGTGTCTGGGGGAGGCTGATTCGGTCCGGGGTGGCTCGACGGCGAGCGGGCGGAGCGGCCAGCGGCGCTGCGCATGGCGGGGCGGCGTGACGGCTTGGGAGAGTGTCTGGGACGCGTGTGCGCCTGGGGAGGTGCCAAGGGGCGGGCCAGGTGGCGCTTGAGGGGTTCCCCGGGTCCATTTGGCCGCGAGCGCGCCGTGGACGAGGTCCTCCGGCGGCGTACGGCGGGCGGCGGCGAAACAGAGCACCGGGAGGAGAGAGAGATGGAGGTGATGGCCTTTCTGTGATTTCTGAAAATCCAGGGACCTCTCGGTAATCTAAAAATATCTCCTATTTAGAGGGCTCGAATGAAAAAGTGTTGAATACCAATTTTGCATAACTTTTCAAGATCTACAACTTTTGTGTTATGCAAATTTTAATTTGAAACTCACATTTTGAACTATTTGTAAATTTTCAAACTTGCGCAAAAAAGGGCTTTGGTTTTATTCAGTTTTTGATTTGTTTTTGGCTGAAGTTCAATTGAGCACATGTCAATTGAAGTACCTCTCATGAGCCAACTAAAATTTTGTGCACATTTTTGAATTGAAAATTTGAGTAGATTTTCACTCCTTTTTCTTTCTCCTTTAATTTCTTTTGTATACTTTAACTTTTATTTGACCCCTTCTCTTTGAATTAATTTCCCACATTTTTCTTTGAAGTTCAAATAGGGTACAGTGATTGTCTTTAAGAGTACTGACACCTGAGGTGTCACAGAAAGGGTGTCCTAGTGTCGTCCAGGTTCGGCCACAACGGACCATGCTCACCAGAGCAGAAGGGAGGCCAGGGTCACTGGTTTCTGTGCGATGACGAGGCGGTGCGGGGGATGTCAAGGCTGTGCAGGGAGACCAGCTACGTCGGTGTAGCCGTTCGAGCGCAGGCGCGGCAAGGCTCATCGTCTGCTGTGGCGCTCCGCCTCCTTCTCCTCTTCCTCTGCTTCTTCCCCCTTTCTCCGAATCTGGCGGCAGTGCTAATGGAAACCCTAATTGGGCTCTAGGGATCGACAGCGGTGGCTCCAGGGGTTTTATAGGTGGTTGCTCGGACTCCGGCGGGCCCGGACACCGATGCAGCGACGTGGATGGGACGGGGGCACATGAAGGGGTACGTGTCGAGCATCGGGCCACTCCGTGTCTAGGGTTTTTTGGGCTCGAACATGAGTAGTTGCCGACCGGGGGTGCAGACAGGCATCAGCAGGGCAGGGCAGTGGCAGGCGGTGTACGCAACTGGCGAAAAGGCGAGTGCGGAGGCGAGAACGGGCAAACAACGCGGCGCGGTGGAGAAAGAAGAAAGGGGCACAGTGCCCCCTGGCAGGTGGGCTCCACCTGCCAGTCTCACGTGGCGGCGAGCAGGTGTGCGCGGGTGCAAGCAGGCCGAGCGGCGGATAGCGCGACAGTTTGGGCCACGCGGCGTGCTCACGTGCATGGGCACGTGCGTGCACGAAGTGTGCCGGGGATGGGGGTGAGTCGGGCTGGCGAGGGTTAGCGGGCCAAGCCATTTCGGGGTTTTGGGCTAGTCGGGTTAGTAGGTTTAGGCCCGAATCGAGCTAGGGGTTTTAGGTTAGACTTTGTATTCAATTTGAATCCCCAATTCAAATTAAATACCGCAGAAACTCAAACAAAAATCTTCCCAATAAATTTAAACAATGGAGAGGCATAAGTCCAAATAAGATTTCAAATATTTTTCACACTAGTATTTTACTTCTTATAGTTATTGTGATTTTATTTGCACTAGGAGAAGAGAGATAGAGTTAATACTTAAATTATCCTATTTTATTTGCACTCCACTCAATTTTTTTTAAAATCCATATTTTTGCAACTACAAATATTCTATGAATTTACAAGATGTTATAGGGATTATAATGGACTTCCAGGTCATAATCTTTGATTAATTCCAGCCATCGCCATTGTCGCATATTCAGATCACTCTGAGTGAAAATGTATTTGAGACTCTTGTGGTCAGTATAGATATTGCAATGAGTACCCATAAGATAGTGTCTCCAAATCTTGAGAGCATGAATAACCACTGCTTGCTCAAGATCATGGGTCGGATAATTGAGTTCATGCGGTCGAAGAGCTCGGCAAGCATAAGAAATAACTCTATTATCTTGCATAAGAACACAACCACGACCAGTGCCCAATGTGTACAATAAACATCGTAGGATTTACTGTTGTTGGGTTGAGGTAATATTGTGTTGTGGTCAGATGTACTCTTAAGGTATGGAAAGCTTCATCGCACTTTGCATCCCAATTAAATTTCACACCTTTCTTCAACAATTCTGCCATTGGTTTCACAATCCTGGAGAAATCTAGAATAAAGCAACGCTAGTAATCGGCTAAACCAAGGAAACTGCGAATTTGATGAACGGAGGTGGGAGGTTTCCAGTCCATCACTGCCTGAACTTTGCTGGGATCCATTGATATGCTTTCACTGGAGATAGTGTGACCTAGAAATTTCGCACTGTCCAACCAGAATTCACATTTCGAGAATTTGGCATATAGCTAATGGTCCCTAAGTGTTGACGGCCATTATACGCTCATTTTGGCCGCCAACCATTTCCATTAATGAGGGAACTTGAAGAAGTTTTGATATAAAGTTCTATTTAAACTGATGAGTTCCACGAGTTTTGTGCCCCACCATGTTTTGCAAGAAATATAGGTAAAATGGTGCACAAATACAATTATTGGTGAAGTAGCAGGTGAGGCCATACAAATGAAAGTTCATTCAGACGTATCGGTACAAATGATACTTGGACATGGTACAAAAGTTCATCAAATCACATATTTTACAGTACCATGTCCAATATCTCATCGAGTTGATCAAAATGGACACTTGGATCACCCAATTCGGAGTCCGGATGGAAAAATTACGCCTCCAGGAAAATCACCGACGCGGCCCTGTCAGGCCGGTCGACCTGGACAAGGCCGGCCTGCCTGGCACCTCCACAAATGACCCTCCACTCTTCCTTAGAGCCTTGGGGACTCACAAATGGACCCCCAAACACTTGGAGGCAAGCCAAAAGTGAAAGTAAGACCGAAAGGCCTCATATGCCCCTCCAATGGGCTCCCGAAATGGCCGTTCGATGTTGGGCTGATCATCCAAGGTTGGACCTACACCTACATACAAAGAAACACAAAGAGAATCAATGCCAACCGTTGGATAAAGCTTAAGACAAGTGGAGGGATGGATGAGCTTGACACATGGATCAAAGGGCCCACCTTTCGCATGGATAACGTCCAACCGACGTGAAATCGCCTTGGAAGAGCAACACCACACCGTCCATCACACAATGGCAGTTGATCCGATGCCTGGGGAGAAAATCCCAGGCCAGCTGGCTTCACTTTTCGGCTGATCGGACCGAATCAAGTTGGCGGTTAGTCCAACCGACATTGCAAGGAGGAATATTGAGCATTTGATCAAAAGTCGGTGGATCAAGTGGCCGGCCGGCCTATGGGAGGCCGACCAGCCTGACATTTTCACACCACGTGCTCATCCTTCATGTGGAAGCTACACAACTGATGTACCTGCGTACAAGCCACGCATTGGCTCAAGTACTGACCTCCAAAGCACTATAAATAGTAGCCCTCACCTCACTTCCAAAGCACGGAGAATTGAAGCAAGTCTAAGGAGAAGCGTAGCACTCCACATATCTTAGAAAATAGGGAGAGAGGTGAGGTGAGAGTCCGGAGAGGAGCCGGAGTGTCGGCCCCTCTCCAACTTTGTGCCTTGGAGGAATGAAGCTCCGGTTTGAGTAATTTCCTCTTCTTTCGTCAGTAATATTGCTTTTTCTCCTTTACTCTATTAGTACTTGAATACTTGGTCTTTCTAGTTGTGGGATCCCTTGTCTACGTGGGTAGCAAGTTCTATCTATTTGGGGTTTCTTCTTGCCTTAACGTGAGGCATAAGTCAGTGACTTGATAGTGTAGGCACGGTGCCTAGGCTTGATAGTTACCTTGGGTTGTGTTCCACCCCATGGAACCGCAGTGGTAGGCGGCAGGTGGTGACAGCCCTGTCCGTCCTTCGTAGTCCACCATGTGTTGGGTGTTTTTATAGCAAAAGTTGCAGGTTGCCGTTGGACTCCCCTCTCATCCCTTTCTGAAGTCCTTCCTCTTCCAACCGCCGAAGCAACTAGAGTACAAGTCAAGTATTCATGATAGGAGTAGTTAGCAAGACAACGTTAGACCTCCTCTGCCTATCTTATCTGGACCTCTTCACTCCCATCATATCCCTTGGATAAACAAGAGTCAGTACTAGTACACTTCTTTTTCCTCGAGGATTCGATACCCTGGAATACTCCAAGGTGAGTCTAAGGACCGCCAACAAGCTTTCTGGCACTGTTGCCGGGGAAAGGTAGCTGTACTTGTATCGATTCAAGTTTATCGTTATATCATCCACCTTTACCATGGAGTCCATTACCCTTCGTGACTTCTCGGCTCCAAGCCGTAGTAGTCATCGAGAGGTTCCACCTTCATGCCATCCCATCCTTACACTAGGCTATGAGATCCCCACTAGTCTCGTAGCCATGGTTCGATCACAATGTTTTTCGGGGCGCAGGGATGAAAATCCCTACACTCACCTATGTGAATTCGAGCAGAACTACTCTATCATCTCAATACCAGGCATGCACAACGAAACCATCAAATGGAAGCTTTTTCCATTCTCTTTGACTGGTCCTGCCAAAGATTGGTACTCCATAACCCTAGGAAGTGTAGAGGGCGATTGGAATGTTCTAAAAGAGAAGTTTTGTCTCTTCTACTTCCATTTAAGGAAGATCATTGCCCTTCGTATGGAAGCTATCTCTTTTGAACAACGAGAGGAAGAATCACTAGGAGCAGCATGGTCTCGTTATACTGAGCTAATTTCTTCAGGGCCAGACTTGGGTATACCAGAGGCTATACACTTACAACATTTTGCCTATGGCCTTAGAACAAATAGTGCAACCTTTTTAGACAAGGCCTTCGAGGGGTCCTTCTTGCACAAAACCGTAAGCAAAGGAAATTCCATCCTTGATAGGATCCTCAGGAATACCGAGTGTACTGGAATATACGAAGTTCTGCCTAAAGAATCTCAAGATCCCGCTGATAGAGCAAAAACTTTTGTTCAATCTCCAACATCTTGCCCACAAAAGATTGCCAAACCAGAACCTCCCACCTCAGATCCTAAACCCTTCAGCAAAGATCATCGACCTTTCTTCTTTCCCATGTTTGACGACGATGAATCGACAGTGGATGATTATGTCTCATCATCATCAAGAGAAGAAAGTGATGCTTATGGAGAATCTGAGGTAGCGACTCCCGATCCTTATGAAGAATCATTGCCCAACACTGATCAAGGAAAGGAGGATTCACCATTCCACAACGTGGAGTTCCAATTCTCAGAGGACAAGTTTGAATTTTCTGATGAGGAGTTTGTGGCAGAACCACCCAAAAGACTGGGCCCGGGTGCTCTGATCTTCGCTGCTAAGCAACTCTGACCCAAAATGGCACGCACCGGTAGTTCCTCGAGTGAAGCCTCGATTAAATCCATGCTTTCCAAGATCAAACAGACAACACCCACATGAAGGTGAGCCCAGAGATTACAACATAGATCATTTCTTACATCTTAAAGTTGCAGCGGAATTTAATTATTACAAAACAGTTCTGAAAATAAGACAAGTACTACAGAGGTATTATCTACAATAGTTCATCAGAGTATCATTATTTGCAATGGAAGTATAAAAATATGAAACATCAATCTGAAGAGTCAGTGTTGGTCGGGGAAACAACCCACTCCACAGACCAACCCGGAGGTAAAGCAATTACACCCGCAAACACATCTTCAAAAGTAATACCTGAAAACAAAGCCACAAGCAAGGCTGAGTATACTAATACTCAACAAGGCTTACCCGTCTCTGGATATACCTTAGTCCGTTATCTAGACATGCAAGGTTTTTTTTGCTGGAGGGGTTTGTTTTGCCGAAAAAGCGACTAAGTGTAGGTCCTTATTTTCATATTTTAGCTTTTCCATATTCTAGTTCACTTAAGCATTCTAGATAAGAAACTATCTCTAAACAAGCATGGTAGTGAAAACATTAATCATACAATAGTATTCATCATCATCATATTCCACTTGTTACTCTATGTGGCAAAAGTGTTAAGCAGTCCCAAACCGTGGGAAGCGGACGATTCGAATCGAGTTTCTTAACCTGGCCAGGTGTTGACGGCCATTATTTCCCATTATGACCGTCAACTTCTCGGGATTAAATTGAGCTTCACACTATGTTCCATACATATTTTGCTTATTACTAACAAGTGCAACAAGTTTTGGATGAGTTATGGCAGGAACTAATCTACCAAAAATCATGAAAAATGGGCCAAAACCCAGGCCGACCGGCCTCCCCTAGGCCGGCCGACCTGGCACCTCTACACACTGTACTATGTCTTTGATCCAGGAATGAAGTGACACGCTCACATTACCTCTAAACCATGGATTGCAAGTTGGTTTGATCAAATGGACCGAAAGGCCTAGCACATGGATTGAAAGGCCCACCTGCACCACTTACCGAGATCTTTTGGGCCGGAACACCACTATGGACTTCATACACCCTTGGATCAAGATGTCGGTGAAATGGGAGGCCGAGACGTGATGAACCCAGGCCGGCCGGCCTAGGGGATGCCGGCCGGCCTACAATTTTTAGCGTTGAAGAAACGCATCCCACACCGTCATCTAGAGAAGATCAAGAGCGTCCACGAGAAGGTCGGCGCCAAACAGCAAAAATCCTCGGCCGGCCTTTGACATTTATCAATATAAGTTATCTTCTTCATCTTTTCGAGTCAGCTTTACATTCCGCATTTATTTACCTCTCCAAGTTATCTTACTTGTGTGCGGAAGTAATTTCTCTAGCTTAGGCTTTGTACCTATCTTGTTTATCGGGATCTTACCTTATGGGTTTTCTCGCCCGGACTAGGGAGGCTCAAGTTAGTTCCCTAGGTTGCTTGCCACAAGGGAAATCCTAACACCAAGAGTAGATGTGGTGTCTGAGCACAGTGTTAGCTAGAAAGTGTGTTCCACCCCATGGTACCTTTGTGGTAGGCGGCAGGTGGTGACAGCCCTGTCCGTCCCTTGTAGTCCACCACGTTCGGGTGTTTTCATAGCAGTAGTTGCAGGTTGCCATTGGACTCCCCTCTCATTCCTTTCTAAAGTCCTTCCTCTTCCAGCCGCCGAAGTAAGCTCTAGGTTCCCGATAACTAGTTAGAAGCAAAGGTTTAGTCTAGAGAGGCTAGCTCGATAGTTTAGAAGTGTTTTTGGAGTCTTTCTCGCTCGTTGTCCTCCCAGCTGCTTAACTCTGTAAGGAGTAGAGTCTCCTGTGTCAGACGGTCATCGTTGGCCATTATCTTATCTATCATATCAGGATTACCCCCACTAAGTTAGTCGGATGATATCCCTAGTAAAGTTTGTCATTCGATTCTTCGTTACTCTTTATCCATAGTGCTTCCCTAAGGAAATATACAATACCATGGAATACTCCAAGGTGAAGTGCTACAACGGTGATTCTGTGCGCTTGCGAAATCTATATTCTATTGAGCGTAAGAAACGCCAACACTAGGGAAACCTAACACACACGTATGAGGCACTACGCCACTCACACAACTTTTCCCCTTTCTTCTCGTGTTGCGGGACAGGCCCACCGCCCTCGACTACAGAGCGTACTCTGCACCCGCGCATTAGCTAGATGGAACAGAAGTAAAGACGGTGGGGAGGTATGTCCCACTCCACGGTCCGATCAGGTATTTAAGCTTACCGATTACCATATTTCTCGGCATGTGGTTAGTACGTTCAAATGCTTAACAAGGCTACCACACACTGCGGCCTTAGTATCTTTTCACTAAACAAATAGGGTCTCAACCAGAAACATAATACCCTGACCCCGCCCGTATGCCTTATAGTTTTTGCAATATGTGGTAAAGCAGTCAAAACCTATAATCTCGCGAGTGGCAGGAAACCACTCGACTTTTACTGGTCCTAATTAGCAGGGCATCTAGTCGAGTTAAACCAGGTAAACAATACATAGGAACCTAGGATCATGCATCTAAGGTTTCATCCAACTCCTGAAAACATAAATGCGCAAATAAATACAGTACAACATAGATGAATATATAGGCGAAAATAATAGGATTAAATGCATCGGGGGCTTGCCTTTCTGAGCAAATTTAACCTTGGGCTCTTCCGAACATTGGTCCGGGTTTTGATTCAATTCAATTAAATTCAAGTCAGTTAGATTCAGCTGAGACTCCTAGGGCTCATTCTCGTTCGCAGACACCAACTCATAAATACCCTCGTATAGATGATCAGAATCTATATGAATGCAAAAGTGCTCTTTGTTACAACATGATACAATTTACGTTCATTTCCTTCACGATAAAATTGTAGTACAATAAAAGTGTTACTTAGATTATGTACTTGTTTAACTTGTTTTACTGGGCAGTCATTTATAGAGTAGTTCATATCTTCACTTTACTTCATAAAATGAACTAGGTGGCGGTTTTTATTTTCTACTCATTATGCATATGGGTATTTGACAATTTCATTCCATAAGAACAGTTTTTGGTGCTATAAATTTTACACAAGGTAGTATTATAAGCATGAACCAGTAGTAAAAATTTCAGCCACAAATAGTAAAGCATCTAGGCATGAAAAATCATTTAAACAGAGCAAGTGCATAACATGATAAATTTGTATAGAAAGTTTTACAGCATATCTGGGGTTCAAATTTTTACAGGAGACTCTATTCATGTTATACTCTCTAGTGTAATTGTTTCAGATTTTAATCCGGTAGACAAGAGGATAAATAAATTGGATAACTTAAACATGAACATATCAAGATTTATTTCTACAGAACAAAATATGACAGTAGTAGTTCTCAAAATTTTACACAGTGTTCGAGATATGTTAGTGAGCATATTGTAAATTTTCATAATTTTTCTATGCAAAATACAGAAGCAATAATTTATCCAAACTAAATCTATATTTATTAAGATCTAATTATACAGAGAGTTGCAGAGTGTGTCTGGTTCTCAAAATTTTATCAGAGCCTACACTAAGCGTTAACATGATACTCAGCATTTATCTCCTGCTATAAAACCAGCATAGTATTTACTCATTTAAACACAAGCATAAACATTCAGAATAGATTCTGTTAAGTAATAACTCCTAAAATTTTTGTGGAGCATCTACACAACTAGGATATGATTTTGTTCAACTTTCATCTACAAACATGCAGTATTAAGACCAGTGCAAAATAAACAAACTAGACAAGATGATATCATGAGCAAATAATATCCCTGGTGCTACAAGGTTTTTGGCTCTCAAAGTTAGCAGGTAAGTTTGACCCCTCAAAACTAAGCAATGGTAAAATTTTCAGATTTTTCCAGATGCAACAACTATTTATCATGATATAGTGTTATTTCTAAGGATTAAATCACAGAGCTAGTTACACAGATCTAAAAATGTTCAAACCTGGATAGTTGTGTTCACATAGTATGCTAAGCACACAGAAAAAGTTTCACCCACAGATTTGTAGGGCAACAACCAGAACAAAAATACAAATGTTTATCCTAGATCTAGCAAAGGCTAGGTTTTCATCTAGCTACATACGTGATCTGGAGCTCACAATTTTACACCAAGCTAGACATAGCACACAGTATTTACCAGCCAAATATCATCAACAGATACTGAGTGGAACTCCTAGAATAATTATGTGCCATTTAAAATAACTTTAATCATGGATTAATATAGAAGAAAAATCTGAACATGTGACTGTAACAAAATTTGTAGGTCTTGTTCTAAGGATTTCAGAAAAATTTAGTGTGCATTTTTATGATTGTCTATGATTTTATATGCATTTTACAAGTTTGCAGCTTTTAGATCTAAAACTTGAAACACATATTTACTGTCAGGCCCTCGATTCTATCATTTAAGTCCTTTTGGTTCGCAATAGGTCCTTGGCTGGACTTAGAAAACAGAGGAGGGGTACAGGGCGACGGCCGGCCAAAATCCGGCGATTCCGGTCGCCAGCGGCGAGGGCCTCTTGGGGGAAACTAAAGAGGGGATCGAGGTCTACCTGTGGGTGGTCTTGGGACACGAGGAGAAGGCCGGGAAGAGGCCTGCCGGCGTGGAGCAAATCTCCGGCGAGGGTGGCGCACGACGGTGGTGGTCTCCGGCGATTGTATACGGTGGAGAGGGGGTCGGCGAGCTGCGCCACGGCGAGAGGAAGCTCGCTGCGGCGTTAGCTCGGGCAGAGGAGGGTTGGGAGAGGGGGCTCCGCATCGAGGTCCTAGGAGGCGGCGGTGGTTCTGGGTGACTCCGGCGGGGCTGGGAAGGGTGCGGCCGGCTTGGGAGCTTCAGTGGAGGCTTGGGAAGGTGGTGGTGAGATTCAATCGAGCAATGGGGAGCGGAGGGGCGGTGCCACGGCGAACTTGAGCTCGCCGGCGCTAATGGCAATGGCAGGGCGGAGAGGAAACCGACGGCTCAAGCGACACGGCAGCCCTAGGTCTCTATTTATAGTGCAGTTGGCTTCGTGGTTAAGGGTTCGCGTACTGGGGAAGGGCTATTCGGACTGGAGGCGCTCGACGGCGAGGTGGCGGTGTCGGGGTGTCATCCTGGACGCGTGCCGCGTGGGGGAGAGTCCAGGTTTGGGCGGTTTTGCAAAACCGTGGGTTTGCCGGGTCCACTTGGCCGAGCCAGGGGGCGGGCACGCCATCCAGCCGGCGCCGGCGATGGCGTACGGCCGTCTTGAGCATACAGAGAGGGAAAGGAGAGAGAGACACAGGGGATGGAAAAACCGTAAATAGATTGAAGTTCAAAATCAATTCTGTAAACTCAATTTTTCTCCCTCTTAATGGCCTCGAACAAAAAACTTTTGAATACTATTTTTGTTCAGTTTTTCGAGATCTACAGCTTTTGTTTCAGGCACTTTTTCATTTGAGCAACAGTTTGTGAGTTATTTTAAAAGGTTCAAACGCTCCTCGATAGGATTGATTTTATTTATTTATTTGGGTTGATTTTGGGTCCACTTCCAGTTAAGCACATGTGACTAAGTGTACCAAATTTTTGTGTACAACATTCTTGTGAGATGATTTGGTCATGAAATATAGTTAGAACCTTCTTTATTTGCTATCCCAAGATGAAACCACTATTTGAATTTGAATTTCATTTGTATGTTGCGGCCATTAATAATTGTTTGTCCTCTCATTAATTCAACCGATTGCTCTAGTGCTTATTAATGACTTTTAAACACATAGGATATCACAGCCTATCCCCTTAAAAAGAAGGGAAAATTTGATCCAACTGACCCTAAAAAGAATCTCATCCCAAGATTTGAATAGGTAAACAGAGATTGGGATGGAGGTACTTGAGGTAGAACCAAGGAAACCGGGATATTGTTGATTGAGAAAGCTTTCAGTCTCCCAGGTGGCTTCTTCTTCAGTGTGATGATTCCACTGAATTTTGTACATTTTAACCACCTTCCGACGAGTAACTCTTCCTTTTTAATCAAGGATTCGGAGAGGTTGTTCCACGTATGAAAGATCCAGTTCCACGAGAATTTCTTGTTGGTCAATTATTTCTGTAGGAACTCTGACACACTTCTTGAGCTGAGATATATGAAATACATCATGGACTGCGGCAAGTTGCAAAGGAAGTCGCAGTCGATAAGCTACTGGTCCACATTCTGCGATGATCTCATAAGGTCAGATGTAACGAGGAGCTAATTTTCCTTTGATTCCAAAGCGATGAACACCTTTAGTTGGTGAGACTCGTAGATAGACATGGTCACCAACTTTGAATCTTAAGGGCTTCCTCCTTTTATCAAAATAGCTCTTCTGCCTTGACTGAGCTGCCCTCAGATTTTCTTGTATTAATTTCACCTTCTCTTCGGCTTCAACCACTAACTCTGGTCCAAATATTTTGCGCTCTCCAGTCTGTGACCAGCTCAAAGGAGTTCGACACTGTCGACCATACAAAGCCTCAAAGGGTGCCATTTTCAGACTGGCTTGATAGCTGTTATTATATGAAAACTCTTCCAGCGGTAAACATTTGTCCCAATTCTTGTCATAATGGATGACACATGCTCTGAGCATATCTTCCAGAATTTGGTTTACCCTTTCTATTTGACCGTCAGCTGCGGATGATAAGCAGAACTTCAGATTAATTTGGTTCCGAGAGATTCCTGGAGCTGTACCCAAAAACGTGCTACAAATTGAGTACCACAATCAGAAATAATCGTCTTTGGTACACCATGCAGGCAGACGATGCGATCAAGATAAATCTCCGCATATTTGTTGGCCTTATAGGTGGTGTGCATTGGAATGAAATGGGCTGTTTTTGTGAGTCGATCAACAATGACCCAAATAGAATCATGCTTCTGTGAAGTATTGGATAAGCCCACAATGAAATCCATACTGATGTCCTCCCATTTCTAGGATGGAATAGGCAGAGGTTGGAGAGTTCCAGCAACTTTCAAATGACTGGCTTTCATCCTCTGACAGGTGTCACATTCTGCAACATATTTAGCAATTTCTCTCTTCATTCGGGTCCACCAAAAATTTTGCCGAAGATCTTGGTACATTTTGGTGCTACCCGGATGCATTGAGAATTTAGAGAGATGTGCTTCGTCAAGAATTTGCTTCCGGAGTTCGTGATTTTTTGGGACGACTAAGCGACTTTCAAACCATAAAACTCCCTTATGGTCCAGACGAAAATATTTATATTTTCCTTCTCCTTCTGCCAATTTTTGTTTGATGATTCCAACACCTTTATCATGTAGCTGTGCCATGATGACTTGGTCAAAATGTGTTGGTTCAACATAAATGTGATTCAGAGATCCCAAAGGAATAAAGGGAAGACTAATGCTTGCTGAACGTAGAAAGAATAATGTGATTCCAATTTCAGTTTTTGCATTTCAGCACATAAGGTCTGATTGTAAGATTCGACTGAAAGGCAGTTGCAATGGACTTTGCGGCTGAGTGCGTCTGCTACAACATTGGCTTTGCCCAGATGATAATGAACTTCTAGGTCATAATCTTTGATTAATTCCAGCCATCTTCTTTGTCTCATGTTCAGATCGCTCTGAGTGAAAATATATTTGAGACTCTTATGGTCAGTGTAAATATTGCAATGAGTGCCCATAAAATAGTGTCTCCAAATCTTGAGAGCATGAATAACCACTACTAGCTCAAGATCATGAATTGGATAATTAAGTTCATGAGGTCGAAGAGATCGGGAAGCATAAGCGATAACCCGATTTTCTTGCATAGGGACACAGCCAAGACCAGTACCAGATGCGTCGCAATAAACATCGAATGGCTTGCTGTTGTCTGGCTGAGCTAATACTGGGGCTGTAGTCAAATGTTGCCTTAATGTGTGGAAAGCTCTTTTACATTTCTCGTCCCACACAAATTTTACTCATTTCTTCAGCAGATCCGTCATAGGCTTAGCTATTCTGGAGAAGTCCGAAATAAAGCGGCGATAATATCCAGTTAAACCGAGAAAACTGCGAATTTGATGAACGGAGGTAGGAGGTTTCCAATCCATCACCTCTTGTATTTTGCTGGGGTCAATTGAGATGCCTTCACTGGAGATAGTGTGACCCAAAAATTTCATAGTATCTAGCCAGAATTCGCATTTAGAGAATTTAGCATATAATTTATGGTCCCGGAGGCGTTGAAGAACGACTCGCAAGTGCTGCTCATGTTCTGCCTCATCTTTGGAATAGATCAATATATCATCGATGAAAACCAAGGCGAACTTATCAAGTTCTGGCATGAAAACCGAGTTCATGAGATACATGAAGTAGGCAGGAGCATTTGTGAGACCGAACGACATGACCAAATATTCATAAAGCCCATATCTTGTCGAGAAAGCGGTCTTCGGAATATCACAGGTTCTGATCTTGATTTGATGATAACAAGAATGAAGATCAATCTTTGAGAAAATTTTAGCTCCAGCCAATTGATCAAAGAGAACATCAATGCGGGGAAGCGGATATTTATTCTTGATTGTCACCGCATTGAGAGGCCGGTAATCAACACACAACCTCAAACTATCATCCTTTTTCTTAACAAAGAGAGCTGTGCAACCCCAAGGTGAAGCACTCGGGCGAATAAAACCTTTGAGCAACAATTCTTGCAACTAAATTTTCAGCTTTGCCAGCTCTTTGGGCGGCATTCGGTATGGCCTTTTTGAGATCGGTGAGGTACCGAGCTGCAATTCAATAATAAATTCGATATCCCGATCTGGTCGCATGCCTGGTAAGTCATCCGGAAAAACGTTGGCATACTCGCATACGACAGGAATATTCTCTAACTTGGATTCGAGCAAGGCGAAGGCACAAGAATTTAGGCAATCTCGAAAGCAAGTAGAGAGTGGTGGTTCCATATTTTGGTGAATCTATTTCAACTGCTCTTGATGAAACATCAAGTATGACCTGATGTTGAGTCATCCAATCCATCCCCAAGATAATATCCATGCCATCGAGTAGTAACAGAATAAGATCCATTTTGATGATTACACAGTTGGTATTTCTTAACTCTTACAGAGAAGTCCGCAAGCGCACGGAAATACCGTTGTAGCACTTCACCTGGGAGTATTCAGGGTATCATATTTTTTTATGAGGAACGTGTGTGTAATTGTCTTCAAACTAGATTACCCTGAAGAAGATAAGAGATAGAGAGACCTTAGGATAGTGTGGTTCTGATCTAAAGATGGGTTCAAGAGAAGATACACTATTGTTTTCACTCACTCATTTCAGGCACCGGTCTGACACTGGTCTGCTAGGGACCTCCAGTATCGCCCTATGTCGTACCCAGGCGGGGGGGGGGGGGGAGTGCACTAACCACGCAGACTATCTCCGTAGCGGACGGACAGGGCTATCACCACCTGCTGTCTACCCCACAATACCAGCTGAGCACGAGACAAACAAAGGTAATCTAAGGCCCAGACACCATGCCTATGCCTTCGACTACTACTCTAGAGTTGTGCAGGGTTATCCCGTCTTTATCAGGGGCCCTCTTCTAGTGTATCCGCTACGAGAACGAACGACGAACCCGTGAACGAATGAGAACAAAAGAATAACTTTACTAGAACTCACCAAATAGAAGAACCCGGATATGTACTCCAAATCTACAGTATCCGTAGAGGTACAAGGCCGAAGAGACCCCGACAAGTCCGGCTCTTCTCCATACTTCTTCCTCACACACTCCCTAGGCTAATGATACAAAGAGGTGGAGGCTCTCTACTCTTCTCCTTCACATATGAAATGGTGTGTCTTGTGAGAGGTGGAGGGAGGCCCCTTTTATAGTCTTCAGGGTCGGTTCCCGCCAAATGCATATATGGAAGGTGATCAGGAGGAGTAGGGGGCACACCACATCGAAGTGCATCTGGACGAGATGCTGGCCAGGTTCGGCCTACCCAGAGGGTCGGCCGACCCCACCTGGCAGCAGCTCATCCTTATCTTCCTCAGAGAGTCTGATCTGTGGGCCCTTGTCAAGATCCCGTAGTGCATTTACCTTGGTTCCCCCGTTTGCTCTGACATGTGGGCCCTCCTTGTAAGTGACACGTCTTAGTGTTGATCTTTTTGTGCATTCTTCCTCGTGTTCACTCGTGTTTTCCCCCTTTTACAGATGTGGGTGCCTGCAGATGACAATTCACCAAAACTCATGGAAATGATTAGTCATAAGCCCTATATCTAAGTTTGGTGATTATTTTCGATAAAAAGCTGCAGGAGTTGACGGTCGAAAACGACACTTAAGGACCATCAACAACACCCCCACACTTAGTCCTTTTCTCGTCCTCGAGTAAAGTTTGAAGGACCAAGGTGGATGCTACTCCTTGAATTCAACCTGCGTACAAGTTATTCCAAGCTTCTTCTCACCCTTGTAAATTTTTGTCTGGCTATCATACAATCTAGGGTGATTGAACAAAGGAACGACTCAGAATTCAGGCTCCTGGCTTTTCCTGCTTAGCACCTGGATGTTTTATTTTGAAAACAAAAAGATAGCTTTGCTCCTCAAATTACTCTCTGAATCTCTCTCTCTCTTTAATATATATCCTCACCAAGGCAAAGATGCTGTCGTCCCTCTCCTATCATCTATTCAGGCTTATGTGGGGCTCTGGGTTGGAGTGGAGAGGCATGATTGCCTTGCTTGTATTGCTAAGTCAAAAAACAAGATCCGAGAAGAAACGAGTCATACAGTCTGATCAAGATGTGCAAGTGTTCAAACTATTTTTGGTGATTTATGGATGAACTCTTCTGCCTGACTCTTTCTCTCTTTGTTATTTTCAACCGTGTGCCATCCACATTTTTTTATCATGCCTTTGCAAGCATGTGGCATACCTTCTTTGGGTATGCATCTTTTCTTTTCATTTTTTTAGAATAGCCCAAGTTGCTTTGGAGAGCAAGGTCATAGAGTTCGTATTTTTGTGGAGTGATGGATGTGACGACTATCTCCCAATGCGGAAGTATAGCATGTGTACGTGATCTTGATCAAGAGAGCATGACAAGTTTCTAACAGGGGTCGAAGAATTTGAGAAAGCTCAAAGCAAAGGTAAACAGCTTTTGGATGTTGAGCACGAAAGACTTTTCTTTGGCTTTGGTAGGAATTCATGATAATTTGAGGAGTCAAACTATATTTATTTTAGTTTTTGAAAAAGAAAACAAGTGCTTTTGCAAGGAAGAGCATGATGCCATCAAACCAAGTCATATCTCAGTGACCAATTACTTAGAAAGCATGGGGTCCCTATAGGAATTTATTCACAAGGTTAAAAAGAAAGCTAAGAATAAAATGCATGCAAGGTTTTATTCTTTGGAAGCATACGAAGTTTTTAATTTTTTCTGCGAAGAGATTTATCAAATTTAAATGAATGCAGGGAGGTTTAAGGATCTGGGGACGCAAACCAACGATCTGGAGCTGGATGGAGTCGAGTGGGCCCCACCTGGGGCCGACCGACCCCTGGATTTGGCCGCCCTTGAGGTGGGCCCTCTCGCCCTCCTCTTTCACATGCTTGTCGTGTCAGTTTTGTGTTGCGATTTCGTGGGGTGTGTCCCCCCACACTTGCTTTTGTGCCTGTACAAATTCTCAAGACAAAAATATGGCACAAAAAAGGGAACTCTGCCGGATTGGAATCCGGGGAGTTCAAACTTTATTAATTTGAAATGAAAAGGGCGCTTATTACATGATGCAAAGATAAACTTAAGAACTAAACATGAAAAGTAAACGCACCCTGTCCCTAGGTGGAGGTGACCACCTAAGCGATGTCCTTTCCCTTCTCCAAGCGTGAGACCCTGGAGCTAAGGCCACGGCGGAGGGTGTCAAAGTCGTCTTGACCGATTTCAACTCTAAGGACAACTCCGCCAGTTGGTCGCCCTGCTTCTGGTTCTCTTTCTTTAACGCAACTACAGTCTCAGAAGCTGGATGACCTTGGGCCCCTTTAGGACCTTCTCGTCCTCACTCTCATACTGCCCCCCAGGACATGTGATGGGAGGAGTTAGGTGCCTCTTCACCCTTTTAGGGGTGGATGCCACGGATTCGACCTCTCCCTTGTCCTTGGGGGAGAGTGCGGGGAAGAGACCTTACCATACCCCCCTCCGGGAGTCCGGACTCCTACGACCCTAAAGCACTTTGGAGAGTTGTCACTAACAGTGGTGAAAGAGGTGGTGCAATGGTGGCTAACTACATCGCCGCTTTTGTTCTTCACTGTGTAGGCGTGTTGCATTCCCTCCTCCATGGGCATCGGAGGCATCGGATCAGCGACGAGGTGAACGACGATGTCTTTTGGGCGAAGTTCGCCCGTCATCGGCCTTGGCGTAGTCCCAGGGCGCCCTCCCCTGCCCCTCTGGGCAGTGGACTTCTTTGACGGTGCGCCATGCCAAAGGGGAGGCCGAGGGGCCTCCTCCCTGGTTCAGCCGAACCAGGGGGTCGGCCGCCCCCTCCTTGGCGCCCCTTGGCGCCACCTTCTTCCCTGACACCGGCATGAACGCCAGTGGTGTCGTAGAAACTTGCATTGCCTCTTCTTCTACTACTAGGCTTGCTAGAACTTGATTGGCTGGAGACGGCTCGCCGTTGAGTCCGTACGTGGACTCGGACCCAACGAACGGGACGATCGACTTTTTGGCCATGGAAATGGTGCTTTGCAGGTAAGAAGAGGCTGAGGAAGGGTGGAGTGCTTGGACTTTGGGTGAATGAGGAGAAGGAGAGGAGAGGAGATGAATTTAAAGGGAAAAGAGGATCAAAATGATACCAAACCTTCCGAAGTTCAGTGCCTACACACAAGGAAACAAGAAAAGGGATGTTGGAGGGTTCAAATTCAAAGGCTCAGCACCAACGGCCACGAGGTGGGGCCGGCCGACCCCTAGGTTCGGCCGTCCCCCTCTGTGCTCGGCTGGGCCTCCGTTTCTTCGTGCGGGCTTCTAAGGTCATGGGCTAGGAGATCAGGGGGTGCATGGGCTTCATCTCTATGGAGAAGATGTGTAGAATCGAAATCTACTAATATAATTTCATCGAAAACTTCACCGGGCCGGGAAGGTTCATAAAAAAGTTTAAGCCGATGGCCATTTACCTTGAAGTACTCACCGTCATTGTCCTGGAGTGTGATTGCCCCGTGAGAAGATGTGTTGATGACGGTGTACGGGCCTTTCCATTTGCTGCGAAGTTTCCCTTCTCCGAAGAGTTTTACCCTGGAATTAAACATTAATACCTTGTCACCTGGCTTGAACTCCTTGGGCTTGATCCTCTTGTCGTGCCATCTTTTGGTACGGTCCTTGTATATCTTGGCACTATGGTACACCTTTTCTCTCCATTCCTCTAATTCTGCCAGCTACATTTGTCTATTCCTCCTAGCGAGCTTATAGTTTATGTTCCATTTCTTAATGGCCTAGTGGGCCCTGTGCTCAAGCTCAACTGGGAGATGGCACATTTTCCCATAGACCAGTTGATATGGTGACATGCCAATGGGGGTCTTATATGCTGTTCTGTATGCCCAAAGTGCATCAGGTAGCATGTTCTTCCATCCTTTACCCATCTCGTTCACCGTTTTCTGCAGAATATTCTTGATCTATTTGTTAGAAGTTTCTGCTTGACCACTGGTCTGAGGGTGGTAGGGTGTAGCAATGTTCTGTCTTGCGCCGAGTTCTTTTAGGAAGCGGCGGAAGGTCTTGTCAATGAAATAGGACCCCCCGTCACTTATAACCATCCTTGGTGTACCAAAACGAGGGAAGATGATTTCATGAAACATCTTCTGCGCATGCTTGGCGTCTGCAGCGCGGCAGGGTAATGCTTCCACCCACTTGGAGACATAGTCCACAGCAACCAGGATGTATTCACAATCATGGGACTTTAGAAATGGTCCCATGAAATCAATGCCCCAGACGTCAAACAGTTCAACTTGGAGATTGTATGTGAGGGGCATTGCATTGCGAGCAGTGATGCCTCCCTGCAGCTGACATCTTCGGCACCATCGAATAAATTCTCTAGTGTCTTCATACATTGTGGGCCAGAAGAAACCACTTCGCCATATTTTTGCTTGTGTTCTGAAAGCTCCAAAGTGGCCTCCATACGCTACAGTATGGCATTTTTCTATGATCTGTACCCCTTCTGCTGTAGGAACACATCTCCTCAACAATCCATTCGTACACACCCTGTATAGGTATGGTGGATCCCAAAGGTGACGTCTGCTCTCGAAGATCAGCTTTTTCTTGTTTTCCCCAGGTGGTATATAACCTGCAACCATGAAATTTACAATGTTTGCGTACCATGGGTTGGAGTCCGTCACCTTGAGCAGCATGTCGTCGCGTAAGAAGTCATTGATTGGTGATTCCTACAGGTTAGTAACTTGCATACGCGACAAATGATCGGCTACAGTATTCTCTACTCCCTTTTTATCTTTTATTTCAAGGTCAAACTCTTGGAGTAAGAGAATCCACCGAATCAAACGGGACTTAGCATCTTTCTTGGTGATCAAATATTTCAAAGCTGCATGGTCAGTATAAACAATAACCTTTGCTCCAACCAAGTAAGATCTAAACTTATCAATAGCAAAAACAACTGCGAGAAGCTCTTTTTCAGTAGTGGCATAATTTAACTGTGCTCCTGTCAGAGTTTTGCTAGCATAGGCAATTGCATGATGCTTCTTATCTTTGGTTTGGTCTAAGACTGCACCAACGGCATAGTCGCTAGAATCACACATTATGTCGAATGGAAGGCTCCAATCTAGGGGTTGAATGATTGGAGCTGAGATGAGTGCCTTTTTGTAACACCCTAATTTAAATTTCAGTATTCAATAATAAATTTAATTGGCTTTATTTATTTTTCTAAGGTTTATATGCTTAGTCTTGCATCTAACTTAATTTTCTTTCGCGAGTAATTAAAATCTTTCTAGGATTAAACTTGTTTGTGCATTCATGCTAGTGCATAAGTTTTATTTGGTTGAGTGCCTAGGGTTGAATTCAAATTTCTTTTGAATTCAAAATAGTTTGAGTAAGTTTGAAAAAGAAAGGAAAGGAAAACTAGAGAAATAGGAAAACCAAAACCAGCCCAAACCCAGAAATCAGCCCAACCCACGAGCTGGCCCAGACCCACTCCTTCCTCTCCCCGCACTCGGCCCATCTCCCTTCCAGACGGCCCAGCTCCCACGCAGAAGCCAGCGCTCGCCTCTTCCGCACCAGCAGCCCAGCTCGGTCCGCTCCCTCCCTTCCCCGGCCGGACCCGCATGCCAGCCAGCGCAGCCACGCGTGCCTCTGACCCTAATCCCGCGGTCCCACCTGACAGCCGTAGTGAGTCGCTCCCACCCGCGTCGCGCGCGGACGCGTCTCCCCGTGCAACCGGCCCCACCTGTCGGCGCCCGTTCACCTACACGCCGCTCGCGCGTCGCCCGCTCGCCAAAGCCAGCACCCGCAACCGTCCCCACCTGTCAGCGGCACTGGCCCAGCCCCGCACGCGTCCCCCTCCCCTCTCTAACGTGCTGGCCCCGCCTATCATCCCCCTCCTCCCCGCGTCCCTCGCTCGCCCGTCATGCCGAGATCTCCGGCGAGCTCCCCCGTCCTGGGCCCGCACGCCGAGACCCTGGCCTTCCCCTTTAAACCCCCACGCCGCGGCCCTGCGACCCATCCCTACCTCTACAGCACCGCCCCAAACCCTAGCCCGCCGCGCCCGCATAGCTCCACCGCGAAGAGGCCCCTGCGCCGCCAAGGCCACTGTTGGCGCTCCTTAAGTATCCATTTTATCCCCTGTTTAACTTTGATAATGGCATGAATTTAATATCAAAATCACTAACCATCCTAACCTCAGCCCAATTATTGGTCGTTTTCGCATTTGCACATATATTTTGGAGGTACTTCGTTATTGTAGGTTTTTGACCAATTTGGGAGCATGAAATGATGAGGCCCACGATCACGCGATGACACGAAGAAAGACAAAGGCCAAAGCCCAAACAAAGGACCGAAGGCCATGATGATTAGAGGCCCGTTCGTGCACATCCACCCTCCAATGAAGCCCAAAGGACAAAGCCCACAAGATAAGATCAAGATATTTCGGGGCTAAGCAAAGCAAAAAGAGATTTAAGGAAGGATTTTCCATCCTATCCTTTTCCTCGAAGAAATCTCGAAGATAACGACGTCTAATGGGGTGCAATCGTGAAAGGCATAAACTCTAGAAGACTCTAGGAGACTTGGGGAGAAAGGAGGACTTGAGGCGGCGAAGAAATGGGCGAGGCCGGCCGGCCTGGGTCCATTGGGCCGGTCGGCCCAGCCCCTTTTTGAGGTGGTTCGGCCTCCCCTTTGACCTAGGGTTTCCTGAGGCTATTTAAAGACCCCTCCCCAAGGTTCACGAGGAGATCAATTCGGGAGACGACGCTAAGGAGCAGAGAAGATAGAGGAACACCTCTCAGAGAGCTGAGGGTCGTGCTAGTTGTCTAGGGGCTTCCCTAGCCGACGTGGGAACCTTGCAAGGAAGACCACGTCGGAGTTCTGGAGCTAGGATCATCAAGATCAAGGTAGGGCCCCGGTTGTGATCTTGTGATGTACAATCATTCATGGTGAAGTTATTTGGGATTCCGAATGTTTAGCGACCATGTTCTCTCTTTCGATTTCGTTCTTTTCTTTGGGTTTGCTTCATCCTAGATCTATTATCGAGATAGATTGCTTAGCATGATCTTGTAGTCATGGTGGCTAGAGGTTCATGGCGGAACTACCAAAGGGGGTTCGACTTGCTTCAGGGTACTTTCGTCCAAAGGGGGGTGTCATGACAGGGCGTTGCCACTGAGTAGGTGGGGTATCGAGGGATCGGATTGGATATTTTGAGTTTAAAGATGCTTTTCATTGAGATTCACATCTATCTTACTTCACTACATCTAGCTGAAACTACAACATATGCATGATCTAGGTGATCTAGATTGGTTATCTCTAACTCTCTTGCTACCTTCGGTGTTTGTCGTTTTAGTAGATTAGATTCGTTTTTCACCATCTCAACACAAAGGAATCTCTATGCTAGTAGATTGTTTCTTGTATCTTTGGTTCAGTGGATTGATAAACCTTGGGGGAATACTCTAAGGGAAAAGCAACACGAACCGTGTGCTTGCGGTATATAAATCGGGGGCGCTAAGGAGCGTCAACAAGCTTTTCTGGCGCCGTTGCCGGGGAACCATCGATTTAAGATCCAATCTTACTTGCATTCGTAAATATTTCTTTTTCTTGATTTTTCTTTTTGACCTTTTTAGATCTCTTATTTTTTTTGTGCTAACTAAAAAAACGGATCTATTCCACGAAAATCAATCTAATCTATAGTTTGCTTTATTTTTCTTTTATATTTTAGATCTTGTATATTCATCTTTTAGATCTCGTATATATTTTTCTTTTCACTAACCCCTAACAGGAGATGGATGGGAGCCTCTCTAACAATCCCGAAAATTTTGTGGATGATCCAAAAAAATTTACAGGCAAAGGAGACGAGAAGCACGATCAAGGAAGCTGGAACTAGTAGATCCAAAAGAAGAAGTCGCCGGTTCATCGCTTCACCTCAAGCGACTCCACCAACAAGTCCAAAGGAGGCGCCACTTCACCGAGGGATGGCGCTACCGGAGCAGGAGTGTACGATCGGAGATCTATGCACTTCGGACATTCGGGACTTGCCGATCCAAAATCTCGACAACATTAGAGTTCCGTTCGAGATCAAGACTTCAATCATAAGGATGGTGCAAAGCTCGCCCTTCACTGGAAAAGAAGACGCTAATCTACATCTTCAAGCGTTCCTCCAACTATGTCGCACCTTCGACATGCAAGGGATGACTCAAGATCAAATGAGAGCGAGGCTCTTTCCGTTATCTCTACTTGGGAGAGCGCTGCAATGGTTTCATTCTCTACCGGCACACACGGTGCAAAATTGGGAGTCCTTGATGAAGGAGTTCATGACGGAGTTCTACTCGCCGGGCAAGACCCAAATTTTGCGCAACTAGATTGCTACATTCACGCAAGCCCCGACGGAGACTATTGCAGAAGCCTATGAGTGGTTCAACGACTACATCTGCGCTATACCTCATCACAAGTTCTCAAGGGAAGATGTGGTCCAGAAGTTCTATCAAGGCCTCACTACTGCATCAAGGGGGATCATTGGCGCATCGGCTAGAGGTTCTATCATTGAGCTCACGCCTACTCAAGTTTTGTAACACCCGGTTTATAAAAGAACATAAACCGAGCAATCATATACGTGCCAGGATCAAGTCACACGTATATACAACAGAATGAACAGTATATCACAGCACATATCACGAATAAGACATAATAAATTGAAATACGAATGTTATTTATTACAATAATGATGAAATGTCTGATACAGCGGAAGCGAAGTACAAAATACGATAAAGACTCTCCGAAGCTGAAGCAGGGCGCCACAGGGACGTCGACTGGGAGACGAACACCTAGAAGTCCTCGTAGTCCTGGTAGCGCTGGACGAACTCCCTCGTCTCGGCAGGAACTGAGCAGCAGTAGCGTAGCCAAGAGGAAAAAGTAGAGAAGAGGCAAGAGTGAGTACACAACTTGTACTCAACAAGTATAACACAAACTATGAGGCTCTAAGGTTGGCTGACTCAACTGCATTAGCTTTTAAGTGTTGGCAAAATTTTATTAAAACTATTTACTACAAGTTGATGAATTACCATTAACCCAGTTACATAGTAATTAGTCAAATTTAATCATGATACTACTGAGAACCAAACCAAAACCAAGCCACCAAGGTAACCCCGAGAGGCACCTCCCTCGTCGGAAGGAGACAACCCCACTAATCAAAAGGAGGATCTGGGCCGCTCATAACCGTGAGCACGGCTAGTATACCAGTTTTACACTCTGCAAAGGTTGCACATCTTTACCCACAAGTCGTGAGCTATGCTAGAGGTTCATCACACTTCCTTAGGTGAGATGACTAGCGACTCACTACGAGGCCGTTACAAAGAATCTCGTTGGTAAGCCGTAACCGCGAGAGATAGGTCAGCAACGATGGGGCCCACCTCCGGGGGTACAAGCACAGGAGCGCAATCCAAGCACAGACCAAGCCGGAGGAGCAGGGACCGTTGAAGCTTACTAATCTTGCCCCGCAGGTAAGTTACTCCAAACCAAAAAGACCTAATTAGTAAGCCAAGTCTATCCCATTCTAGCCTTGTGGTAGCGCTGTTGTCCCAGGTTATCGCTCTATGAACCGGTCCTTATGGAGAGTGGCCAACCAAGCACTAAGCACCGTGCTGGCCCCCTAAACCATGTTTCTACAAAAACCATCTTTTAACGAGACGTGAGCCACTCATCCACACAGAGGGCCACTCTCAGAATTAAGTTCAAGTAAACCATTAATCAAATTAATTAAAAAGGACCAGAGTGTGTTATAGCGCGGCACCTAGCACAACTAACCAAAATGCAACCCAAGTATATATAAAGGATATAAAGTGGCTAGGACAGTCCTTATAGGCATGCAGTATTAAATGCAGTATGAAATTGTAATTAAAGGTGATAGGTTGTTCATGTTATACTTGCCTTCCTCGTACTGCTCTGGCTGCTGCTCAAACTGCTCCGAAGACGGCTGCTCCGGGTACTGGTACTGGGGCTCCTCAGATGGATCAACGTCTACTCACGAACACATGGCCAAAACAAAGCACAATAATAAGCATACAAGCAAACACTAACCAAAACTAATAAACAGTACATCAATACACAAAAAACAGCAAGAGAAACTAAGCCTAAACTGTTCTACTCGTTACAACGATCACGTGGACATAAAGAACGCTTAAAACGGAGCTAAAACGCATTATCTAGGCCAAAAACAAGTTCTAGGGGCTTATTTGTAAGAAAAACAGGGTTCCAGGGGCTTTTCTGCTAAAACTGAGGGCCTAAACGTAATTAAACGTTAACTCCAGGGTCTAACTCATAAAAGAACCAGGGCTGGACCGCGGGTACTAAATCTAGAAAGGTCAGGGGGCTATGCGCTAAAAACAGGACTAAACTGCAATTTCTTTTGAATAACTCAGGACTGCGGGTTGAAACAGGAAAAAGCTAGGGGCTCTTTAACAAAACGTCCAGGCCAAACCGGTACACACGGATTAGGGCTGTCAGATCTTGATCTAACGGTTCAGAGCTGTTCTGATCGGGTTCTAATCGGGAGCGTCCACGCGGGATCTAACGGCGCAGGAGGGTCTGGGCGCGGGGCGGCGGCGGAACACGCCGGCGGCGTGCTCCCGCGGTGGGGGATCGCCGGCATAAGCCGAATCCGGCGTTCCAGGGGGCTATTCGCGCCGGGACTTGGCCGTGGAGCTCCGCCGCGGCGTGCGTAACGCACTGGAGGCCACAAGGAGGCGGCTCGGGGCTGGGAACGGGCCCCTCGACGGCGAGGGCGGCTCGGCGGCCACGGAGCTCGCCGGAGCGCGGTGCCGGGGCGCCTAGAGCGCGCCAGGGCCTACGGGATCTAGCGCAAAGGGATCAAGGGGCCCGGGCGGTGCTCACCGTGCTCTAATTTGGAAGGAGACGTGGCGCAGAAGGGTCGGCGGCGAGCTCGGCGGCGATGGCGTGGGTGTCTTTCGCGGAGGAGTCGACACCGCGATGCTTCGGGCTCCGGATCTCCTCGGAACAATGCGGGGTTGCGCTGCGAACAAGAACCTGGGGTCAGGACGGGTCAGGGACCACCGGCGGCGAGAAATCGAGCGGGCGGAGCTTCTCACCGGCGACGAGGTCTTGGTGAAAATTTGGCGCGATGGTGGTGGAGATCGGGGCAGCAACCTCGGGGAAAACTCCTAGCAGCCCGGCGGAGCTCCTGCGGTGCTCGGCGAGGGTGGGGAGGTGGTGAAGCGGCGTGGCTACGTCGGCGCAGAGGTGCGGCACGGCGGGGCTGCACGGTTGCGGCGGCTAGGGTTGTGTGGGGCGGCGCGTGGGTGGATGGGGTGCAGGGGAAGCCGTGGGGGGCCAATTAAAGGCCTGCGGGGATCTTGGCGTCCGCGCCAGATACGGAAAGCCGGCGAGCATCCCGGGCGGGGATCGCGGCACTTCCAATGTGTGCGCGCGGCGCGGGGAAGAGGAGGAAGGGGCTGACGCGCAGGCCCGGGGCATCGGTGGGATAGAGGGGGGGGGGGGCGAGCTGAGTAGGCCACAGGCGCTGGCAGGCGGGCCCGGGCGAGCGGACTGAGCCGGGGCGGGATTGCTGGGCTGGTGGCGACACTGGCGTGTGGGCCTGGTGGGCGGGGTGCGCACGGGGGGAGAAGCGGGGTTGGGCTCGCGGCTCTGGGCCGGACGCGGGGAGCGGAGGGGAGTTGGGCCCGCGTGGGGTTCAGCTGGGCCAGGGATTTGGGTTGGGTTTCCAGGGGAGGTGGGACTGGGCCTGGGTCGAGGGTTGGGCTGCTGGGCTAGCTCTAGGATTTGGGCTCCCTTTCTATTCCTAATTCAAACAAGTTTGAATTCAAATGCAAAATTTGAATTCAAACCACACTCAATTAAAAGTATGCACCAGCATGAATGCACAACAAAAATTTTAAGCCTAGACAAATTTTAATTACTTGTGAAACAAAATTAAATTAAATGCAAGGCTAAACACAATAAACCTTAGAAATTTAAATAAAGCCAATTAAATTTATTATTAAAAGCTGGAATTTAAATTAGGGTGTTACAAGTTTTCAAGCTATTCAAGAAGGTGGCAGATAATGACGCATGGGCATCATCGGGGCGCCTACAACCACTCCAAGCCATGGGCTCCGCGAAGAGTGTATTGCAAGTGGAACGTGAAGAAGTGCTAGAAGGGAAGATCTACTCGCTCATGAGAAGGTTGGAGAAGATGGAAGTGGAAAAGAGAGAAGCCCAAGCTATTGATTTGAGGGCGGCCGAAGCAAGGTCTACATGTGAAGAATGTGGAGAGTACGGCCATGTCCAAAAGAATTGCCCGGAGGAAGCCAAGATGCTCGACTACATGAAGAAGGGAGAATGGATCCCGCAACCCAACTTCCGCTACGGGCAAGGTAGACCCCAATTTAATGAAAGCTCTTCCATTCAAAACTCGGTGCCTCTTCGTATACAATTGAAGGAGTTCATGGAGGAGCAAGGCAAGATCAACAAGGACACCATCACCAAGTTCAAGGCTATGGACATGATCTTGGAGAACATTGACGGCAATGGTGACGGAGGTCGGGAGCTCTAACCTTCAAGTACTCAACATGATGAAGATGCTAGAAACGCAAGTAGCCCAGCTCGCCGGACGCTTATCTAGCAACGAAGGAAAATTGCCGGGGCAACCTCAAGGTCCAGAGATGGCAAAGGCAATTCAAACTCGCTCGGGAAAGGAGACTGAAGAACCCGAACATGCGGCGGGAGCAAGGAAGCCTAAGCCAAGAGTTGAAGTGGAGACCATCATCAAGGAGAAGGCGCCTACTCCTACGCCAAAAATAGTCACTGAAGAGCTGGAGTTTGAAATAGATGATATAGACACCAAGATTCTACCACCAAGGCCACGATACTGCAAAGGTAAACATGAAGATGAGCAATTCAACAAATTTGCTGACATGGTACGCAGGTTGAGCATCAACATGCCGCTCTTGGACGCTCTACAAGTTCCAACATATTCTCGCTACTTCAAAGACATCATGGGAAACAAGCGCGAGATACCACCAAGCACCGTCAAGCTAACCGAGGAGTGTAGCGCGGCGATCGCTAATGAAGCTCCTGAGAAGAAGAGGGACCCCGGATGTCCTGCCATCCCATGTTCCATTGGATCTCTTATGTTCGAAAGAGCACTTTGTGATCTCGGTGCAAATGTGAGCGTCATGCCAAAGAACGTGTTCGAGAAGCTAAGTTTACCAGAGCTGGAACCCACCGCCATGTGCCTAGAGTTAGCGGACAATTCCGTTCGCTATCCTTTGGGAATCGCCGAAGACATGCCTGTGAAGATTGGAGAACACTTAGCCCCCATTGACTTTGTGATTCTCGATATGGGAGAAGGGAGCAAGGCGCCTCTCATACTTGGGAGGCCTTTCCTCAAGACCGCAAGGGCGAACATCGACGTTGGCAAGGGGGAGATAAAGTTCGACATCAATGGCACCACAAGCGAATTCAAGTTTCGTCAACGCCTCGAGGTATGCAACATGATCAATGTCAAATATGTTCCGCCTCACCACCGTATCACAGAGGAGAAGCCAAAGAAAGAGGAGGAGCCGAACAAGATGGAAGCGAAGAAGGAGATAGAAGTCATCGCGTCCATCGCGATAAGGAAGATCGCTGCACCCGTCAAGAAGAAAGCTAAAAGCCCGCCTGTGAAGACTAAAAAGACGACTAACCTAGAAGACAAACCCGCACCATGGATTGTGCGGAAGTGGGTACCCAAGAGTGCAGCGCCATCACCAAGCATTGGTCCAAAGTGAAGAAGAAGAAAGTCTAGCTATAGACTATAAACGAAGCGCTTTGCGGGAGGCAACCCGTTCGTCGAGTCAAGAATAAAGCTGCCGGGAGTTCAACCCGTTCGTCGAGTCAAGAATAAGCTGCCGGGAGGAGAACCCGCGAGAGGTTTGGGTAAGTGAGTTGAGAATTTTGCTACGCAAGGACATGATATACTTTTGAACAATTGGTCGTTCGGTCGAACAATTCGATTTGGATTTTATTCGCTCGGTCATTTCCATGTTGTTTCTTATTTTAAACCAATGACATGAGCCATCCTATGATTTATTTGCGTCTTCTTGAGAAAGCCACATCCAAAATTCCATACCCATTTTTGGCGACCATTCTCTCCATGACGGCCGGACCAAGTTGAGATAAAAAACATGAGTAAAGCCACGCTATGTTTATATCATTTAAATTCTTGATGCGTAGGTTCGCTCAAACATAGAGAGAATTTTCAGTTTCATTATCATAGGACTAGAATTTTCCTAACTTTAATTGTTCCCTTTTTCAAAAATCTCTCTCATTTTGGCAAAAAATTAGAACCTAAACCCAAGACCCACGGTTGAATTCGAGATTGTTCGCTATCAATTCATGAAAGTGAACAGTTCTGGTGCAACCAAAATTAATGTAGTCGGGAAATATTTTTCGACTTACAAATGTAAAGATGTTTTAATTCCCCTCTGATTATCCATTTAAGCTCAATGCATGCTTTGAGTCAATTCTGAAATTTCGAAGTTAGAGGAGGATTAAACATCTAAGCATGATTTGGAGAGGGTTTATGTGCTTGATTAACATCCATTGATCAAAGTGAGTTCACGGGAAGAAATCGTGCTCTCTACCCCACCACATGCAAATAATCCAAAGGAGGGAGCAGCCATTCATGGGAAGGACATGTGATTTTCAGCAAAGATGGCACCATGTGATGAATGATTAAGCATGGGACAAGGTGAATGACACAAAGTGAAGAAATAATGTTGCAAGTGGACATCAAAGGCAAAGAAGGAGTGGTTCACAGGATTTGGATGGTGCAAAGCATGAAAGATGTACTGGACAGAAGCAAATAATTGCACCAGCAAGCCACAAGAGAAAATTGAAGTGGAGGAGAGCCAAAAATGCCCTAGGCTAGCCGGCTCCAAGGCCCTAGGCCGGCCGGCCTGGCCCCTTTTTAAGTGCTCTGGTGCTCCCCTTTGACAGGTACGCTCCTCACTCAGTTCATTGCTTATGTTCTTCAAGTTCTTCACCCAGAAACATCAGTTAGAGCCCTGAAAAATTCGTCCACCAAAATCTACTCCAAAAATCTCCGAAAATTTGCCACAAATCCTAGTTTGCTCCACTCTTCGATATATTGTACTCCTGCCAGCAAGAAACCCCCGGTGTGTTTGTTTTTGAAGTGTGTGCAGCAAGGAGTCACCATGAGTGGCATCATGAGGTTCGTCACCAGGAGGAGAAGGACACGTTCATCGACATCCGACGGATCGGCAAGTTCTTCACGGAGGCACGCGGTGTCCGAGTCTCCGCGGAGCATGGAGGAAGACAACCCCACACCAAGTAGCGACATGTTGCTCCTTGGTGGGATGAGAGACCCGAGAAGCTCCTCCATGAGATTCATCGAAGGGATGTCACCTCCTCCACAGCGTTCGACAAGGTCATCCGCACCACCACCATACAAGCCCAAGAATTCAGAATATGGGTTTATTATCTTGTCGAAGGAAGAAAAAGAAAGGCTCAAGTTCATGAAGGGAAGGCTGTGAGCAAACTATGATTTTGATGATGAAGCATTGGAGAAGTTGGGATTTCATCATGACATCTACCAACTCTTGGAGAACATTGGTTGGAAGTTATTTTCCGACGGTGTCACGGTAGACATGCAAGAAGAAGTGGCTTTGGAGATGTTCATGACACTGGAGAAAACAACGGAAGTGGTGGATGATGAAGAAGTTCCATGTCTGAAATTTCGGGTAAAGAATGAAGAAAAAGTCATCACCTATGGAGAAATAGGGAGTTTGCTCCGATTCAAAAGTAATGCATATGAAATGGTGCAAGTTGAAGATGGAGAGCTTGATGAATTTTGGATAAAGATAGCAAAAGATGTCAACCACCAAAGGAAGAATATAAGTAATGTGACCCTCCAAATATTCCACTCTTGGTGAAGAAGCAAGTGATTGATCCCACCTACATCATGGTTGAAGGGTGGATTTGTGAAGCATCATCCGGTACGGGAGAAGTTGGTTCGGGGTGTTATCTCACAATGATAGCCCGAGCCATGAATCCGGGGTTACGAGTGATCCAAAAATATTATGTCCCGGGAAGAGATATTGAGATTGAACATTTGATGCAAGGCCATTATATTGGAGGGGATGAAAAGAAGGGATTCACTATTTCTGAGATGGATATTTCCCTCCCCGATCAAAGGCTTAAATTATTCGCAAGAGGAAGGACCGATTGGCGAGTTGAAAACATTGTAGCCAAAGTGAAGAAAACAAAAATATTATGTCCAGGAAGGTTGATTGAAGGAACATCGGAGTCGGCACAACAAGAAAATTTAGAAGTAAAGCTTCCACCACCAAGTTCCGCTTATTGGACGAATGAATTTCAAGGCGCATCAAGTGGACAAGGACACCCGCAAGGATGGATGAGTCAATGGGAAGGAAACCAAGATCAAGCATGGGGGCATGGGATGGCGGCGCCTCCACCAGTGTACCCGGCGCCCCCACCTTTTAGCAACTATGGCTACCCACCCCCATAATACCAAGGAGAGATGCCCGACCCGTCATTTGGAGCACAATTTTTTGACCTCCCTCAACCGGAACAAGGAATGAGAATCATGGGTGCCTATGCAAGAAGAAACATGGAAGACATAGACGCCATCCGGAGGCACACAAGCCAACTAGAAGATGGAACCGCGGGAATTGCATATCAAATGGGACTTCTAGGCCTAGCGCCACCGGAACAATTTGATGGAGGAGCATTTTAGCAGTATTATGACCAAGGATACAACGCAAAAGCCAATCAAGGAGAGTGATCGACGACAAGACCATGAATAAAATGCTCGCATGTGTGGTTTGGATTTTTCTATTTCTTTTCATTTATTTTCAGCATGTGTGCAAGCTTGTATGTGTGTAACAATTTTTCTGTTTTATTTATTTTTCAGCATGTATGCAATTTGCTTTCTTTTGTTTTCATAACCATAATAAATAAATGCATCACCCACGCTTTAATGTTATGGTTAGTAATGATGATAGAAAGTTTGTGCCATGATAAAATATGATGATCGTTGCCGCCTTGTCTACTTTCTTGTACTTGGTTTATGCATGATTAAACTAATGCTCTCTCTAACATGATCTGAAAATTAATTAAATGCCGGCTAATTCAATTGTGGAGGTTATGATAAATTAAGACCCATATCTTTTATTCTTGCTCTCTTACTTAAGCTTGTCAAGGAAAATTTAATTTGGATTTAATTTTGAGCTAACCTTGTCAATGATACCTTTTACAATTGCTCTACCCTTCTACAAGCCTAAATGATATATCATAACAAACCATAGAGCAAGAATTATTTTCAGGTGAATTAATTCAGGATTTATCTTCTTTGGTACGAGACTAAGAAGCTGACCATTCCGTATTTTTGCGTACCTCTCTTTTGCTAGCCATTCTATCCATGCATTGTGAGTTTCTATACCGGGAACATCGCAAACCTCACTGGATATCCACCCTTAACCAAAAACATCTTTTTTGTTAAACACCTCCTTGACCACAACCTATATATTGAGTATATATTTTTATTTCGACGGCAAAACAGTGGAATCAAGAGCAAAATTCAGTAAAACATAAGCTTGGGAAGCATCAAAGAGTTCGCAGAAGAAAAATCCGAAGAAGTGGAGGCCTACAGGCAGTAGGCCGGCCGGCCCAACACCCCTAGGCCGGCCGGCCTGCCCCTTTTCCTCCTCTGTTGGCTTCAATCTTTCACAAGGAGATGCTCCCTTGAATTCCAAAGTTGAGTCCAGAGAATTGATAAAGGTTTTGTGCACTCACTCCATCAAGTTATCATCACTTCATTGCTTGAGGACAAGCAAACGTTCAAGCATGGGGGGAGGTGGAGTAAGTACATTGTGTTGCCAACGGTTCTGAGGAGCAAAAAGAAAGAAAGAAAAAAAAGGGAGAGAGAAAAGAAAAAAAAATGAATGATGATGAAAAGCTCCTCGGTTCCTTTAGCTTCATTAAACTCCAGGTACTTTGAAGATTATTCTATACTCAATTATTCCAACCATGTGAAATCCGATAACAAGGACTTCAGTTGTGCCTTGGGATCAATCGTTGCCATTTGCACATGTCCACCATCTAAAGTGTGTGTTCAATTCTCTCCCTCTCCATAAAGAAATTATTTTCCAATGGTCTTTTTGACGAGTCTCAGTAAATCCATAAGAAGTATTTCTTATTTTGATAATATCTTTATTATAATATCTTTTGTTAGGACTAACCTTTCCAGAGCTATAGATAAAGCCTCACATATACATATGAGAGAAAGAAAGGAGAAAGTTCTAGCAAGTTTGAGAGACAAGATGAGCTGAGAGTTTCCATGAGCAAACTGCAATGAGGTTTAAATTATTGATCTTGGTTTAGCATTATTTATGGAACTTACTTTCTTAATTCTGAGACTTGTTTAATTTTGAGAGCATGTGCTTAATAATTGTGGGGAAGCATTTAACTTGTATCTACCTTCCACATTGAAAGAGCTGGTTACTACTTGAACTATTAACTGCAAAATATTTTTGGGAGCATTGTGTTTTCTCGTGTATGATCAAGTGCAGGGATTGGACACTGAAAGGCAATGCTGATTTTTATCAAAGACTTACTCGAGGACGAGCAAGGTTTAAGCATGCGGGGAATGTTGGCGCTCCTTAAGTATCCATTTTATCCCATGTTTAACTTTGATAATGGCATGAATTTAATATCAAAATCACTAAACATCCGAACCTCGGCCCAATTATAGGTCGTTTTCGGGTTTGCACATATATTTTGGAGGTACTTCGTTTTTGCAGGTTTTTGACCAATTTTGGAGCATGAAATGACGAGGCCCACGATCACGCGATGAAACGAAGAAATACGAAGGCCAATGCCCGAACAAAGGACCAAAGGCCATGATGATTAGAGGCCCGTTCGTGCACATCCACCCTCCAATGAAGCCCAAAGGACAAAGCCCACAAGATAAGATCAAGATACTTCGGGGCTAAGCAAAGTTAATAGAGATTTAAACAAGGATTTTCCATCCAATCCTTTTCCTCGAAGAAATATCGAAGATAACGACGTCTAATGGGGTGCAATCGTGAAAGGCATAAACTCTAGAAGACTCCAGGAGACTTGTGGAGAAAGGAGGACACGAGGCGGCGAAGAAATGGGCCAGGCCGGCCTGGCCATGGCCCAGCCCCTTTTTGAGGCGGTTCGGCCTCCCCTTTGACCTAGGGTTTCCTGAGGCTATTTAAAGACCCCTCCCCAAGGTTCACGAGGAGATCAATTCGGGAGACGACGCCAAGGAGCAGAGAAGATAGAGGGACACCTCTCGGAGAGCCGAGGGTCGTGCTAGTTGTCTAGGGGCTTCCCTAGCCGACGTGGGAACCTTGCAAGGAAGACCACATCGTAGTTCTGGAGCTTGGATCATCAAGATCAAGGTAGGCCCCGGTTGTGATCTTGTGATGTACAATCATTCATGGTGAAGTTAGTTGTGATTCCGAATGTTTAGCGACCATGTTCTCTCTTTCGATTTCGTTCTTTTCTTTGGGTTTGCTTCATCCTAGATCTATTATCGAGATAGATCGCTTAGCATGATCTTGTAGTCATGGTGGCTGGAGGTTCATGGCGGAACTACCAAAGGGGGTTCGGCTTGCTTCAGGGTACTTTCATCCAAAGGGGGGCGTCGTGACAGGGCGTTGCCACTGAGTAGGTGGGGTATCGAGGGATCGGATTGGAGATTTTGAGTTTAAAGATGCTTTTCATTGAGATTCACGTCTATCTTACTTCACTACATCTAGCTGGAACTACAACATATGCACGATCTAGGTGATCTAGATTGGTTATTTCTAACTTTCTCTTGCTACCTTCGGTGTTTGTTGTTTTAGTAGATTAGATTCGTTTTTCACCATCTCAACACAAAGGAATCTCTATGCTAGTAGATTGTTTCTTGTATCTTTGGTTCTGTGGATTGATAAACATTGGGGGAATACTCTAAGGGAAAACCTACACGAACCGTGCGTTTGCGGTATACAAATCGGGGGCGCTAAGGAGCGTCCACAGCCACGCCGCTCCGCCACACCGCAGCCTCCCCCGAGTCACGCCGTAGCTTCACCTCGAGCCCAAGAAGTTCCCCGAGCTCACTGCCCTGACCCCGGTCCACACCTGCGCCGAGATTTCCCCAGAGCGCCGCCGCAAGGTAACCCGGTCCGCCGCCCGTTTCCTCGCCTCCGGCGATCCCTGACCTCCCTGATCCCCTCTGCACCTCTGCAGGACCCGCACGGATCGATTGGGCGGATCAGCAGGCTTGGAGCTCCACCGCATCGCCTCCTCCTCGAGCTCCATCCGAGCTCCGCCTGCACGCCACAGCCCGACCTCGCCGCCGGCACATCTGCGTCACGCCTCCGCCTGTTCCAAGTTTCGGTAAGCCACCTCCTGACCTCCTTTTCCTTTTGCGCCCGCACCTGAAGACAGTAGGCCACCCTGGGTGCCAGAGCACCGGCCGCTGACGTTTCTCCGCCGTCGCGCCATGGCCAGAAATGGTCCTGCTGGACGAACTCCCACGCTAGGGCCACCAGTGGATCACGCGTGCCACGGGCATGCTCCAGAGCCAAACCCCGGCCCGAATTAGCCAAGGGAACGCCAGGATGGCTTTCTCCGGCGAGCCCCGAGCCGCGCCGCCGCGGGATGTATTGTTGTATTGTTTCTTAGTGTTTGCTCTTGTTTGCATGTATGTGTATGTGCTGGACTTGTTTTGGCGTTGTGATCGTGAGGAGACGTTGATCCTTCAGAGGAGTACCAGGAGCCAGCTTCCGCGAGACACTTCGAGCAGCAAGAACACTTTGAGGAAGGCAAGTATAACATGAACAACACCTATCACTTTAAATACATTTTCATACTGCATTTTAATATTGTATGCCTATAAGGATTTTCCTAGCCACTTTATATCCTTTGTATATCCCTTGGGTTGCATTTTGGTTAGTTGTGCTAGGTTGCTGCGCTCTCACACATAATGGTCCTTGTTAATTAATTTGGTTAATGGTATATGCAACTTATTTCTGGGAGTGGCCCTATGTGATCTGTGCTTGAGTGGCTCACGTCTTGTTAAAAATTGGTTTTTTTAGAAACATGGTTTAGGGGGCCAGCACGGTGCTTAGTGCTTGGTTGGCCACTCTCCATAAGGACCGGTTCATAGAGCGACAACCTGGGACAACAGCGCTACCACAAGACTGGAATGAGACGGTCTTGGCTTATTAATTAGGTCTTTTTGGTTTGGAGTAACTTACTTGTGGGGCAAGGGTGGTAAGCTTCTATGGCCCTCGTACTGAGTGGCCTCGTCTGTGCTTCTGTGTCTTGACGCCCACTAGACCTGCTCCATAGTCGCCGATCCAACCCTCACGGTTGCTCCTTACCAACGAGATTCTTTGTAAAGGCCTCGTAGTGAGTTTGATAGTCATCTCACCTACGAAAGTGTGATGAACAACTAGCGTAGCTCACGACTTGTGGGTAAAGATGTGCAACCTCTGCAGAGTGTAAAACTGGTATACTAGCCGTGCTCACGGTCATGAGCGGCCCAGATCCTCCTTTTGATTAGGGGGGTTATTCTCCTTTGATTAGGGGGGTTCCCCGGGTGGTTTGGTTTGGTATGGTTCTCAGTAGTATCATAACTAATTTTGATTAATTACTATGTAACTATGGGTATGGTAACTCATCAACTTGTAGTAAATAGCTTTAATAAAATTTTGCCAAGATTAAAAGCTAATGCGGTTAAGTCAGCCAACCTTAGAGCCTCATAGTTTGTGTTATACTTGTTGAGTACAACTTGTGTACTCACACTTGCCTCCTCTACTCTTTTTTTTCCTCTTGTTCTTTTTGGGATACCCTACTGCTGCTCAGTTCCTGCCAACGCAAGGGAGTTCACCCGAAGCTACCAGGAGTACGAGGACTTCTAGGCGTTCGTCTCCCAGTCGATGTCCCTGTGGTGCCCAGCTTCGACGAGAGTTTACGTTTATGTTTTTACGCTTCCGCATACTCTGTATCAGACATTTGTCGTTAATGTAATAAATAACATTTGTACTCGCTTTATTATGTCTGTTTACGTGATATGTGCTGTGATATACTATTCATTCTGCTGTATATACGTGTGACTTGATCCTAGCACGTATATGATTGCTCGGTTTATGTCCTTTTATAAACCGGGTGTTACAGAGTGGTATCAGAGCTATATCGACTGTAGGATGAAAGCCTAGATAGAACTGGTCGAGTTTTAACTCTTCTTCTCTCTAGCCTTGTCTGCTGAAACTATTTTGCTATTATACTCCTTGAATTCTAAGATTTTTACTCGTCTTACCTTGATTTTTCTCTATAGAATTAGTTTTCGTAGATTTTGGCCTGAAGTAAGTCGTCTGACCATCATAGGTGTAAGCTATATGATCCCTTTATAATAGCACGATAGAATATTTTGCGACACATTGTGTTAGTCGAGTTGTGTGTTAAACTCGGCTAAAGTATAAATTTGTATGCTTGTGATTATGCCAATGTTTGATTTGGATTTTTGGATGATTGCATAGCTTAGTAGTTAAATTTTTGTTTATTGAAAATTAGTCTTAAGTTAAAGTTAATCAATTAATAAAATGAGTTAGATCGTTGGGGGTAAAACCATCCACTCTGTTCCCTCTACCTTATCATGCCTTGGGCTTTTATCTTGCTTGTTGAGAAGAAGGATAGTGCGAAGAGGATGTGATATTCCAGGATTCACCGACGAGGACGTCGGTTTCTGTAAGGGGGTAGGGATGTGACACCCCGGTCTACAGATAGTACAGGAGAATTTGAGAATCTCTCGGACGAGGCAGAAGAGTTATGCTATAGTTCCCTTTTTCGGGTTTATGTAACACCTATATGGAGTTAGTAGCAGTGATGCATGGGCAGTGTTGTCTAAATAAGATAGAACCTTAGTGGGGTTTTCTCTCTTCTTTGACCTTACCAATCTATGCTTCCTTTTATCCCAGCTCAGATGTCGGCAAAACAAAAAGATATTGGAGACAATGCAATGGGTGATGGTGTTCATGCAATAGTTTCCGTGGAGCAGCCGATAACGGTACAAGATCGGTCTTCGCAAACAACATACCACCCGAAGAATGGTGAGAAAGCTTGTCCGTGTTGCCAATTCTATGGCGTTCCTTGTCGTCAAGTTCGTGCGACTGAAGATGAAGCCACAACTAGGAGGAACCAGAGGTTGTTCTCCAGTACAAAGAGAAAGATGTCTCATCAAGAGTAGCTAGTAGAGGATTCCCTTTTCCTTGACTCCCGATCAGTCGATGAGCTACAGACCATCCAGAAGAGAAAGGGTCCTGAGTGCTCTAGAGATACACAGGTCAAGAACTAAGCACTCTATGATTATGTTGATGGGTTGACTATCACTATGAATGTGATTCAGCCACGCGGTCGCAAGGAGTCCAAAAAGCAAGCAGCAGAAATAATGCAAGATGGGATGTTAAGTTCACAGGGAGGTCAACCAAGTAGCGCCATTCACTGCCGCCGCATGTGCTACCAATGTGGGAAAAAAAGGTCATTATCCCAAAAGTTGTCCACAGAATCACCTGTCACCGGTAGCACCAGTCCATGACCTTTCACCAATCCCGTGTACCAGTGGTGACGAGACCCACCTTATTTCCGGGAACTGCTCCAAGCAGGGTGCCTAGAATGACTAGGATCAGCAGCAGGTGATGCCAGTGTGCAGTGATCGTACAAAGCATGAGCAATCCTAGAAGGGACCAAAAGAGTACCTCCAGGGTAGAGTTCACCATGTCTCAGCGGAAACCATTTGGGATGATAGTTCAGTCATTCTTGGTATGCTTCTAGCCAACTCATTTCTAGCCTCAGTGTTGATAGATCCTCATGCTACACATTCATTCATCAGCACGCAGTTTGCTGCTAAGCATGAGATATTGAAGCTTTCCACGAGGAAGAGAATGGTCGTCAAATCATCAGGAAAAGAACAGATCTCCAATTACATTTGTCCTCGAGTCAGCATGAGGATAGGCGAGGCAACCTTCCCTGAGCACCTTATTGTGCTGGAGTCAACAGGAATTGACATCATTCTTGGTCAAAATTGGTTAGTTCGAAACAAACTTGTGATGCAGCCTACCAAAAGAGTGGTAAAGGTCCAGACCTTGTCAGGAGAGCAAATTGAGCATGAGATTCAACATACTGCCAACTCAAGACATGTGGGTATGAGATCCCAACTCAGGAGTGAGTAGAACTTAATCCCATCCTTGTTTCTCTTTGCTAGCCAGCCCAGAATCTCGGGATGAGATTCATGTAAGGGGGTAGGATTTGTAACACCCTAATTTAAATTTCAGTATTTAATAAAAAATTTAATTGGCTTTATTTATTTTTCTAAGGTTTATATGCTTAGTCTTGCATTTAACTTAATTTTCTTTCGTGAGTAATTAAAATCTTTCTAGGTTTAAACTTGTTTATGCATTCATGCTAGTGCATAAGTTTTATTTGGTTGAGTGCCTAGGGTTGAATTCAAATTTCTTTTGAATTCAAATTAGTTTGAGTGAGTTTGAAAAAGAAAGGAAAGGAAAACTAGAGAAATAGGAAAACCAAAACCAGCCATAACCCAGAAATCAGCCCAACCCGCGAGCTGGCCCAGTCCCTCTCCTTCCTCTCCCCACGCTCGGCCCATCTCCCTTCCGGACTGCCCAGCTCCCACACAGAAGCCACCGCTCCCCTCTCCCGCGCCAGCAGCCCAGCCCGGTATGCTCCCTCCCTTCCCCAGCCGGCCCCGCTTGAAAACCAGCGCAGCCGCGCGCGCCTCCGACCCTGATTCCGCGGCCCCACCTGGCAGCCGTAGTGAGTCGCTCCCACCCGCGCCGTGCGCGGACGCGTCTCCCCGTCGAACCGGCCCCACCTGTCGACGCCCGTTCACCTGCACGCCGCTCGCGCATCGCCCGCTCGCCCACGCCAGCACCCGCGACCGCCCCCACCTGTCAGCGGCACTGGCCCAGCCCCGCACACGCCCCTCTCCCCTCTCTGACGTGCTGGCCCCGCCTGTCATCCCCCTCCTCCCCGTGTCCCTCGCTCGCCCGTCACGCCGAGATCTCCGGCGAGCTCCCCGTCCTGGGCCCGCACGCCGAGACCCTGGCCTTCCCCTTTAAACTCCCACGCCGCGGCCCCTGCGACCCATCCCTACCTCTACAGCGCCGCCCCAAACCCTAGCCCGCCGCGCCCGCACAGCTCCGCCGCGAAGAGGCCCCTGCGCCGCCGAGGCCACGCCGCTCCGCCACACCGCAGCCTCCCCCGAGTCGCGCCACAGCTTCGCCTCGAGCCCAGGAAGCTACCCGAGCTCGCTGCCCTGACCCCAGTCCACACCTGCGCTAGGATTTCCCCGGAGCGCCGCCGCAAGGTAACCCGGTCCACCGCCCGTTTCCTCGCCTCCGGCCATCCCGGACCTCCCTGTTCCCCTCTGCACCTCCGCAGGACCCGCACGGATCGATTGGGTGGATCAGCAGGCTTGAAGCTCCACCGCATCGCCTCCTCCTTGAGCTCCGTCCGAGCTCCGCCTGCACGCCACCGCCCGACCTCGCCGCTGGCACATCTGCGTCATGCTCCCGCCCGTTCCAAGTTTCGGTAAGCCACCTCCTGACCTCCTTTTCCTTTTGCGCCCGCACCTGTAGACAGTAGGCCACCCTCGGTGCCAGAGCACCGGCCGCTGACGTTTCCCCGCCGCCGCGCCATGGCCAGAAACGGTCCTGCTGGACGAACTCCTACGCTAGGGCCACCAGTGGATCACGCGTGCCACGGGCATGCTCCAGAGCCAATCCCCGGCCCGAATCAGCCACGGGAACGCCGGGATGGCTTTCTCTGGCGAGCCCCGAGCCGCGCCGCCGCGAGTAGCGCGTTGCCGCCTCCGCGCCCCATTGGATCTCAGCCACACGATCTGTTTTGGACGTCCAGGATTAGATCCCGCGTACCCGTTCGCTGGCTGTTTTGCTAAAGAGTACTCGGGTTTCTTTGAAATCAACCCGCGGTCCGTGATAGTTCAAAAGTATTTCCAACCAGCTCCTGTTTTGAATGTTTTTCTGAAATAGAACCCGCCGTCCAGCCCAGGTCTTTTTGCACGTCAGCCCTCGAATCTTTCTAGTTTTTACATATAGGTCCCTGGTTTTTGCGAAAAACCCATGGAAACTTAGTTTTTCTTGCAGTTTAGCCCCTAGATCTTGTTTTGGGCCTAGTTTTCGCGTTCTAGCTCCGTTTTAGGCGTTCTTTATGTCCACGCGATCGTTGTAATGCGTAGAATAGTTCTAGCTTAGTTTTGTTTGCTGTTTTTATGTATTGTTGTACTATTTCTTAGTGTTTGCTCTTGTTTGCATGTATGTGTATGTGCTGGACTTGTTTTGGCGTTGCCATCGTGAGTAGACGTTGATCCTTCAGAGGAGTACCAGGATCCAGCTTCCGCGGGACACTTTGAACAGCAGGAACACTTTGAGGAAGGCAAGTATAACATGAACAACACCTATCACTTTAAATACATTTTCATACTGCATTTTAATACTATATTCCTATAAGGATTTTCCTAGCCACTTTATATCCTTTGTATATCCCTTGGGTTGCATTTTGGTTAGTTGTGCTAGGTTGCTGCACTCTCACACATAATGGTCCTTGTTAATTAATTTGATTAATGGTATATGCAACTTATTTCTGGGAGTGGCCCTCTGTGATCTGTGCTTGAGTGGCTCACGTCTCGTTAAAAATTGGTTTTTCTAGAAACATGGTTTTGGGGGCCAGCACGGTGCTTACTGCTTGGTTGGCCACTCTCCATAAGGACCGGTTCATAGAGCGACAACCTGGGACAACAGCGCTACCACAAGACTGGAATGGGACGGTCTTGGCTTACTAAGTAGGTCTTTTTGGTTTGGAGTAACTTACTTGTGGGGCAAGGGTGGTAAGCTTCTTTGGCCCTCGTACTGAGTGGCCTCGTCTGTGCTTCTGTGTCTTGACGCCCACTAGACTTGCTCCATAGTCACCGATCCAACCCTCGCGGTTACTCCTTACCAACGAGATTCTTTGTAAAGGCCTCGTAGTGAGTTTGCTAGTCATCTCACCTACGAAAGTGTGATGAACAACTAGCGTAGCTCACGACTTGTGGGTAAAGATGTACAACCTCTGCAGAGTGTAAAACTGGTATACTAGCCGTGCTCACGGTCATGAGCGGCCCAGATCCTCCTTTTGATTAGTGGGGTTATTCTCCTTTGATTAGTGGGGTTCCCTAGGTGGTTTGGTTTGGTATGGTTCTCAGTAGTATCATAATTAATTTTGATTAATTACTATGTAACTGGGGTATGGTAACTCATCAACTTGTAGTAAATAGCTTTAATAAAATTTTGCCAAGATTAAAAGCTAATGCGGTTAAGTCAGCCAACCTTGGAGCCTCATAGTTTGTGTTATACTTGTTGAGTACAAGTTGTGTCCTCACACTTGCCTCCTCTACTCTTTTTTTTCCTCTTGTTCTTTTTGGGATACCCTACTGTTGCTCAGTTCCTGCCGACGCGAGGGAGTTCACCCGGAGCTACCAGGAGTACGAGGACTTCTAGGCGTTCAGTCTCCCAGTCGACGTCCCTGTGGTGCCCAGCTTCGACGAGAGTTTACGTTTATGTTTTTACGCTTCCGTATACTCTGTATCAGACATTTGTCGTTAATGTAATAAATAACATTCGTACTCGCTTTATTATTTCTTTTTATGTGATATGTGCTGTGATATACTGTTTATTCTGTTGTATATACGTGTGACTTGATCCTGGCACGTATATGATTGCTCGGTTTATGTCCTTTTATAAACCGGGTGTTACACTTTTTTAGGATTTCAAAGGCGCGAAGGCACTCATCCGTGAACTCAAAGCGCGCATCCTTAGCTAAAAGGTTTGTAAAGGGTCTAGCGATCTGAGAGAAGTCTTTGATGAAACGGTGATAGAACCCCGCATGACCTAAGAAGCTACGGATCCCCTTGACATTAACTAGAGGTGGAAGACGTTCTATAACGTCGATTTTGGCTTGGTCCACCTCAATCCCCCTTTTGGACACAAGGTGTCCAAGGATGATGCCTTCGCGGGCCAAAAAATGACATTTTTCCCAATTCAGCACCAGGTCCTTTTCTTGGCATCGTTGCAAGACCCTGTCTAAGTTTTTCAGACAATGATCAAAAGTTTTTCCATAGACGGAGAAATCGTCCATGAAAACTTCCATGATTTCCTCGATCATGTCTGAAAAGATAGACATCATGCACTGCTGAAATGATGCGGGAGCGTTACAAAGCCCGAAAGACATCCTGCGATAAGCATAGGTTCCGTATGGGCAAGTAAACGTGGTCATGCTTTGATCATCAGGGTGGATGGGAATTTGGTGATACCCGGAGTACCCATCAAGGAAACAGAAGAAAGGATGCTTAGCCAACTGCTCTAGCATTTCGTCAACGAAGGGCAGCGGGAAGTGGTCTTTCTTTGTGGCCGTGTTAAGTTTCCGATAGTCTATGCACATCTTCCACCCTGTGATAGGGCGTTGAGGTATAAGTTCGTTCTTGCTGTTCTGAACAATCGTCATACCTACCTTCTTTAGTACAACTTGTACCAGGCTCACCCACTTGCTATGTGCCACGGGATAAATGATCCCGGCGTGCAAGAGCTTAAGGACCTCTTTCTTCACGACATCTCTCGTCATATTGTTTAGCCTACGCTGAGGCTCCCTAGAAGGTGTGCAAGTAGAGTCGATAGGGATACGATGAGTGCAAAGGGTAGGACTGATTCCTTTCAGGTCCTCAAGTGAGTAGCCAAAGACAGGTCTATGATTTTCTAATATGGCTAGAAGTTTAGCCGTTTCCTCATTGGAAAGGTGACTACTAATGATGACGGGAGTTTGTGTGTCACCATTGAGGAAAGCATAGCGAAGGCCGTCGGGAAGGACTTTTAGCTCTATTGGAGGTCGTGTTGGCTTCTCGTCAATGGATAGTTCGAGTTTTTCGTCCAAGTCATCCTCTTCTTGGATGAAGAGTTCAGCATCTTGTTCTAAGGAGGGCTTAGAGTCGTCTTCTGCATGACTGCCAACACCTCCTCGGTTGGTTCTTCTTGGGGAACAGACTCGGCCATGGAGGTCGTGGCTGAGTTGGTAGGCAAGGAGTAAGCTTTTCCCCCAAGAGACACGTCTATCCTTCCTAGAGTAGAAACATCCAGAAAAAGTTTTTCTAAGGGATGCCCTATCAGGATGTCGAAGTCTTGAACTTCGAAGATATGAAAGTCTAAAGCGATCTCCGTTTTCATGTGCCAGGCCGGCACATTTTGCATAATCCCAATCCCTTTTATAATGGAGTGCGGTCCAATTCTAAGGGATTTCGTGGTTGGAGTAACATGTCTCTCACCCGAATAATCTAAAGCAAAGGAGGTAGAAATGATGTTTACTCCAACTGTGGGATTATAAAAGGTTGTGACTGCAGTCCCTCTTACGAAGCATGGAATGGAGAAGGAAGGGTCATGAAATTGAATTATTTCAGATGATGTCTCCCCTTCTTGTATCCATTCGCTATTCATGATAGCAACTACCCTTTTCACGGTCTCTTTAAGGGAAGCCTTATCGAGACTTTTTGGAGGGTCTAAAGGGACTGGAGGCCTTTACTGGAGGGGATATAATGTGGTATTGCCAAAGTCATAGAATATATCCTTCTCAATGTTAAACGATAATTCCGGAGGCAGAATTTCTTCCTCCTCTAGGTCTCCTAGTTCAGGGGAAGGTTCGACTGGTGATTCGTCATGGGTTATTAAAGAGTGTATGGGCTCGGCTATCGAAACTTCCTCCTGGCTTGATGATTGTACCACTAGGAGGGGTTCTGTGAAGGAGGTGTTCTCCGGGATATGATCCAGGAGTGCCACCCCTTCGGAAGTGGTTTTATAGGTGAAAGATCCCCCAGCGGTGATATCAAGTTCTTGGGCTGTGTCATTGTTCAGCCCCAACTAGAAATGCTAAAGCAGCACATGGTCGGGAATGGACAAGTCTGGGCCAGCATGTGTGAGTTGCGAGAATCTAGCCCAGGCTGTCCCAAGGGTCTCCTTCTCATCTTGATGAAAGTCGAGGATTTCTTTATGCAGGGAAGCGATGCGAGAGGGAAGAATGCGAGACAAAACCTGTTCCGCAATTCCTCCCATTCTCCGTTTACCTTTCCTATGTTATGGGTGTACCATTGTTTTGCTTTCTCGGCAAGGGAGAAAGGAAATAACTTCCACCGAAGTGTTTCTTGTGCCATGCCTCCAATGGACAAGCAAGAGCACATCTGCTCGAACTCTCGTAGGTGATGGTAGGGATTTTCTAGCTCATATCCTGAGAAGGGTTGTTCCCGGACCATGACTATGAAGCCAGGGCGGAGTTCAAAGCCTGAAGCTATGATTGGCTTGGATGACTGTGGTGGCTCTAAGAACTTGCCCGAGGGAGCAGAGAGTTGGTGGATACAAAGGGTGTCCATGGAATAAGGATAAAAAGAAAAGAAAGGACAGAAGAAAGGATACACGGGCAACTAGGTTCAAAGACAACTATGGCAACCGCTCCCCGGCAACGACGCCAGAAATGCTTGTTGGTATTTCTTAACTCTTACAGAGAAGTCCGCAAGCGCACGGAAATACCGTTGTAGCACTTCACCCGTGAGTATTCAAGGTATCGTATTTTCCACGAGGAATGGGTGTGTAACTGTCTTCTAACTAGATTACCCCGAAGAAGATAAGAGATAGAGAGACCTTAGGATAGTGTGGTTCTGATCTAAAGATGGGTTCAAGAGAAGATACACTATTGTTTTCACTCGGTCACTTCAGGCACCGGTCTGACCCTGGTCTGCCAGGGACCTCCAGTATCGCTCTATGTCATACCCAGGCGGGGGGGAGTGCACTAACCACGCAGACTGTCTCCGTAGCGGACGGATAGGGCTGTCACCACCTGCCGTCTACCCCACAATACCAGCTGAGCCGAGACAAACAAAGGTAATCTAAGGCCCAGACACCACACCTATGCCTTCGACTACTACTCTAGAGTTGTGCAGAGTTATCCCGTCTTTATCAGGGGCCCTCTTCTAGAGTATCCGCTACAAGAACGGATGATGAACCCGCGAACGAATGAGAACAAAAGAATAACTTTACTGTAACTCACCAAATAAAAGAACCCGGATATGTACTCCAAATATATCGTATCCGTAGAGGTACGAGGCCGAAGAGACGCCGACAAGTCTGGCTCTTCTCCGTACTTCTTCCTCACACACTCCCTAGGCTAATGATACAAAGAGGTGGAGCCTCTCTGCTCTTCTCCTTCACATATGAAATGGTGTGTCTTGTGAGAGGTGGAGGGAGGCCCCTTTTATAGTCTTCAGGGTCGGTTCCCGCCAAATGCATATATGGAAGGTTATCAGGAGGAGTAGGGGGCACGCCATGTCGAAGTGCATCTGGACGGGATGCTGGCCAGGTTCGGCCGACCTAGAGGGTCGGCCGACCCCACCTGGTAGCAGCTCATCCTTATCTTCCTCGGAGAGTCTGATCTGTGGGCCCTTGTCAAGATCCCGTAGTGCATTTACCTTGGTTCCCCCATTTGCTCTGACATGTGAGCCCTCCTTGTAAGTGACACGTCTTAGTGTTGATCTTTTTGTGCATTCTTCCTCATGTTCACTCGTGTTTTCCCCCTTTTACAGATGTGGGTTCCAGCAGATGACAATTCACCAAAACTCGTGGAAATGATTAGTCATAAGCCCTATATCTAAGTTTGGTGATTATTTTTGGTAAAAAGCTGCAAGAGTTGATGGTCGAAAACGACACTTAAGGACCGTCAACATACGCTACCCAACTTGATTGGTACAAGCCATATGATTTGGTTGGAAGCAATTTTACCACTTGGTGTTGATATCATATATGACCCTTTGGTGTGAAGGAAATCCAATCCCAGTCTTGCACCAAATTTTGCACCAATGAAACAATGTGATGCACCGGAATCGAATAATATAACTGCAGGCTTGTTGTGAATTGAGAATATTCCTGTCATAACTGGTGCACCGTCGGGAAGCAAATGAAGTGAAATTAAGCTTTGCTTGCTTCATTTGAATAGTCTGCTTTTTGCCATTGTTCTTTTTGTTTTTTCCAGAGCCTTGGCCTAGATTAGGATGCCTGACATGAGAGCATTCACGAGTAAGATGATTTGGATCCCCACAATTTAAGCAATGGTTGGTGCTGCTCAGACGAAGGGGTGATGAAGCACTCAGCCTTGGGCCGTTATGCTGAGCAGTAGGGGGTATAGCACGATCCGACTGCAGTGGAGGCCTGAAAACCCATCGCCCTTACTGAGGGGCATTCTGAGGAACTTGAAGTGTGTCAGTTCGCACCAATCGATACCTCTGTGACGGAGCACTAGAGGGTCCAGTGGGCGCTTTTATCTTTTTCTCAGCATGATGTGCCATGATATAACCTTCCTAAGTAATAGCCAAGTTGACCAGCTCATAATAAGTGTCTATCTTGACAAGGTTTAGACGTTCTTTGAGCTTGGTATTTAGGCCTCATCGAAAGCAATCATGCTTCTTAGCATCAGTGTCAACATGATAGCCCACGTAATGACACAAATTATTGAAAGCTTGGACATATTCAGCAACAGTGCGAGTTCCCTGAGTAAGATCCAGAAACTCATTCAATTTTCTTTCCATAAGCCCTGCTGGAATATGATGGGCTCTGAATGCAGTCTTGAATTCATCCCAGGTGACAATATGATCATCCGGGAGCATGGCATTATAATGATCCCACCAAAGGCATGCAATACAACGAAGTTGTTGCGCGGCAAAAAGAGCCTTATTTGCATCCGAACATGGCACAACAAGTAGATAAAACTTGAACTTGATTGTGCGAATCCAAGCATCCGTGTCCAAAGGCTCCTCTATCACATTGAACAGAGGGGGCTGAGTTCTGAAGAAATATAGGTAACCCGCAGCTTGAGGTTGTTGGACATTGTGCCCATCTCGTTGTTGCTGTTGGAGTTGTTGCCCCTTGAACAATTTGGCGAAGCAACTCATTTTGGGCGGCTAGAAATTCCGCCAGATCGAGCGGTTGCGGTGGTGGCTGCTGCGATCCACTACCACTCGGTTGCACAAAACCATCAGAGGTACCACAAGTTGCTCCAACCATCTGAAATATGGAAGTTTAGCATCAGAAATATAATCCATAATGCTTGAATGACTTAAAGAAAACATGTGCAAAGGAATAGAACTCGAAAGGCGTGGTTGAATGAATGTGCAGGAAGCTGCAGGTTACGTAAACTTCATAACTCACAATCTGTTCATCCAAATGCCTTGAAATTTTGACAAAAGTTAGATAATTTCATGAGCTGCAACTTTGGTATTCAACTCAGAGACCAATTCCCAGAGCAAGGTAGTTGAAAAATTCAGTTACTACCACTCTGGTTTTCCTATTTTTCAGAAAACAGAGCCTCGGTATTTCTTGCATAACTCCTGCTGTATATATCAAATGGGGCTGAACTTTTGTGAGAATCTATAAAAGGAAGTTTGGAACAACTTTGGTATTCACTTCAGAGGCTGAATTAATGATTAAGATGGTGGACAAATTCCATGTCTGAGCCTCAGGTTCGGCTGATAGACAGATTCTGAACAGTGGAATGATCTGAGCATAACAGATGCTACCAAGGTTCTAAAATTCTGAAATTTTTACAGAAGGTGCCTAAGATACTTATGAACATTTTCTCTGGTCAAGTGCAAGTCTAATTCAGATCCTATGATGATCCAAAGCTTAGGTTTTTGGCTGTCTGTTGACCCAGAAAATTCAACATCCAGAGAGCTTTTGTTTTGTGCACCAGAACCAAACCACTTGACTAAAAATTTTCAAAATTTTACAGTAGCTTATCTGTTCGGTTATTTACAACTTTCGTGTTGAACGTTTTCTCAGGAATTGCTTTTAAGTTGGACGAAAAATTCAAACGGCCAGACTGCTCCAATTTAACAGGTCGGCAGGAGGTTACTAAAAATTCGAAAACACCAAGGTAGGGAACTTCAAAAATTCTCTAATTTCTACAGAAGATTGAATTTTCATGTGGCTACCTTACAGCCCAAACTTTATTAGAGGTGATTTTCATATTTTAAAAATCCGAGGAAACTAGAATTTCCAGATTACATAGATTTGCTAGATGATTCTTAGGGATGGATTTTAACTTTTTGATTGTGATTTCTCTTAAACATTTCTTTGATGAAGATTCAGGGATGAATGGAGATGCTAATCGTTCTCACAACCAGAAAAATTGCCAAATACTTTTGGACTTATGCAATAAGTAGCGGTGGCATACATAATACGTCTCTCGCTATATAAATAGTCGATATAACTATCTATCCTAGGATTCGTGTTCCGAGTTAGCGTACCTGTAGAAAATTGACAGTATATAAAACAAACCTTCTGTGCCAGCACTCATGAAAGCATTTCCATACATTACCGATCACTATAGAACCGGCATCCATACAATTACCGTCGTAAGGACAACATTAAGCATACGTCATTGAAATAATTGACAAGTACCGTCGTAGACGGGGAATTGAATTCCAATTTGGAACCATTACTCCCTATATATTCAATTGATGGTTGGTATATGGGCAGCAGCTCAAGTAGGCCACTGCTTGAGCTCCAGCGTTCGGCTCGCATCAATAACGGGAAGGTCAGACTCCCTCAGCTGACTGAGTAAGCATACCTCCGTGGCAAAGATGTAGTTACAGAATTTAAATTGTGAAATTTAAATATGGAAAAGTAATGTGCTGGAAGTTAGTCATATAGTATAATCCACCTGATTATACCCATAAGATCCCCTAGGGCTTTGTGTTCTAGACTTGTCCCTGGAGATCCTAAACATTTTCATAAACTTTAGTAGTTTTGAAGTCAAGTTTTAAGATTTGTTGCTTAGAAACAAGGGTTTCCATCTCTGGTAGGCTGTCTGCGAGCTCTGATGCCAGCTGTGGTGGAACCACCCAAAAAACTGGGCCCGAGTGCTCTGATCTTCACTGCTAAGCAACTCTGACCCAAAACAGCACGCATCGGTAGTTCCTCGAGTGAAGCCTCGATTAAAACCACGCTTTCCAGGATCAAACAGACAACACCCACACGAAGGTAAGCCCAGAGATTACAACACAGACCATTTCTTACATCTCAAAGTTGCAGCAGAATTTAATTATTACAAAATGGTTCTGAAAATAAGACAAGTACTACAGAGGTCTTATCTACAACAATTCATCAAAGTATCATTATTTGCAGCGGAATTATTAAAATATGAGAACTAGCGATAGCATGAGGTTACGATAAAGCCCGTATGCAACATCAATATGAAGAGTTAGTGTTGGTTGGGGAAACAACCCACTCCACAGACCAGCCCGAAGGTAAAGCAGTTACACCAGCAAACACATCTTCAAAAGTAATACCTGAAAACAAAGCCATAAGCAAGACTGAGTATACTAATACTCAGCAAGGCTTACCTGTCTCTGGATATACATTAGTCCGTTATCTAGACATGCAAGGCTTTTTGGCTGGAGGGGTTTGTTTTACCGAAAAAGTGACTAAGAGTAGGTCCTTATTTTCAAATTTTAGCTTTTCCATATTCTAATTCACTTAAGCATTCTAGATAAGCAACTATCTCTAAACAAGCATGGTAGTGAAAACATTAATCATACAACAGTATTCATCATCATCATATTCCACTTGTTACTCTATGTGGTAAAAGTATTAAGCAGTCCCAAACTGTTGGAAGCGGACGATTCGAATCGAGTTTCTTAACCTGGCCAGGGAAACCTAACACACACGTATGGGGCACTACGCCACCCACACAACTTTTCCCCTTTCTTCTCGTGTTACGGGACAGGCCCACCGCCCACGACTACAGAGCGTACTCTGCACTCACGCATTAGCTATATGGAACCAAAGTAAAGGCGGTGGGGAGGTATGTCCCACTCCACGGTCCGATCAGGTACTTAAGCTTACCGATTACCATATTTCTCGGCATGTGGTGAGTACGTTCAAATGCTTAACAAGGCTACCACACACTGCGGCCTTAGCATCTTTTCACTAAACAGACGGGGTCTCAACCAGAAACATAATACTCTAACCCCGCCCGTATACCTTATAGTTTTTGCAGTATGTAGTAAAGCAGTCAAAACCTATAATCTCACGAGTGGCAGGAAACCACTCGACTTTTACCGGTCCTAATTAGCAGTGCATCTAGTCGAGTTAAACCAGGTAAACAATACATAGGAACCTAGGATCATGCATCTAAGGTTTCATCCAACTCCTGAAAACGTAAATGCGCAAATAAATAAAGTACAACATAGATGAATATATAGGCGAAAATATTAAGATTAAATGCACCGGGGCTTGCCTTTCTAAGAAAATTTAGCCTTGGGCTCTTCCGAACATTGGTCCAGGTCTTGATTCAATTCGATTAAATTCAAGTCAATTAGATTCAGCCGAGACTCCACAGGCTCATTCTCGTTCGCAGGCACCAACTCATAAATACCCTCGGATATATGATGAGAATCTATATGAATGCAAAAGTGATCTTTGTGTACAACATGATACAATTTACGTTCATTTCCTTCACGATAAAATTGTAGTCCAATAAAAGTGTTACTTAAGTGATGTACTTGTTTAACTTGTTTTACTGGGCAGTCATTTATAGAGTAGTTCATATCTTCACTTTACTTCATAAAATGAACTGGGTGGCAGTTTTTATTTTCTCCTCATTATGCATATGGGTATTTGACAATTTCATTCCATAAGCAAATGTAGCGAAAATGGCCTCTCATGCCATATTTCAATATAATGTTTTGGCAATTGATGACACACACAACACTTGGACTAATATGATTGTTAAGCTGAACTTTGCCAGGCTTTTAGGTTCAAGTGATGACAAAGAGAAGATAGGCGTAGCTAGGCCCGAAGGGCCGCCCCTACGGGGGTTCCGCCCCTACCTCGCGGGTCTCAGGGCAGCGCCCAGAAAGCTCTTCGGTCCAAGGGACAAGGATTGAGGCATTTTGCTATCATCGGTTAAACTGACGTAGGGCAAAATGAACTCACCGGTGCAATCACAGAGAAGGTCTGCGGGCTAGGGTTTTACACCGGATTAACCGACGATAAAGAAATTGCATACGTCGGTGCAATGTCAGATGAAGACCGAGGAAAATACATACACCGGTTGAACCGATGATGCACCGGTCAATCTCATCGGTTCAGTTGTCCAGAGAGGTGATTTTTCATGGAACGTTAAGAAGTTACACTCACCGGTTAAACCGACGATACATCGGTTAAACCGACGATACACCGGTTGATTGCCAACGGCTAGTTTTCAAGTGGGCAGTTTACCTACACCGGTTGAACCGGTGATGGCTTTGGAGGTACGTCGGATTAATCGGCGTTAAGTGTTTTTCTGGCAGCTTTTCTACAATGGCTATATTTGCTTGGGCTGCCTATATATATCCCCAAGGCCGGGTCAATTGAGGTTGTTGGACACCATACAAGCATACAAGAGTAAAAGATCATCTCCAACCATCCTAGAGCTTCATTATACATCATATAGGCTTAAGCACACTTGTGAGAGTGCTTAGTGCTTGTAATAGGGATTAGTTCTTGCGAGAGCTCCCTTGAGAGAAGCTTTGCTGCGGCAAGCAACTTGTGATCCGTCGTGTGACCCTCCGTCTTGGTGTGGAGTGGCAACGACACTTTGTGCGGGGGAAGAGGAGGCCCCCTCCTTGGTGGAGAAGCTCCGTAGTGGATTTCGGCCGGGTGACCGAGAGAGACGGTGGCGGTGCACGAGACTTAGTGTCTTGTGGGCACTTGCCTTTGCTTGCCGGCATCGCCTTGGTGGCGTAGTGCAAGACGTGATCGGAAGAGCCTCGGTGTCCCGTGGACGTACGCGTTTGTGCCGAACCACGTTACATGACCGTGTCTACTCGGGAGTTTGCATCCCTCTTGCACTTACCTCTTTACTTATCGTATTACGCTTCCGTATTTACTCTATCTTGCATGCTTTTACTTTCCTAGTTAGTTTGATTAGGATTGGCTATAGGTTGCAAGCTTTTAGGGGTAAGTAGAGAGTAGCATAGATAAACCTTAGTCATAACTAGCATGTGTTGGACGTGTTAGGTTTATCTTATGCAAGTAGTTTGAGCCCCGGTGATCCTTACAGCAAAGAACAGTTTCTGGTGCTATAAATTTTACAAAAGGTTGTAGTTCTAAGCATGAACCAATAGTAAAAAATTCAGCTACAAATAGTAAAGCATCTAGGCATGAAAAATTATTTAAATAGAGCAAGTGCATAACATGATAAATTTGTACAGAACGTCTTACAGCATATCTGGGGTTCAAATGTTTACAGGAGACTCTATTCATGTTATACTCTCTACTGTAATTTTTTTAGATTTTAATCAGGAAGATAACAGGAGCAATAAATTGGACAACTTAAACATGAACATATCAAGATTTATTTCTATAGAATAAAATATGACAGTAATAGTTCTCAAAACTTTACACAATGTTCTAGATATGTTAGTGAGAATATTGTAAATGTTTCATAATTTTTCTATGCAAAATCCAGAAGCAACAATTTATCCAAACTAAACCTACATTTATCAAGATCTAATTATACAGAGAGTTGAAAGTGTTTCTGGGCCTTAAAATTTTATCAGAGCCTACACTAAGCATTAACATGATACAATAAAAATTTCAGCATTTATCTCCTGCTATAAAACCAGCATAGTATTTACTCATTTAAACACAAGCATAAACATTCAGAATAGATTCTGTTAAGTAATAACTTCTATAATATTTTTGGAGCATCTACACAACTAGGATATGATTCTATGCAACTTGCATTTACAAACATGCAGTATTAAGACCAGTGCAAAATAAACAATCTAGAAAAGATGATATCATGAGCAAATAATATCCCTGGTTCTACAAGGTTTTTGGCTCTCGAAGTTTGCAGGTAAGTTTTCCCCTCAAAACTAAGCAATGGTAAAATTTTCAGATTTTTCCAGATGCAAAAACTATTTATCATGATATAGTGTCATTTCTAAGGATTAAATCACAGAGCTAGTTACACAGATCTAAAAATGTTCAAACCTGGATAGTTGTGTTCACATAGTATGCTAAGCACACATAAAAAGTTTCACCCACAAATTTGTAGGGTAACAACCAGAACAAAAATACAAAGCTTTATCCTAGATCTAGCAAAGGCTAGGTTTTCATCTAGCTACATATGTGATCTTGAGCTCAAAATTTTACACCAAGCTACATATAGGACACAGTATTTACCAGCCAAATATCATCAACAGATACTGAGTGGAACTACTAGAACAATTATGTGCCATTTAAACTAACTTTAATCGTGGATTAATATAGAAACAAAACCTGAACATGTGACTAACAAAACTTGTAGTTATTGTTCTAAGGATTTGAGAAAAATTTAGTGTGCATTTTTGTGATTTTTCTACGATTTTATATACATTTTACAAGTTCGCAGCTTTTAGATCTAAAACTTGAAACGCAGATTTACTGTCAGGCCCTCGGTTCTATCATTTAAGTCCTTTTGGTTCGCAAGTAGGTCCATGGATGGACTTAGAAAATAGAGGAGGGGTACAAGGTGACGGCCGGCCGAAATCCGACGATTCCGGTCGCCGGCGGCGAGGGCCTCTTAGGGGAAACTAAAGAGGGGATCGAGGTCTACCTGTGGGTGGTCTTGGGACGCGAGGAGAAGGCCAGGAAGGGGCGCGCCGGCGTGAAGCAGATCTCCGGTGAGGGTGGCACACGCCGGTGGTGGTCTCCGGCGATTGTAGGCGGCGGGGAGGGGTTCGGCGACCTGCGCCACAGCAAGAGGAAGCTCGCTGCGGGGTTAGCTCGGGTAGAGGAGGGTCGGGAGAGGGGGCTTCGCGGCGAGGTCCTAGGAGGCGGCGGCCATGGCAGGCGGCGGTGGTTCTGGGTGACTCCGGTGGGGCTAGGAAGGCTGCGGCCGGCTTAGGAGCTTCAGTGGAGGCCTAGGAAGGTGGTGGTAGGGTTCAATCGGGCAATGGGGAGCGGAGGGGCGGCGCCACGGCGAGCTTGAGCTAGCCGGCGCTAATGGCAATGGCAGGGCGGAGATGAAACCGGCAGCTCACGCGACACAGCGGCCCTAGGTCTCTATTTATTGTGCAGTTAGCTTCGTGGTTAAGGGTTCGCATACTGGGGAAGGGCAATTTGGGCTGGAGGCGCTCGACGGTGAGGTGGCGGCGTCGGGGTGTCGTGGCGGCTCGCGGCGTCGTCCTGGACGCATGCTGTGCGGGGGAGAGTCTAGGTGTGGGCAGTTTTGCGAAACCATGGGCTTGCCGGGTCCACTTGGCCGAGCCAGGGGGAGAAAATTTAAAAAATGGGACTCAAAACAATGCGCTTCACAAATTTGCCAATCCAAACATCAACATTGGAAAAAAAGGACTCCAAATGTGAGTCACTTTATTATAGTGCCATTCGGTGTATTTTCCAGCATTTATCTTTTCTTTTGCATGTATTTTGAGTATGAAATGTCCCTTTTGCCCTTGTTCACTTGTGCATGGATTACAACTTACCGGCCGGAGGCTTCAGGCTGGCCGCCGCCGTCATCGCCAGGGCATGCAGGCACCTGCCGCTGGCCTTGCCTAGCAGGCGGACTGGTTGCCTGCCGCCGCCCTTGGCAGGCAGTCTCTGAAGTTGCAGCCCATGGCTGGCAGGCAAGCAAGCCGTTGCATGCAGGCAGGGCTGGCCACGCGCCCACGCCCGCCCCTGGCAGGTAGGCAAGTCGCAGCGTGTTGGCAGGTAGGCAGGCCACCGCATGCACTAGACAGGTCTGGCCACCGTTATTTGTGAAACAAACATCAGCCAAGTTATTTGTTACCTTCAGGCTAGGAGAGTCGCGTCCGACGGTGGGTGTAGCGAAAATGGCCTCTCATGCCATATTTCAATATAATGTTTTGGCGATTGATGACACACACAACACTTGGATTAATATGATTGTTAAGATGACCATTCTCAAGCTGTTAGGTTCAAGTGATGACAAAGAGAAGATAGGCGTAGCTAGACCCGAAGGGCCGCACCTACGGTGGTTCCGCTAGGGTTTGGCACTCATCGGTGCAATGAACACAGAAGCTGCGAGCTAGGGTTTGGCACCGGATTAACAGGCGTTGGGTGTTTTACACTCACCGGTGTAATGGACTTGGAGGCCGAAGAAGCAGCAGGAGTTTTACAAGCACCGGTTAAACCGGCGATCAAGGCAAAGTGAACGTCGGTGTAGTTGTCCAGAGAGTTGGTTTTCGGGAACTCTAGGACAGTTACATGCACCGGTTAAACCAGCGATGAAGATACATTCACCGGTTGATTATATCGATTAATTGCCCGTACAACTAACGGCTAGTTTTTCAAGTGGGCAGATTACATTCACTGGTTGAACCGACGATGGTCATTGGAGGAGCATCGAATTAACCGATGTTACGAGCTTTTTCTGTCAGCTTTCCTCTAACGGCTAGTTTGGGGGGTTGGGCTATATATATGCCACCCCCACGCCTCATTTGGTGTGTGCTGGAGTTGCTGAAGCCTACTACACTTGAAGAACACCTCCAACCACTATAGAGCATCATTGCACATCATATAGGCTTAAACACACTTGTGAGAGTGCTTAGCACTTGTTTTGGCTTAGCTCTTGAGAGAGCAAGCTTGAGAGAAGTCTTGCTGCGGCAAGCAATCATTGTACTCGTCGTGTGACCCTCCGACTTGGTGTGGAGAGGCAACGACACTTTGTGCGGGGAAGGAGACCCCTCTTGGTGAGAAGCTCCGATAGTGGCGATGGTGCCGTTGGTGACGGTTCGAGAGAGACGGTGGCGGTGGCCTTGTCTTGGTGACTTGGCGCAACTTAGCCTTTGCTTGCCGGAAGCCTTGGTGGCGAACGCAAGACGGTGATCAAGCGAAGAGACTCGGCATCACACTTGTTCTTTTTGGACAAGTGGCCGTGGACGTAGGGAGGGACTTGGTGTCCTAACCGAACCACGTTAAATCGTGTGTCTTGTGTCTTGGTGTCTTCACGGGAGTTTGCATATTCTCTCCCTTACCTCTTTACTTACCGTATTACGTTTCCGCATTTACTCTATCTTGCGTGCCTTTACTTTCCTAGTTAGTTTGATTAGGATTGGCTATAGGTTGCAAGTCTTTTAGGGGTAAGTAGAGAGTAGCATAGATAAACCTTAGTCATAACTAGCATGTGTAGGACGTGTTAGGTTGATCTCATGCAAATAGATTGAGCCCTAGGATAGAAAGCTATTAGCGACCCTATTCACCCCCTCCCCCTCTAGGGTCGGACACCGCGGTGATCCTTACAGTGGGGCTGAGGCTGTCGTGGCTAGGAGAGGGGAGTCCGGCGACTGGGCGGCATCCAACAGCAAGGCGGAGGCTGGTGGCTGGGTAGCGTCCGGCCGTGGGGTGGAGACCGGCGGCTCGGCGGCGGTCAGCGGTGGGCCGCTAGGTCAGGACTCATGAATGCAGCGAACATGATCGGAGCGATCAGAATAGGATCGATCAGAGATATGTTGTAATTCATGCATAAGGGCAAAAGGACATTTCATACTCGAAATACATGCTAAGGAAAAGATAAATGATGAAAAATACACTAAATGGCAGTATAATCAAGTGGCTCACATTTGGAGTCCCATTTTTACGATGTCGATGTTTGAAATGGCAAATTTGCGAAACGCATTGTTTCGAGTCCTATTTTTGTAATTTTCTCAGCCAGGGGGCGGGCGCGCCGTCCAGCTAGCGCCGGCGATGGCGTACGGCCGTCCCGAGCGCGCAGAGAGGGAAAGGAGAGAGAGAAACAGGGGATGGCAAAACCGTAAATAGATCGAAGTTCAAAATCAATTCTGTAAACTCAATTATACTCCCTCTTAATGGCCTCAAACGAAAAACTTTTGACTATTATTTTTGTTCAGTTTTTCGAGATCTACAGCTTTTGTTTCAGGCACTTTTTGATTTGAGCAACGGTTTGTGAGTTATTTTAAAAAGTTCAAAAGCTCCTCAAAAGGATTGATTTTATTTATTTATTTGGATTGATTTTGGGTCCACTTCCAATTAAGCACATGTGACTAAGTGTACCAGATTTTTGTGTACAACATTCTTGTGAGATGATTTGGTCATGAAATATAGTTAGAATCTTCTTTATTTGCTATCACAAGATGAAACCACTATTTGAATTTGAATTTCATTTGTATGTTGTGGCCATTAATAATTGTTTGTTGTTGGGGACACCACCTTCGGATCGGACGCCGAAGGTCCACGAAGACCAGATGGCGTATGCGTTGAAGCCAACACCAGGAGCGAACATAGAGGACATCCATCTTCACTTATCTTCGGGTGGCAAGACGAAGATACGCGAAGACCCGGCGACGCAACTGTCAGGGCGAGGAGTCATCAAGTGGGTGCCATGACCTTCGACGAGATGGACGAAGAGGACCGCCTGGAAGTACGGGCCCGTCTGAGCTGTAGTGCACTCACGTTGCCCTAGCAAAATTACATGTACATTTAGGAATATTCAGAGAATATGACCGTTGTAAGGGTGCAAAAGCGTAATTGTATCTAAGAGGTGTAACGCCACCTATAAATACTCCTTGTCATGCCCATTGATGGAACAGATGGAATAGAAAGAGAGAACCTTTCCTCCTTGTTTTGCATGTTCATTCATTACTGTGGTAGTGTCCGACCATTCCGGAGTCACTCTCCACCAACAGTTTGGCGCCCACCCGTCGGTTCGATACACCACATGGTGGCGACGAAGAAGAGAGGAACCACCGGAGGCACTTCGGAGGACACAATGACGACGACAACACCCTCGCAGGGTGAAGCGGCAGCAACACAGGCGAATAGGGCTAGCAGCGACGGCGTCTCCATCGACGCCCTTGCAGATGGCCAGCTTTAAGTCAACCTTCTAGACCTCGACATCTCAACCGAAGACATCGCGGCGATGCGTCGCATCGACGCTCGTATCGAAGTGGCGCAAAGGGCTCAGCAGCAGGCCTTGGAAGCAGAACATTCGGAACCACAGATGACAACAAGAGCGAAGGGGAAGCAGACCATGCTCACCGAAGTAGAACGTCAAGAGCAGTACAACAAGTTGAGGGAGGAGGAGCTTCGCTACAAGGTGATGCAGGAGAAGCTCCGTGCCCAGCGGCTGCAGCTCGAGAAATTGCAGGCACCTCCACCACCACCACCGCAGAAGGAGATGATCGGGGTCAACCGGCGGCAACAAGAACCACCAAGGTTCCGCCCAAAGCTCGTGCCAGTCGAAGAGATCTCTAACCACTCTGAGTCAGACACCGAAGAGCATTACCGAAGAAGGCATTAAAGAATATCACCATTATCCGAAGAGCTGGAGGAGGTGCAGTGGCCTCATCGCCTCAACCCAGCGATATTGCCGCAGTTTGATGGGGAGTCAGACCCCGAAGAGTTCCTCCTTAAATACGAAGCCACCACAGAAGCATCAGGAGGAGGCACCGCATGTAAAGCGAATGCGCTCGTCCTCGCATTGAAGGGCTTGGCGCAGCGATGGTATGCAAACATCCCACCAGGAACCATTCTGTCTTGGAAGTAGCTTCACCTCGAGTTATGTACAAGTTTCCGCGCCGTGAGGCCTGATGATGTCACATCTTGCGATTTTCACGATCTAAGGCAAGGAAGCATGACCTTGCAAGAATATCTTCAGAGTGTCATGAAGCTTCGCGCAAGAGCACCTAATGTTGCCGACCAGAGCATCATCGATTCGGTGGTGAAGGGGATCAACCTAGGACCATGCGGAGAGTACATATCCCGGTGCAAGCCGAAGACAGTGACGAAGCTGTTTGAAATAATGCAAGAATATTGCATATCCGACTGTGCGAAGAGGAGAAGGCTCGAGGAGAAGAACGAGCAGAAGAAGTCGCGAAGCAGCGAGAGGTCCCATTCAAAACCATGGCATGCTAACGAGCCGAACCAGAAAAGAACAGTGAACAACGTGTCCGAAGAAGAACCCCCCCCCCCCCCCCGAGAGCACAGACACCATCACAGGGGCAAAGGCGAGAAGGACCACCATGAAGAAAGATCCAACCGCGATGATCGTCACCATCGCGAAGAACGACACAACAAAGGCCGAAGAGACAGCGGCGGTCGAAGAGAGAAAATTCCATTCTGTTTCTTCCACGGGAAGGACAAAGGACATTGGACAAATGAATGCCCCTTCGCCACGGAAAGAAAAGAAGAGTTTGATCGGCAGAATTCCCAGCCAGCGAAGCCAGTCAATAATACCTCGCAGTTGCCACCTCAGTCTTCGGCGATGGCAACCACTTGGGCTCCTACGCCAAATTGGCCGGTGTCATACCCAGTCTTCATCTACAATCCACTACCGTATGCGCCACCTTTGCAACAATCAGTACCGATGCTACCACCTCCGCACTATAGTCAGACATGGTCGAGGAGCTCCACGCCACAGTCTTACGACCTGACAACTTTACGCCCACCTCCGAAGCTCGAATCGGGGCAGTTACCAGAAAGAGCAAGCGAGGGACCCTCCGGCAGCAGGGTCAACATCATCAATGCCATCTCAGGAGGATCCAACAAACCGGTACATGAGACGAAGAAGCAGCGCAAAGAATACTTTAGAACCGTTTCCCACGTCAGCGAGGGCAGATGCTTCCGAACAACTTGGTCGCATGTCCCAATATCTTTCACGCAGGCAGACCTTCGGCTGCAGCACTACCCACATAATGACGCCCTCGTCATAAGGGCAAACATCGGCAAGAATTCAATGCACTTCGCAGGGAATGATGTAGGAAGAATCTTGGTGGACAATGGGAGCTCTGCAGATATCCTCATGTGGCAGTGCGTCGTCAAAATGGGGTTCACAGAATTAGCACTGAAGAAGTCACAGTATCCGCTCATTGGCTTCGGAGGCAAGAGAATCGAAGCTCTTGGAAAGATAGAGCTCAAAGTCACGTTCGGAGAAGGTGCAGCGCAGAGAACCGAAGCAATAACCTTCGATGTGGTCGACAATAACTACCCCTACAATGCCATCTTTGGCCGCAATAGCTTGGTCAAATTCGCAGCAGTAATCCATCAGTCGTACCTATGCATGAAGCTGCCTACGGCCGGAGGAATTGTCACAGTCTTCGGCAACCAGGAAGAAGCAAGAAGGTGCGAAGACAACGCATCAACTGCAAACAAGAATGTCCATGTCATTGAAATCCCAAATGAAGACAATGAAGTAGTAAACAGCAAAGAGCCAGAGAAGTCAAGGGGGGTATCCCCAGCGGAACACACGAAGAAGGTGCCATTGTGCGAAGATGTGCCCGACCGAATGGTGATCATCAGAAAAGGGCTTGAAGAGGCCGAAGAGGCCAGGCTTATACAGTTTCTCCGCAACAATCAAGATGTGTTTGCTTGGTCCTCTTCAGATCTGCGAGGAGTCAGTCGAGAAGTCATCGAGCATGAGCTCAGGGTGAACCCGAAGGCAAAACCAGTAAAGCAGGGCCAAAGGTCAATGTCTGAAGAAAGGCAGTAAGCCACTCAGGCCGAGGTACAAAAATTGCTGGATGCGGGCGTCATCCGCGAGGTCCAGTACCCGGAGTGGCTATAAAATGTTGTCATGGTACCGAAGAAGAACGGGAAGTGGCGAATGTGCATTGACTTCATAATCTTGAACAAGGCGTGCCCGAAGGACGAATACCCACTACCACGAATTAACACCCTGGTCAATGCAGCAGCTTGCTTGGAGATGCTCAGTATGTTGGACTATTTCTCAGGTTATCACCAGATATTCATGAACAAGGCAGACAAAGAGAAGACCAGTTTCACCACCCCCTTCGGGACATATTGCTACGTGAGAATGCCGGAGGGCCTTCGCAATGCCGGATGCACTTTCAACAGAATGAACAAAAAAGTATTGGGGGATCAATTGGGGAGAAACATCTCCGCATACGTCGATGACGTGGTTGTAAGAAGCAAAAAGAAGGAGGATCATATCCAAGATCTTTGCGAAACATTTGCAAATCTTCGTCGCCATGGCCTCAAGCTGAACCCAGAGAAATGAATCTTCGGTGTGCGAAGAGGCAAGCTATTGGGCTGCATGATCACCAAAAGGGGAATCGAGGCAAACCCGGAGAAGATCGAAGCCATTAGGCGGATGAAGCCGCCTACCACAAGAAAGGGGTGCAGAAGTTAACAGGCAGGTTGGCTTCGCTGAACAGATTCATCTCGAAGTCAGCAGAGAAGTGCCTCCCATTCTTCAAGGCGCTGAAAGGCTCTCGCAACTTAGAATGGGGCGAAGAGCAGGCGAAGGCCTTCAAAGACCTCAAGAAGTACATTGAGAAATTGGCAGTCATATCCAGCCCTTCGGAGAAGGAGTTGCTGTTATACATCTCCACATCAGGTGCAGCCGTATGTGCTGCTCTCATCGAAGAGCATGCGATCGAAGGGGCATTGACACAGGTGCCTATATACTTCGTTTTCGAAGCCCTAAATGGGTCAAAATTGCTATACTCAGAAATGGAGAAAATGGCATATGCGGTGGTCATGGCAACACGCAAGCTTCGTTACTACTTCCAGAGCCACAAAATCAAGCTTCCAACCTCTTTTCCACTTCGGGACATGTTCAAAAACAGAGAAGCCTCCGGCAGGATAGGCAAATGGGCTACACAATTAGCCGAGCACACCATTGACTTCGTCTCCATATCAGCAATCAAGTCACAGGTCTTGGCAGACTTCATTGTAGACTAGACTCCAGTCGCACCTTCGCAAGAGCAGTCGAAGATAGAAGCAATATGGCAACTTGAGTGTGATGGGGCTTACCAGAGAGACGGAGCAGGAGCTTCAGCAGTCCTGACAGCACCTTCGGGTACACAACTGAAGTACGCAATCAGACTTGACTTCAATGGGTGCACCAACAATGTCGCAGAATACGAAGGCATTCTCTTGGGTCTTCGCAAAGCAAGAGCGCTGGGCGCATGAAGATTAACGATCAGGTCTGATTCAGAGTTGATCACAAGCCAAATAAACAAGTCAAATAGGGATCTCAAGCCCGAATTAGCGAAGTACCTAGCAGCAGTTCGAAGCATGGAGAAATACTTCCTCGGGTTTAGTATCCGCAGTTTCTCCAGAACGAAGAATAAGCAAGATGATCAACTGGCGAAGGCAGCAGCACAGTTCGATCCATTACCGCCAGATGTCTTCTTCGAAACATTAAAGAAGGCTTCTGTCAATTGTGCCAAAGAACCAGCCAAATTCATCAACGCCATAACCAGCGAAGATTGGAGGGCCCCCATAATGGCCTATCTTCGCGGACACTTCGTCCCGGAGGACGAGAAGGAAGAGAAGAGAATGGCACTTCGGGCCAGGAATTACAGAATCATAGGCAAAGAGTTATACCGAGGGGGGTATGCGCACCACTCCTAAAGTGCATCTCATGCAAAGAGGGCAAACAGCTGCTTGAAGAGATAGATGCAGGGATGTGTTCTTCGCATATCGCAACGAGAGCCCTAGTCGGCAAAGCTTTCCGCGAAGGATTTTATTGGCCATCGGCTGTGGCGGACGCTCGTGATGTGGTTCGCACATGTCCAAATTGCCAAAGGCACGCCCCATACAGCAAATTCCCACCCGACGAGGTGCAGCTACTGCCTCCAGTATGGCCCCTCGCACGATGGGGCATTGATATTGTTGGACCACTGCCTACAGCTCCAGGAAACTACAAGTACACTGCTGTGGCGGTAGAGTACTTCTCCAAATGGGTCAAGCCCAAGGCACTCAGGGATATCACAGCAGGAGCCCTACAAAAATTCTTTTGGCAGAACATCGTCTGTCGTTTCGGGGTCCCGAAGGAGGTTACAGTGGACAATGGCAAGCAGTTTGACTGCGCAACTTTCCGGGGGTTCACCACTCAACTTGGCACCAACTTATGCTTCGCTTCGGTCTACCACCCACAGTCCAATGGCGCGGTGGAAAGGGCCAACGCATCATCTTCGTAGGCATCAAGAAAAACATCACTGAGTTGCCGAAGGGGAAATGGGCGGATGAGCTGCCGAGGGTCATATGGTCTTATAACACAACAGAGTCCAGGACCACAAAGTTCACCCCTTTCAAGCTTCTATATGGTGAAGAAGCCGTAACACCCGAGGAAATCAAACTCAAATCCTGGAGAACAGCCGAAGGGGCAGAAAACATCGAAGAAGACATCAAGCCCTCAATTGACACAATCGAAGCTGGCAAGATACAAGCAGCAATCAACTTGGGAAAATATCAAGAGGAAACACGAAGGTGGAAGAATAAGAAAGTGAAGCCCAGAAACATCAAAGAGGGCGACTTGGTGCTTCGAAGAATACCGAAGACCAAGAAAAAGGGCAAGATGCACAGCAAGTGGGAAGGCCCATTCATCGTCGCATATATGGCAAGGCCAGAGGCCAGCAGGCTCCGCACGCTAGAAGGCACCGAAGACCCTTATTCATGGAACAAGGACATGCTACAGAAGTACTACGTGTAGGAAATGTGTAAAAGCCACCGGAGGAAAATAACCGAAGGGGCTTGTAGGGCACAATGTACCAAAAGGGCCCGTACTCTTTTCCTCACGGGGGAAGCTTTCGAGTGTCCACTAGGGTGCCGAATGTGTGAGGTTTTTAACGAGGTAGAACCCTATGTAACCCCTTGTGAAATATAAACAAGGCCCCCACAAAAGAGTTGAAGGAACAGGCACGCTGCAAAAGCGCCGAAGCGTCTATCCATCTTCGTCAAAACGAAGAGGGGAGTCATCGGCGTGAAGTACAAGCATAATGCTTGAAAGAAGTAAGCACAAGGTGCAACCCCAATTAAGGGCTTCGCTCCTCTTAGCTTCACTTCCGAAGAAATTAACAAAATCCCATCGCATGAAAGCGAAGGGTGGAAAGTCCTGTCGCGCGAAAGTCGAAGGCTAGGCGCGAACCTCTCCGGCTAAAGAGCCGAAGGTCCCCTAGCAAAATCCCGTCGCATGAAAGCGAAGGGTAGAAAGTCCTGTCGTGCAAAAGCCGAAGGCTAGGCGCGAACCTCTCCGGCTAAAGAGCCGAAGGTCCCCTAACAAAATCCCGTCGCTTGAAAGTGAAGGGTGGAAAGTCCTGTCGTGCGAAAGCCGAAGGCTAGCTGAAGTCAAATGCGTGCATAATTAAAACAAGAGGCCGGACGGGCTAAAACACGTTTCACAGTCATCATCCCTGCCAGTCGAGCGAAGGGGGGGGGGGTGGCGCTTCGCAAAACAAGAAACACACACGACGCCGGTGAAGATGAACGAACAAAAAGGCGTTTGTAACGTCGCCCACGCAAAAGGGGGGTGGCGCTTCGCAGAATATATTTGTGCACAGTCGAAGGATAAATGCCAAAAAAAATACATAATTTATTACGCACAAAGTAAAGGTTTATTACACCGCAAAGATACAAGTTTATTACACCGCGAAGATACACTTCGCGCGAAGGCACGAAGAAATAAATTACATAGTTACATCCGAGGCCTCTTCCTCGAAGACTAGGCGGTCCACCTCAGATATGATTTCCCGGACCGCCACATCTATTATTTCTTCGGCTGTCCATCGAAAAAATGCTTCGAAGTCGTCCCCTAAAACCGAGGGCAACACAAATTAACTAGAGCTCTCGTCGAAAATGCCTTTGAGTTGGTACATAAATTCATGAGGCGACAGGGGCTCTTCGTCCACCGGCTCCGGCTTCGGCTCACGGAGACTGGCGGGAGCACTATACGGCCTATTGGTATCGAGAATCAGTTTTGTTTCGCGACGAAGCACGCGGTCAGCAAGGATCTTCGCGTGTTTTTTGGGATCACGCTGAAATTCGTCAAAAAAACGCTTCGTATCGGTGTTCTGAAGATCGTAAACGCGCTCCCTATCTGCCCAAAATTCTTCAAATCAAACCAAAGGGTAACGAATATAGAACTTCGCCCAAGACGCACCAGCAACATAGAAATTCCCTCGCTTCAGCTGGCGAGGTAGCACGCCTTTGGTCACCTGCGCAGGGGCCAACGCAGGGTCCTGCGTAGGTACCGAAGGTGTTAGTTTCCAAAAAATCATAATTACAACACAAAAGTGGACTGTCACACGACCACGGTCCTCACACCTCGCCAGCTACAGGGTGAGAAGAGTCCCCCCATGGCTTGGTCTTCGGCCGCCGGGGATCGGTCGGTGGCCCCACGATCGCCGCCGGCATTTCCTCCCTCGCCGACTGCTCCCTCGCCGCCATCATCGCCAGAAGGAGGCATAGCGCCTCTGCCAGCATGGTCGCCACCACCTTCGGCATCAGCAGTCGGAGCTTCGACAAGGATGGGCTCCGCAACAGCATCAGCTTTGGCTTGAAGCTAAAAAATATGAATTCCCACAGATGTAAAGATGCATTTCAGGGCGAAGAAAAGGCGCATCAAAAAGAAGATGAAACTACCTGGGCCTTCATTCGATCAACTTTGCGACGCACGATCGCGTGGCCTTCGCCCTTGAAGAAGTGGTCCATGAAATTTTTGGCAATGTTCTTCGCAAGAGCGGGCAACGCCTCCGGGCGAACTGCATCTTCTCCGGGCCAGGGAAAACCTTCATCGTGGAGGCAACAGAGCTGGGCTTTCGTCACAGTGCTGGCACTGGCAGCTTCGGAAGGGAATAAGCTGTACACCGTAGCACTTAGCGTGCGAACGGCGACAACAGCGCTAATATCCTCGTTGAAATGAGCCCCAGTGTCTAGCATAGCAATACATGCTCGGAGCCACTTGAAGAAGTCGTCCACCCCGACGGTGTCCCCCGAAGATACATCAGGAGCATCAAGCCCATACTTCTTCAGGATATCCGGAAGCTCTTTCTAAAGCATGGTCGCCCCTTGAAGGAATGGAAACATTTGTGCATAAGAGCCCGCCGCTTTTCAGCGTCGTCTTCGAGCAACTTCGCGGCCTTCGCTGCATCCTCCGCCTTCACCGCCCAGTCAGCTGCCGCCAGCAACTCCGTGGTGAGGGTCGCCTTTTCTTCGGAAGATTTGTCGAGGCACCGTTGCGCTGCTTCTTTTTCTTTCTCCAGTGCAGCCACCTTCGCCTCCAGATCCGCGACGGCAGCCTTTGAGCTCTCTTCGGCCGCCAACTGTCGAGCGGCACAGCGCGCAGCCACGAAGGCCTTCAGTGACAAATCTTGCGCACTCTCTAGCATGTTCGTCAGTCCACTCGCCATCAGGTCTTTTTCCATTAGAGGGAAGAAAAACGAGCCACCCGCCTCTGCTAGTAATTCACGCTCACGGTCCCGGCTCTCACGGTCCACGTGGGCTTCGCTCTGAGCTCCGTGGCAACAGCTTCGGGGTCAGCATTGCGCACGAAGAAGCTGCTGCTGTCCGACGTGCTGCTTGACTCTTCGCCAGCACTCCTTTTCGCCCCAAAGCTGGACGTAGTGTTCTGCTCAGGCAACTTCTCGGCATCTTTGCCGGAGGCAGAGACTTGGGGCGGCACAGACGAGTGACGGGGGGAGTAGATGACGATGTTCACCTCCTCATCGCCTTCCTCATCATCGCTCTCCGGAGCGGTGCTGAACTCAAGGTCCAGGTTCGGAGGAACCGCCCTCAAGGGCGGCGCCACTTTAGGAGCAGAGAAGGGTGGCGCCTCAGCAGCCGCGGGGTTGTTGTCTTCGCTCACGTCATCTTCGGAGTACCCCTTGCTTTGCAGGGGAGACTGTTACAAGATGGCATCGATGAGCCGGCCTCTCTTCTTCAGCTCTGCGAACGAAGACGTCCGTTTCCGTTTTGTTTTTTCCAAAGCCTACGCCTTCTCCGGGCTGCCCTGGCCCTCAGTCAGCTTCAACTCGGCCGCCCGCTGAGGAGCGGCGAGGCCCAAGATGTGGAACACCCGGTTCTGTTGAGCCCCGCTAAGATGCCCGACAAGGGCTTTGTACTCGTCCCTCGAGACCGACCTGACCATCTGTAACACCCGATTTATAAAAGGACATAAACCGAGCAATCATATACGTGCTAGGATCAAGTCACACGTATATACAACAGAATGAACAGTATATCACAGCACATATCACGTAAAAAGATATAATAAAGCGAGTACGAATGTTATTGAATGACAAAATGTCTGATATAGCGGAAGCGTAAATACATATACCAAAAACTCTCGGAAGCTGGGCGCCACAGGGACATCGACTGGGAGACGACCGCCTAGAAGTCCTCGTACTCCTGGTAGTTCCGGGTGAACTCCTCTGTGTCGCCGGGAACTGAGCAGCAGTAGGGTGTCCCCAAAGAGAACAAGAGGAAAAGAGTAGAGTAGGCAAGAGTGAGTACACAACTTGTACTCAACAAGTATAACACAAACTATGAGGCTCTAAGGTTTGCTGACTCAACTGCATTAGCTTTTAATCTTGGAAAAATTTTATTAAATCTAATTACTACAAGTTGATGAAATTACCATAACCTAGTTGCATAGAAATTAATCAAATTAATTAAGAACTTTCGAGAACCAACCGAAACCACCAAGGTAACCCCACTAATCAAAAGGAGGATCCGGGCCGCTCATGACCGTGAGCACGGATAGTATACCAGTTTTACACTCTGCAGAGGTTGCACATCTTTACCCACAAGTCGTGAGCTACGCTAGTGGTTCATCACACTTCCGTAGGTGAGATGACTAGCAAACTCACTACGAGGCCGTTACAAAGAATCTCGTTGGTAAGGCATAACCGCGAAGAGTTGGATCAGCGATGATTGGGCCCACCTCACGGGGGTACAAGACACGTAGCACAGACCAAGCCGGAGGAGCAGGGACCATTGAAGCTTACCACCCTTGCCCCGCAGGTAAGTTACTCCAAACCAAAAAGACCTAATTAGTAAGCCAAGACCGTCCCATTCCAGTCTTTTGGTTGCGCGGTTGTCCCAGGTTGTTGCTCTAATGACGTACGGTCCTTATGGAGAGTAGCTAGCACAAAACAAAGTGCGATCCCCCTAAACCAAGTTTCTAGAAAAACATGTTTTAAGGAGACGTAAACCACTCAAGTACAGAGCACAGAGGGTAACGCTCAGAATTAAGTTGCATAAGACCATTAACAATTTAATTAAAAAGGACCATGTGTGAGAGCGCAGCACCTAGGACAACTAACCAAAATGCAACCCAAGGGATATATATAAGGTAATAAAGTGGCTAGAATGATCCTTATAGGCATACAGTATGAAAATTGTATTTAAAGGTGATAGGTGTTGTTCATGTTATACTTGCCTTCCTCAAAATGCTCCTGCTGCTGCTCAAACTGCTCTGAAGACGGTGGCTGCTCCGGGTACTGGTACTGATGCTCCTCCGGTAGCTCAACGTCTACTCACGAACACATGGCAAAAAAACAAGGCAACAACATAAACATACATGCAAACAAAGGCTAACACTAAGAAATAGTACAACAATACATAAAAACATAAAACAAAACTGGTCTAGAACTATTCTACGCGTTACAACGATCGCGTGGACATAAAGAACACATAAACGGAGCTAGAACGCGAAAACTAGGCTTAAAACAAGATCTAGGGGCTTTTCTGCAAGAAAAACTAAGTTTCTAGGGGTTTTCTGCAAAAAACAGGGACCTATATGTAATTAAACCTTAGATCTGGGGTCTAACTCGCAAAACTACAAGGGGTGGACTGTGGGTTCTAATTCTAAAAAGCTCAGGGTTCAAAACGTAAAAACCAGGGCTGATTCGCAATTACTTTTGAACTAAGTGGACGGCGGGTTGATTACTGGAAACTATAGGGGCTCTATAGCAAAACAGGTGGGCACAGACCGGTATCCTCTCGTTTGACTCGGGCGGGTTCATGTTTGGGCCGCAGGATCTGGTTCGAGCGGCTCAGGACGATTGGGCGTGCGGGCGGTGGAGGAAGCGTTGGCGCGCGGCGGCGCACGGCGGTGGGGTCACCGAAGTTCGTCGAATTCGATGTTCCAGGGGTCAAAACGGCCGGGATTTGGGTCAGGGAGGATCTACGTGTCATGCGTGATCCACCCGTGGTATCAGCTGGACTCGAGGTGGCTCGGGGGCATGGATGCAGCTGCGCCGGCGGCTCTGGGCATTGGTGCTCGCCGGCGTGCGGCGTGCAGACCGTTCCAGTGCGGAAAACTAGGTGCAAAGGAGTCGTGGGGCTTGCGCAAGGCACGGGCTATCAGAAACAAGGGTCGTGCAGGTCTGTGTGGCGCTGCAGCATGCCCGCCGCGGTGGGGTGCGCCTGCGCGGCGGCAGAACGCCGGCAGCCAGTGTTCTGGCTGTCACGGTGGCCTAGCATCTACGAGATTTAGCGCAAAAGGGACAGGAACTCGTGCTGGTGCTCACCGTGCACTAGATTGGTTGGAGGCGTGGTGCAGGGTTGTCGGCGTTGCAGTCCGGCGGCTGTGCACGGGCGGTGCTTGGGGAGGAGGTCGCTGCAGAGCTCCTCCAAGCTTCTGGGTCCCACGAGCAAGTGCGGTGATGCGCTGCGAAGGTGCACGGAGGGTCAGCACGGCCGGAGTAACGCCGGCGGCGACGAAATTCCCGAATCCGGTCTCACCTGCGGCGACGGATCCGAGATCAATTCCGGCGCGTGTGGGGCTGGGGTCGGTGAAGGCGGCCTCGGGGAGGTTCCTGGTGCACAGGCAAAGCTTCTGCGGCGGTTCGGGCTGGCTATGGTGCGGTGGAGCGGCAAGTCCATGGCAGAGCAGAGTGCTCTGCACGCGGAGCAAGGCAAGGCGGGCGGAGCTAGGGTTTGTGGTAGCTGTGGAGGCGATGTGAGGGCTCAGAGAGGTGCGGGACGCCAATTAAAGGAGGCTGCCGGGATTTTGGGCATGCGTGCCACGGATGGAAAGGTCGGCGAGGATTGCGGGCGTGACGGGTGCAACGCGGAGGAAGCGGATCGCGAGCAACGGCTCGGCGTGATCCGGCTCCGGTGGTGAAGCTTCTAGAAGGAGGGGGCGCTGGGGCGTGACTGGCCAGTGGGCCCTGGGCTCGGGGTTGGTCCACGGAGCAGAGCGGGGTGAGAGGGGGTCGGCGCAGAGGAGCTCGGCGCGGGGACTCGGGAGGAAGGGGACGGGACCGACAAGCGGGCCCGGGTCGGCAGGGACAGGCGGGCTCGGGCCACGCGTGGGGCGCTCGGCTGACGGGCGGGGCAGGGTTGTCAGCGCGCGCGAGCGGGCGAGCGGAGAGCGAGCTGGGCTGGGCGCTGGTTGCTGGGCCGGAGACGCAGAGGAGGAAGCGGGCCGGCGCGGAAGAACAGGCCGACTGGGCTTAGCACGGCATCGGGTTGCGGGGAAAAAAAGAAAGGAGGGAGTGGGCCGGCTGTGGTTGGGGTTTTTGGGCTGGATTGGTTTTCTCCTTTTCTGGTCTTTCTTCCCCTTTTCTTTTCCAAACAACACTCAACTAATTTGAATTCAAACCCTATGCCCTCAACCAAAATAAAACCATGCACCAGCATGAATGCACAAACATGTTTAAACCTAGAAAAAATTTAATTCCTTGTGAAACAAAATAAATGAAATTCAAGACTAAACATAATAAACCCTAGAAAATTAAATAAAGACAAATAAATTTATTATTAAATTAGGGTGTTACACCATCACGTCGGCCCAGCTCTCGATAACAACAGGGTCCACCCCTGCATCGCCGAAGAGGCACAAAGTGTAAGCAAAAGAGCGAAGCATAGACATCCATAACAAGAGCTTAAGCACGAAAACTCACGGGCGGTTTGAAGGCTGAAGACGGTCACGAAATCAGGTACCGGAATGCCTTCGATCTAGTGGTCCTTAGCCAACCAGCTGGAGATGTCCCAGCCGACCCTGACGGGAAAGCAGCTGCATGCGACGAACTCTTCGATGATGTCGCGCATGCTGAAGGTCTTCGATAATTTCCGCAACAGGGCAAGAAGAGCCTCATCTTCGGCTCGGACATGACAGGTGGCTTTCTGCACATCGCCAAGAGCAGCTATGCGATCGACGACGAGGGGATGGGTCTTCATGACGGGGTCCAATGTCACCTTGTGATAGAACCAGTACGATGACCAATCGTTGGCCCACTTGTTCTTGCTCGCGGTGCCTGGACTCGGAAGGTTCTTGTGAAAGGCGAAGGTGTAACAGGCATATTGGGGAATGGCTGATATCTCTGCACCTCTGGTTGATTGCACAGAAATTTTCTTCGGTTGATAATGCACCCTGAAGGCACGAGCAAAGCCTTTGGCACTTGGAGAAAGGCGGCAAGTCTTCGCCAGCCACATGTACAGGTTCAGCCGCACAATCAAGGTAGGTGTCATCTGATGCAAGTACACCTTGAACAGACGAAAGATGTCCACCACCACGAGGTCCAAGGGCATCCGAAGGCCGGTGGTGAACAAGTCACGGAAGACAATCACTTCGTCGGCGCGGGGATGAGCAACAGTCTCACCCGATGGAGGAGCACGGACATCGTCTGCAGAGACGAAGCCTCGACGAGCCAAATCATCGAGGAGGGACGGAGTCATCTTCGACAAGCCAAGTACGGTAGTCGTCAGACCTCCCGAGTGATTCTTCTTCGGAGCCATATCCGAAGATTCAGATTGTGCCACGGTCGCCACTCTTGAAGTGTATTACCAAAAGAGTTCGAACAAAAATGAGCTCCGATAGAACCTCCGCGAGATGACAAACGAAGAGGCTGGAAAGCAAAAACAATGTGAAGTAGCTTTGCGCTGTCGCGACGCCGCTATTTAATGGGGGGGAGGGCGAGCGCGAGACCCAGCACGCGCGGAGCCGCGAAGTGGAAAGACGGCAGTACTCCGCGCTACGCGTCTAATATTAGAGAACCGAGGGGCCATTTTGGTCTTTTCCCCGCTAAGAATTTTTTAATTCGATAATTTCAGCACAAACTAACGGCTCAATTCTGAAATCTTTGCTCCTTCGGCGAAAGTATAACATTTTTTGCAGGGTAACACGAACTGTGCTTCGCCGGACACCATCGCGGCGCCCAGCCGGAAGGGTGGCGCTTCGGGGCACTGATGGCGCCCACGGGGTCGAAGCCGCGCCCCTCCCGAAGGTCAGGCCGAGGCTCCGAGGGGCTACTGTTGGGGACACCACCTTCGGATCGGACGCCGAAGGTCCGCGAAGACCAGACGGCGTATGCGTTGAAGCCAACGCCAAGAGCGAACGTAGAGGACATCCATCTTCACTTATCTTCGGGTGGCAAGACGAAGATACGCAAAGACCCGGTGATGCAACTGTCAGGGCGAGGAGTCATCAAGTGGGTCCCATGACCTTCGACGAGGTGGATGAAGAGGACCGCCTGGAAGTACGGGCCCGTCTGAGCTGTAGCGCACTCACGTTGCCCTAGCAAAATTACATGTACATTTAGGAATATTCCGAGAATATGACCGTTGTAAGGGTGCAAAGGCGTAATTGTATCTAGGAGGTGTAACGCCACCTATAAATACTCCTTGTCATGCCCATTGATGGGACAGATGGAATAGAGAGAGAACCTTTCCTCCTTGTTTTGCGTGTTCATTCATTACTGTGGTAGTATCCGACTGTTCCGAAGTCACTCTCCACCAACAATTGTCCTCTTATTAATTCAACTGATTGCTCTAGTGCCTATTATTGACTTTTAAACACCTAGGATGTCACAGAGTTCAAAGCTCCTATCTCTCCATGCCCCTCTGAACTCCAAGAATATCAATGCCTTGATCCATTTAGTGACTCCGAGGAAACATCTTTTCTTATTGACCCAGAGCAATCCTAGGACTTCCATATTGAAGGCATTGATGCGCCTCATGAATACTATACGCTAGAGCATTATGTTGAAAATATCTGTTCTATGGATACTCTTGAAGCAGCAACCTCCATCCCAGATATAGAAGTCAATGATGACCATGAGAGTTTTATCTTGGAAGAACCACAAGATACATACTCCTTCGAGGAGACCCCATCTCCTCCCGCACTTAGCACACACTCCGAATCCAGCCATCCCTTGCCCCTCTATCAGAAAAAATTTAAAAGGGTGGTTGTGGATGATTTTGTCTATCATAAATATTGTAAATATCGTCGTGGTTTGTTGTGTAAACCTTGCAGCTAGATATCATGAGCTTAATCCAAAGACTTGTGATGGAGGGAGCCACAACACCAAGCTAGCTGCAACGTCAAGATGAGGCTCCCAAAGTCGAGCTTTTGGCCATAAACAAGCACTGCCGGGTGGTAACCCGTATTTTTTAGAAATAAAGAAAAAAACAAAATTCACTTCTATTTAAAAAAAGATGAAAACAAAAAAAAGATAATAATTTTTACTTTCCATTAAAATAAAATCAAATAGAGCTTTAAAACATAATACTAGGACTCGTTCCCTTTAGGTATTTTTGTAACTAACCTTTCAAGCTGGGACTTAAATGACCAAAGAGTAGGCACAATTGTCTAAAAGACCCACTTCCAGACTTAAATGCAGAAAGATCAAAGGAGACTACAACCTCAGGCGCTCCATTTTCGGCACCAAGTGTTGCAAAATCTGAGCGTGGGGGGATGATGCGGCTTGAATGACAATGTGCATCCATGACTTCACAAGTGAACACGACTCTCGGTACCAATGGCAAAGCTCAAAGCAAGTCGTCAACGTTGGTTTGCACTTCTTTCTCACTCTCCCCACTCGAGGTTTTTCATAAGGTTAATATCCTTTGTTGAAGCATCTTTTCCATGAGAAAATTAACCATGTGTAACAAACTTGATCACAACTCCGCTTCTCACATGTTGGCAAGCATAAGTTTTATTCCTTAACTAGTACTCAATTCTTGTGGGATCATCAATTTAGGAGGATCTTGCCTAAGCTGTTGAAAAAGTGTGATATAATAAGATTGAAGTATTTATGTCCTCCTTGATTGAACATTGTTTGGAGAGTTATATTTTGAGAAAAATTCCAAAACCCTTAGTCTCACAACTCCTCGGTGGTTCGAGAATCCTACTATGGCCAAAATGCTTCTCATGATCAAACCTATACATTTGCCTCCTATATAGTTGTGTTGAGTTATGTCAAATCTTGTGCCCTTATGGAATAGTGACATTTCAATACCGATCATTCCCTCCTTCAGTCGTCCTCATTTCTAGCCTTCCCATGTCTGGATATGCTAAGTTCCATATTGGATCCAAGCATCCTCCATTGCTAGACATTCCTCCATCAATCAAAACCCACATCACTTTGTTCACATATCCTTGATATTATCCTACCCGTAGATATGGCCTTTTAAAATAAATACTCCAACTTTGTTCTACACATAACCCCCTAAATTTTTTTGAGAAAGGAGGTAGGGAGCTATCAAGTTAAAAAAAAACTAGTCTGCTCGCAGGTAAAGAAAGAAAAATAAAAGAGAGAAAGAGCTCCATAGTTTCAACTCTCGAAATTCCTAAGGGGGGTACATGAAAAATAAGGAGTAGCACTCAAGGTCAGATTCTTTCAAAAACACAGTACATGGTTTGTTCACCACATTGCATCACACTTGTGTTGTATCCATTTTTCTCCCCCATCCTTGATTATCCATTTCCCAATGATCGGAATATGAAGTGTCACAACTTTCACTAGGACCAAATTTTGACTTAACAAAATACACAACATAGGTGAGTCTACTTTTCCCTACCCGAGCTCCACATAAGAATATAGATTGTAGGGAGAGGCAGGCCAAAGGGCTTAGTAAGGAATAAAGTTACCACATGAGCGATCAAGAGTGCCATCTGAGGATCATATGAGCTAAGGAGTTTATTTTGAAAAAAAATATATTATCAAAACTCCAAGTATGGCTGATTAAGAGGAAGGTCAACCTTCATTCGAGTTGTTCCAGTTTTCAACCCCACAGGTATGAGAAATGTTTTGGAATAAAGTTTGTGCTAGCCATTTATTTAGAGAAGTTGTGGATTAAAGTCTACCTTAGTTGTTGCTCGGCCTGGATTTCTTGATCCTAACCTTTGCTCGGGACGTGAGGGTGTGTTGACGGCCATTATACACTCATTTTGGCCGCCAACCATTGCCATTAATGAGGGAACTTGAAGAAGTTTTGATATAAAGTTCTATTTAAACTGATGAGTTCCACGAGTTTTGTGTCCCACCATGTTTTGCAAGGAATATAGGTAAAATGGTGCACAAATACCATTATTGGTGAAGTAGCAGGTCAGGCCATACAAATGAAGGTTCATTCAGACATCTCGGTACAAATGATACTTGAACATGATACAAATGTTCCTCAAATCACATATTTGACAGCACCATGTCAAAGATCTCGTCGAGATGATCAAAATGGACACTTGGTCACCCAATTCGGAGTCCGGATGGAAAAATTACGCCTCTAGGAAAATCACCGACGCGGCCCTGTCAGGCCAGTCGGCCTGACTTAGGCCGGCCGGCCTGGCACCTCCACAAATGACCCTCCACTCTTCCTCACAGCTTTTGGGTCTCACCAATGAACCCCCCCAAACACTTGGAGGCAAGCCAAAAGTGAAAGTAAGACCGAAAGGCCTCATATGCCCCACCAATGGGCTCCCGAAAGGGCCGTTCTATGTTGGGCTGATCATCCAAGGTTGGACCTGCACCTACATACAAAGAAACACAAAGAGAATCAATGCCAACTATTGGATAAAGATTAAGACAAGTGGAGGGATGGATGAGCTTGTCTCATGGATCAAAGGGCCCACCTTTTGCATGGATAACGTCCAACCGACGTGAAACCGCCATGGAAGAGCAACACCACACTGTCCATCACACAATGGCGGTTGATTCGATGCCTGGGGAGAAAATCCCAGGCCGGCCGGCCTCACTTTTCGGCCGATCGGACCGAATCAAGTTTGCGGTTACTCCAACCGACATTGCAAGGAGGAATATTGGGCATTTGATCAAAAGTCGGTGGATCAAGAGGCCGGCCGGCTTGACATTTTCACACCACGTACTCATCCTTCGCATGGAAGCTAAGCAACTGAAGTACCTGCGTACAAGCCACGCATTGGCTCAAGTACCGACCTCCAAAGCACTATAAATAGCAGCCCTCACCTCACTTCCAAAGCACGGAGAATTGAAGCAAGTCTAAGGAGAAGCATAGCACTCCACATATCTTAGAAAATAGGGAGAGAGGTGAGGTGAGAGTCCGAAGAGGAGCCGGAGTGTCGGCCCCTCTCCAACTTTGCGCCTCTGAGGAATGAAGCTCCGGTTCGAGTAATTTCCTCTTCTTTTATCAGTAATATTACTTTCTCTCCTTTACTTTATTAGTACTTGAATACTTGGTCTCTCTAGTAGTGGGATCCCTTATCTGCGTGGGTAGCAAGTTCTATTCATTTGGAGTTTCTTCTTGCCTTAACGTGAGGCAGAAGTCAGTGACTTGATAGTGTAGTCATGGTGCCTAGGCTCAATAGTTACCTTGGGTTGTGTTTCACCCCACGGAACCGCAGTGGTAGGCGGTAGGTGGTGACAGCCCTGTCCGTCCTTCGCAATCCACCACGTTCGGGTGTTTTCATAGCAGTAGTTGTAGGTTGCTGTTGGACCCCCCTCTCATCCCTTTATAGTGCTGGACGGTTAGAATTGAATCCCGTAGGACTAACCAAGTGGGGAAAAGCACTTTGGTAAATGAACATATGGGACGTAGCCAATTGGGCATTTCTTTAGAGAAGAAATGTTTGGTTTGGAGCAATGCTCCTGTGAGTTTGGTTGTCCAAGGAATCGAAGGATCTCTAGACAACTACTCAAACTATCAAGAGAAAATGGAACACCTTATGAACTTTGGTGACCTGATCATGCGGAAGAAACCGAATAGGTACGCAGGGCAGCAAGTACTTAGTGTAACACCTTCAGTAGTCTGAGCAAGCAGGAGACTTACATCGAGTGCTTGGAGGACCTGGAGCTTAATTTTCATTAGGCTCCTTGGATTCTGGGGTAATTTTCAAAGTTGACTGGTTAGGATAAACCTTATTTGGTCACCCAAGTGGGAAAAACTTTTTTAAAAAATGTCCACAAACTACTCGAGCCAGCGAGCAGGGTGTGCTAAACAAGGACTGGATTGACCTCTAAAATAGACCTGTTAGGATGAACTCCGTCGAGTTAACCAAGACGAAAATATTTTAGAATTATCCCGAACTTACTCGAGCTAGGCGAGTAAGGTGTCCTACCCAAGGACTGGAGTAATTTCTAATATAGATCTGTTAGGATGAACCCCGTCGAGTTACCCAAGATGAAACCATCTTAAAAATATCCAAGACCTACTCGAGCTAGCGAGTAGGGTGTCCTAACCAAGGACTGGAGTAATTCCTATGATAGATCTGTTAGGATGAACCCCGTAAGGTTACCCAAGACAAAACCATCGTAAGAATATCCAAAACCTACTCGAGCTAGCGAGTAGGGTGTCCTAACAAAGGACTGGATTGATCTCTAAAATAGACCTGTTACGATGAACTCCGTCGAGTTAACCAAGACAAAAGTATTTTAGAAATATCCCAAAGTTACTCGAGCAAGGCGAGTAAATTGTCCTACCCAAGGACTGGAGTAATTTCTAAGATAGATCTGTTAGGATGAACCCCGTCGAGTTACCCAAAATGAAACCATCTTAAAAATATCCAAGACCTACTCGAGCCAGCGAGTAGGGTGTCCTAACCAAGGGCTGGAGTAATTCCTAGGATAGATCTATTAGGATGAACCCTGTCGGGTTACCCAAGATGAAACCATCGTAAGAATATCCAAAACCTACTCGAGCTAGTGAGTAGGGTGTCCTAACCAAGGGCTAGAGTAATTCCTAAGATAGATCTGTTAGGATGAACCCCGTCAGGTTACCCAAGATTAAACCATCTTAAGAATACTCGAAGTAAACAATTGATCAGAGAACTACTCGATTGCTCTATGTTGAGCAAAACTTTTTGGAGTAGTGTTATTGGTGGGGTGTAGGTCGGATGAGCGAGGGCGAAGTAGCCGATTTATAAGGAAGTCAACTTCTTATTGAAGACTTGCTGTGATTACAGCAATTGTAAAATGACAGACTCTGACTCTTAAGACCTACCCCATGCTCGTAAACGTGAGTAATGGTTTACATGACTGAATGAGAAATATTCGGGGGTAACAGTAGTCGTTATGGTAGCCGACTAGATTTTTGGTAAAGTATCCTTTACCAACGGTACCCCAAGTGCCTTGCAGAGTGAGTTGCACTCGAAGATCGTGTGAGAGCTCTTTGGGTGCATGAAGCACTTCCGTAGGAGCATTTTGTTGATCTTGTCTCCGCCAAGAGATGTTTCTCCATATGTTGGGTGCGAGGCTTACCCTGGGGGAGGGTACTTGCCGTCTTGCACTTCTTGAAGGATGAGGAGGCGTGTGCTGGGATGCGGTAGTTGGAAGAAGGGCTATAGGCCTCTATTTCCTCGCGCTCCTTTCTCTTTGAGATGATGATGTTGCGTGCGTCACGACCAATGTTGATCACATTGCGGAGGTCGCTGTTGGAGTAGTCGTAGTTGTTGCCTTGCTGTTCTTGCTGCCGGTTGGTGAGGCGCTGGCGCCTGAATGCCCTTTTCTGGTTAAGCAGGCAACGACGCTCATAGAGATCTTCTGCTACATGCTGCTCTTCTAGTTGGACAGTAATTGTTACTGCTGGAGGAGGTGCAGGTGGGTCTTGCTTGGTAGCAGCTTGGGCTTCTGTGACCGCGGGGGGAGTAGTTTCCATGTTGTCAGAAAGATACTCGTCATAGTCATCAGAATTGTAGTCGTCAAGGTTGAGACATTCCATCGGATCACTTTCTGACTCGTGGACTTCAGAGATGCGAACCATGAGGATTTCACGGCAGAGATCCTGAATTTCTTGGTTTTGTTTGCTTGCTGACACGTCTAACGGAGTGCTCTGCTGGAAGGGGAGATCTGTTGGCTGAGAGTTGAAAGCCTTAGGATCTTGTGTCTCCTTGAAGCGCACTGTCCGTCCTTGCGGTGTTGCATATATGACCAAGTTTGGGAGGGAATTCTGATCGGACTTGGAGTTCTTAGTCGAGTTGGATTCGCCTTCTTTACTGTACTAGATCAGGGCATCCAATTCATCTTCCGAGTCGTAAGAGTACTCGGAGTCAGAATCAGTTAGGCCACTGATTTTGGAGTATGTGTGTTTTGGGTGAGCGAGAAGCGGAGTGCCCATCTCTACGCGGAGGGTGTTCTCGTTCATCCAAAGTAACCACGATTGTGTAGGAGTCAATCCTTCTGGCTCTTTAATTCAGGGTTTGTCGAATATCAACTTGCTAGATTGTTCAAGGGTTTCGGATTTTCCTTTTTTAAGCTTGACAAATTCCCATAGGGCGTCTGCCATCTGGTGTCGATGAGCCATAGAGTTCATGAACAAGTCGACATTATCTGACCAGCCTTCGAGATCGTCGAATGGTTCAAAGTTGTCAAGATTGTTTATGAAACGGTCGAAATCCTGATCAAATAAAGTATCAGGAATACTGGTTGGTTCAGGAGTCCTGTTGTGAGCAGGTTTCGGTGAAGGAATCTGGGGTTTCCCAGAAGGAGACGGTCCCATTCGAACAAGACAAGGGTTCGCCTCTTTGGGTTTCCCACGGGTTTCTCCCGATTTCTGCTTCTTATTTCGCAGAGTGCTTTCGGCCATCTTGATGCAGTCAATGAGTTTAGAATCTACTCGATCGTTCCCTGAGAGTATGTCGCCCGACTGTTCCTGTGGTGGGTTTAATGCTTCTGGGTTCTGCTGTGTTTTAGACGGGCCAAGAGCGGATTCTACAAGTTTGATACACCCTTCAATTGATCGTGAGACTCGATCTACTCCATCGAGTAGTTCTGGATTGACGACCTTGGGGCGTTTGATTGACTTGAGATAAGTCATGTATTTTCTGAGATTTTTGGGATCAGAATTTGTATCAGACTCGGCTAGCTCATGAGTTCGAGTCGGAGTCAACACATTTTCTGGAATCCGAACTGAGCTCGAGTGGAGCTCGTTTTCCGTCGAGTTCTAAGATCTCGCAGATTTCGACGGGTCGATTGATAATTTCCAGCTTAGGCGAATTGGGCGTGACAAGGTGGCTGGAGAAGCCTCCCGATCTGTCAGGCGTACAAGCCCAAGAGCCGAAAACGAGAATTGTGCCCTTAGGCACGTTGTTGGCGTTGTTTGATCCAGCCATCGAATTCGCCGATGAACTCGCAGGGAAAGGACTCCTATGTTACCCGGCATCTTGAGGAGCAGGTACACATAGTGTGGCACTGCCACGAACTTGGCTAGCGCCGGTCTTCCCAGTATGGTGTGGTAGGAAGATTCGAAGTCGGCTACTTTGAACTTCATGTACTCTGTCTGGAAGTTTTGTTCTATACCAAATGTGACTGGGAGGGTGACCGAGCCAATTGGTGTAGAAGAGTTTCCAGGAACGATGCCGTAGAAGGGGGGCTTTGCTTGGAGTGAGTAAACTCATGTAGTTGAGGCCCATCTTCGCCATTGTGCTTGCGAAGATCAAGTTGAGCCTGCTTCCGCCGTCGATAAGTACTCGAGTGAGCTTGGATCCTTGGACAACTGGATCGAGTACCAGCGGGAATTTTCCTGGTTCAGAGAAGCTGGTCCATTGATCCTCCCTCGAGAAGGTGATGGGGACCTCGCTGTATTTTAATACCCTTTGAATTGCTGGCTCAACTGAGAGGATTTCTCTGAGTAGTAGCTTATGGGCCCGCTTGGAGAAGCTTGGGTCTCCTCTGAATATGACGTTGACGACATTTTGTTGCTGTTGGAACACGTCAGGGTCTTTCTTGTCGTCCTCATCATCCTTGTTCTGCTTCCTCTTAGGAGCGTCTGGCAGTGTCGACTGGAAGGATTTGTGCAGGATCGTGCATTCCCACATCGAGTGGTTGCTCTTGGGGTGGATTGGGCACCTTTTGTTGTGAAGGATCTTGTCGAACTGATCCTGCGGCTTTTCATTCTTCTTACCACACGAAGTGCGATCCATGGTACCGACAGTATCGTCAGGCTTGCGCTTGCGCGCAGGATCCCGCTGGTTGCTGGGCCCTCCACGGTCGTTGTGACACTTCCCATTGTTGTCGTTGTTACGGCGCGGGAAGCAGCTGCGCTCTTGTTCCTCTTCGTCTGCCCAGCGCTGCATCATCTCGCGTAGCTCCACTACCGTTTTGGGGCGGTTACGCCCAAAGTCACAATAGAGAGATTTGACAGTAATTCCACTCTGGAAGTAGTCGATGACGGTGTCATCCGCGACGTTGGGGATGGTGGCTCTTGTGTCGAAGAAGCGCTTGACATAGGATCTGATGGATTCGCCTTGCTCCTGCTTGCTCATAGACAGGGCATGTCGAGTAGCTACTCGATGTAGGGACCCCTGGAAGTTGTCGATGAAGGCCTTCTTGAGATCCTCCAACGAGTAGATGGACTCGCGCACCAAGCTCTCGAGCCACGTGAGAGGTGCAGGCTCCAGGGCCATCAGAAAGTAGAGGACCTTGGTGTTGGTGTCTCCTCCTGCAACACTAACAGCGGTCGAGTATAAACATAACCATTGAGCAGGGTCTTGCTTACCGTCGTATTTCTAGATATTTGTGGGTTTGAAGTCCTTCGGGTACTCGACGTTGTTGAAGACACTGCTGAGGACTGGGAAGCAATCGGAATTGTCTGCGAGATAAGCTCTGCGTCTTGTGTTGATGATGTCCCGTGCATCCATTATGGAATCAGCTACTTCCTCCCGGTTTTGGCCGCGATTGTTGTTGCAGTTCGGTTGAGGCCCAGGAGCTTCGTTTGCTGGTGGTTGAATACCCTTGGGGCGATGACTGCTTGCGACTTCCTGATCCTCTTGGTTTCTTTGGTTTTGCTATTGCCGATTATGGCCCCCGGGGGTACGACTTGCTTGAGGTATGACTGTTGCAGTGGCCCTCGATCAGGTGCCATGAAGCGAGGACAAAGGGTTTTGCCTCTCAAGTTGTTCGACAGCATGGCGAGCAAGGTGGATGACGCGCTTCATCTGCGGGTTTTGTGGCATCTGCATGAGACGCAGAGTTGCTTCTGTCATTGCGGCGATGGGAGTATTGAAGTCTGGATCTGCGGCATTGTTGAATTCTTTGTTGAGGTTGCGCGAGGGAAGGCGAGCGCGCTCAGCAGCTCGGGCCCTGCGTTCTCCTTTATATTGATTTCTTGCCCTGCGAGACGTGCGAGTGGCTTCATCTTCATCTTGCAGAGCGTCTTGGGTCAGGTTATCCTTTGAAATCTAATCCGCGGTTTCATTGGGATCGTGATGACTGGAAGCACCTCCTTCCTGCTGGTTGATCATAGAAACCGGCATTCTGGAGAGTAACTCTCCAAGTCAGATTCGTAGTCGGCTAGCTCGGTTCCCCCAGACCCAGTTTCCTACTCTGGTGTAATGGGAGTTCCGTGTTGGAACGGGAGATCATCAATGCTGGCAACTTCTCGGAGGTTATCGAATAGTTCTACAAGTGCGTGATCCTAGCAGGACTTGAGTTGATTCTTTGCCAACGCATTGGTGATGAAATCCAGGCTGTCATGAGACGACTCGTCTAACGGGTGCCTCCCTACTAGCGGTGACTGAGTTTTCCATGCAAAGTAGTTGATCCAAGCTATTTTTATAGATGGATTTGATCATCTGTTGGTAAGTAGAAGATGTGTTGCGCAACCCGTAGATGGGTTGGGCAAGAGAAGTCTCAATCCGAGTGGAAATCGGTTTGAGATCAATCTGAGTCCGAGTGGAACCCGAGTTGTCTTCGAGTTTCATCTCGATCTCCTTGGCGAAGTCCTACTACAACACAATCGAGTAGTTTCCTTTGTACTGCAGCTAGTTCTGCGCCTATTCGGGTAGTTACAAGAGAGGTAAGGTACATCCATGAGCTATCCCTTACTCTAGAATATTCTATGCCTATAAGCAGTCCCGCTGTCCCGAGTCTGACACTTCCTCTTCCAGCCGCCGAAGCAACTAGAGTACAAGTCAAGTATTATTGATAGGAGTAGTTAGCAAGATGATGTTAGACCACATCTACCTATCTTATCTAGACCTCTTCACTCCCATCATATCCCTTGGATAAACAAGAGTCACTACTAGTACACTTCTCGTTCCTCGAGTATTCGATACCCTGGAATACTCCAAGGTGAAAGCTACATCGGTATCCATATGCTTGCGGATTTATTCTGTGAGGCTAAGGACAACCAACACTAAGATTATGCAGGACAACCCGCAAATGTTGCTCGTGTTCGGTCTCACTCTTGGAATAAATAAATATATCGTCGATGAAAACCACGACGAATTTGTCGAGTTCCGGCATGAAGACCGAGTTCATCATATACATGAAATAAGCCGGAGCATTTGTGAGCCCGAAAGACATAACCAAATATCCATATAGTCCATATCAGGTTGAAAAAGTCATCTTCGAAATGTCACATGGTCGAATTTAAATTTGATGATAACCGAACGAAGATCGATCTTGAAGAAGATCTTGGCTCTAGACAATTGATCGAACAGTACATCAATGCGAGGAAGAGGATATTTATTTTTGATAGTCACTGCACTAAGAGGTCATTAATCAACACACAACCTCAGGCTATCATCTTTATTTTTCACAAAGAGGGCTCAGAAACCCCATGGTGAAGAACTTGGCCGAATAAAACCCTTATCAAGTAGTTCCTGCAACTGAATTTTCAGTTCCGCTAGCTCTTTGGGTGGCATTCGGTACGCCCTTTTGGATGTAGGTGTGGTACTGGGCTAAAGTTCAATGACAAATTCGATATCCCGATCCGGTGGCATTCCGGGCAAGTCATTCGGAAACACGTCGGCATACTTGCATACTACTGGGATATCTTCAATGCGAATGTCTTTCATGGCGAAGGCACAAGAATTGATACATTCTTTGAAAGGTAAATAGAGAACTGAGTTGCCGAAGGTCGAGGAGTTTAATTTGACCGCTCGGGAAGAGATATCTAACATTACTCCATGTCTGGTCATCCAATCCATTCCCAAAATAACATCTATGCCTTCTAGTGCTCACAAGATTAGTTCTGTTGGAAAGATTTTACTACCCACCTTGATCAGCATGCTTCTTATAATTTGATTTGATGCAATTTTCCCTCCCGGTGTAGATATCATGTACGAGCGTTTAGTATGAAAGAAATCTAAACCAGCTTTTGCCCCGAAGTTTGCGCTAATGAAACTATGAGATGCACCGGAATCGAATAAAATAACTATGGGTTTATGATTGAAAGAGAATGTACCCGTCATAACAGGCGCGCCCTCAGGTAATTCAGCCAAGTTGGTGAAATTGATTCGCCCTTGCCTGACTTGCACAGTCGGTTTCTTGCCTTTGTTCTGAGCATCACGGCGAAAACCTTTCCCCTGAGATTGTCCCGCTTGGGGGCACGTATTGGCAAAATGATTCGGAGTTCCACATTTGAAGCAACAATTGTTGTTGTCAGGGTGAGATGCTTGCTGTATATTCGGCCTTGGGCCGGTCTGCTGCTGCTGTTACTGCTGTGGAATATAGCGAGTCTATTGCTGCTGCTGCTGTGGTGGTCGGATGACCCAACGCCCTGGCTGAGGGGCTCTCTGAGAGGTTGTAGATGGAGTATTCTGAACAATACGATACCTCGGCGGCTGATCGCTCGAGGATTCCACCCGTGCCTTCCTATTCTTCTCAGCACAATGAGCCATTATGAAATCTTCTTGTGTGATCACCAGGTTCACTAGCTCATTATATGAGTCCACACGGACAAGGTTCAGACGCTCCTGCAGCTTGGTGCTAAGTCCCCGACGGAAACGATCATGCTTCTTAACGCCGGTGTCCACATGATAGCCTTTATACTAACACAGGTGATTGAAGGCCTGCGCATATTGTAACACCATGCGAGTACCTTGAGTCAACGCCAGGAATTCATTCAGTTTCCGATCAAGAAGACTAGCTGGAATATGATGAGCTCGGAAAGACGTCTTGAATTCATCCCAAGTAACCATGTGATCAGCAGGGAGCATGCCATGGTAGTGATCTCACCACATACGTGCGGCTCTGCGTAACTGCTACATGGCAAAATGAGCTTTGCTTGCCTCAGAACAAGGGACTGTCAACAAAGAAAACTTGGATTCGATCATGCGAATCCAAGCGTCCGCATCGAGGGGTTCCTCGGCCTTGTTATACAGCGGCAGTTGGGTGCTCAGGAAATCCTAGTAATTGGACTCCTGCTGATGATGAGCCTGGTGCACACCCCGCTGCTGGCCCTGAGCTATCTGGTGGAGGAGCTTGGTCTAAGATGCGAGTACCTCCGCAAAACCCGGTGGTGGAGGTGGTGGGGGTGGCGGAGTGCCATTTCCACCGGCTCCGAACCCATTAGGCGTGCCTCGAGTTGATCCCACCATCTGAAACACAACAAGTTTTCATCAGCCACAAGTCTTTAAGAAATTCTCATCATAATAAAACATGTATAGGGTATCAACAAAGCAATTAAATTGGTGAACGAGTCGATACAGAGAACCGATATTACGAAAAATTGTATAACTGGAGCTCTGCACATCCAACGGATTTGAAATTTTTTACAGGAGTTGGATAACTTTATGAGCTACAACTTTGGTAGTCAACTCAGAGACAAATTCCAAGAGCAAGTTAGTTGAAAAATTCAAGTACTACTCCTCTGATTTTCCTGTTTTTCAGAAAACAGAGTCTCTGTAATTTGCGAATATCTCCTGTGGTATAAGTTCGATTGAGCTGAAATTTTACGAGAATTTAGACCATGAAATTTGGCACAACTTTGGTATTCAACTCGTGATCCAATTCGAAGTTGAAGCAAGGATATAATTTCGAACTATGTACTACGTTCAGAATTTACAGACTGCCATCAGCATTTACACAAGTCTCATGAGTTCATTACATCACCTAACCATCTCCACATCCCCTTGTATACATTCTACCACTAATATTAGGGGGTTACTAAACTCCAAGTTGGCCTAGCATCTCAATATCCAAAATTTAGGCTACACTAAGAGGAATCTAGCAAAAGCCACCAAACTGACATCCTGAGTCTAGTTGTTGACCAACGCCTCACTCGACACCGGGGAGTGAGTCTCAATCGGTGCGGGCTGTGGAGCCTGCTCCTCAAAGTCTAACTCGGAGATACCCTGCACCTCCTGGGGCTCGTCCTCAATGTCCATCTGCATAACGTCAGGAGGAGTGTGAAAAGCGTCCTGTGCGTGAAGCTGCCCCTAGGCATCGTCGAGGTCTAACTGAAGATTGTGGAGCTGATCCTCCAGAAACTGGAGTGTCGCGTCGCGATCCGCAACTGTGTCCTGCAACTCCTGGGTTCTGGCCCTCGAGCCGAGCAATCAGAGTGCGGATCTCGTTGCTCGCCTCGCGCAACTGCTCGTCTCGCAGCTGAACGGTCAGCTGCAGCGCCTGAGCCTGATCGACTAGCTGAGCCGTGGCCTGGCTCTAGAACACCTGCAGACGGTACAGTGCGTTTAAACGCTGAGCTGTCGTCCGGAGAGCTCCAACAGGGTTGATACCCGCAACTAGGTGCAGGTTGGCCATCCGGTCTAGCCACAGAGGGTCGGCCGGGTCGTGTGCCGGAAAAAGTCTGAACGCCGACAATAGAACCTGTAACGGGTGCTGAGAGCAGAAGGTGATAAGAGCTCTCAACGCTGTGGTCTCCCAAGTGTCCAGCAAGCGGTGTCCGATCACCAGGGTCACGATAGGCACCCACTCGATGTTGTGCGGGTGCTACGGAATCACCATCGTGACGCTGCATTGGTGCACACCATCCTCCACAAAGTTGTGGCCCTCGTAGAGAGGTGGCTGGGGGTACCCGGCTACACTCAACAACTCCCAGAGAAGTTGTGGGAGTCCGTCCCAGTGCAAACACGCTGAGTGCACGTGCCCGTGCTCGTCGATCACCACCAGCTCCTCCATCTGCCCAACAAAGACAGATAGATCAGCTGACAGTCCAACAAAGTAATAGGCTGATTCTGAATAGTACAAAGAAACTGATGATATCACGGGCCAAAAATTCTCAAATTTCTACAGAGGACGTCTAAGATAAAGGTGATCACTTTTTTAGTCAACTATAAGTCCAGATCAGTGCCTAAGAAGGTGAAAACATTAAGTGTTTGGATGGGTGTTGACTCAGAAATAGTCTGTCCAGAAAGCTAATATTTCGAGCACAAGTACCAAACAACTTGACCAATATTTTTCAGAAATTTATAGTAGTTTCTTTGTTCAATTATCTACAACTTCCGTGTTGAACGTTTTTTCAATAAATGATCCTAAGTTGGTCGAAAAATTCATTTAGCCAGACTGCTCCAACTTGACAGATTTGCAGGGTTTCACCAAATAATTAGGAATACTAGAGTGGAGTCCTTCAAAAATTTTCAAATTGTTATAGAAGAAGGAATTTTTGTTTCTCTACATTTCATTCCACAGGCTCAACTTGATTTGATACCGTTTACTATTTTCAAATATTCGAGGGATTCAGATTTCAGTAGTTTTAAGCAGATTATCTAGAAAATCCTTATAGAGAGTATTTGCGGATTTTCTTTGCAATTTAATTACAAAGTTTTTAGGGATGAATGCATGTCATATTCGTCCTCACAAAAGAAAATAACCACCAAATAACTTTGGTCTTACGCAGTTAGTTTTGGTGGCATACATAATACGTCTCTCCCTATATAACTAGCCGATATAGCTAATCGTCCTACAGAAATTGACAGTGTATAATAATAAACCTTACGTGCTAGCACTTACGAAAGCGTTCCCATACATTACCGATCACTGTAGAACTGGCATCCATACAATTCCCGTCATATGGACAACATTAAGGATACACCATCGAAAACATGTATTGACTGAGTATCGTCATAGACGGGGAATTGAATTCCAATTTCGAACTATTACTCCCAATATATTCAACTGATGGTTGATATATTGGCAGCAGCTCAAGCAGACCACTGCTTGAGCCCAGCGTTCGGCTTGCATCACCAACAGGAAGGTCAGACTCCCTCAACTGACTGAGCAAATATACCTCCACGGCGATGTGTCGGTATAGAATTTAAATACTGAAAGTAATGTGCTGGAAGTCAGTCATACTACATAAGCCACCTGAGTATACCTGCAATTTCCCTAGAGCTTTACGTTCTAGACTTGTCCTTATCCAGCCTATACTTTTCCAAAACTTTAGTAGTTTTGAAGTCCAATTTTAGGGTTTGTTGTTAGAAAGCAATAATTGCAGTCTCTGGTAGGCTACCTGTTTGCTTTGACACCAGTTGTGGCAGAATCACCCAAAATAAATTGGACCTGTGCGCTAATCATCGTTGCTAGGCATCTCTGATCTAATTTGCACTACAAAGGTAGCTCCTCGAGTAAAGCCTCGATTAAAGCCACGCAATGCAGGATCCAAACAGGCAACACTCACACGAAGACGAGCCCAGAGAATACAATACAAAATATTTCATACATCTTATAATTGCAGCGGAAATTTATTTATTACAAATCATGTTCAGAACAGTAAAGTACTACTGAGTCTTATGTTACACAAATTAATTCAAGTCTCGTTATTGCAGCGGAAGAAATAAAAACGCGAAACGATGGTGCCTCGATAAAGCCCATATGAGACATCAGTCAGTGGAAAGGGGTGTCAGCACTGGCTGAGGGACCGTCCCACTCAACAGACCAGCCCGGAGGCAAAGTACACGGCCAGGTAAGACTCGCAATCATGTCCTCAAAGTTAGTACCTGAAAATAGTGCAATAAGCAAGGCTTACCCATCAACGGATATACTTAGTCCACTTAACTAGACATGCAAGGCTAATGTGGCTCCAGGTTTATTTTGCTGAAAATCAACAAAGAGTAGATCTTTAATTTCAAGTTTTAGCTTTCAAATTCTATGTTGATTAACCGTTCTAGGTGAGCACCTATTTCTAAACATACATGGTTGTCCAAACATGTAACCCTACAACCATAATTCTTTCCATCATGTTCCACTTGTTACACTATGTGACAGAAATTGTTAAGCTGTCTCAAACCGTGAGAGGCAGACGATTTGAATCGAATTTCTTTATCTTGCAAGGCAAACCTAACACACACGTATGGGGAACTACGCCACCCACATGACTTTTTCCCTTTCTTTCCAGTCCATGGATCTGGGGCACTCCGCTCAACTACAGAGTACGGCTACTCTGCAGCCGCATATTGCACTCATTCTGGACCAAGTCCAAAACAGAGTGCAGGGTCGTTCCACTCGCTGGTCCAACAAAGTACTTAAGCTTACTGATTACCATATTTCTCGACATGTGGCTAGTACTTTCAAAAGCTTAACGAAATGTGCCACACACCGCGACCTTAACTAATTTCCACTATATCAACGGGGTATCACAACTACACAACCCCGCCCGTTGTCCTTATATTACAATGGTAAGTAAAGTCAGTCAACTCCTATAATCTCGAAGAGGCAGAAAACCACTCGACTTCTACCGTTCCTAGTTACTGGGGCAACTAGTCAAAGTGACCCCGGGTAACATTACATAGGAACCTAGGATCATGCAACTAGGGTTTCAACCAACTCCTAAGAACATAAATGTGCAAATAAAATTATTACAACAGACATCGAATAGTTAGATTTAAATAAGCACGAAAATAATGGGATTGATGCACTGGGGCTTGCCTTCCGGGGCACTATCACTGACAACCTTGGTCAATTTCGGACATTGGTCCGGGTCTTGGTTCAACTCAGTCAAATTCAAGGAACACCCTTCAACAACAGTATCACTGGCAGGAATTAATTCGTACACTCCGTCAGACAGATTGGTAGCCTGTATATGAAAGCAAGATGATCTTTGTTACAACATGACATAAATCATTTATTTCCTTCACTATAAAGTTGTAATCCAACAAATGTGTTACTGTCGTGATGAACTTGTTTAATTCAATTTACTGGGCAGTCATTTATAGAGTAGTTATTACATTTACTTTACTTCATAAATTGAGCTGGGTAGGGGTTTTCATTTTTCTACTCAATAATCATAAGGATACTTGCATAAATTAAACCAGATGCTAGAGACATGATCTGGTGCTAAAAAGTTTACACAATACAGAACATATACTCAGGAACTTATGGTACAATTTTCAGCTAAAAATAGTAAAGGATACAAGCATGAAAAATGATTAAAACAAAGCATGTTAAGATCAAACAAAATTTATATAGAATGATCTATCAGGATTCTGGAGCTCAAATTTTTACAGAATATCCTATACATGATATTCTACTTACTATAAATGTTCCAGAATTTAACTGAGCATATACCAGGAGTAACAAATTTAACAAATTAAGCATGTACATGGCAAAATTAATTTCTACAGAGAGTTGTATAAGGTTTCTGTGTACCAAAAATTTACCAGAGCTTAATCTACTCCTATTCATGCTTCAATAAAAATATTAGCAATTATTTCCGAAAATACATTTAGCATTGCATTTACTGACATGAGCACATGCAAAATTATTTGGGCTACTTTTTTTTAGTAAAGCAGGTCAAACTTTAAATACAGTATCATGGTACAGATATCAAGCTTTGGCACAAAAATCATAATCATATATGTAGTATTTTGACCAGAACAAAAATAACAAAACTAGCTATGTGATAGCATGAACAAAATTTAACACTAGTTCTACTCATCATCTGGATCTCAAACTTTGCAGACAAGTTCATATGACAAAAATGAAGTTCTTCAAAATTTATCAGATTTTTCTAGGGACAGGAACTATTTATCACAAATAAGTGTTACTTAACATGGATTAAATAACAGATAAATCTACTCATATCCAAAAATAGTCAAACTTACACATGAGTGAGAATTTAGCAGCCCTAACACATTGAAAATGTTTCATGCACAACACTCAAGTAGATCTACTAAAAATAAAATGTGAAGTTCACTAATAGATCTAGAAAAGAGTAAGATTTCCGCTAGTTACAGAGATCTATTGGAGTTCAAATTTTTACCCAGTACTAGAACTAGCATGAGATGCATTCCAGCCAAAAATCAGCTAAAAAAATTGAACTAAAATCCTAGAACATATATACTCTATTTATCCTTGTATTTAACATAGAGATAAAAATATCCAAAATTTGCCCATGGGTCTGTTGACAAACTTGTAGATTTTGTTTCAAGGACTAGTGGTGATGCACATGCCACAAGCACATGTTTAAAAAAATTTAAAAATATTATGTGTTGTAGAATAATTATTTATAAAAATAATTGGATTGTATCTAGACTATTAAACATTTAATTCATTTATTAGTATATCATAGCAATCCAATATAATCTAGTACAATATAATAAATAATAAATATTTATTTTATTTTATTCAACGAGCAACAAGTGCAAACGAGAACTATGCTCCGGATCAAAAACTATTCTACTCTAGCTTAAGAACTAATAAATTGTAATGGATCGAATCCATATGCTGAGCTAGGTAGTTAGACATGGATATCAAGATCCCCTGTACATCTGCATGACTGCATCTTTATCACAGGAGTGATTCTTGCCTCGGTGTGGAATTATACGATTGGAACCTCCTGACTCCTGAGGCAATAGATGCTGTTGTCGCAGGAATTCTTTCCTCCTTTCATAGATCAGATCTTCTAGAGCCTGCACATCACCCTGACGATAACGCAACAAATAGAGTCAAGAACACTCACTCATTAATAGGCAAGCTGGTTAGTGGCTAGAATGATCAAGGCAAATACCTTAAGGACTTTCGATACCAGGATCTCCATGATTTCACGCAACTTGACATAGTCACCAAGCTGCCCCTCTCACAGGATATCTGAAGCAACTGGGCTTCCTCCATATGAACTTTGATCTACTACCAAACCTGCAACTTTGTCTTTCAGCTGTGGCCAGTAGAGGGAGAGGGCTGCAGCCAAATCTACACCGCTCTTACTATGACCAAGAAGTAGCACTCGCTTCCTTGACCCTCAGTATATTTCTTCTATGTTTCCTTATCTCTCCTGCGTTTTTACTCACTGAAGACTGCATGGTGTTTTTTCATGTATTTGTTAATTAAAGCAAATATCAAGAGGCAAATTACAGGCTAATGTATGGGCAGTACAGCACTATGAATTTTGGCAATATGACAAGCTAGACCCATCTTGGAGAAGCATGCCTTTGTTAGTGTATGCCTTCCATCTTAGAGATATCAGTGTTTGAACACCAAACATGTCAAACAATCTTAACGTCCAAAATATACCCCGTTGTTGCTCACGTACAATATCAATTTGTGTCCTTTCAAAAGAACCATTGCGAACACCCAACTATCATCAAAATTGTCTGTTGTTGCTCCATTGCTCACAATCTCATGTTGTCCCCTGCTGTAATTTTCTGGGTTTGTTTGGTTGACCAAGGACGTCACACCTACAATGAAGGCATTTCATTCAACGGCTTCAAAATCTAGCACCTTAACGATTTTATTGAAAGGACAATATATCTGCTGCTGGTCATATAGTGATATTAGTCATCTCATCTTGTGCCATGCTATCATTTTCTGCATTTGTTCGATTGCGCAAAGACGTCACACCTACAGTAAAAGGCAAGCATTTGAGTCAGCAGCTTTAAAAATATGATATATTTACGACTTAATTGAAAGGCCACTATACCTGGTGGTCCTACACTGATGTTAGTAATTGTTCTTTTAGCCTTTTTCCGATTGTTGACTTCCCTCCTCTTAGCACTAAGCTCTGCCTTTTTTCAGCTAGTAAGTTTACATACTTCTCCCTTGCCTTCTGTCATTTAAGTTGCCTTTGATCAGGATTTACACCAGTGAACGATGCTTATCTATACAGCAAGACTAATCAAACCACTACATATAAATAATTTCAGACAAAATTTAGTGTACCATGATTGTAGCATTCCAGACAATGGCAGGCAAGCACTCAAACTATTTACCTTGTATTTGCTTTGGCATTTATTCATTGAGATCGGAAATAATGTATCAATGATCCTATCAGTGGACTGTTTATAAAAGAGCACCTTTTATGTTCTAGGAAAGAAACAAAACTATTTTTAGCCTTTATTAGTTGTGAAACTGCCTGGAATGAAGGAAAAGCAGCACCTGTTCAACTAGACATAATCAATCTGAGGATACAAATTGTTTCAAGTGAGCGCTCCAAATTAAAGTAAAAAAAATGTGGAACCATTGGATGACACCAGTGGCACATCTTCACAATAAAAACAACAAACAACAAGGATTCACATATCTGGGGACAATGGAATAATCCAAGAAATCAAATAAGAATAAAATGATGCAGCATTGCCTATGTCAGCCCGGATCCATCATGAGTATTACAGTTAGGTATTATTAGAATATTTGCAGCGAAATGTATTTGACTAATATATCTCCTCGAAGCCAATTTATTGGATTATGATTAACAATTTATTACCAAGATGATAATATACTGGTTTAACAACGATTGGGTTTTGTCCTAATCTGAGCCAAATTCTAACATGCTTCATGTTCCTAAAATTGGCCAAATTCATCAGACCTAGGTCATAGCTCATGGCCAATCACCATATCATCAAAATTCCTCATCCAAGAGCTAACTGAAGACTATAGAGAAACCAATTCAAGATGATATCACAGTTTAGCAAGATCTGCATGAACAAAAAGTTGTAGATGTAGATTATACTATATCCAATATAATATTTACTTTTATCAATCTCCTACTCTGTTTGAATGAAGTGCTGATAAATTCTTCTCCCAACGGAAACACCATTCATTTTTTCTAGAAAGAAACAACAAAATAGTGCTCCAGGATTTGGAAAGGCTCCCTAATTTTGCACCGTGGATGCCCCTTCTTTTTAATCAGCTGAAGGTTAATTCAATTATCATGACTGGATGTGTTTTTCCTCCCATGGAGGGCCGAAACACAGAATTTTCCTTTTCCTTTTGAGTATTGGCCTCATGTTTGCTAGAATGTAATTACTACCAAGAGCTAAGAGCTGACCAAGCAAAATAGCATAAAAATATGAAGATATTAATTCTCAGGCTAGCATGCAGGGAAAGGGCAACCTCAACTGTTCCCTATGAAAAGAAATTCTTAGTAGGCTACTACAGAAGCCCATTACAGAAGACAGGAGGCTAGTAGGGTCAAATGAGAAAACAGATTATTTCACAAGTGTCCATAATATATTTAAACAAGAGAAAGTTTCATGCATTACAAAATTCATTCTAATACATGATTTACTGCTTCAGTAGAATTCTTATTACCAGAATAACAATTTATGAAATATTCTGGTGTAAAAGTTGGATAAACTACCTGATGAGTATGAGCATAGGCCATGGCTCGCTCGCGTTTAGCTGCTGTTGACACCAAATTTTAACACATGTCAAGGTTGAGTGTTGCAAAGGAGAAAAGGTTCTGTTTGGGTAGGAACGATGGATTTAGCAGGGTGATCGTACATCGCCCATGGAAATCCTGTTGACCGAAGGAAGGCGGAGTTGACCAGATATTTTGGCTTTAGTTTGGCAGGGAATATTTTGTTTAGAAGTAGATTTTGTTGGTTAAATTAGAATCATGTTTTGCCGTGATCGGCTAGGTCTGTGTTAGCGTGGGGTATAAATATGAGCCCCCGGTCATTGTAGAAGATTGATACACATCCAACAAACACAACTTTACTTCTCTTGCAATTTACTTTTTCGTCGGTGACTTCACCATTTTCTTTTTCGCGAGTTCTTTCAAGCCGATCAAGGACGCCAAACATTCGAGCGACTTGGTTTGCTGGTAAGTTTTCGTCTACCGAGTAAATCTGAGCTTTAGCTTCCGGGCGTATCATTGTGGCTTCATTCAGATTTATTCAAAAGTTATCGAATTTATCTAAGCATTGATCTCTGGCGCATCGCTATTTTCTCGTTTAGATATATTCACAATTTATCCGGCTTAGTAATATGTTTAATCCGCTGTAAGCTCTCTGGTTATTCGATAAACCTTATAAAGCTGATTAGATCGGTTATAAGCTTAGCTTTGCTCAGATCCATACATTCGTGGGTTTGTGCACTATCTTTTTGCACGTGTCGGTTTTAGATCTAGCTGTCTGTTGCATACCGGTATTGGCAGCTTCTTGCCGATTCCCTTTAGATCGCTTTTAATACACGTCTATTTTATCCAATCTATTATCATTTTCTGTATCGGCAGAGCCTTGCTAATAGAACCCGTGAGAGTTATTTGGAAATCCAGCCGATATGCTCTCGAATTTGATGGTTTGTTGTTTCCTTGTCAATTTACAGTTCAAATTGACTGGCATGCCTTGGTTTGAATCAAGTGCAGTCCGAGCTTGGCGTACGAGGCTCTCGGGCTTGGTGTGTGATCGTTTCACGTCAACACATCTTTTAGCACGCCGGGTGGGACTAGAAGAATCAACATATCTAAAACCGAAGTTACAGGAGATAATCACATCCCGGTGGACAAGGACAAGTTGAAGGATGAGAAGAAGGCAGAGCATAAGGCGGCTTTAGATGCTTATGAACAACAGTGCCTCTTATCCTTCAGTGTAAATAGGAGTGGGGAGGTGATAAAAAAGTTTGATTTTCCTACTCCTCAACTTTATACTAAGGCGCAGAAAGAGGACAGAATGGCGCACATGGTACATCAAGCGGTCGGGCAGGCTTTTGTTAGTCATGGTCCGGTCATGGCCAATTCTGTTCATAATGTTGTGGTCAAGACGCTTAGAGAAGGGGGGATACAAAGTTACATGGGACCAGCCTATTAGCAGGCTGGTCAGATGGTGTTCGCCCCTACCCCATGTTTTAAAAACATTATTAAACTATGTTTAATCGCGATTAAATGCTAAATGTCACCCTAACATTTCATTTAAGGGGTATTCGTTCATTTAGACGTTGTGCACGCCTAGGCGTTCGTCTAAATGCGCCGCAGCGATTAAACGGCGCCGAATCGGGAAAAAACGCGTCTTGGCGCTGGAAAATCGCGCGGCTCGAGCTTCTGGGAAGCATGCGGCGCTGGGGCGGGACCGCGGGAAGAGGAAAATAATGGCTCCGTCCCGAGCGGGAATATCTAGTCTCTGCGCGGGAAAGAGGCACGGGCGGGCACCGCGAAGCGCGGGAAAGAACCGGCGGGCCCGAGCGGCAGTCCGCGGCAAAATCGACGGCAAGAAACCTGAGAGGCGTCGCCAATCCAGTGCGCCTCCCATCCCCTGCTCGTCGCTCTCGCTCCTGCGCCGCCCGCCTCCCACCTCTCCGCCTCCGCCTCCCGCACTGCAGCCCGTCGGCAAGAAACAGAGGGCAGGCCGCGGGCGCAGAGGCCATCGAAGGTAACAGAGGGCAGGGGCCGTCGCCTGCAACAACAAAGGAAAGGCCGCCAGCGCAGGACCAGGAGTCGACAAAGCAGAGACCGGTGCTGGTGTAGCTCCTCGCTCGTTCTCTCCAGGTGCTCCCTATCCCCTCTTCCCATGCTCTGTAATTTTGATTTCTGCATGTCAATCACTCAATTCCTGTTGCCCTCATAGATGAGTTTCTTTACCTATTTGATTTTTTTTGTTTTCATATTATTAACTTGTTTCTCTTTGATTGTTAGTTGCTATTGAATGCAAGAAACCAAGGAGAAAAGGAAATGATGTCAAAAACAAGTGTGCAGCAAGAGGTATGGTCACTATTATCACTTATAGTTGTGTTATTAATCCTGATTTTGCCCAAAAACTAAAAAAAACCAAAAAATGTTTAATCTACATTTAAACTTCCAAAACTGTAAACCATAGGCTAGCGCACGCACAACGCACAACGTTTTTTAAAACATGGCCCCTACCAGATCAGCTACTGCAGTGCCTCCAGTTATCCCTCAGACCCAAACAGAGGGAAACATTGGAGTTTCATAGCCGATCGGTGCAACAGTGCTGCCTCAGTTCAGCCCGATGTTCACAAACTCTACACCAATGGCCACACGCGCGCAGGGGGGTTCATGACAGGATACCCTGCAGGATGGGACCCTGCTTCTGGTCTTGGTATGCCTCCAGAGTTCTTGATTCCATCTACTATGGGGCAAGCAAGCTCGTCGGCTTCACAGCCGTCGAATCAGTAAGTAAATGCGTCGGCTCCACAGCTGACTCAGCCTCAAGACAGCATGTTGGCTCCATAGCCAGCGGCTCCAAATGTATCAACACCGCAATCAACAGATCCAGCCAAAGTGTCGACTGCTGGGTCGACACCTCATCAGCAAAACTTGGCGATGCTGATACAACCCAAGTCTCCTACAGAGGTCCTCTTTTCCATATTCCCTCATAGTAATTGAGTCACTTGGATTTTCCATGACCCAGCTATTGGTTCTTTTCGTCATGTGAATGTGCCACATGTATATCCTATGGAACAACAACAAGCTAATCAAGGGTCAGCGTAAGCAAGATGGTTCTGTATCAGATACCATCTAATCAGATCTCTCAGCATGCTACATAGAGGGCATCGGCTGTTCAGCCGATGGCTTCGGCCAGTCCATAGCCAGCATCGGCTGCTTTGCCGATGGCTTCACCACCGTCACAACCAGCGCCAGCAGTTGGTCAACAGGTTGACTGAATGTCTAAGATTGTTGAGGTAATGAGAGATCAGTTTGGGTTAAGGCCAAAATAGCAGACACTCATGTACAAGATGCCTTATCCATCAGCATATGATTAGATCTCATTGCCCCACAAGTACAAGTTGCCTGATTTCACCAAGTTTTCTGGGTAAGGGGAAGTCTCCACAGTTGAGCACGTCAACAAATTCATCATGCAATGTGGAGAAGCAGCACATACTGATGCACGGAAGGTGCGTTTGTTTTCTATGTCTCTCTCAGGATCAGCCTTTACATGGTTTACAACACTTCTAGTCAACTCCATACTGTTCTAGGCCGATCTGGAGAAACAATTCCACCAGTTCTTCTACTCTGGCGTGTGCGAGATGAAGCTGACTGATTTCACCAATTTGAGACAAAAGAATGATGAATCGGTTGCTGCCTTCATCCAGAGGTTCAGAGATGTCAAGAACCGGTGCTATAGTATGGTTCTGCCTGATCAGAAGCTAGCAGAGGTTGCTTTCTAAGGACTCTTCCCACACATCAAGGAGAAGTATGCCCCCCAAGAGTTCGATAGCATCAGTCAGATGGCTCACAGGATGACAGGAGAAATCATGCCCTACGAGCAGAAGAGGAGTGCCGATTGCTCGAATTCTTATGATCTGATGATGACCAGATGGTGGGATCAGCTGAATGGGTGTAGAACAATAAGAAGGTGATCTCATGCCCGTTTGGCAATAAGGAACCCGAAATGTTTGGGTTCGATATTACTAAAGCTGACAAGATCTTCGATCTGTTGCTGTCAGATGGTCAGATCAAGCTGAAGCCATTTCACAAGATCCCGACAGATCAAGAGCTGAAGAACATAAAGTACTATAAGTGGCACAATGCAACTTCTCATGACACAAACAAGTGCAAAGCGTTCCGTCAGCAGATACAATCGGCTATCAAACAGGGTAGGCTCAAGTTTGAGGCACCCAAGAAGCCGATGAAGATAGATGGGCACTCATTTCCTACTAACATGGTAGATGTTAGAGGAAAGAAGAATGCATTGCAAACAAAGGTGCTTACATCGCAATCGGCCAAAGAATCTAGAGCTGTTGATCCCAAAGCTCAGGTATCGGCCGATGAAGCCAAAGGTAAGAAGTCGCAGGAGGAAGCTGAAGGGTCTGCGGAACCAAAGAAGAAGGTCACGTCCCATATGTTACTGAACAAGTTTCATCGTGACCAAGAACGGCGACAGTACAGAGAAAAAGCTGCACGATGCAATGAGGGGCATTACAGATGTCCTTTCTTTGTGTACTGTTGGGAGGAAGGCTTGACTCTGCCGATAGTAAATAACTGTCCGTAGTGCAATTGTTTCTACCGTGATGACCGATCATACAAGAAGCTACATGTCGACCAGAGGCCTCGATGACCGCTCATCAGAGAGAAGGGCGATGACCGACGCATCTCTGTACATGATCGGCGGGGGGGCAGGATCTCAGTGCATGATCGGTTGGGGGACAGGACCATGCTACGTGATCCTACGGGAGGATGGATTCCTGCAGATGAGCGGATGGAGCGGATGGCCAATGCTCGAGTTCCAGATGAGCAGCCGGATCGCAGGGGCCAAGAAAGAGAGCCGTTTCGTGACAACATTGATCTACCTCAGTGGTGACTAGCAGGTTTGACCAGATCGCAGAAGAGACGAGTTCAGAGGCTGCGTCAAACAGAGTTGCTGGAGGAAGAAAGAAAGGAGACTCTCAAGAAAAAGGGAGTCAAATCAGAGGTTTGGTGTATCAAGCCAAGGGCCGATGATCAGCAAGACCATGGGTCATCAGCTGCACCTGTTAACATGGTTTTCATGCTTCCATGGATCCAAGCAGTCAGTTTCTCAAACCGTTCGTAATGGATGAGTTCCTTGACGATGATGGAAAGTTGGGACATGGGTTTACGTCGGCCGATGCACTGGAAGAAGTAGACATTGGAGATGGTGATAGGCCAAGGCCGACGTTTATTAGCGCCAAGTTAGATCCTGAGTACAAATAAGAATTCGTAAAATTATTAAAGGAATATAAAGATTGTTTTACTTGGGAGTATTATGAGATGCCTAGCTTCTATTGATCTATTGTTGAGCATCGGTTGTCTATTAAACCTGGGTATCGGCCATTTCAGCAGAGTGCAAGACGGTGCAATCCTAAAGTCTTGCCAGATATAAAGGCCAAAATCAGAAGGTTAATAGAGGAAAAGTTCATCAGGCATTGCAGGTATGCCGAGTGAATATCTAATATGGTCCCTGTGTACAAGAAGAATGGGAAACTGCATGTATGCATTGATTTTAGGGATCTCAACAAAGCTACGCCGATGGATGGTCACTGTTGACGCTCACTAACGACCATTTCCAGGCGTCAATTTGATCAGAAAATCATGAGAGTTTGCATTTCTTACATGCATCTTTATCCAATAAAGTTCCTAAATCACACTTTACCTTTTAGAATATGCAAGTTGTGTTTTCAAGCTAATATGCAGGTTACAAGCACACTTTGGCCCGACACAAAATCACAAGAAAATATCAGAGTACTGATTCAGGATCAAATGGACCAAGTGAAGCCCAAGAACTGAAGCAAACCCAGCTGGGGCAGGCCGTGTCTCAACTTTAGGACAAGGGGAGACCAAGACAAGCCCACTCCAGGAAGTTGGGGGCGGTTGGTGGCCCGGGCAGGCCGACCGACTAACCTGGTCGGCCGGCTAGGCCCGTGGGTCCCACCGCCTCAACCAAGGCACATGGCGCTTCCCTATTGGCTCACAACGTCGGTTTGGGGTGCTGCGGCTGGTGGCTCCCTGCTATAAATAGAAGGGGGGTAGAGAATAGAACACAAACACACACCTCTCACTTCCTCTCTTGCATTCCTTTCATAGTCTTTAGGCTTAGTGGAGTTTAGGAGAAGTCTAGGAGTCATCGAGTCATCGGAGTTGCTCGAGAGTCTGGTATGGGTTCATCTCTAGCTCTCTCTTGTAATATTTGGTCGTTTGTAATAAAATTAGACTATGGTTACCGATATCTGCTTGAAGTATATTCTGAGTTATCGAGTATATGCTTCTTGTCATGGTTGCGTTATTATTCAATGCTTGCATTGTATGATCGCCCTGTGCTGGAGATGGTTAGTCTTTTGTTCTTAGAACTCTATCAACTGCTCCAGTATTCGTATGATTGCTCTAGTGTGATATCTGTCCATCCGGAGGGTGGGGGCTCCGTGCGGGACACTATAGTATCCCTTACTAGTGTAGACATGGTGTCTAGATTAGCTAAGAGTTGCTGGATGTCAACTATACCCACGGTTTGTAGAGGTAGCCGGCAGGTGGTGACAGCCATGTCCGTGCCTTTTAGTAATCCTCCATGTTCGGTATGGGGGGTAGGAGGTACATAAAGTCGCCGGGGTGTACGGGCTCCTCCCGTTACTTCGATAGCGATCTCCCTGTTGTGTAGTTTAATCTCTGATGAGCTAACTAATGAGAAAGTGTAGATATAGCTAGCCTAGCACAGCTGACTTGAGCTCTAACTTTTACCTTGCTCCCGGCCTAAAGTAACCTTTATTCTTTTATCCAAGATAGTAGTTTGTGTGTGTGTCACACTACCTCCTACCATGTTATTATATTACCCCTGTTTATGCATGAAAATATCCAATCTAGATAGAGCTCACCAACTGATCTATATATTCTCTCACTCACCGCCTTCCCTGCGGAAATATAAATGACACCCCGGTATACTCCCGGGTAAAATGCTACAGTGGTATTCCGTGCGCTTGCGGATCTATTCGTGGTTCATGAAATACTGCGCCATTGCCGGGGAAGGCATAGAGTGAAATATATAGATAGAGTTGTGAACAAAATCGAAATTGGTATTCGCTTGCTAAACAGGCTAACTTGGCTTTGTTTTCTTGTCTTTGTTGATATGAAAACAGCATAGTGTATGACCGGTTTCGGCTTGCCGCAAAACTTTCATTCCGATCTAGAGTCACTTTTGAGGAGGACGCGAGCTCGTCTTGTATCACCTTGGAGATCACTCTCGGCAGTTGATCCAATCATCGCATCATCGTCAGCTCCTAGAGCTATGGCCCAGAAGACACTCCGTGATTACTCTACTCCGTCTGCTAACTAGGTCCCCATCGGGCCCGAGGTTAATACCAGAGGAGAAAATTTCGAGATCAAGATGGGTCTTATTACGATGGTGCAGGCCATCCCATTTTGTGGCAAGGCCAATGAGGATGCCAGCGCTCATCTCCAGCAGTTCCTGGAGCTCTGCAGTACTTTTGTTATCAAGGGTGTATCGCAAGATGCAATCCGGCTCCATCTGTTTCCATTCTCTCTCTTGGGGAGAGCGAAGCAATGGTTTTATGCTAACAAGGTTGCTATGGATACTTGGGACAAATGTGCCAAGGCGTTCCTCTCGTAGTTCTTCCCGACGGGCAAAACCAATACTCTTCGTGGTCGGATTTCGAACTTCCAGCAGGCCTCAAATGAGTCAATTCCGAAAGTATATTCTGGCGTGTCCACACCATGGAATGGATAATTGGCTCATTCTACAGAACTTCTACAATGGGTTGACACAGTCATCCCGTGATCATGTGGATGCCACTGCGGATGGAGCTTTCTTCTCGCTGACCATTGAAAGAGCTACATCATTGATCGAGAAGATGGTTTCCAACCAAGGTTGGAGCGATGATCGCCTCCAACTGTGCCAGCGAGGTAAGCACTCCGTCAAGGAGGCCGACATGCTCGCTATGAAGATTGATCTCCTCCTCAAGAAATTTGAGGATTATTCCCAAGATAAGGCTTAGATGCAAACACTTCAAGCCTTGGAAACTCACATGACGTGCGAGGTCTGCGGGAATGTTGGACATTCGGGCGACAATTGCCCAGAAACCCAAGAAGAAGCTCTATTCCTCAATGGCAGCATTGGGTTTCGTCCACAAGGAGGTTAGGGGTGGAATCAACCACGCCCATATTACCAAGGAGGTAATGGGAATTCGAATTCTTTCGGTCCTAACCAGCCTACCTTGAGAGATCTTGTCTACGGCCAAGCGAAGAACAGTGAGTCCCTTCAGAAGAAGTTGGCCGCTATGGACAAATCTATGGAGACCATCCATGCCAAGATGGACGGATTCTCCACTGCCATCAAGAATCAGTTTAGTTTCAACAAGATGATTGAGACTCAACTAGCTCAAGTGGCTGCTACCATGCCCCCTACTTTGGAGAATGTTAAGGCGATAGCCACACGAGGAGATAAAACTACTCAAGACCCTCCTTATCCTAACCATGTTAACAGGAAGAAAGCAAGCCCGGTGGCAGAAAAACCACCTCGGGAGGAGGAACTCGAGAAGGTTCATGAAGGGAAGACAGCTCCGCATGAATTTTATGATACCCAAGTATTGCCGTTTCCTATCAGGGCAAGGAAACCAGGTACAGATGAGCAGTTCAGCCGCTTTGTTGAGATAATACAACAAGTGAACATCAATGTACCCTTGATGGATGTGATGAAGGTTCCGACCTATGCTCATTATATCAAGGACATAATCAACAACAAGCAACCACTGCCAACTACCGAAGTAATCAAGCTCACTGAGGCATGCAGTGCAGCTATACTTCAACAATTGCCCGAGAAGAAGAAGGATCCAGGATTCCCAACTATCAGATGTTCGATAGGGGCACAGAACTTCGACAAAGCCTTATGTGATTTGGGAGCCAGTGTTAGTGTGATGCCGAAGGCGGTCTTCGACCAACTCAACTACACAGAGTTGACACCGACACCCATGCAGTTGCAATTGGCTGACTCCTCAGTACGACACCCAGAAGGAATCACTGAGGATGTCCCCGTGAGAGTACGGGACTGTTTTGTCCCAGTCGATTTGGTGGTACTTGATATGGATAATCAGAAGGAGACTACTCTCATTCTAGGACGACCGTTCCTCAATACAGTAGATGCACATATTAATGTTGGGGCCGGAGAAATCCGACTCCATATCAATGGTAAAGAGGAGAAATTTGACTTCCGACCCAAGAAAGAGCAATGCTTGATGATCCGGGTCAAATTTGGGCCAAATCCTCAGAAAATCAAAGAAGTCGAAGTCACACCCTCTCAGAAAGATAGTCTTATACCTATTATGAAGACACTTATGAAAGAAGATCCAGCAAACTCAAAAAGGTCTAAGAAGAAGGGTAAATCGAAGGATCCTGTTCTTGCGCCGCCTACGCCACCAAAGAAGACCAAGAAGGTGTGGCGCAAGAAGAACAAGGCGTCATCGACTGCTACTACTTCTCCAGCTATGGACGAAATGACCTCAACCTAATCAGGTATGGAGAAAGGTCCTGCTTTTTTACCCTAAACTAAGAGCTAGCTTGGGGGAGGTTCCCTCCCCTAAGTCAACTGTATCCCTTTATTTGCTTTCAATAAAAATTGATAAAAACTTCCAAAAACAAAATAAAAATTTACTGCTTTATTTCCCTTTTCCATGATGCGCGGTAAGAATGTTTTAACTCCCTTTTGATAAGTTGAAAGGATGAGTTTTGCTTTACTCTATCATGTCTGTTGTGCCTAGTTTGAAAATAAGAGTTCTCTTGAGTTTATATTCGTTGGTTATACAAATATGTTGCCAATAAACCTGAAAGTTCCATGGGTTGCATAATCTTGATCCGAGTCTAAGTTGTTGTGAGTTTAGATATGGTAAATAAGGTTATGCAAGCTTGTTCTAGTGATGCTTGAAGTCTGGAGTTGTGTGGCAGAACCACCTGAATTATCCCGACTCAAGTGCGCTGGCCATCACCATAAAGGCAACACCGACACAAACGCACTTCAAACGGAACAATTCTTGGTCTGTCGGGTAACGTCCCGATACAACCACCGGTTCTCGGATCGAACAAGCGTACCCCGCACGAAGGCGAGTCCAGAGATATTACAACCACATATTTTACAACACAAGCATAATAGTTATTACAAACCAGTTCAAAGCATTATTACAGATCCAAACTCAATAAAACATTATACAAGACACAAGTTTAAAGTTCAAAATTGAAAAAGCAGCGGAAAGAAAACCCGACGGCTACAACACATCACAAAAGTATACCAAGCTAGCCCAAGCAAGGTATCACTCGTCAGGGTCATTACCGGTCGAAGGCGGATCCCATTCTACGGACCAGCCAGGAGGCAAAGAGCAGGGCCAAGACAGACTAGCGATCTGGTCCTCAAAACTCATACCTGAAAAAGGTTTCAACAGCAAGGCTGAGTATTCTAATACTCAGCAAGACTTAACCGTCAACGGTTATACTTAGCCCACCTAGCTAGACTATGCAGGGTTTTGTAAGGCTCTGTTTTCCTTTTGCTGAAAAGCAATAAAGAGTAGGTCCTTACTTCATATTTTAGCTTTCCATATTCTAGTTGATTAACCATTCTATGTAAGCAACTAATCCTATCCAACCATGGTAGAACTTTAGTCAAACATCAAGATTGATCATAGTAATGTTGCTCTTATTACTCTGTGTGGCAAAGGGATCAAGCAGTCCCAAACCATGAGAAGCAGATGATTCGAATCGAAATTTGTTAACCTGGTCAGGCAAACCTAACACACGCATTTGGAACACGGTCGGGTCGTTCCCAAACAACCGTTTACCTTTCATTCCAGCTTGTGGATAGTGTCACTCTCCCCGACTACAGGGCACCAACCTCGTCCCTGCACCCGTGGTGTTGCGCAACATAAACATAAATAAAACCTATCTCTAACAGAGAGTGAAAGGTATATCCACTCCCCGGTCCGATCGGCTACTAGGCTTACCGCGTACCATATTTACGGCATGTGGCTAGTACGTTCAAAAACTTAACCACCGCTATCACACACCGCAACCTTAGCAGAATTTATCAACATAGACGGGGTCTCACCCAAGGTCATGATATCGAACACGACCCCGTCCGTCATCCTTATATTGATCGCAGAAAGTAATCAAGCAATTCCTATAGAGCTCGTGAGTGACAGGCAATCACTAGACTTTTACCGGTCCTATAAGCTTAGCAATTATTCGAACTCAGGTCTAGTGTTCAGTACATAGGTTCCTACGATCATGCATCTAGGGTTTCAATTCAAATCCTAAGAACTGTAAATGCACAAGTAAGTAATAATGATAAATTGTAATAATTTGAAATATTGGGTTATGTCCGGGGCTTCCCTGGGATTAACACTAGGTCAGTGTTAGTTAGAGAATATTCGCTCAGCGACCATGTTCCTTCAGTCGTGCACATCTGGATCCATCTGTCCATCTTCTAGACGTGTCCACCATTCACCGTCTTTTGGCTCGACTCCAACGTCGCGTCATTCACGTGGTTCATCTATCATACCTAAATGGAATGCAACAATGCATATGTATGAATGCATAGAAGTGCAACACGCAAAGCATTCATAAGGTACAACACACTTACATAAGCACCTAAAACTATTTAGTTCAACCATCACTCAAGCATCTCATAGGGATGAGCACATCAAGCTAACTTGTATACGTTTTTAAAATTTTCCAAGTACTAGAACTATTTATCTTGATTTTGTGCTACCAACATGGATTAAAATCAAAATCGTAGTTAAACAGTTGTAAGGGTTTTAAACTTTTATCCTACCATAAATCATTTGAGCTAGTTTAACTTTACTAAAAAAATAGTCAAACTTTTTCTGCAGTAATTAGACACTGGTATAGAGGATCTATAAAATTTTTAGCTCATGAAACACATCATAACAACTTTAAGAAATAAATCTATTTAACCTAGCCATAAATCAAGATTTAATTAAAACTATAGCTAAACATGAGAAATGACCATGAAATTTTTATAGTAACACTAGAATCACATGTACATTCTACCATAAAAATTTCATAGCATGACTTGGCTCCAAACATAAGTTATTAACAAGGCAAGAACAATTAGTCTTTATGTACTATTTAACATAAATCTATTTTTGCAGCAAACATTTCTAACAAAACCTTGTCATGTTATGGCTCCATTATGAAGATATTTTCTTGAGGATTCCAAAAAGTATTTATTTGCTATTTTATGATTTCTCTACGATTTTCAATTGAATTTACAAATTTGCTGCGAAATTTTAGTAACAAAAACAGATATTGCATCGGGGTCCTTAGATTTTGCAGGAAAGACCCTAAGAAAATTTGCGGGCTCGCAATTGGGCCCTTGGTCGGTCTTCGAAATAGAGGAGCGGCGGCGGCCGAGTTTCCGGCGAGCTCTCTCGCCGGCGGCGAGGGGCCGGTGGGGGAAAAGGAGGAGTCGAGGCGCACCCGTGGGTGGTCTTGGGGCGCGAGGAGGTGCTCGGAGGCGGCGGCTCTGCCTCGCCGTGGCGGCACTCCGGCGATGGGAGGAAGGGGCGGCCTATCTCAGGAGCTTCATGGGGAGGTAGGGGTACCGTTCCTGGGCTTAGTTGGGGTAGAGAGAGGCCGGAGGGTGGGGCTCCGCGACGGGGTCGATCTATGGCGGCGGCAATGGTGGGTGGCGGCGATGTTCTGGGCGAGCGGGGGAGTGGATGGCTCAGTACTTGGGCTCGAGCGTGTAGAGGGGAGTGAGGGTGAGCGTTTGGGCTCGGTGGAAAGGGGAGTCAGCGGATTTGGGCGAGAGGAGCAGGAAAGGGGCAGTGGTGGCCGGCCGGTGATGGTGTGGGGCGGTGGCACCTCAGGCGCAGGGGAGCTCGGCACTGAGGAGCGAGAGTGGAGAGGCCAATTTGGTTTTGGCTCGCGAATGGATAGGGACTGAGCGGCTTGAGCGGTGGCGAGGGCAATGACGCAACGACCGGGCACGACGTCGAGAGCGGCAACGGCGTCGGCGGCGTGTCGAGCGGGGAGGCTGTGGGGGCGCGTGGCACGGGGAGGAGAGCTCCAGCGCGAGGGCAAAAGAGCGGTGAATGGCTGGGGCGCGACGCGTGGGTGCCACAGAGAGCAGGAGGTGGCCGGGGCCGGCCCTGAGCGGCGGGCGGCGCTGCGCCGATGGACAGAGGCAGCAGGAAGGGAGGGAGGAGGAAGAAGAAGCTAGACTTCTTTGTAAATTCCGAAAAGATCAGGGGTCCCACTATAAAACTAAAATATCTCTTAAACTAGGGCTCAAATGAAAAAGTGTCCAACATAAAAGTTATTCAACTTTTCAATATCTACAACTTTGGTGTTGTGCAAAAATTGATTTGACCAAAGGTTAAAGAGTTATTTTGAAAACATAATAAGGATTTTGAATTTAATGGACTTTTGTCTTTTCCAATGCAAATTCACCTCAAATTCAGACTAAAAAGTAAAATTTTCTGCCATTTAATGATTGCATTGAATTTTGCAAATAAACCCTCCACCAAAACAATAATCACACATCCTATTCAAATAAAACTATAAGAATGACCCTACATCAATTCATATTTACACAAATGGGCCTGATATTTTTTAAAATAGACCCTTACTCAAGCAATTTCACACATGAAGCATAGAAAATAAATGTTGTTCTACTGTGCAGACACCTAGGGTGTCACAAGTTGTTTTCGAAAAAAGAAAATTTAAAAAAAAATAAAAGGCAAGTTTCCCAGCGATATGCAATGTCCTACCAGAGCCATATGTCATATTCCATGAAAAACCCTTATACATATGCTGCTTGATATTCTATTGAGTTTTGTCAAATTGGGTGACCCTAGTAAGATGCTCTTCATGCTTTCTCGATCATAAGTACGTACACGTCCCATCCATTTGTTATATTCCTACACTGGAAATTAGCACCACCATCCACTTCACATCTATAAATGCCCCATGTCTTGGTGATCTCTCTCATAGAACATTCCTGAAATAAAATAAAGTCAGACTATAGTTGCACTAAAAAGAAGAGAAAAGATGGCATGCCAAAGAAGCATGACCCAAAAAAAGGAGAGAAAAAGGGGGTAACCATGTCTCAAAAGAGAGAGAGAGAGAGAGAGAGAGAGAGAGACAGGGATGATTCAAGAGAGAAAAGCCATTACCTCAAGGAGTAAGCCATATTCATCCATCTATCCATCCATTCATACACTTGCACCTTTTGATCGAGATTGCATGACTTGTTTCTCCATGGATCCTCTCTTTGACTTTACAATAAATAGAATACAAGTGTGCTCTGTTCTTATCCTACCTTGAGCTCCACAAAGACTTGTAGTAGTAGGGAAGATCAAAGGCAAACACTGCCCTGGTAAGGAAATACAAGATGAGTGCCTCGAGAGAGTTATCCTGGAGCTTTGCCATGTTTTCAAAAAAATCTTTCAAAAAAAAGTGTCTCCAGATGGATTGAGGATCTATGAACAAGTACTGCTTTATGCACCATTCTAACTCTCAACAGCCCAAGACAAGGAGACAGCTAAAAAGCCCCATGAGGGAGTAAGGTAATTGAGCAAAGGTATGCTAACCAACTTATTTAAGGTTATAGGTGAATCTCTTTGCTTCAGACTATGACATGACAGGTAAGCTACGAGTCAAAGTGATTTTCTGATCAACAACCTGATTTATCCTACTTTGCTCGGGATGAGCAAAGGATACCTTGGGGGATCTTGTTGACGCTCACTAACGACCATTTCCAGGAGTCAACTTGATCAGAAAATCATGAGAGTTTGCATTTCTTACACGCATCCTTATCCAATAAAGTTCCTAAATCACACTTTACCTTTTAGAATATGCAAGTTGTGTTTTCAAGCTAATATGCAGGTTACAAGCAAACTTTGGCCCGACACAAAATCACAAGAAAATATCAGAGTACCTGATTCAGGCTCAAATGGACCAAGTGAAGCCCAAGAACTGAAGCAAACCCAGCTGGGGTAGGCCGTGCCTCAACTTTAGGACAAGGGGAGACCAAGACAAGCCCACTCCAGGAAGTTGGGGCGGTTGGCGGCCCAGGCAGGCCGACCGACCTACCTGGTCGGCCGGCCAGGCCCGTGGGCCTCACCGCCTCAACCAAGGCACGTGGCACTTCCCTATTCGCTCACAACGTCGGTTTAGGTGCTGCGGCTGGTGGCTCCTTGCTATAAATAGGAGGGGTAGAGAATAGAACACACACACACACAAACACACACACACACACACACACCACACACCTCTCACTTCCTCTCTTGCATTCCTTGCATAGTCTTTAGGCTTAGTGGAGTTTAGGAGAAGTCTAGGAGTCATCGAGTCACCGGAGTTGCTCGAGAGTCTGATATGGGTTCATCTCTAGCTCTCTCTTGTAATAGTCGGTCGTTTGTAATAGAATTAGACTATGGTTACCGATATCTGCTTGAAGTATATTCTGAGTTATCGAGTATATGCTTCTTGTCATGGTTGCGTTATTATTCAATGCTTGCATTGCATGATCGCCCTGTGCTGGAGATGGTTAGTCTTTTGTTCTTCGAACTTTATCAACTGCTCCAGTATTCGTATGATTGCTCTAGTGTGATCTCTGTCCATCCGGAGGGTGGGGGCTCCGTGCGGGACACTAGAGTACCCCTTACTAGTACAGACATGGTGTCTAGATTAGCTAAGAGTTGCTGGATGTCAACTATACCCATGGTTTATAGAGATAGCCGGCAGGTGGTGACAGCCCTGTCCGTGCCTTTTAGTAATCCTCAACATTCGGTATGGGGGGTAGGAGGTACATAAAGTCGCCTGGTTGTACGGGCTCCTCCCGTTACTTCGATAGCGATCTCCCTGTTGTGTAGTTTAATCTCTGATGAGCTAACTAATGAGAAAGTGTAGATATAGCTAGCCTAGCACAGCTGACTCGAGCTCTGACTTTTACCTTGCTCCCGGCCTAAAGTAACCTTTATTCTTTTATCCAAGAGAGTAGTTTGTGTGTGCGTCACACTACCTCCTACCATGTTATTATCTTACCCCTGTTTATGCATGAGAATATCCAATCTAGATAGAGCTCACCAACTGATCTATATATTCTCTCACTCACCGCCTTCCCTGCGGAAATATAAATGACACCTCGGTATACTCCCGGGTAAAATGCTACAGCGGTATTCCGTGCGCTTGCAGATCTATTCGTGGTTCATGAAATACTGTCGTCCCAAATTGGCGTCTGCGGGCGTTATCGCTAGGTAACGTTGGTAGGCGCCAACAGTTACCCAATGCCTGTTGCCGATATGCTAGTAGATGCTGTCGCAGGGCATAAAGTTATCAGTTTTATGGATGGTAATGCTGGATACAACCAGATATTCATGGCTGAGGAGGATATCCATAAGACTGCATTCAGATGCCCAGGCCATGTTGGATTGTTCGAGTGGATTGTCATGACCTTTGGATTGAAAAATGCTGGAGCAACATATCAAAGGGCCATGAATTATATTTTCCATGAGATCATCGGCAAGATTTTGGAGATTTACATTGATGATGTTGTAGTAAAATCCGAAGGGCATTGAGAACATTTAGCCGACTTGCGTAAAGCTTTGGAGGGCACTAGAAAGCATGGGTTAAAGATGAATCCAAACAAATGCGCGTTTGGTGTGTCGGCTAGTCAATTCCTTGGATTTATGGTTCATGGAAGAGGAATTGAAATTAGCCAGAAGACTATTACAGCTATCAACAAAGTAATGGCTCTAGAAACGAAGGTTGAACTTCAATCGTTGATCCATAAGATTAATTTTATCCGGAGGTTTATTTCTAATTTGTCCAGTAAAATACAGCCGTTCAGTTCATTATTGAAGTTGAAGGCCGATCAGAAATTTATATGGGGAGAAGCACAGCAAAAGGCGTTGGAAGAGATCAAACAATATTTAACATCGCCACCTGTGTTGGTTCCACCGCAAAGGCACAAGCCGTTTAAATTATATTTATCAGTTGATGAGCATGCTATCGGATCGGCCCTTATTCAACAATTTGAAGGAAAAAATGTGTAATATATTTTGTCAGCAGAAGACTTCTGGATGCTAAAACCAGATATTCTCCCGTTGAAAGGTTATGTCTCTGCTAATACTTTTCTTGTACTAAGCTTAGATATTATTTATTAACGGCTGAGTGTGTTGTGGTAAGCAAAGATGATGTGATTAAATACATCCTTTCATTGCGATTTTAAATAGGAGAATTGGAAAATGGATTTTGGCCTTGTCTGAGTTTGATCTAAGGTATGAATCGGCTAAAGCAGTTAAAGGGCAGGTCATGGCCAATTTTGTTGTTCAGCATTGTGGGCCAGAATTGGGAGTTGTTGATCTTGTTCCGTGGATATTATTCTTTGATGGTTCATTATGTGGAGCTGGATCTGATATTGGCATTCTCTTGGTGTCGTCTCGGGGGGCAACTTTTGAATTGTCTTTCCCAATAGAAGCAACTGCTACTAATAATCAGGCAGAGTACCAGGCTTTGCTTAAATGAATTCGGCTACTACGAGAAATCGGAGCCGATAAAGTAGAAAGATTTGGGGATTCCATTTTGGTGGTTAATCAGTTGATCGGCATATATGAATGCAAAGATGATATTCTACGGGTTTATCATGAAGAGTGCTGCCGATTGCTGAAGGAATTTAAGAAAGTGACTATAGAACATGTCCCCAAGTTATACAATGGTGATGCGAATTGGTTGGCGCAACATGCTTTTGGTTACCGACTGATGGAAGGGTGATGGCTCTGGAATTGCCTGCTGATGATTGGAGGAAAGGGATTGTTGATTATCTAGAAGATCCCTCCAAGAAAGTGAGCCGAAGAATTCGATTTCAGGCGACTAAATATGTGTTGCTTGAGGGAGAATTTTATTATCGTACGTTTGATGGAGTTTTGCTTAGATGCCTTGACAAAGAAGAGGCTAAGGCTCTGATGGGAGAGATACATGAAGGTGTTTGTGGATTTCATCGATCGGCATACAAAATGAAGTGGGTAATCAGAAGAAACGGATACTTTTGGCCGACAATGTTGGAAGATTGTTTCACATATTACAAAGGGTGCCAAGAGTGTCAGAAGTTTGGTAACATGCAGAGAGCACCGGCATCGGCTATGAATCCCATCATTAAGCTGTGGCCGTTTAGAGGATGGGGAATTGATCTAAACGGGCAGATTTATCCACCATCCAGCAAGAATCATAAGTTTATACTAGTGGCAACAGATTATTTCACCAAATCGGTTGAAGCGATTCCTCTGAAAATTGTGACATCCAGAGAGATGGTTGAGTTTGTAAAGGAACATATTATCTATCGGTTTGGTATTCCACATACCATTACGACCGATCAGGGTAGTATGTTTATTTCTGAGAAATTTGAGGAATTTGCCACAAGTATGGGAATTAAATTGTTGAATTCTTCTCCATATTATGCCCAAGCAGAAGCGTCCAACAAGGGGATCATTAAGCTGATCAAGAGGAAAGTTGACGAGCAGCCAAAAAAGTGGCATACTACACTTAACGAAGCTTTATGGGCTTACAGAATGCCTTGTCATGGGGCTACTAAGGTGTCCTCATATCAGTTGCTATATGGGCATGAAGCTGTTCTTCCCTGGGAGACAAGACTTGGTTCTAGACGTGTGACATTCCAGGATCAGCTGACAGCTGATGATTATGTGGCACTAATGAAAGATGAGTTGGAAGATTTGGCTGGTCATCGACTGAACGCTCTTATAAATGTTGAGGCCAACAAGACTAGAGTGGACCAATGGTATGACAAGAAGGTCAAAGTCAAAACTTTTGACCAATGGGATTTAGTATGGAAATTAATCCTGCTGATAGGAACCAAGGATCTCAGATTCGGCAAGTGGTCCCCGACATGGGAAGGGCCTTATAAAATTAGCAGATGTGTTCCTGGAAATGCATATATTCTGGAGACATTGGAAGGAGAAGAATTTTCCAGAGCACTTAATGGAAAATATTTGAAAAATACTACCCAAGTGTCTGGGTAGATGCATAGCCGATTACATGGAGAATCGGTTAGTTTCAAATATAGCCGATGCGGGAAACATCGCCTTCAGCACAAAAATAAGAAAGAGTTGATCGTGACATGGATGCATTCAAATGCTTTCGTGGTCGATACGATACATATCGCCCTTAGTGCAAAAACACAACCAATACAAATGGATTTTGCTCGAGATCACGTGGTGTTTTCCCTTGTTTGTCAAGGTTTTAGTGATCGGTTTTCTGATTTGGATCGTGAGGGCGCATGAATTCATTTAATACGATGGTCGCGGTTGGTTCCTATTATTTTCAATCTATACAATCTATATTGTAATATTATTTATTTGTGCATTTAATTTTTAGGCGTTGGTTGTAACCTTAGATGCATGATCCTAGGTTCCTATAGAATGTTTACCTTTAGTTAGGCTTGACTAGATGCCCTGCTAACTAGGACCGGTTAAAGTCGAGTAGTATTCTGCTACTCGTGAGATTATAGGATTTGACTGTTTTACCACATACTGCAATCGTAAGGTTTACAGCGGGATCATAGGACCTCGTCCGTGTAGGAATAATGTACTAAGGCCGCAGTGTGTGGTAGTGGTTGTTAAGCGTTTGAATGTACTAGCCACATGCCGAGAAATATGGTAATCGGTAAGCTTAAGTACCTGATTGGACCGGCGAGTGGAACGATCATTCATCCTCTTCTGAACTTGTTCAGGGTGGTCGCGCCACGGGGCTACTAGAGTAGACTTACTCTGTAGTCGAGGGGGATGACCCGGATCCATGGACTGGAAAGAAAGGGGAAAAGTCATGTGGGTGACCTGTTTCCCATACGTGTGTGTTAGGTTTCCTTGGCCTAGTTAATAAACTCGATTCGAATCGTTTCGCCGCTCACGGACAATGAGACTGCTTAACACTTCTGCCACAAAGAGTAATAAGTGGAATATGATGATAATAATACTGTTGTATGATTAATGTTTTTCACTAGCATGCTTGGTTAGGGATAGTTGCTTATTTAGACTGGTTAAAACAACATAGAATCTTGAAGCTAAAATTTGAAATTAAGGACCCACTCTTAGTTGCTTTTCGGCAAAAAAAAATTCAGCCAAAAGGCCATGCATGTCTAGTTAAGTGGACTAAGTTATATCCGTTGACAAGTAAGCCTTGCTAAGTATTAGTATACTCAGCCTTGCTTGTGGCTTTGTTTTCAGGTGAGACACTTGAGGTTTTGGTTGATGTCATGTACGGGCTTCATCATGATGTCTTGTTTCGACGCTAGTTTATCATTTTATTTTCGCTACAATAAAGAACTATGATGATGTCTTTTATGATTCAAAAGCATTTTCTAAATTTAAACTCAGTTTGTAATAAATTTATGATGCACTCTGAGATGCAATAAATTTTGGAATGTTGTAACCTCTGGACTCGTCTTCGTGCGAGTGTTCTGCAAGCTTTGGGTTCGATCGATGCATAAGTGGATTTTTTGGGATTTTATCCGACAGCACTGCCGGATTAATCCGTTTGAAGTGCATGTTAACCTATATTGCCATTATGGAGATGATTAGCGCACTTGAGCCAGATTAATTTGGGTGGTTCTGCCACAACTGGTATCAGAGCTGAACAAAGCGACGCAGCAGAGAAAGCAACAAGTTTTCAAATAAGTTTCTTAAAACTTGACTACAAAACTTGTGTTTGAAAATGCGTTGATTCGTTAAGGATGGTGTCTAGATCGTAAAGCCCTAGGGAATTATGGGAATATATCATGTGGATATCTATCTAAGGATGTTATTCGACTAACTTTCAGCAATATATACATTGTTTTTTTTTCTACATGTACACTAACCACGCATACGTCATTTAAGAACGACTAGATTATTCGGCTAGTTAATTTAGGGAGAGCCGTAAATTTGTGCCATGCCACCAGTGCTAACCTCGTAAGACCAAAGTTATTTGGTAGTTATTTTCTTTTGTGAGGACGAATAGGTCGTGCCTACATCATGATCTTGTTTTGAAACCGAATAAAAATGGAACCATGGTACACGCACGTCCACTCTAAATTTAGTCACTAGAATCTCGGGACGAGATTCTTTATAAGGGGGTAGACTATGACACCCTACGAGTGTAAAAGTCAATCAAAATACAAAGAAAATAATTAGTGGAACTAAAGAGAGCAAACAAGTATTAAATGGCAACAAAAGATAAATGAAATTCAAATTCAAATATTAGTTTCACTTTGTGAGTGCAAATAAAGAGTTCCAACTATATTTTATGTCCAAATCACCTCACTAAAATATTGTACACTAAAATCTGGTACCATTAGTAATATGTGCTTAAAAGGTAGTGGGCCCAAAATCAACCCAAACAAATAAATAAAATCCATCCTTTTGAGGAGCTTTTGAATCTTTTAAAATAACTCACAAATCGTTGCCCAAATGAAAATGTGCCTGAAACAAATGTTGTAGATCTCGAAAAACTGAACAAAAATGGTTTACAAAAGTTTTTCACTTGAGTCCATCTTGAAGGAGAAAAATTAAGTTTACAGAACTGAATCTTGAACTTCGAGCTAACTACGAAATTGCCACTGCTAGCATCTCCCTCCTCTGCTCCCTGCACGGCTGCACCCCGCCTATGGCGCTGGCTAGGTGGCCGGCCACACGCTGTACCTCCAGCCAAACTCGCCTACCCGCCCTAGGTTTGCCCCAAAACCAACCCTTCCTGGCGCCTCACGAACTCGACACGCGCCCCACCCCTTTCTCTGCTCGACATGCCACCCATGGCCGTCGCCGCGCCATCGAGCCGTCCCAGCCAAATGGCCCTCCCCCAGGCAACGCGGACACACCCCTGGGCTGTCTCCACCCTCCTACATTGCCTATAAAAGGGTCGCCAAGCCCTGCTCGCGTGCACATGCCACTGCACACCTCCATTGCCGCCGGCAAGCTCAGGCTCGCCGTGGCGCCGCCCCTCCGCTCACACATTGCCCGAACTAACCACCCCACTAGCACCCCCCTCGTCTTGGTGAAACTCCTGGACCCTACCCTCCCCTCCAGAACGCGTCGGAACGTTGCCGCGGCAAGACACCACCACCGCCGGCCCTGCTCCTCCGCGGCGAGGCCGCCTCCGTCCACCGCTGCGCCCCTAAGACCCTCCAGAGGTAGCCCTCGGATCCCTCATCCTTTTCCCCTGCGGGGCCCCTACCTCCGGTGACCCTCCTCATCGGGAATTGCCGCGCCACCCCTCCTTTGTTTCGAACTGCGACCAGGGACCTCTACTTAAAAGAAACCAAAGTTACAGGGTCTAATCTGCAAAATGTACTTGAACTCAAAATAGCAAAATTTGAAAATGTGTAGAAATTCTTAGAAAAATCATAAAAAATTCAAATCCAAATGTTTTGGAATCTTTGCAACAAGATCTACAAGTTTTGTTACATTCACATCTTCATATTCTATCTACATTTTAATCTAGGAAAAAGATTAGAATAAATGAGTTGAAATTTTTATAGGAGTTCTGCTCAGTGTCTATAGCTGATTTTTGGATATGTGTTACTTCATGCTATGAGTAGTTATGTGTAAGAATTTGAGCACCAAATAATACTTGTAGCTAGATGAAAACCTAGCCTTTGCTAGATCTAGGGTAAATCTTTGCTTTTTATTTCTAGAACTTCTACCGCAGATCTGTGCTTGAAACTTTTTCTATAGCCTTATAGTACTAAATCAACACCACTGTAAAAGTTTTATGATTTTTACCTCTATGTAGTAAGAGTTATGAATTAGTCCTTTTTAATGGCAATATATTGATATAAATAGTTATAGGATCTGAAAATTTTGAAACTTACACAAGTACTTGATTTTGAGTATATAACCTTGTATGCAAAGTTTGGGAACCAGATCTTGAGTAGAACAGGAGATATTAATTACTCTTGCTATCACCTTGTTTTGTTTGTCTATTTTCTACTGGCAGCTATAGTTTGTTCCTGCCTCTGAAATTCATTCACAACCTTTCTATATGTGTATGAATTATGTACAAAAAGTTTAAGCATGTTTACCTAACAGGAACTAGTTAGAATAGTTATGCATGTATTTAAATGAGTAAATGCAATACTAAAGTTGTAGACAGATTTAAAGGCTGAACTTTTTAGTGTAGCTTCTTCATGCTTAGTCTAGGCTCTGGTAAAAATTTGAAATCCAGAAACACTAAATAACTTTCTGTGCTAATTAGTTTTGATATATGTGGTTTAAGTTTGTCGAATTTATTTCTTCTATTTTATGCCTAAAAAATTCTAGAAAATTTACAATATGTTTAGAATCCTGTTTAGACTGCTCTGTAAAATTTTGAGAATCAGAACTGTTGTAGTTTGTTCTGTGTAATTCCATCTTCATTTAAGCACTTTCTGTTTTGAACATTTTTCATGTATAAATGCTTTACTGTATTGTCCTGAAATTTTTATTGTAAGCTGTTGATAAGATGTACTACTTGGTGTAAATTTTGTAGAACCATAAACAATTTCTAGTTTATGAAATGAAATAGTCAAATAACTCCATGTATAATGACTTGAAGTAAAAATCACAACATAGTTCATTTTATGAAGTAAAGTAAATATAATTACTACTCTATAAATGACTACCCATGAGTTGGAATTGAAAAGTTAATTACTGAAATTGACTGTTTTGTTGGTCTGCAACTATATCGTGAAGGAAATAAATGTGATTTCTATCATTGTTGTAATTAAATACATTTTTGCATTCATATAGAAACTGCCTATCTCGCTGATGGTACCTACGAATTGGTGCCAACGCACGAGGACGACACCGCTGATGCACAAGTGAATGCTCTTGAATTGATCCAAGACCCGAACCAAAGTTCGGAAGAGCCTAAGGCTAGCAGTGCCCAGGAAGGCAAGCCCCGGTGCATCTAATTCCTATTGTTTTCAATCTATGCAATCTATGTTGTACTATTATTTATTTGTGCATTTAAGTTTCAGGCGTTGGTCGTAACCTTAGATGCATGATTCCAGGTTCCTATAGAATGTTTGCCTTAAGTTAAGCTCGACTAGATGCTCTGCTAACTAGGACTGGTAAAAGTCGAGTAGTATTCCGCTACTCGCGAGATTATAGGATCTGACTGTTTTACCACATACTGCAATCATAAGGTTTACAGCGGGAATCATAGGACCTCGTTCGTGTTGGAATAATGTACTAAGGCCACAGTGTGTGGTAGTGGTTGTTAAGCATTTGAATGTACTAGCCACATGCCGAGAAATATGATAATCGGTAAGCTTAAGTACCTGATTGGACCGGCGAGTGGAACGATCATTAATCCTCTTCTGAACTTGTTCAGGGTGGTCACGCCACACGGCCTGTAGTCGATGGGGATGACCCGAATCCACGGACTAGAAAGAAAGGGGAAAAGTCATGTGGGTGACTTGGTTCCCATACATGTGTGTTAGATTTCCCTGGCCAGGTTAATAAACTCGATTCGAATCGTTCCGCCACTCACGGACAATGAGACTGCTTAACACTTCTGCCACATAGAGTAATAAGTGGAATATAATGATGATAATATTGTTGTATGATTAATGTTTTTTGCTAGCATGCTTGTTTAGAGATAGTTGCTTATTTAGACCGGTTAAAACAAAATACAATCTTGAAGCTAAAATTTGAAATTAAGGACCCACTCTTAGTTGCTTTTCAACAAAACAAAAACTCCAGCCAAAAGGCCTTCGTGCGAGTGTTCTGCAAGCTTTGAGTTCGATCGACGCATAAGTGGATTTTTCGGGAGTTTACCCGACAGCGCTGTCGGATTAATCCATTTGAAGTGCGTGTTAACCTATATTGCCATTATGGAGATGATTAGCGCACTTGGGCCGGATTAATTTGGGCGGTTCTACCACAAAAGATTGGTTGGAATTGTCAGTAGTCAGCTCCGGACATGGTCGATACCACTGCGATGGCCCTGGCTGCGCCTTCATGGGCCTCGTAGCCAGCGACCTCCCTGGCGCGGCTGGGGATGTTCCGTAGTTGGGCGGCAACGGTGCTCCCCCGGGCATTGATCGAGTCTGTAGCAACTCCAAGTCTGAAAGAAAGAGGGTTAGAAGCAAGAAGCTGAAGAGATCAATGGAGGAGCTATGGCAAGAAGGCTTACTGGCGACCCTAGTGTAGGTGGTAGAGAGCTAGCCGCGGATGATGACTTGGTCGGTCTGCGCCGCGTCGATTTGGCTGCGGGCCTCGTTCCTCTGGCGGAGGAGGTCGTGGATGAGCCCTTGGGTGCCCTCGTCCAGGGTGTGGAAGTTCGCTGGGAGGTCGGCGTCGTCTTCCTTGCAGAAGTCATGAACTAGTTAGAGATCTGATCTAAGATGCAGCATTGGTGAAGAAGAGAAAGAGTATGCTACCCACGACGGGGGCGAAGGGAATGAGGCGCATCGGAGGAGCCTTCACCGGCGCGCTTGTTGCTCGCCATTTGCTGGAAAAAGAGATAGAGACTCAGGTTTTTGGCTAAGGGAGGAAGAAGGAAGCAGAGAAAGCTATGGCCGATGAAGAAGTTACTGTGCCGATGGAGGCTATTTATAGACCCAGAGTGGGGAAGATGAATCGGTCGCGGAGTGTTGTATGGCTTTTACCCCTGGATTTAATTAGAAGGAGCGTGTGGGTAAAAAGACGGAAGGTGAATCGGCGGATTCCGATTGTGTGGACGGGAAGGCAAAAGGTGAAGCGCAAAGAAGAGATTTTGGCTCGCCGCCCGCATGAGAAGCGAGATGGCAGTGATGAGAAGACCGTTCGGCAGCGTAATCATGACAAGGTTTACTTTCAAAGTAAAAGGACGTATTACTCTGAAATTGGGGAGCATGTGTTGACACCAAATTTTAACACGTGTCAAGGTTCAGTGTTGCAAATGAGAAAATGTTCTGTTTGGGCAGGAACAGTGGATTTGGCAGGGTGATTGTACATCACCGATGGAAATCCTGTTGACCGAAGGAAGACAGAGTTGACCAGATATTATGGCTTCAGTTTGGCAGGGAATATTTTATTTAGGAGTAAATTTTGTTTGTTAAAGTAGAATCATATTTTGCCGTGACCAGCTAGGTCTGTGTTAGCGTGGGGTATAAATATGAGCCCCCGGTCATTGTAGAAGATTAATACATATCCAACAAACACAACTTTACTTCTGTTGCAATTTACTTTTTCGTCAGCGACTTTGCCTTTTTCTTTTTCGCGAGTTCTTTCAAGCCGATCAAGGACGCCTAACATTCGAGTGACTTGGTTTGCTGGTAAGTTTTCGTCTACCGTGTAAATCTGAACTTTAGCTTCTAGGCGTGTTGCTGTGGCTTCGTTCAGATCTATTCAAAAGTTATCAAATTTATCTAAGTTTTGATCTCTGGCGCATCGCTGTTTTCTTGTTTAGATCTATTCATAATTTATCCGACTTAGTAACCTATTTAATCGGCTGTAAGCTCTATGGTTATCACGATAAACCTCATAAAGTTGATTAGATCGATTATAAGTTTAGCTTGGCTCAGATCCTTACATTCGTGGGTTTGTGTACTGTCTTTTGGCACGTGTCGGTTTTAGATCTAGCCGTCTGTTGCATACCGGCATCAGCAACTTCTTGTTGATTCTCTTTAGGTCGTTTTTAATACACGTCTATTTTATCTGATCTGTTGTGGTTTTCTATATCGGTAGAGCATTGCCGATACAACACGTGAGAGTTATTCGAAAATCCAGCCGATACGCTCTCGAATTTGACAGTTTGCTGTTTTCTTGTCAATTTATATGTCAAATTGACTGGTACGCCTTGGTTTGAATCAAGTGCAGTCCGACCTTGCCGTACGAGGCTCTCAGACTTGGTGTGTGACTGTTTTGCGTCAACAGCTGCAGCTTCCTGCCTCTTTAAAAGTTTTGTTTGGGTATCTTCCACAGAACCTTACTATCATAGCAGCCATCCTTTAATTTAAGACAAACAGTTCATAAATAAACCAAATCGCTGTATGGACATGCCAGTTATTTTCTGATGAAAGGAGCAGGATACGTTTCTAGAGGAAAATATGGTAATTTGTAACCAAATCATTCATAGTCTTTTGGAAACAAAGTTTGAAATAGTAGCAGCATGTATAACTATCCGCCAAAGAAATAACAGGATGATAGGATGCCTTGCTTTGGCAACTTGTAAATGTCACCTCGATTTCTCTAACTTGTACCTCCGTCATTTGCTCTGGTGAACTATTTTGCTATTCGATCTGGTTTTCCAAAGCCATGCGAATTCACCTTGCTCTAACATGGGCTTGAACCCTGACCAATGCTTGCATACAGCGGAGCGTTGCAGCTGCCTGCTTTCACACTATATGACCTCTTACAAGGGCTTGAAGCCTAATCAGCCCTTTTAAACCTCAACGGGCTCTCCTAGCCTGAAAAAAAGAAGTACCCAGGTGAGAACTTTAGGGAAAGAAAACATTAAGTGAGAATGATGATGTCTCTATGTTCCTGAGGCAAAAAAAACTTCCTTTGCCATCATATACAATCAGATTGTGAACATACTGATTTCAAGCACTATTACTAAATACACCCATGGATAGATACAAAACCATAGTTAGAAGTTAGAATTTAAGATTAGTTGGTTTAGTTTGCACAAGGAAATTCAAATCACATTGGCATAGCTGCAACCAGAACTGACCTTTTTTTTAAAAAAAAGTAAACCTAACAAATATATCAGCAAGATCTGCCATACAATTTTATCAAAAGTTGTCAATCAGTCTTATGACCCACTGCGTCTAATTTATTTGGAATCAAAATCATATGTAACCGTTATGGTAAAACAAGTGGTCAAACGACAAAGAATATTGAGGAGTACTGTCATGTGGGGCCGCACATATACAAGGCGCAGGAGGGCCAGGGATATGGGACACGCTGAAGAACGTGCGGCCCGTGCGCTGGGCAAGCCGTCCAGCTGTGGCTAAGTTAGGAAAGATAAAGTTTGTTATCTATTTTGGTTCCTAGATTTAGGGAGCTTATCTCCGATCGGTTTGGGCCTGAGGCCATATATTCTTGTAATCAGACTCTTGAGGGTTTTAAGAAATACAATACCAATCTACTCTCCTCCTTCCTCCTCTGAACAAGCCGGCGGCTGAGGGGCAAAACCTCGCCGGCGACAACGGACTGCGGCTACGAACTCCGTATCCGAGGGCCAGCTACCCTAGGTCCCGACGTCCTTGACAGCCTGGTATCATGATCCCGGCGATCCTCGCCTTCCCATTCCACCTCTCCACCACCAGCCGCCACACCCCAGCCACCATCAACCGCCGCGCTTTCATCGCCCACAGTCACCATGGGTGATAACTCTGATGACAACGCCAACCTCAAGACCACCGTGGAGGCCCTCACCAACACCATCAAGCTGCTGCAGACCATCGTGGATGCTAATGCCACGTCGATCGCCGCCCTCACTGCCGATCGTACGTCGTCCTCCAGCAGCAAGCATGGCTCCGGCAAGCACCACAATGATCGACCCCCGCGGTTCCAGAAGTTGGATTTCCCGTGCTACGATGGCAAGTCCGACCCGCTGATCTTCCTCAACAGATGCGAATCGTACTTCCATCAGCAGCGGATCATGGAGGAGGAGAAGGTGTGGATGGCCTCCTTCAATTTGCAGGAGGGCGCCTAGATGTGGTACATCTAGGTCCAACAAGATGAGGGCACACCCTCCTGGCACCGCTTCAAGGAGCTGCTCAACCTGCGCTACGGGCCTCCCCTGCGTTCAGCTCCATTGGCCGAATTGGCTGACTGTCGTCGTACGGGTACTGTCGCCGATTACCAGGATCGGTTCCAGGCACACCTTGCCCACGCAGGTCCCCTGGAGGAGGCACAAAAGGTCTAGCTGTTCACCAGTAGCCTCCTTCCTCCGCTCAGCATCGACGTCCGGATCCAGAACCCGCAAACCCTGGCGGTCGCGATGAGCCTGGCCCGGCAGTTCGAGTTGCGGGAACAGTACACCGGGCTAGCACCCAGGGCCGTGCCCAGACCTCTGCTGTCGGCGCTAGCCCATCACCCGGCACCGCCAGCGCCGCAGGGTCCTAAGCCGGCCCTCCCTGTCGAAGGCCGCCCCATCAAGCGCCTCACCCAGGCAGAACAGGAGGAGCAACTTCACCTCGGGCTCTGTTACAACTGCAATGAGAATTTCACCCGTGGCCACAACCGCGTCTACAAGCGGCTATTCCTCCTCGAAGGCGTTGAAGATGATGATGATGCCACGCTTCTGGAGCATACCGAGGCCGTGGAACAGGAGGAGGTGCCCATGTTCTCTCTGCAAGCCCTAGCTGGGGTCGCGTTCACCGGCACCGCATCTCTCGTCGCCCTCCTAGACTTCGGCAGCACAAACAACATCATCTCGGAGGCTGCTGCGCACCATTCTGGGCTGCCAGTCCATCGCCATGCGCGCCTCACGGCCATGGTTGTGAACAGCGAATGCGTGAAGTGCCTAGGCGTCATCCGCAGTGCTCCGCTGAGTATCGGCGGTGACTCCTTCTCGGCAGATGTAACACCCGGTTTACAAAAGGACATAAACCGAGCAATCATATACGTGCCAGGATCACGTCACACGTATATACAACAGAATAAACAGTATATCACAGCACATATCATGTAAAAAGATATAATAAAGCGAGTACGAATGTTATTTATTACATAAATGACAAAATGTCTGGTAGAAAATATGCGGAAGCGTAAAACAGGTACGGAACTCTCGGAAGATGGGCGCCACAGGGACGTCGACTGGGGGACGAAAGCCTAGAAGTCCTCGTACTCCTGGTAGCTCCGGGTGAACTACTCTGCCTCACCAGGAACTGAGCAGCAGTAGGGTGTCCCCAAATAGAACAAGAGGAAAAGAGTAGAGTAGGCAAGAGTGAGTACACAACTTGTACTCAACAAGTATAACACAAACTATGAGGCTCTAAGGTTGGTTGACTCAACTGCATTAGCTTTTAAGTCTTGGCAAAGTTTTATTAAAGCTAATTACTACGAATTGGTGAATTACCATAAACCCAGTTACATAGTAATTAATCAAAATTAATTATGAACTACTGAGAACCAAACCAAACCAAACCAAACCACCGGGGAACCCCACTAATCAAAGGAAGATAACCCCACTAATCAAAAGGTGGATCTGGGCCGCTCATAACCATGAGCACGGCTAGTATACCAGTTGTACACTCTGCAGAGGTTGCACATCTTTACCCACAAGTCGTGAGCTACGCTAGTTGTTCATCACACTTCCGTAGGTGAGATGACTAGCAAACTCACTAAGAGGCCATTACAAAGGACCACGTTGGTAAGGTGTAACCGCTAAGGATTTAGGTTCCGCAACGATGGGGCCCACCTCGAGGGGTATAAGATAACACAGACCAAGCCTCGCAGTGCAGGGACCATTGAAGCTCACCCCCCCTCTTGCCCCGTCGGTAAGTTACTCCTGAACCAAAAAGACCTAATTAGTAAGCCAAGACCGTCACATTCTAGTCTTGTGGTAGCGCTGTTGTCCCAGGTTTTCGCTCTATGAACCGGTCCTTGGGGAGAGTGGCCAACCAAGCACTAAGCACCGTGCTGGCCCCCTAAACCATGTTTCTAGAAAAAACAATTTTTAACGAGATGTGAGCCACTCAAGCACAGAACACAGAGGGCCACTCTCAGAATTAAGTTGCATATATGTTTGCGCTCCTTAAGTCCCCATTTTATCCCTTGTTTATCCTTGATAATGGCATGAATTTAATATCAAAATCACTAACCGTCCTAACCCCGGCCTAATTATTGGTTATTTTCACATTTGCACATATATTTTGGAGGAACTTCGTTTTTGCATGTTTTGGCCTATTTTGGAGCATGAAATGACGAGGCCCGTGATCGAGCACTAACACGGAGAAAGACGAAGGCCAAAGCCCAAAGGAAGGACCAAAGCCCATGTTGATTTGAAGCCCATTCATGCACATCCATCCTCCAAGAGAGCCCAAAGGACCAAGCCCACAAAGATGAGATCAAGATACTTCGGGATTAAGCAAAGCAAATGAAGATTTAAGGAAGGATTCCCTATCCTATCCTTTCCTCGAAGATATCTCAAAGATAACGACGTCCAAAGGGGTGCAATCGTGACGGACATAAACTCTAGAAGATGCGAGGAGTCTACATGCGAAAGATGAGACCGAGGCGGGCCCGAAAGAGGGTAGGCCGGCCGGCCTAGGCCCATGAGGCCAGCCGGCCTAGACCGTTTCCGAGGCGGTTCGGCCTCACCTTCGATCGGTGGCTTCCTTGGCTTATAAATAGCTCGCACCTTATTCAACTCGCGGCATCCATCCACCCAGAACTCGACGAAAACCTAGGGCCAAGACTAGAGGGAGACGACGGCCGCCGTAAGTCTTCGAAGTTGTCTAGGAGATGACTTAGGCCGCCCCTAGCCGCCATGGCCTCCCTGCGTGGTTGTGCCACGGTGGAGTTCATGAGCTAGTTGGAGTCGTCAATGGTATGTACTCGGTGGTGACGATCCAAACGAATCTATTATGTGAGTAATGATAATCATGTCTTTCGAATCTATTAGTGATCATGTCTTTCCTTTTTGATTTCATTCTTACCTTGGGTGCGCTTATTCCTAGATCTATTCTCGAGATAGATTGCATGGGGTGTTCTTGTAGCTATGGTGGCTAGGAGTTCATACCTGATCTACCCAAGGGGGTTCGACACGTTTAGCATGCTTTAGGGTGCTTTTGTCCAAAGGGAGTGTCGTGACAGGGCGTGGCCTGAATAGGGGGGTTCCCGAGGGGTTGGATTGGAGGTTTTGATTTAAAGATGCCATTGATTGAGATGCATGATTTATTTGCTCATTAGCTTGAACTACAACTAGATAACAATAGGCCTAGTCATGTCTTTGGTTTTGCTATGGTTATGCCTATGTTCATGGATGAGATCAACCTTTACACAACACTCATATCTATTAAAGGTTTACTCTATATGTGCAATTCATGCTTCATGTTAGGATAGATCCGTTAGATTAGATGGAAAACCTTAGGTAGTTCTTTGTCGATCCACGGATTGATAAACCTTGGGGGAATACTCTAAGGGAAAAGCTACACGATCCCGTGCGCTTGCGGTATATAAATTGGGGCGCTAAGGAGCGTCAACAATATACCATGAATTAAATTAATTAAAAAGAACCAAGTGTGTTATAGCGCGGCACCTAGCACAACTAATCAAAATGCAACCCAAGGGATATATATATATATATATAAAGGATATGAAGTGGCTAGGAAATTCCTTATAGGCATATAGTATTAAAATGCAGTATGAAATTGTATTTAAAAGTGATAGGTGGTGTTCATGTTATACTTGCCTTCCTCAAAGTTCTCCTGCTGCTCAAACTGTTGTGAAGACAGTGGCTGCTCCGGGTACTGGTACTCCTCCGAAGGATCAATGTCTACTCACGATCGCAACGCCAAAACAAGTCCAGCACATGCACATACATGCAAACAAGAGAAAACACTAAGAAATAGTACAACAATACATAAAAACAGCAAACAAAACTAAGCTAGACCTATTTTACACGTTACAACGATCATGTGGACATAAAGAACACTTAAAACGGAGCTAGAACGCGAAAACTAGGCTTAAAACAAGATCTAGGGGCTAAACTGCGAAAGATTTGAAAGAACAGGGGGGTCCGGACAAGAAACCACAGATCTAAATGTAATTAACCTATAGATCCAGGGGTTAACGCGTGAAAACTACCGGACAGGACTGCGGGTTTTATTTCTAGGAAGCTGAGGGTCTAAAACGTTAAAAACAGGGCTGATCTGTAATTATTTTTGAACTACAATGGACCACGGGTTGAATCTAGGAAAGGTCAGGGTCTCTTTAGTAAAACAGCCAGGCCGAAGGGGTATCTTCTAAACTGAGCCATTGGATCTGGATCTAGCGGCCAGGGTTAAACGGGGCCACGGCCAGCGGCGCTGGGTCGCCGGGGACCTTTTCCCGCGGCGGCGCGCGGCTCGGCTCGCCGGAGTTCACCAAATCCGGCACTCCGGGGGTCAAATCGTCCTGTGCTTGGCTCTAGGGTGATCACTGCCCTACGCGTGATCCACCTGTTGCCTAAGTTGGGCTCGGGGAGGCCTGGAGCAACGAGCGCGATGGCGGGGGTGGATTTGCACGGCGGCTCTCGCCGGCACGCGTGCGCTGGGCTGCTCAGGGGGTCTGGTCTGGGCTCAAAGGTTCTCGTGCGTGTGCGCGGTCCTAACACAAGTGGAAACGAGGCCCATGCGGGGTTGTGTCATGCTGCAGCGGACCTACCACGGCAGAGCTGCGGCGGCGGAGCACCGGCGGCGGTGTTCCGGCCACTGGAACGGCCTACAGGTCCTAGGATCTAGCGCAACATGATGGGGAGGCGTTACTGGTGCTCACCGAGGGTTTGTTCTGGGTGGAGCTGCAGCGCAGGTGCGTCGACGGCGAGGTCGGGCGGCAGCGCTCGGCGCTGAGCTCGGGGATAGGTCGCTGCAGGGGCTCTCGGGACTCCTGGGCTCATGGGTTGACTCATGGAGTTCCTGCGATGGGGCCACGGAGGTCAGGGAGGTCGGGAAACCATCGGCGGCGAGGAATTGCGGCGGCGCAGCGAGTTCAGCTGAGATGCGTCCGGGTGCAATTCAGGCAAGGTCCGGGCTAGGGTCGAGGGTGGAGAGCTCGGGGAGCTTCCTGGCGTCAAGGCGGAGCTAATGCGGGGATCCGCAAGGGTGGAGGTGCAGCGGGGCAGCGTAACCACGGTGGCGCAGAGGTGCGGCACGGTGGAGCAAGGCGGGGTGAGGGTTTCGGGATTTGGGGCTGCGGGAAAGGGGAAGGTCCGGCGCACGGGAGGCCGGGTGGCGTTTTAAGAAGGAAGCCGAGGATCTCGGCATGCGTGACCGGGCGCAGTCACGGCGGGGATCGTGGGCGGGGCGTTGCTGCGTGGCCGAAAGGGGCGGGGAAGACGAGCCTGGCGCGTGGGCCCGGTGGGTCAGCGAGCGAGCGGGGCGAACGGCGCGCGGGGTCTGAGCTGGGATAGGCACCGACAAGTGGGCCTGGTTTGTCAGTCGGAGGGAGGCGACGCGCGTGCGGGGCGACGCGGGCTGAGAGGGAGCTGGGCCGCGTGCGTGAGGGAAGGACTGGGCTGCGGGGACGGTGGGTGAATTGGGCCGGAAAGGGGATGTGGGCCGCGTGCTGGGAAGGGAAAGCTTGCCGCGGGGAAAGAAAACGGGCCGGGCCTTGGTGGGCTGCTGGCTGGTTTAGGTTTTTCTTTTTCTGGCTTCCTTTTCCATTTCTTTTTCTTTTCAAACTCAACTCAAACTATTTGAATTCAAATGAAATTTGAATTCAAACCATAAGCACTCAACTAAATAAAACTTATGCACCAGCATGAATGCACAAACAAGTTAAACCTAAAATAAATTTTAATTATTTGTGAAAGAAATTACAATTAAATGCAAGGCTAAACAAAGAAAACCTTAGAAACTTTATTAAAGCCAATTGAATTTATTATAAAAGCAAGAATTTAAATTAGGGTGTTACAGCGGACCTCTACGTGATGCCGCTCGTGGGTTATGATGTCGTTCTCGGCACTCGCTGGCTGGCCACTCTCGGGCTGATCGTTTGGGACTTCAACGACCACGCCATCTTCTTCACGCACAAGGGCCGCGGCCTCTGCTGGCAGGGTCTGGCCAGCCCACGCGCCCTAGCGGTGAGTGTGACTATGGCCAGCAGCTCACTTCTGGAGGAGCTCCTGGACAGCTTCAATGACGTCTTCGGCGAGCTGCAGGGCCTGCCACCGCCGCGCAGCCAGGACCACACCATCACCTTGGTTCCGGGATCGCCACCGGTGGCCGTTCGGCCGTACCGCTACCCAACTTTGCACAAAGACGAACTGGAGCGTCAATGTGCAGACATACTTGCCAGGGGATTTTTCGGCAGAGCTCCTCGGCGTTCTCTTCTCCGGTTCTCCTCGTCAAGAAGGCGGACGGGTCCTGGCATTTCTGCGTCGACTACCGCGTGCTCAACGCCATCACCGTCAAGGATGCCTTCCCCATACCGGTCATCGACGAACTACTGGATGAACTCCATGGCGCCCGGTTCTTCACCAAACTTGACCTACGATCTGGGTACCACCAGGTACGCATGAAGCCGGAGGACATCGACAAAACTGCGTTGCACACCCACGACGGCTTCTACGAGTTTCTAGTGATGCCGTTCCGGCTCTGCAATGCCCCAGCGACATTCCAGGTCTTGATGAACGACGTGCTGTGTGCCTACCTCCACCAGTTCGTGCTTGTTTTCTTTGACGACATACTGATCTACAGCATGTCTTGGGCGGATCAATTGTGCCACATCCGCATCGTCCTGGAAGTCCTCCGACTGCACCGCCTCTTCATCAAGCGCTCTAAGTGCTACTTCGGCGTCGACTCCGTCTCCTACCTCGGCCACATCATCTCTGCGGCGGGCGTCGCCATGGATCCGGCCAAGGTGCAGGACATCCACGATTGGCCTCTACAGCGCTCGCCGCGCGCCGTGTGGAGATTCCTCAGTTTGGCGGGCTACTACAGGAAGTTCGTCCACAACTACGGCGCCATCGCAGCCCCTCTCACTGCCCTCCTGAAAGAGGAGGGGTTCGCGTGGAATGACGACGCAGCGGCGGCCTTCAACGCGCTCAAGGCGGCGGTGACATCAGCTCCAGTGCTGGCCCTGCCAGACTTCGCCAAGGCCTTCGTGGTGGATTGTGACGCGTCCACCCACGGCATTGGCGCGGTGCTCATCCAGGACGTGCACCCGATTGCATTCTTCAGTCACCCAGTTGCACTGCGCCACCGCTCCCTCACTGCATATGAGTGGGAGCTCATCGGCCTTGTGCAGGCTGTACGGCATTGGCGGTTGTATTTGTGGGGACGCCATTTCATCGTCAAGATAGACCACTACAGCCTCAAGTACCTCCTCAACCAGCGCCTCGCCACGATCCCGCAACACCATTGGGTCGGTAAGCTGTTGGGCTTTGATTTCTCCGTCGAGTACAGGTCGGGCGCATCGAACATGGTGGCCGACGCCCTCTCTCGCCGTGACACCGACGAGGGCGCTGTGCTGGCAATCTCGGCGCCCCGCTTCGACTTCATCGCGTGTCTCCGTCAAGCCCAAGCTACTGATTCGGCACTGGTTGCCATCCACGTGGAGGTCCGCGCAGGCACGTGCGCCGCGCCATGGGCGGTGGTTGATGACATGGTCACCTATGATGGGCAACTGTACATCCCACCGTCCTCGCTGCTACTCCAGGAGATCATGGTGGCGGTCCATGACGACGGACACGAGGGCGTCCACCGCACGCTACATCGCCTCCACCGCGATTTCCACTTCCCCAACGTGCGTCGTTTGGTGCAGGACTTCGTGCGGGCGTGCTCTACTTGTCAGCGGTACAAGTCCGAGCATCTTCATCCAATGAGACTTCTCTTGTCGCTGCCCATCCCTACGGCCGTCTGGATGGACATCAGCCTTGACTTCGTGGAGGCGCTGCCACGGGTGAACGGGAAGTCGATCATCCTCTCCGTCATCGACCACTTCAGCAAGTACTGCCACTTCATCCCCCTGGCGCACCCATACACAGTGGAGACCATGGCACAGGCCTTCTTCGCCGACATCGTTTGTCCCCATAGCATTCCGCAGTCCATGGTGTCAGACCGCGATCCGGTGTTCACCTCGGCGTTCTAGCGCGAGCTGATGCGGCTCATGGGCACCAAGCTCCATATGTCTTCGGCCTTTCATCCGTAGTCTGAAGGCCAGACAGAGGCCGCCAATCGCGTCATCATCATGTACCTACGTTGCTTCACCGGCGATCGCCCTCGACAGTGGCTTCGGTGGCTTCCACGGGTGGATTACATCTACAACACGGCGTACCAGTCTTTGCTCCGTGAGACGCCATTTCGTGTGGAGTATGACCGCGACCCGCCGACCATCCACGTGTACGAGCCCATTGAGACTCGTGTTGCTGCGGTCGCCCAGGACATGGAAGCCCGTGAAGCTTTCCTCACCGATGTTCGCTACCGCTTGGAGTAGGTGCAGTCTGCGCAGAAGCGCCACTACGACCGGCATCATCGGCCGGTTTCCTACCAGGTGGGCGATTGGGCTCTTCTTCGTCTTTGCCAGCACCCAGCTACCTCCCTTCCCAGAATGACTACAGGCAAGCTAAAGCCCCGCTTCATTGGCCCGTACCGCATCATCAAGCTCATCAATGATGTTGCCATGCGCCTGGAGCTCCCTCAGCATGCTTGCTTTCATGACATGTTTCACGTCGGGGTGCTCAAGAAATTCGTCGGCGTGCCTCCGGCTTTACCACCGGCTTTGCCATCCATTCATCATGGTGCGGTGGTTCTAGAACCACTCTGAGTTGAGCGAGCTCACTTGGCAAGCGGCATCGTCAAGTGCTTGTCCATTGGCGCGGCGAGCTGCCTGAGTCAGCTACTTGGGAGGATCTCGACACCTTCCGTGCAAAGTACCCGGCCTTTCAACTCGAGGACGAGTTGGACCTCGAGGGTGGAGAGATGTCATGTGGGGCCGCACATATACAAGGCGCAGGAGGGCCAGGGATGTGCGACACGCTGAGGAACGCACGGCGCGCGCACTGGGTGAGCCGTCCAGCAGTGGCTAAGTTAGGAAAGATAGAGTTTGTTATCTATTTTGGTTCCTAGATTTAGGGATGTAGCGAAAATGGCCTCTCATGCCATATTTCAATATAATGTTTTGGCAATTGATGACACACACAACACTTGGACTAATATGATTGTTAAGATGACCATTCTCAGGCTTTTAGGTTCAAGTGATGACAAAGAGAGGATAGGCATAGTTAGGCCCGAAGGGCCGCCCCTACAGGGGTTCCGCAAGAATTGAAGAGACCGTGAAGAAATCCAAGTAGAAAAGATCAAGACGAAGCAAATTTGCTATCACCGGTTAATCCGATGATGAGCTAATTTGTACTCATCGGTGCAATGGACTTGACACTGGATTAACCGACGTTGGGTGTTTTACACTCGTCGGTGCATTGACTTGGAGTACACCAAGCTAGGGTTTTACACCGGTTGAACCGACGCTAAAGAAATTGCATACGTCGGTGCATTGACAGATGAAGACAGAGGAAATTCTATACACCGGTTAAATCGACGATTAGGTCTTGGTGAACGTCGGTGCAGTTGTCTAGAGAGTTAGTTTTTCAGCAACTACACTCACCGGATAAACCGACGCTGCATCGGTCGATTACGTCGGTCGATTGAGGTAGCCGTTGAAGTGTAACGGATAGTTGGAAAATGCACTCACCAGTTAAACCGGTGATGACAAAAATGGGAGCATCGGTTTAACCGGTGATAAGCGCTTTTTGTCAGCCTTTTTCCAACGGCTAATTTGGGGTGTGTGGGCTATATATATGCCACCCCACGGCTCATTTGAGAGGGTTGGAGACCAAGGAAGTATACAAGAGCCAAAGATCATCTCCAACCACCTAAGAGCTTCATTGTACATCACATATGCTTAAGCACACTTGTGAGAGTGCTTAGTGCTTGTAATAGGGACTAGTTCTTGCGAGAGCTCCCTTGAGAGAAGTCTTGCTGTGGCAAGCATCTTGTGATCTGTCGTGTGACCCTCCGACTTGGTGTGGAGAGGCAACGACACTTTGTGCGGGAGAAGAGGAGACCCCTCCTTGGTGGAGAAGCTCCGTAGTGGATTTCGGCCGGGTGACCGAGAGAGACGGTGGCGGTGCACGAGACTCGGTGTCTTGTGGGCACTTGCCTTTACTTGCCGGCAATGCCTTGGTGGTGTAGTGCAAGCCAGTGATCAGAAGAGCCTCGGTGTTCCGTGGACGTAGGCGTTTGTGCCGGACCACGTTACATGACCGTGTCTACTCGGGAGTTTGCATCCCTCTTGCACTTACCTCTTTACTTACCATATTACGTTTCCGCATTTACTTTATCTTGCGTGCATTTACTTTCCTAGGTAGTTTGTTTAGGATTGGCTATAGGTTGCAAGTATTTTCGGGTAAGTAGAGAATAGCAAAGATAAATCTTAGTCATAACTAGCATATATAGGACGTGTTAGGTTTATCTTATGCAAGTAGTTTGAGCCCTAGGTTAAAAAGCGATTAGCAACCCTATTCACTCCCTCCCCCTCTAGGGTCGGACACCCCGGTGATCCTTACAAGGGAGCTTATCTCCAGTCGGTTTGGGCCTGAGGCCATATATTCTTGTAATCAGACTCTTGAGGGTTTTAAGAAATACAATACCAATCTACTCTCCTCCTTCCTCCTCTGAACAAGCCGACGGCTGAGGCGCAAAACCTCGCCGGCGATGACGGACCGCGGCTACGAACTCCGTAGCCGAGGGCCAACTACCCTAGGTCCCGACGTCCTTGACAAGTACAATAGTGCTTATTCTGGTTTGATGAGATATTGGAGCTAACATTTTTAGAAATCTAAACTTGCATGCATTGGATCCGAATCCAGATGGCAGTATGAATGCGTACCAAGAAAGCTCTTAATGTTGTCTGAATAATTGCAGCAGCCCAGATCTCATTGAGTTCATCTTCAGTTTGAGGCAGTGGAATATGAGGTGAACCAAGAAAGCTCTTAAGATGAATTTTGCTGCAAGACATTTCTGGGTTATTCAATGCCATTCTACAAACAAACAGTAGTGTGCAATAACAAAAATTCTATGCTGATCTAAACTTGCCAACTGCTACTTCATATCATATTTCGTCAGTATATACAAGCACAGTTGCAAAAGCAACATAGTGGGATTGATGATATGTTGTGTTTGGGCTTGTTACCTCAGCAAAGAATTTAGAGTATTTGGAGGGCCACTCCTCTTCGGAATTGACAACAGATCTGCAGTCATATGCGAAGAAGTATTCCTGACAACACAATGCTGAACTTGCATAATCACAAAGTATGAACCGGAGAAGATCACTCGCCTCTTATAATTTGTAACAGGAACACCCTTTATATATATCGCACCTGCCATTCCTGCAATCCAAAGCAAGCTCTACAAGCCCTCACTTCCTCAGAATTAGACAATCGCAAAGCAGTAGAAATAGCGTGTTTGCTAAGGGGAACTCAACATAAATCACACCTAATTTAATAAATTTTTGTACAATTGCATAGGAGCAAGAACTAAATCGCGACATTTTACCTAACAGCTTATGAATAACAACATGTTTAAACAACTTTGGGCAAGACATGGGCACAGGCTAGCATAGTACGCAGATATACTGACCGAACTGGAAGGACAGGTAGGGCGGCGTGTCGAGCTACAGCCAGAGGTTTTTCCCCTTTCGGAGTGCGGCAACGATGGTCCGGCCGACCATGGCGTGCTCGAAGGCCGCACGGCCAGTGAGCTCGATGACCACCTTAGCGTCGTCCGCCACGGCGCAGCGCGCGATGCGCCTGCCCACGCAGGGCGCCTGGAACACGTCGTCTTCATCGCCATCGCCGTCCGAGGCTTATCGCCGGCATGGCACTTGGCCCATCCGGAGCGCGTCGGGAGGAGGCGCTAGAAGTTGGGGTAGGAGCCGGGCGGCGGGGAAAAGGGGGATCTCACGCCATGACCTAGAGCGCGGCGACGTTGGAGGGGAAGCCGTAGAACCCGCCGCCGGCGCCGCCGCCCGTGACCGATGCGGTGAGCGCTCAACTTTTGCGCCGCTGTCCACGACATCCGCCTTCCATCACCGAGGGCAAGGCTTTCCTCCTCCTCAGCCTCCACGCTCCCCTCCTCGCCATGGCTGCTAATGGTGCATCCACACACAGGAGGCGGCGTGCGGCGATTGTGGAAGAAAAATAAAAAGGAAAGCGCTAATCAAGCGATGTGAGGGTGTCTACCGCCTAGCCTGCTCAGGGATACCCTTAGCAGTAGGGTCTGTAGGTAGGGATCGACTAGTCTAGAACTTGATGGTACAAGGAACACAAAGATTTAGATAGGTTCGGGCCGCGAGCTCGCGTAATACCCTACGTCCTGTGTGGTTTTTATTGCCTTAGGTGTTGATGATTGTTTGGAGGGGGTCCTTGCCCGCCCTTATATATCCGGGGGGACAGGGTTTCATGGAAAGTCCTAGCCGAGTACAGTTGGAGTCCTACTATAACACAATCGGATAGTTTCTTTTGTACTGCAGCTAGTTCTATGCCTATTCGGGTAGTTACAAAAGAGGTAAGGTACATCCATGAGCTATCCCTTACTCTAGAACATTCTATGCCTATAAGCAGTCCCGCTGTCCCGGGTCTAACAAGCCCCCGAGCTCTTCGTAGCCGAGTCCTGCAGGCATCGAGTACTTGGCTGGGCATCTTCGAGTACTTCAAGTAGTCAGAACATCCTTCTGGTTGCTTCTGGTCCTTCCTTCAGATACGTCGTGTAGTCCTTCAAGTACTTGTGGTTGCTCCGAGGCTGTGAGATTCTCAAGCCCCGAAATCTTGATCATATATGGTGCGCAAAGTACTCGCGCTCCATATGGAGTAGCCCCCGAGCCTTAGATTGAATCGCGGAATCACGCTGAGGGTCACTTCAGACTATTAAAAAATTGAAAAATAAATCTCTGATGCCTATATCCAGCAGCCCCCGAGCCTTAAATCAAAATCCCTTTTGCTGCGAGTAGCCCCCGAGCGTAGATTTGGAATTAAGGATTTAAGTCGTGGCATCAGATTTTATGCTTCAGATTATTTGCAGGATTCATCAGATCCGGAATCCGAAAAGACTGCTTTATCGGGTAAAATCCTAGAAAAATGATACAATTGGATCCGCCACACTGATGGCACCCGAAATAATTTCAGGAATAAAACCCGGGATGTACGGCTCTTTATTCAGTGCTCACATGAGACGTTACTATTTGGAGAATCTGCATTATTGCAACTTTTACTGCGTCCGCGAATGCTGCCATGAATGCGTCCGTGAAACGCACAGTGTTGATTCACAGGTTCTCCTTCAGTAAGCCTCCTTGTGGCTTATAAAAGGTAGGGGAGAGGTCCTTAGCAGAAGCACCTAAGTGTAGCAGCCATGGCTTTTTCTTGGTGTTCTTGCTCTCGCCCTCCTGAAGTTTGTGTAGTTCTTCCCAGCAAAAGATGCTAGAAGAGAACTTGCGAGTGACAAGAGAAGTCCCTGCAATCTCATCCTACCACTCCCATGCTCTCATTGGATCCATTTTGGACATCATGTCCTTGCATCTTCCAATGAGGCAGGTTCTTTATGGATTGGTTGAGTCTAGTTGTGTCATACTCTTGGAGTTCCCAGGTTGAGACTGCCCAAGAACTGACATCTCTGGCGGGGAAGCTTAATCTTGCCACAATGTATTCTGGGAGAAGGTGAAGTTTCTCCAGAAGATGCTACAAGAGTACTTGCGAGGTGATTACTGTAATCTGCCTTCATACTCTTGAAACTTTTCTCCTAGGATACATGTATCATTCCCTTGATGGGAATAACAAGTTTGTACTTTGTCACGGCTCGGGCCAATCTAGCTGCAGCAGGCTTCTCAGGAAGCCAAGAAGTGTGTGTGCAGACCCGAGTCATTTTGAAAAGTTATGTAAAAAGTAGTCGAGTTGTAATGTCGAGTAGTTGAACTATGTCGAGTACTTATCCTTGTTTTGGATGTAATCCTAGTTAAGGAAAAGGATGTCGAGTAGTCGACTAGGGATGTGAGTGTTTTCTTTTCCAGAATGTAATCTCAGAAAAAGGAATGTCTCTTTTAAATCCCATTATTTCTGCGATTTGTAACGGATTGTTGGCTTGTTGGGTGTTTTTACCATGTTGCCACCGCCATTATAAAATGAAGCGGTAACTTAGGTTTTACCCCACCGGCCGCCACTTGTTTTTACTGCTTCAGATCTGTCTTTTCATTCTCGAGCTCCCAGATCCAAAGTTCTTGTTTCCCTCTGCTCCCCACTATCGCCCTAGGATTTCTGCCAGTGTATGCGCATGAAGCGATCTGTAGATTTCCGGATGGCCCCCAAGAAAGCGACCAAGGGGAAGGGTGTGGCTGCAGAGCCAACCCGTGATGAGGGTTGGAACACAAGTAAGTGTTCTCAATCTGACTTAGATTCTCTAGTGTGGCAGGGTCTTTTAGTTCCCAAATCTATTATCCAATGGCGTCCTACCTTGGGTTCAGATCATCCGTATGAAAATACGGGGGAAATCGTTGCTTTCACCTCATACTTGGAACGAGGATTAGGGTTTCCTTGCTCTTCTTTCTTTTCTGGACTCCTACGCTACTACAGGATCCAGTTGCGTCATCTGACCCCAAATTCCTTTGTCCATATTTCCATCTTCGTGTATTTATGCAAAGCTTTTCTGGGCATCGAGCCCCATTTTGAGCTCTTTCGCTTTCTTTTTCATTTGAAACCGCAGCCCAATAGATTCGTCTTAGATGTAGTAGGGGGCGCTGGTCTCCAACTTAGGCAAAGGAAGGATAGAGTGTATATCTCTTATGACCTTAGTAATAAAGTAATCGAATGGAAACCCAAGTGGTTCTATATCGAGAACCAGTCGAGAAGTTTTCCATCCATTACTCCCGGCCCTCCGATCCAATGGCCCAAGTGGAATAAAAAACCAGCCGACGAGAGTCAAATCTCTGAACTACTCGCGTGGATTGCCATTTTAAGGCAAAGTATGTTGACTGGGGAAACAGTCATGTTTGACTAGATGAAGCGAAGAATCCAGCCATTGCAGGCTCGGGAATCGCTTGGATTCCAGTATCAGGGAACAACTAGGGTTAGATATCGAGCCAGCTCGGCTCGTTAGTGGCTCGGCTCGTTATAGCTCGGCTCATTATGGCTCGACTCGTTATAGCTCGTTATACAAACGAGCCAGAAAGCTAGCTCGGCTCAGCTCGTTAGTGGCTCGAGCTAGCTCATTTGGCTCGCGAGCCAGAGTATAAAAATATTTACATAGAGATGATAACCGTAAATCTGTAAAAAAACACATCACATGCATATTTAAAGTGAAATAAATAAAATAATGTGAATTATATAATAAAAAAATATAAGTATGTTATTATCCATGATCATGATCAATCATTATTTGTTGATCGTTTCCACTAATTCATACAATACTTGTTATTTATCTTGGCTCGTTATGGCTCGTGAGCAGCTCGCGAGCCAGCTAGAGCTGGCTCATTATAAAACGAGTCGAGCTCGAGCCGAGCTACTAACGAGCGAGTTGAGCGAGCTAGCGAGTTACGAGTTTTTCGTCCAGCCTTAGGAACAACTGATCTGTCAAGATACTAGAAGGAAGAGATCTCGGATGATGTAGTTTTTAGTCGAATGCAACAACTTCTGAAGAATGTAAATAATATCCCAGTTGTTCCTTGTACATTTTCTGCTGTGAATCCACCGAAGCAGGTACTTGATAAGAGTAGTCGATTCATAGAAATCGAGTACCTTACCATAGTATAAAACTGATAGGATTTGCTTTCTGTAGGAGGACGTGGATCGCTTTAAGAGTAGTCCTTCGCGACCAGGCATTTGTTCGCCCTTTTGTTATTCTAATTTCCTCAATCTGTTAATCAAATCTTGGTATGCTCATATGAGATTTCATATAAACAGTACTGATATCCAGATTTGGTTGTGTAGATGAGGCAATGTCTGGGGAAAAGAGTGATGGGGAGCACAGCCCCACTCCAAGTGCTGATGCCCAGACCGAGCGCCCAAGGACTACTCGGTCAGTGGCGAGGAAGTGTAACAGCTCCTCCCATACTACTAGCGACAGGTAAATAGCTAGTTATTTTGCAATCAAGTACTTTCTAGTTGTCGATTTGCAAGTTTGGATTTGTGTTTTTGCTTTTCCCAGTCCGGCGGCTAAGATGCCACGGACTTCACCATCTAGGGATGATACTGCGGTGGGACAAACTGTCCCCTCCACCATAGTGGATCCATCAAGTGGGATCGGGGCTACTCATTCATCGAGTAGTTCTGATATAAATAAAACCGTCGATGCGGGTAAGCTGGCCATGATCGCAAAGCCTGCCCGCAAATTTGGCATCAAGGAGTTTGCCCTAATAAGAGCTCCTACGTAGGTTCTTTAAAACTTGTATATGTAGGATCTGTTTTGAATCTAGTAGTTTTGTAACTACTTTGTTTTTGCAGAGATGCGGTCCTGGGAGAGGACGTGGGAGCTGAAAGCCACTCAGCTTCTCAGCCGGGGCTGGATAAGCCCCCGAGTACTCCTGAGATGAGTGCTCGTGATGTGGAGGCGATGGCCAATGCTATGCTTCTGGATTCTCCATTGCCGAACCTGGAGAGGGCCAATGAGGAAATCCCAGAAGATGGCAGAAGCGGTAGGCTTCCAGGAGAAGGAGAAGGCAAGAAGCTTCCTGAGGGAGGCGATGATAAACACCCTGCGGAGACCCCTGCAGGTAAGCTTGTAGTGCCTTGTTGAAAGGTATTCATTTATTTGCTCTTAATGTAATTAAGTAGCATGTTCTTCCTTTAGATTCCCAAGTCACGGGGAATACTATAGGAAGGATTGAAGAAGTGCCCAAGAAGACTGTTGTTGTGGCGAGTGCTTCCCAAGTCATATCGGAAGTGACTTGTCGCGAGAGAAGGTGGAGCATGCTTTTAAGCTGCTAGAGGTAAGTAGTCGAATGCTTCGAGTACTTTTATAGTAGATCGAGTGGTATACTGATATTTTTGTTTTGCAGGAGGCACTGGGATGAAAGGGTGTCCAGGCACCAGATGAGACAGAGCTAAATGCTCTCAAGGAGAAGGTTAAAATGCTCTCATTTGAGAAGATTGCTCTTGAAGGGAAGCTGAAAAAGCTTTCCCAATCTAAGAAAGGTTAGTCTTTAGCATTTGATATGCACTCGACTAGTAGATCTGCTTAGTGTTTATAAGATTTTCTTTTTAATCGAGTACACAGCTTGTGCCAAATCTTTAGAGATTTAGGAAAGCTTGGTACTGGATTTAAAGATTCTTATGTACCAAAACGCAGATGAGATAGAGAAGCTTAAAAAGATTAAGGAGGATTTTGACCGAGAGGCAGCATTGATGCTGCAACAACTCAAGACTTTGTCAGAGTCTCGAGACTCGATGCAGCGAGAGATCGAAGAGCTGAGAGATGTCAAAGATGCTGCCCTGGAGGTAGCCGAAGCCATGGATATTGTAACACCCGGTTTATAAAAGAACATAAACCGAGCAATCATATACGTGCCAGGATCAAGTCACACGTATATACAACAGAATGAACAGTATATCACAGCACATATCACGAATAAGACATAATAAATCGAAATACGAATGTTATTTATTACATTAATGACAAAAATGTCTGATACAAGCGGAAGCGAAGTACAAATACGATAAAAGACTCTCCGAAGCTGAAGCAGGGCGCCACAGGGACGTCGACTGGGAGACAAACGCCTAGAAGTCCTCGTAGTCCTGGTAGCGCTGGACGAACTCCCTCGTGTCGGCCGGAACTGAGCAGCAGTAGCGTAGCCAAGAGGAAAAAGTAGAGAAGAGGCAAGAGTGAGTACACAACTTGTACTCAACAAGTATAACACAAACTATGAGGCTCTAAGGTTGGCTGACTCAACTGCATTAGCTTTTAAGTGTTGGCAAGATTTTATTAAAGCTATTTACTACGAGTTGATGAATTACCATTAACCCAGTTACATAGTAATTAGTCAAATTTAATCATGATACTACTGGGAACCAGACCAAAACCAACAAGGTAACCCCGAGAGGCACCTCCCTCGTTGGAAGGAGACAACCCCACTAATCAAAAGGAGGATCTGGGCCGCTCATAACCGTGAGCACGGCTAGTATACCAGTTTTACACTCTGCAGAGGTTGCACATCTTTACCCCCAAGTCGTGAGCTACGCTAGGGGTTCATCACACTTCCTTAGGTGAGATGACTAGCGACTCACTACGAGGCCTTTACAAAGAATCTCGTTGGTAGGGAGTAACCGCGAGGGTGGATCGGCGACTATGGAGCAGGTCTAGTGGGCGTCAAGACACGAAGCACAGACGAGGCCACTCAGCACGAGGGCCATAGAAGCTTACCGCCCCTCCCCCGCAGGTAAGTTACTCCAAACCAAAAAGATCTAATTATTACGCCAAGTCTATCCCATTCTAGCCTTGTGGTAGCGCTGTTGTCCCAAGTTGTCGCTCTATGAACCGGTCCTTATGGAGAGTGGCCAACAAAGCACTAAGCACCGTGCTGGCCCCCTAAACCATGTTTCTACAAAACCATATTTTAACGAGACATGAGCCACCCAAGCACGAAGCACAGAGGGCCACTTTCAGAATTAAGTTCAAGTAAACCATTAATCAAATTAATTAAAAAGGACCAGAGAGTGCTATAGCGCTGCAACCTAGCACAACTAACCAAAATGCAACCCAAAGGATACATAAAGGATATAAAGTGGCTAGGAAAGTCCTTATAGGCATACAGTATTAAAATGTAGTATGAAATTGTATTTAAAAGTGATGGGTTGTTCATGTTACACTTGCCTTCCTCGTACTGCTCATGCTGCTGCTCAAAGTGCTCGGAAGAAGGCTGCTCCTGGTACTGGTACTGGGGCTCCTCAGATGGATCAACGTCTACTCACGAACACATGGCCAAAACAAGGCACAATAATAAGCATACAAGCAAACACTAATAAGACTAAGAAATAGTACATCAATACATAAAAACAGCACACTAAACTGGTCTAAAGCTATTCTACGCGTTACAACGATCACGTGGACATAAAGAACGCTTAAAACGGAGCTAAAACGCATTTTCTAGGCTAAAAACAAGGTTCAGGGGTTTATTTGTAATAAAAACAGGGTTCCAGGGACCTTTCTGCAAAAACCGAGCACTAAAACGTAATTAAACTAAAGCTTCGGGGTCTAACCCGCAAAAAGACTAAGCCTGGACAGCGGGTTCAATTCTGAGAAAACTCTGGGGCTAAAGCGCTAAAAACAGGACCTCTGCGTAATTATTTTTGAAAAGGATCGGACTGCGGGTTGATATCTAATAAACTGAGGGTCTCTTTAACAAAACGACCAGGCCGAAGGGGTATGCGCGGTTTTCGGCCGTTGGATCTAGATCTGAGGGCTAGCAATAGATCGGCGCGGGATGTAATCGTGGCCGTCCATCCGATATCGGGCGGCCAGGGCGGTTCGGGCGCGTGGGGGCGGCGGCGCTCAACGCCGGCGGCTCTGTTTTGCGGTGGCGCGGGCCGAGCTCGCCGGAGTTCGCCGTATTCGGCGTTCCGGGGGTTAATCCGGCCGGGGTTTGGCTCTGGGGCGGTCGGTGTGATACGCGTAAACCACCTGAGGCTAAAGCACGGTGGATTAGGACTCGGGGCGGGGCGCTCGACGGCGAAGGCGGCTCGGCGGCCACGGAGCTCGCCGGAGCGCGGTGCCTGGGCGCCTAGAGCGCGCCCGGGTCTACGGGATCCAGCGCACGGGATCAGGGGGGGCTTGGGGCGCTTACCCAGGATTCGAATCGGGCCGGAGATGGTGTGCAGGGCGTCGGCGACGAGGTCTGGCAGTGATAGGCGGAGCTGCTCGCGAGGATAGATCGACGCAGGGGCTCCCCGGGATGCTGGGCGGCGCAGATCGATGCGGGGTGTGCCTGCGAGGTTGGAAGGTGGGTCAGGGCGGCTTGATTGTCACCGGCGGCGAGGAAAACTAGCGGGCGGCGCATCTTACCGGTGAGGGCCTCGGTGGAAAACCGGCCGCTGCTCGGGCCTAACCTTCGATCAGGTGGCCCGGAGTGGTTCTGGACGTCGAGGCGAAGCTCCTGGGCGGCTTGGCCGGAGCTCCAGTGCTGCGGAGTGGCTTGGTCACGGCGGCGCAGGTGCTCTGCGCTGCGGAGCGAGGGAAGGCGGCGGCTAGGGTTGCGGCTGGATGTGGTGGCGAGGTTTAGGGTTCCAGGGGGGTCCGCCGGGTGGGTTTAAAGGGGCCGGGCGGGGATTACGGCGGGATAGGGATCCCGGCGACCTCGCCGGTGATCTCGGGGGGGGGGGGCGTTGCACGGAGCCGGGACGGAAGGGGAGAGAAGGGCGCTGACGCGCGGGCCCGGCGTGGCAGCGGGTGGGCGAGCGCGTGCGGGCTGAGGAGAGCGGGGCGTCGTGCGGAGCGGCCCGAGTGCTGTGCTGGGCTGCGGCGTGAAGCAGGCCGGGGTGGAGCGGCGAGTTGGGCCGGGCGGGGGGAGTGGCACTGCCGGCTGGGCCGCGCGTGAGAGAGAGGGTTGGGCCGCGGGAAAGGATGGGCCGGGTTGAGGTTTGGGCCGGGGTCAGGGGTTTAGCTGGGTTTTGGGTTTTGCCTTTTCTATTTCTAAACTTTTCTTCTCCTAATTCAAACAAGGTTTGAATTCAAATACAAATTTGAATTCAACCACACTCAAACAATTAAAGTTATGCACCAGCATGAATGCAACACAAAAATTTAAACCTATGATAAATTTTAATTACTTTGTGAGACAAAAATAAATTAAATGCAAGGCTAAACACATTAAACCTTAGAAATTTAAATAAAACCAATTAAATTTATTAATAAATGTTGAAATTTAAACTAGGGTGTTACAGATATCTCAGTTAGAGATGGAAATGAAATGCTCACACTGGCAGGAAGGCTTCGCAATGTTCCCGGGGCTTTTGAGAGGTTTGTTTCGACCATCACTCGCCAGTACGTGGGTCATGTACATGGGTTGGTAAAATCTTATTGGCCAACCACTCGTCTGGATGCTCTTGGACGAGGAGCCAAGGCTGATTGTACTGATGATCAGTTCCGTCAGTATTTGGTAGAAACTTCTGGGGTGGCTGATCAGATTGTAGAAGCCTTAAGCAGGGCAGAGTCTCCTTAAGCTTTTCTTGTAATTGAGTTGGCGTGTGGGCCAGAAGTACTTTGAACAAATGTTGGATATTTGTGTAATGTTAAGTACTTAGTGGTAGGATTGTAGAATCCCTTGTTGTGTCGAGTGATTGTACTCATGGGTCCTGAGTGTAGGTAGCATTGGGCCCACTCAGTCATAATAGTAGATACGATGCATTGTATCCGTGGGTGCCTTAAGAGGCAACACATTCTCGAATCAAATCGAGTTTGTATGTTTCTGAATCATAACCATAGTGTTGACCGGTTAGGATTGAATCCTGCGGGATTAACCAAGTGGGAATAGCACTTAAAGGTGTGAGAAGCCGTAGCTTAGTACGAATTTCCTTTTTGGAGGAAAAATTTTCAATTAGCACGCAACTAATATGAACTTTGTTGTTCAAATGGGGGAAGAACTCTTATTGAGTATTTAGGAGTTTTAAGAAGTTTCTCGATAGATAAGAAGATAGGAAGCTCTCGACAAATACTTAGATTACTAAGGGAGAACATGAGTTCTTTTTGTATCTCAAGCAAGCGAGTAGTACCCATCAAGTACTCGAGGCAAAAAGATTCTGTAACGGAGATTCCCATAGTAAACTAAGTAAGCGGGAAACTTGTGTCAACTTATTTTAGAGTATCAAGAACTTATTTGTACTCCTTGATGGGTTTTCGTAGTTGACCATTTAGGACAGACCTTGTTTGGTTACCCAGATAGTATGCAGCTGTTTACGAAAATGGCCCAAACTACTCGATCGTATCGAGTAGCATGTCCTATTAATGGACTGGATTGATTTCTAGAATAGGATTATTAGGATTGAACTCTGTCGAGTTAACCAAGACATGAATATTCTAAAAACATCCCAAACTTACTCGAGCAGAGCGAGTAAGGTGTCCTACCTGAGGACTGGAGTAACTCTAAGGCAAGTCTGTTAGGTACTAACCCCGTCGGATTGTACAAGATGAAGGTGCCGAAAGAGTATCTAAGACCTACTCGAGCCAGCGAGTAGGGTGTCCTTTAACCAAGGACTGGAGTAATCCATAAGACAGAACTGTTAGGTATGAACCCCGTCGGGTTGCCCAAGACGTAAATGTCGAAGGGATATCCAAAACTTACTCGAGCAAGGCGGGTAAGGTGTCCTTTAACCAAGGACTAGAGTAATCCTTCAGATAGAACTGTTAGGTACGAACCCCGTCGGGTTGCCCAAGACATAAATGTCAGAAAGATATCCAAAACTTACTCGAGCGGGGCGAGTAAGGTGTCCTTTTAACCAAGGACTGGAGTAACTCTTAGGGCAAGTCTGTTAGGTACTAACCCCGTCGAGTTGCCCAAGATGAAGGTGCCGGAAGAGTATCCAAAACTTACTCGAGCAAGGCGAGTAAGGTGTCCTTTTAAGCAAGGACTGGAGTAACTCTTAGGGCAAGTCTGTTAGGTACTAACCCCGTCGGGTTGCCCAAGATGAAGGTACCGAAAGAGTATCCAAAACTTACTCGAGCAAGACGAGTAAGGTGTCCTTTAACCAAGGACTGGAGTAACTCTTAGGGCAAGTCTGTTAGGTGCTAACCCCGTCGGGTTGCCCAAGATGAAGGTGCCGAAAGGGTATCCAAAACATACTCGAGCAAGGTGAGTAAGGTGTCCTTTAACAAAGGACTGGAGTAACTTTTAGGGCAAGTCTGTTAGGTGCTAACCCCGTCGGGTTGCCCAAGATGAAGGTGCCTATTGACGCTCCTTAGCGCCCCAATATATATACCGCAAGTGCACGGGATCATGTAACTTTTCCATTAGAGTATTCTCCCAAGGTTTATCAATCTACGGAACCAAAGATAAAAGAAACGATCTACTAACATAGAGAATCCTTTGTGTTGAGATGGTGTAAAACGAATCTAATCTACTAAAAACAGCAAACACCGAAGGTAGCAAGAGAAAGTTAGAGATACCCAATCTAGATCACCTAGATCATGCATATGTTGTAGTTCAAGCTAGATGTAGTGAAGCAAGACAGATGTGAATCTCAATGAAAAGCATCTTTAAACCCAAAATCTCCAATCCGATCCTTCGATACCCCATCTACTAAAGCAACGCCCTGTCACGACGCCCCCCTTTGGACGAAAGCACACTAAAGCAAGTCGAACCCCCTTTGGTAGTTCTGCCATGAACCTCTAGCCACCATGACTACAAGATCATGCTAAGCGATCTATCTGGATAATAGATCTAGGATGAAGCAAACCCAAAGAAAAGAACGAAATTGAAAGAGAGAACATGGTCGCTAAAAATTCGGAATCACAAGTAACTTCACCAGGAATGATTGTACATCACAAGATCCCAACCGGAGCCCTACCTTGATCTTGATGATCCTAGCTCTAGAACTCCGACATGGTCTTCCTTGCAAGGTTCCCACGTCGGCTAGGGAAGCCCCTAGATAACTAGCATGACCCTCGGCTCTCCGAGAGGTGTCCCTCTATCTTCTCTGCTCCTTGGCGTCGTCTCCCGAATGATCTTCTACGTGAGCCTGGGGGAGGGGTCTTTAAATAGCCTCAGGAAACCCTAGGTCGAAGGGGAGGTCGAGACTAACAGAAAAGGGCCTGGGCCGGCCGGCTCAATGGGCCCAGGCCGGCCAGCCTGGCCCATTTTCTCGCCGCCTCGCATCCTCCTTTCTCCCCAAGTCTTCTGGAGTCTTCTGGAGTTTATACCTTTCACGATTGCACCCCGTTGGACGTCATTATCTTCGAGATTTCTTTGAGGGAAAGGATAGGACGGAGAATCCTTCCTTAAATCCCTATTTGCTTTGCTTAGCCCCGAAGTATCTTGATCTCATCTTGTGGGCTTTGTCGTTTGGGCTTCATTGGAGGGTGGATGTGCATGAACGGGCTTCTAGTCGTCATGGTCTTTGGTCCTTTGCTTGGGCTTTGGCCTTCGTCTTTCTTCGTGTTATTGTGTGATCATGGGCCTCGTCATTTCATGCTCCAAAATTGGTCAAAACCTGTAAAAACGAAGTACCTCCAAAATATATGTGCAAATGCGAAAACGACCAATAATCGAGCCGAGGTTAGGATGGTTAGTGATTTTGATATTAAATTCTTGCCATTATTAAAGTTAAACAGGGGATAAAATAGATACTTAAGGAGCGCCAACATTCCCCTCATGCTTAAACCTTGCTCGTTCCTCGAGTAAGTCTTTGATAAAAATCAGTATTGCCTTTCGGTGTCCAATCCCTGCACTTGATCATACACGAGAAAACACAATGCTCCCAAAAATATTTTGCAGTTAATAGTTCAAGTTGTAACCAGCTTTTTCAATGTGGAAGGTAGATACAAGTTAAATGCTTCACCACAATTATTAAACACATGCTCTGTTCCATAAATAATGCTAAACCAAGATCAATAATTTAAACCTCATTGCAATTTGCTCATGGAAACTCTCAGCTCATCTTGTCTCTCAAACTTGCTAGAACTTTCTCCTTTCTTTCTCTCATATATATGTGTGAGGCTTTATCTGGAGCTCTGGAAAGGTTAGTCCTAACAAAAGATATTATAATCAAGATATTATCAAAACAAGAAATACTTCTTATGGATTTACCGAGACTCGTCAAAAAGACCATTGGAAAATAATTTCTTTGTGGAGAGGGAGAGAATGGAACACACACTTTAGATGGTGGACATGTGCAAATGGCAACGGTTGATCCCAAGGCACAACTGAAGTCATTGTTATCGGATTGCACATGGTTGGAATAATTGAGTATAGAATAATCTTCAAAGTACTTGGAGTTTAATGAAGCAAACAGAACCGAGGAGCTTTTCATCATCATTTCTTTTCTTTTCTTTTCTTTTTCCTCCTCAGAACCGTTGGAAACACAATGCACTTACTCCACCTCCCCCCATGCTTGAACGTTTGCTTGTCCTCAAGCAATGAAGTGTTGATAATCTGATGGAGTGAGTGCACAAAACTCGTATCAATTCTCTGGACTCAACTTTGGAATTCAATGGGGGCATCTCCTCGTAAAAGATTGATGCCAACAGAGGAGGAAAAGGCCCAGGCCGGCCGGCCTAGGGATATCGGGCCGGCCGGCCTACTGCCTGTAGGCCTCCACTTCTTCTGATTTTTCTGCTGCGAACTCTTTGATGCTTCCCAAGCTTATGTTTTACTGAATTTTGCTCTTGATTCCATTGTTTTGCCGTCGAAATAATAATATATACTCAATATATAGGTTGTGGTCAAGGAGGCATTTCACAAAGAGATGTTTTTGGTTACGGGTGGATATCCAGTGAGGTTTGCGATGTTCCCGGTGTAGAAACTCACAATGCATGGATAGAATCGTTAGCAAAAGAGAGATACACAAAAATACGGAATGGTCAGCTTCTTAGTCACGTACCAAAGAAGATAATTCTTGAATTAATTCACCTGAAAATAAATCTTGCTCTATGGTTTGTCCGGATATAACATTTAGGCTTTTAGAAGGGTAGAGCAATTGCAAAAGGTATCATTGACAAGGATAGCTCAAAATTAAATCCGAATTAAATTTTCCTTGACAAGCTTAAGTAAGAGAGCAAGAATAGAAAGATGTGGGTCTTAATTTATCATAACCTCCACAATTGAATTAGCCTGGCATTTAATTAATTTTTCAGATCATGTTAGGGAGAGCATTAGTTTAAACATGCATAAACCAAGCACAAGAAAGTAGACAAGGCGGCAACGATCATCATATTTTAACATGGCACAAACTTTCTATCATCATTACTAACCATAACATTAAAGCGTGGGTGATGCATTTATTTATCATGGAGATGAAAGCAAAAGAAAGCAAATTGCACACATGCTGAAAAAAAATAAAACAGAAAATTGCTACGCACACACAAGCTTGCACACATGCTGAAAATAAATGAAAAGAAATAGAAAAATCCAAACCACACGTGCGCACATTTTATTCATGGTCTTGTCGTCGATCACTCTCCTTGATTGCCTCTTGCGTTGTATCCTTGGTCATAATATTGTTGAAATGCTCCTCCATCAAATTGTTCCGGTGGCGCTAGGCCTAGAAGTCCCATTTGATATGCAATTCCCACGGTTCCATCTTCTAGTTGGCTTGTGTGCCTCCGGATGGTGTCTATGTCTTCCATGTTTCTTCTTGCATAGGCACCCATGATTCTCATTCCTTGTTCCGGTTGAGGGAGGTCAAAAAATTGTGCTCCAAATGACGGGTCGGGCATCTCTCCTTGGTATGATGCGGGTGGGTAGCCATAGTTGCTAAATGGTGGGGGCGCCGGGTACACCGGTGGAGGCGCCGCCATACCATGCCCCCATGCTTGATCTTGGTTTCCTTCCCATTGACTCGTCCATCCTTGCGGGTGTCCTTATCCACTTGATGCACCTTGAAATTCATTCCTCCAATAAGTGGAACTTGGTGGTGGAAGCTTTACTTCTAAATTTTCTTGTTGTGCCGGCGCCGATGTTTCTTCAATCAACCTTCCTCTTTTTGTTTTCTTCACCTTTGCTCCAATGTTTTCAACTCACCAATCGGTCCTTCCTCTTGCGAATAATTTAAGCCTTTGATTGGAGAGGGAAATATCCATCTCGGAAATAGTGAATCCCTTCTTTTCATCCCCTCCGATATAATGGCCTTGCCTCAAAAGTTCAATCCCTATATCTCTTCCCGGGACATAATATTTTTGGACCACCGCTAACCCCAGATTCATGGCTCAGGCTATTAGTGTAAGATAACACCCCGAACCAACTTCTCTCGTGTTGGATGATGCTTCACAAATCCATCTTTCAACCATGATGTAGGTGGGATCAATCACTTGCTTCTTCACCAATGCTGCATACATCCAATTCAATTCTTGATTGGTGACCTTTGATTCTCTCATCCTCCCAAGAATTCTTTTGCTCACCCAAGAGTGGAATATTTGGAGGATCACATTACTTATATTCTTCCTTTGGCGATTGACATCTTTTGCTATCTTCGTCCAAAACTCATCGAGCTCTCCATCTTCGACTTCCACCATTTCATTTGCATTGCTTTTGAACACGAGCAAACTCCCTATTTCTCCATAGATGATGACTTTTTCTTCATTCTTGAGCCGAAATTTTAGACATGGCACTTCTTCATCATCCACCACCTCTGTTATTTTCTCTAGTGTCATGAACATCTCCAAAGCCACTTCTTCTTGCATGTCTACCATAACACCATCGGAAAATAACTTCCAACCGATGTTCTCCAAGAGCTTGTAGATGTCATGATGGAATTCCAACTTCTCCAATGCTTCATCATCAAAATCATTGTTTGCTCGCAGCCTTCCCTTCATGAACTTGAGCCTTTCTTCTTCTTCCATTGACAAGATGGTAAACCCATATTCAGAATGCTTGGGCTTGTATGGTGGTGGTGCAGATGACCTTGTCGAACGCCGTGGAGGAGGTGGCATCCCTTCGGTGAATCTCATGGAGGAGCTTCTTGGGTCTCTCATCCCACCAAGGAGCAACATGTCACTCCTCGGTGCGGGGTTGTCTTCCTCCATGCTCCGCGGAGACCCAGACCGAGTGCCTCCGCGAAGAACTTGCCGATGCGTCGGGTGTTGATGAACGCGTCCTTCTCCTCCCGGTGACGAACTTCATGAAGCCACTCATGGTGACTCTTTGTTGCACACACTCAAAAATAAGCACACCGGGGGTTTCTTGCCAGTGGGAGAACAATATATCGAAGAGTGGAGCAAACTAGGATTTGTGGTGAATTTTCTGAGATTTTTGGAGTTGATTTTGGTGGACGAATTTTTCAGAGCTCTAGCTTATGTTTCTGGGTGAAGAATACGAACAAGGAATTGAGTGAGGAGCATACCTGTGAAATGGGAGCACCAGGGGACTTAAAAAGAGGCCAGGCCGGCCGGCCTAGGGCCATGGGGCCGGCCGGCCTAGGGTGTTCCTGGCCCTCCTCCACTTCATCTTTCTCTGGTGACTTCGTGGTGCAATTTCTTGCCTCTGACCAGTACATCTTTTATGCTTTGCACCATCCAAAACCCATGCACCACTCCTTCCTTGTCCTTGTTATCCACTTGCAACATTATTTCTTCACTTTGTGTCATTCACTTTGTCCCATACTTCATCATTCATCACATGGTGCCATCTTTGCTGAAAATTTAATGTCCGTCCCATGCATGGCTGCTCCCTTCTTTGGATCATTTGCATGTGGTGGTAGGTAGAGAGCACAATTCCTTCCCGTGAACTCACTTTGATTAATAGATGTTAATCAAGCACATAAACCCTCTCCAAATCATGCTTAGATGTTGAATCCTCCACTAACTTCAAAATTTCAGAATTAACTCAAAGCATGCAATGAGCTTAAATGAATAATCAGAGGGGAATCAAAACATCTTTACATTTGTAAGTCGAAAAATATTTTCTGACTACATTAATTTTGGTTGCACCGGAACCGTTCACTTTCATGAATTGATAGCGAACAATCTCGAATTCAACCGTGGGTCTTGGGTTTAGGTTCTAATTTTTGCCAAAATGAGAGAGAAATTTTTGAAAAAGGGAACAATTAAAGTTAGGAAAATTCTAGTCCTATGAAACTGAAAATTCTCTCTATGTTTGAGCGAACCTACGCATCAAGAATTTAAATAATATAAACATAGCACGGCTCTACTCTTGTCTTTTATCTCAACTTGGTCCGGCCGTCATGGAGAGGACGGTTGCCAGAAATAGGTATGGAATTTTGTATGTAGCTTTCTCAAGAAGAGGCAAATAAATCATAGGATGGCTCATGTCATTGGTTTAAGAATCAACATCGAAATGACCGAGCGAATAAAATCCAAATCGAATTGTTCGACCGAATGACCAATTATTCAAAAGTTTATCATGTTCTTGCGTAGCAAAATTCTTGACTCACTTACCCAAATCGACGAACGGGTTGTCCTCCCGGTAGCTTATTCTTGACTCGACGAACGGGTTGAACTCCCGGCAGCTTTATTCTTGACTCGACGAACGGGTTGCCTCCCTCAAAGCGCTTCGTTTATAGTCTATAGCTAGACTTTCTTCTTCTTCACTTCGGACCAACGCTCTGTGATGGCGCTGCAGTCTTGGGTACCCACTTCCACACAATCCTTGGTGCGGGTTTGTCTTCCAGGTTAGTCATCTTTTTGGTCTTCACAGGCGTGCTTCTAGCTTTTATCTTGACGGGTGCAGCGATCTTCTTTGTCGCGATGGACGGGACGACTTCTTTCTTCTTCGCTTCCTTCTTGTTCGGCTCCTCTTCTTTCTTCAGCTTCTCCTCTGTGACACGGCGGTGAGGCGGAACATATTTGACATTGATCATGTTGCATACCTCGAAGCGTGGACGAAACTTGAACTCGCTTGTGGTGCTATTGATGTCGAACTTGATCTCCCCCTTGCCAACATCGATGTTTGCCCTTGTGGTCTTGAGGAAAGGCCTCCCAAGTATGAGAGGCACCTTCCTCCCTTCTCCCATATCGAGAATCACAAAGTCAACGGGGACTAAGTGTTCTCCAATCTTCACGGGCACGTCTTCGGCGATTCCCAAAGGATAGCGAATGGAATTGTCCACTAACTCTAGTCACATGGCGGTGGGTTCCGGCTCCGGTAAGCTTAGCTTCTCGAACACGTTCTTTGGCATGACGCTCACACTTGCGCCGAGATCACAAAGTGCTCTTTCGAACATAAGAGATCCAATGGAACAAAGGATGGTAGGACATCCGGGGTCCCTCTTCTTCTCAGGAGCTTCATTAGTGATTGCCGCGCTACACTCCTCGGTTAGCTTGACGGTGCTTGGCGGTATCTCACGCTTGTTTCCCATGATGTCTTTGAAGTAGCGAGAATATGTTCGAACTTCTAGAGCGTCCAAGAGCGGCATGTTGATGCTCAACCTGCGTACCATGTCAACAAATTTGTTGAATTGCTCATCTTCATGTTTACCTTTGCGGTATCGTGGCCTTGGCGGTAGAATCTTGGTGTCTATCTATATCATCTATTTCAAACTCCGGCTCTTCGGTGACTATCTCTGGCGTAGGAGTAGGCGCCTTCTCTTTGATGATGGTCTCCACTTCAACTCTTGGCTTAGGCTTCCTTGCTCCCGCCGCATGTTCGGGTTTTTCGGTCTCCTTTCCCGAGCGAGTTTGAATTGCCTTTGCCGTCTCCAGACCTTGAGGTTGCCCGGGCAATTTTCCTTCGTTGCTAGATAAGCGTCCGGCGAGCTGGGCTACTTGCGTTTATAGCATCTTCATCATGTTGAGTACTTGAAGGTTAGAGCTCCCGACCTCCTTCACCTTGCCATCAATGTTCTCCAAGATCTTGTCCATAGCCTTGAACTTGGTGACGGTGTCCTTGTTGATCTTGCCTTGCTCCTCCATGAACTCCTTCAATTGTATATGAAGAGGCACCGAGTTTTGAATGGAAGAGCTTGCATTAAATTGAGGTCTACCTTGCCCGTAGCGGAAGTTGGGTTGCGAGATCCATTCTCCCTTCTTCATGTAGTCGAATATCTTGGCTTCCTCCGGGCAATTCTTTTGGACATGGCCGTACTCTCCACATTCTTCACATGTAGACCTTGCTTCGGCCGCCTTCAAATAAATAGCTTGGGCTTCTCTCTTTTCCACTTCCATCTTCTCCAACCTTCTCATGAGCGAGTCGAACTTCCCTTCTAGAACTTCTTCACGTTCCACTTGCAATACACTTTTCGCGGCGCCCACGGCTTGGAGTGGTTGTAGGCGCCCCAATGATTCCCATGCGTCATTGTCCGCCACCTTCTTGAATAGCTTGAAAACTTGAGTCGGCGTGAGCTCAATGATCGATCCTCCTGCCGATGCGTCAATAATCCCCCTTGATGCAGTAGTGAGGCCTTGATAGAACTTCTGGACCACATCTTCCCTTGAGAACTTATGATGAGGTACGGCGCAGATGTAGTCGTTGAAGCGCTCATAGGCTTCCGCAATAGTCTCCGTTGGGGCTTGCGCGAATGTAGAAATCTTGTTGCGCAAAATTTGGGTCTTGCCTGGCGAGTAGAACTCCATCATGAACTCCTTCATCAAGGACTCCCAATTTTGCACCGTGTGTGCCGGTAGACAATGAAACCATTGCAGCACTCTCCCAAGTAGAGAGAACGGAAAGAGCCTCGCTCTCATTTGATCTTGAGTCATCCCTTGCATGTCGAAGGTGCAGCATAGTTGGAGGAACGCTTGAAGATGTAGATTAGCGTCTTCTTTTCCAGTGAAGGGCGAGCTTTGCACCATCCTTATGATTGAAGTCTTGATCTCGAATGGAACTCCGATGTTGTCGAGATTTTGGATCGGCAAGTCCCGAATGTCCGGAGTGCATAGCCCTCCGATCGTACGCTCCTGCTCCGGTAGCGCCATCCCTCGGTGAAGTGGCGCCTCCTTTGGACTTGTTGATGGAGTCGCTTGAGGTGAAGACGATGAACCGGCGACTTCTTCTTTTGGATCTACTAGTTCCAGCTTTCTTGATCGTGCTTCTCGTCTCCTTTGCTAGTAAATTTTTTCTGGATCATCCACAAAATTTTTGGGTTTGTTGGAGAGGCTCCCATCCATCTCCTGTTAGGGGTTAGTGAAAAGAAAAATATATACGAGATCTAAAAGATGAATATACAAGATCTAAAACATAAAAGAAAAGTAAATCAAAATAAAGCAAACTCTAGATTAGATTGATTTTCATGGAATAGATATGTTTTTTTAGTTAGCACAAAAAAATAAGAGATCTAAAACGGTCAAAAAGAAAAATAAAGAAATATTTACGAATGCAAGTAAGATTGGATCTTAAATCGATGGTTCCCCGGCAACGGCGCCAGAAAAGCTTGTTGACGTTCCTTAGCGCCCCAATTTATATACCGCAAGCGCATGGGATCATGTAGCTTTTCCCTTAGAGTATTCCCCCAAGGTTTATCAATCCACGGAACCAAAGATACAAGAAACGATCTACTAACATAGAGAATCATTTGTGTTGAGATGGTGTAAAACGAATCTAATCTACTTAAAACAGCAAACACCGAAGGTAGCAAGAGAAAGTTAGAGATAACCAATCTAGATCACCTAGATCATGCATATGTTGTAGTTCAAGCCAGATGTAGTGAAGCAAGACAGATGTGAATCTCAATGAAAAACATCTTTAAATCCAAAATCTCCAATCCGATCCTTCGATACCCCATCTACTAAAGCAACGCCCTGTCACGACGCCCCCCTTTGGACGAAAGCACCCTGAAGCAAGTCGAACCCCCTTTGGTAGTTCCGCCATGAACCTCTAGCAACCATGACTACAAGATCATGCTAAGCGATCTATCTCGATAATAGATCTAGGATGAAGCAAACCCAAAGAAAAGAACGAAATCGAAAGAGAGAACATGGTCGCTAAAAATTCGGAATCACAAGTAACTTCACCATGAACGATTGTACATCACAAGATCACAACCGGGGCCCTACCTTGATCTTGATGATCCTAGCTCCAGAACTCCGACGTGGTCTTCCTTGCAAGGTTCCCATGATGGCTAGGGAAGCCCCTAGACAACTAGCACGACCCTCGGCTCTCCGAGAGGTGTCCGTCTATCTTCTCTGCTCCTTGACGTCGTCTCCCGAATGATCTTCTACGTGAGCCTAGGGGAGGGGTCTTTAAATAGCCTCAGGAAACCCTAGGTCGAAGGGGAGGTCGAGACTCCCAGAAAAGGGCCTGGGCCGGCCGGCTCAATGGGCCCAGGCCGGCCGGCCTGGCCCATTTTCTCGCCGCCTCGCGTCCTCCTTTCTCCCCAAGTCTTCTGGAGTCTTCTGGAGTTTATACCTTTCACGATTGCACCCCGTTGGACATCGTTATCTTCGAGATTTCTTTGACGGAAAGGATAGGATGGAGAATCCTTCCTTAAATCCCTATTTGCTTTGCTTAGCCCCGAAGTATCTCGATCTCATCTTGTGGGCTTTGTCCTTTGGGCTTCATTGGAGGGTGGATGTGCATGAATGGGCTTCTAGTCGTCATGGCCTTTGGTCCTTTGCTTGTGCTTTGGCCTTCGTCTTTCTTCATGTTATTGCGTGATCATGGGCCTCGTCGATTCATGCTCCAAAATTGGTCAAAAACCTGCAAAAACGAAGTACCTCCAAAATATATGTGCAAATGCAAAAACGACCAATAATCTGGCCGAGGTTAGGATGGTTAGTGATTTTGATATTAAATTCATGCCATTATTAAAGTTAAACAGGGGATAAAATGGATACTTAAGGAGCGCCAACAGTGCCAAAAGAGTATCCAAAACTTACTCGAGCAAGGCGAGTAAGGTGTCCTTTAACCAAGGACTGGAGTAACTCTTAGGGCAAGTCTGTTAGGTACTAACCCCGTCGGGTTGCCCAAGATGAAGGTGCCGAAAGAGTATCCAAGACCTACTCGAGCAGGACGAGTAGGGTGTCCTACCGGAGGACTAGAGTGTCTTTTAGGACAGAACTGTTAGGTACGAACCTTGTCGGGTTGCCCAAGACGTAAATGTCAAAAAAGCACTCGAGTGAGAACCATAAAAACTACTCGATAGCAGCTCTAATGCTGAGCAAGACTTTCGAGGTGGGGTATTGGTCGTGTGAGCGAGAGCCAAGTAGTCGATATAGGAGAAATCAACTTTATTTGGATTTGTTGAAATTACAATAGCTGTAAAGTGACGGACTCTGACTCTTGAGACCTACCCCTTGCTCGTTGGACGTGAGCAATGGTTTATATGACTCCATAAGACTTATTCGAAAAAAGAACTTAGTCGATATGATGGTTGACTAGTAACACTAGTCGACGCAGAGATCGACTAGATTTATTGGTGGTGTCTCCTTTAGGAGAGGTGCCCCAAGGGCCTTGCGGAGTGAGTCACACTGGAAGATCGTGTGAGAGCTCTTTGGGTGGATAAAGCACTTGCATAGCAGTACTTTGTTGATCTTGTTTCCGCTCTGAGACGATTCAGCTTGATGCTGGGTGCGTAGTTTACCCTGAGGACGGGTACTGGTGGTTGCCGTCTTGTACTTCTTGAAAGATGCAGAAGCCTTTGGTGGGATGCGATAGTTGGAAGAAGGGCTGTATGCCTCGACTTCCTCCCGTTCCTTTCTTCTTGAGATGATGACGTTGCGCGCATCGCGCCCAACGTTGATCACACTGCGGAGGTCGTAGTTGGGGTAGTCGTAGTTTGTCGCCTTGTTGTTCTTGTAGGGTGTTAGCGAGGCACTGACGCCTGAACGCCCTCTTCTGGTTGAGCTGGCGACGTCGTTCATAGAGATCTTCTACTGGATGCTACTCGTCCAGTTGGACGGTGACAGTCACCGCTGGAGGAGGAGGAGGAGCAGGTAGATTCTCCTTGGTAGCGACTTGGGCTTCTGTGATTGTAGGAGGAGTAGTTTCCATGTTGTCAGAAAGGTACTCGTTGAAATCATCAGAATTATAGTCGTCGAGGCTGAGACGCTCCGTGGGATCGCCCTCAGGTTCTTCGGCGATACGAACCATGAGGATTTCACGACAGAGGTCTTGAACTTCTTGGTCTCGTTTGCTTGAGGACGGGTCTAAAGGAGTACTCTGTTGGTAGGGCAGATCCGCTTGCTGTGAGGTAGAAGTGTTGGGATCTTGTACCTTCCTGAGGTGCACTGTCCGTCCTAGCGGCGTTGCATATATAATCAGGTTAGGGAGGGAGTCCTGATCGAACTTGAGGTTCTTAGCCGAGTTGGACTCGACTTGTTTACTATACTAGATTAGGTCGTCCAGTTGTTCCTCCGGATCGGAGGGGTACTCGGATTCGGAGTCGGTTAGCCCACCGATTTTTGAGTATGTATATTTTGGGTGAGCGAGAAGCGGTATGCCCATCTCTACACGGAGGGTGTTCTCGTTCATCCATTGTAGCCATGATTGAGTAGGAGTTAGCCCCTCAGGCTCATTAATCCAGGGTTTGTCATAGATTGAGTCGCTGGATTGTTCTGGAGCCTTGGCTTTTCCTTTTTTAAGCTTGGCCAGTTCCCAAAGAGCGTCGGCATGCTCGGTTGGTTTGGCCATAGCGTCCATGAACAGCTCGGCGTTGTCTGACCACTCTTCAAGATCGTCAAACGGTTCAAAGTTCTCGAGACCGTTCATGAAGAGATCAATGTCCTGATCGAACTTGGACTCGACTGGTTTCGGAGTCCGAGTGTGAGCAGGTTTCGGTGAAGGGCTCTGAGGTATCCTAGAGATAGACGGTCCTATCCGAACAAGCCGGGGGTTTGTCTCACCAGCTCCCCCGCAGATTCCTCCTCCCGATTTCTGCTCTTTGTTTTGCAGAGTGCTTTCAACCTCCTTAATGCAGTTAGCAAGCTTTGAATTTACCCGATCGATCCCTGAGAGCATGTCACCCGACCTCTTCTGCAGTGGGTTTGGTGCTTTAGGGTTCTGCTGTGGCGCAGATCAGCTGAGAGCGGTTTCTGCAAGTTTGATGCAGCCCTCAATTGATCGTGAAACTTGATCTACTCCGGTGAGTAGTTCTGAGTTTTTGATCTTAGAGCGTTTGATTGTCTTGAGATGAGCCAGGTATTTTCCAAGAGTTTTGGAAAAGTGAGGCTTTTCGGAATCAGAATTTATGTCAGACTCGACCAAACCAGGAGTTCGGTTTTGAGCTGACATGTTTTCTGGGTTGTCCGAGTCGAGTTCGGGTGGAGCTCTTTTCTCGTCGAGATCCGCGGACTTGCGAATGCCGGCGAGTTGGGAGCGGGTTTTTGATTTAGGCGAGTTAGGCGTGACAAGGTGGCTGGAAAAACCTCCCGTTCCATCAGCCGTGCAAGCCCAGGAACCGAAAACGAAAGTCGTGCCTTCTGGCACGCTGTTGGCGTTGCTTGATCCGGCCATCGAATTCATTGGTGAACTCGTCGAATCCCCTACCTGGCGCGTCAGCTGTCGGTGTTTACCGCCAAGCCTGCTTAGGGATACCCTTAGCAGTAGGGTTTGTAGGTAGGGATTGACTGCTCTAGAACTCGATGGTACAAGGAACACAAAGATTTAGACAGGTTTGTGCCGCTGTCCCGGGTCTGACACGCTGCTTGCCCCGGATCCTAGATGAAAAAAAGAAAGCGCGGGCGGGTGGGTACAGGCGGGTGGGTAAGGCCGCACGGTGAGAAAAAAACAAAGAGATTTGGGCAGAAACATTTCCTTTGATGCTATTTTTGTCTTCCACCAAATCCTGTCAAGCACCCAATCCTTCCATGTGGGCCTTAAAAAGTTGTTTTGTGAGAGGGATGGCTTGGTTAATGTTGTTGAGAATTGTTTCCAATTCTTTCATCCTTTATAGTATAGGTAGATAGATAGATTCCAAAGCATTTGGATTTGCATTTTTACCATTTTTTTATGATTTTCTATGCATTTTTAAAGTTCATTGATTTGAATCTAGAAGTTCATGTACTTTTTGCAAACTAGCCCCTGGAATCAAGTTTTTTAATTACAAGCAGGTCCCTGGTCACTGGAGCTCGTGCAAAGCCTCGCTCTCCGTTGTTCTGGCGAGACTCGGCCTCGGCGGCGGGGCTAAGTGGGGGAATCGACAGAGGGAAGCTGTGCGCACCTTTTGGTGCTAGAAGTCGGGGTTGGGGTGGCCGGGAAGGAGCTCGTCGGCGGCAAGAAGCGGCGGTCGGGTTCGGTTGACGTCGGTGAGGTCGCTCCGGTGGTCCTGGGCATCAGGCTTCGGGCTCAAGGGCACCATCGAGCAACGAGGAAGATGATGCAGTGGTCGAATTAGGCAATGCTGGGTGGAGAAGGCCGCTCCATGGCGAGATCGAGCTCATTGGAGCAATGGCGTGAGGCGGAGAGGGAAATGGCGGCGAGCGCGCGCGAGATCGGCCTGGGGGGCTATTTATAGTGTAGGAGGCTTAGTGGCGAAGGGATTGAGCGACTGGGGGCAGGGTCATTTGGCCTGGGACGAACCGGCATCGAGGTGGCGGCGCTGGGAAGGCCGGTGGCGAGGTGGCGGCCGCTCGGGCGTCCGGGATGTGTGGCGCGCGAGGGAAACACCATGGGGACCGGTTTGGTCGAAAACCAGGGGCGCGGGGGTCCACTTGGACGGCCATGTGGCGCTCCAGGGCCGCTTCCCCGGCGGGACGCCGGCGTACGGGCGCCGGAGGAGAGGAGAGAGAGAAAACTGAGTTTTTGGCCTTTTTGTGATTTCTAAAATTTTGTGAGACTAAATTGTAAACTATAATTTTCTCCTTCTTCCTAAACTCAAATAAAAAACATTTGAATACCATTTTTGTTCAATTTTTCAAAATCTACATTTTTTGTTTAATGCACTTTTCATTTGATCGAAGGTTTGCAAATTATTTTAAATGTTTCATTTTACATTAAAAGACCTCAAATTTGATGTTGTTTTAAATGGAAATTGGCTGAAATCTATTTAAGCACATGTTACTAAAGGTACTTGTTTTCATCCATTTTATATTTGTGACTTGTTTGAAATTTCATTTAAATTTGATAACTTTTGATTTTAACGCCTTTACATGAATTACTTATATTGGAAAATTAAGTTTAAATTCAAATGTGTTGCCTCCATTAATTATTTGCCCTCATAATTATGTTGTAAATTAATTGAGTTGGCTTAATTATGATTTTTGAACACCTAGGGTGTCACACTTTCAAAATCCCCAAACTTGCAGCAAAGCTAGAAGAGTACTTGGATCAGATCGTTCCAATATTCAACAATCCAAAACGACAAGGCAGACACTTCAAAGTTCACAAATAAAGGTGAGGTATAGAATAACTTTTGTGCAGTGTGTTTTTATCAAGAAGTGGTCATTCTACCTTAGTCCTAGGCTTTACTCGGGACGAGAAAAGGACTAAGTGTGGGTGATCTTGTTGACGGTCTAATTTGACTCGTTTTGACCATCAACTCTGGCATGAAAACCATGCATAAAGATGGAATAAATGGTAGAAGAGGATTAAATACTAATGAATTCCACATATGCTGGTTTGAAATTGTATGCAGGTGAATTTGAGCTAAACTTGAAGTTAGGTGGCAGGTCATGATCCAAGAAACAAAAGTTCGACGAATCAGAGCGCGACACATGTCGTCACATGGATCAAAGAGCCCACCAAAGTAAGGAAACCGACATTACATAGGCTTAGGCATGTGCCAAGGCCAAGAGGACCCTCCTGGAAGCTTTCTGCCCAAAGACGGTGGCTAGAGGTAGGCCCCACTAGTCGGTTGAAACAGTGATTGGCTTCACCGACCTTCAGCTTTGTCCTGCTGCTTCCTGGTAGCTTCCTAACATCGGCTTGAGGTGCCTCCCCTGCTGCAAATGCCGCGTGAAGACCCCATAACTCCTTCCTATAAATACAAGAGGGGGTAGAGAATGGAGACACACACCACACCATTCACCTCTCTTCTTCACTTCGAGCTTGAGAGCTCTCCTTAGGTACTTAGGCAGCCTAGGAGTGTAGGAAAAATATGGAGAGAGTGAGGAGGAGTTGGGGAAGTGCCGGGTCTGTCGGCACTCTTCTCTGCTTATACCTCGACGGATGCTTATCGGTCATTGTAAATGTTAGTGACTTCTTCAGTATTCAATAATTTTAAATCAAGTTAACTAGTATTTTCAAACTGTTTACTGGATTGAGCGTTCACCAGTGGGTAGATGTAGTTTAAAACTCCCGATAAAGACGAATGTTCTTGACTAGAACTGGAGCTAGTAAACAACAGTGTTGGCGTGGTGCCTAGACTAGAATTCGATTGTTGTAGCATCCCACGGTTTGTAGAGGTAGACTGCAGGTGGTGACACCCCTGTTTGTGAGATTGTAATCCTCCACGTTCGGTTGCACGATAGTAGCCAATATAAGAATTTCTGGTCTATCCAGGCGACGTTGAAGCTCGACATAAATAGTTAAACTTAGGTTTTTCTTGTTTTAACCCTTGAATCTGAATAGTCCTCTCTACCCTTGATTCTACCGGTGTTGTGTTCTTGGATGAGCCTGAACCGTAGATACCACATTCTTGCATATTCTCCATGACGCTCAAATATACCAACAGTCGCTATGCAGTTGTCGCGTTCGTATATGCATATGATGGATTTCTGACTTTGTATGATGTTATGATCATTTAAATATAGAACTTGTTATTTATATTTTTATTATCTTTAAAAAATCTTTGAACACAGATTTCTTACTCACAATACGTTACAATGATGTTTACTTTATTAAACTTATTGATCATGAGAAAAATTTGTAAAGCGTAGACCCATGGGTGATCCACGGGTATCTGCTAACCCGATGGGTTTAAGTTCGGGCAAAATTTTAAACCCGTCACGAGTATGAATTTTTTAGTGGGTTCAAATATTTTTCATGGGTTTGGGTTTGAGTTTGGATGGCAAAATCCGATGGATTTAGACCCGTTGCCATCCCTATGCCTGAACATGGAAAAAATTAAAAAAATCAGTAGCGCATCGTGGATCGGGCTTGGCTTGCAACATAGCCCAGCCCAGAGATAGCCAGGGCTCACTGCTTAAGCATAGCCCAGCCCAGAAATAGCCAGGGCCCACTGCTTAAGCAGACAGAAGTCGGTGACTTGCGCAATAGGGGTCTGGTTTAGATGCAAAATTCAAAATTCCAAAACTATCGTATCGAATGTGTGCAACACATACATAAAGTATTAAATTAGATGAAATAAAAAAACTAATTGTATAGTTTACTTGTAAATTACGAGATAAACTAATGAGTTTAATTACACCGTAATTAGATACTAAATTGCTACAGTATATATGTACTAATGATGGATTAATTAGTCTTAATAAATTTTTTTTATAGTTTACCGATGAGTTCTATAATTAATTTTATAATTAGTCTATGTTTAATTTTTCAAATATGAAAAATTATCTTTTAAAAAATTTATAGTGTGCATCTAAAGGATGCCCTAATTATTTTTAGGAACGGAACCCAGCGCACGCGACGCGTCCGCAGATCCTCCATTTCTGTCCGCTCCTCCCCGTTTCTGAACTCGACTCAAACCCTAGTCCCCGCTATCGCCTCGCCATCCCCGCCCATGGATCGCGACCGCTCCTCCCGCCGCGCCCGCGACGACGACGGCCACCACCGCTTCCGCGACCGGGATGACGACCGCCACCGTCGCCGCAGCCGCCACGACACCGACGACCACAACAAGCACGACGGCGGGGATGACGACCGCCGCCGCCGCCACCGCGAAAAGGACGGCGGTGGCGACGATGAGGACCGCCACAGCCACAGCCACCACCGCAACAAAGACGACCGCCGCAGCCACCGCGACGGCGGGGACGACGGCGACGACCGCCGCCGCCATGGCCGCCGTTCCGTGTCCTCGTCGGAGTCCCCGCCGCCCTCCGCGAAGCGGGAACGCTCGTCGAGCCGCCCGCGAGAGTCCATCGAGCGTCGCGACTCTGCCGACCGCGAGCCGCCGTCCTCGTCACGGAAGCGGAAGGGCCACGAGGGCGGTGGCGGTGGTGGTGGGGACGAGACCGACCGAGATGTCGGCAAGCGGGCTAGGGCCTCTGTGGACCCGCCTCCGCCCAAGGAGGAGAGGCCTAGGCGTGAGCGCCGGAGATTTGAGGATGTTGATGCTAATGGGAAGAATGGTGATGTGAGGAGTAAGGGGAGCAAGGAGATCTCATCTCGTGACCAGAAGATGGGGGAGTTAGCAGTTAATGGAGATTTACAGAGTGGTGCCGCGCATAGTGTAAGTGTTCCTACACTTTATTGCTTAGTTCTGTTCATTGTGTTTTCATGTTGATTGCTAGAGCTTGGGCAACTTACTGCTAATGTATGCTAGTAATATATGCCATTAAGGTAGTCACAATTGTCAAGTGAGCTATGGTAAGGTTAAGAAACGAATGTGTTAGTTCACAGCCGTGTTGTTAGTTCACGGGGTATTGGATGATTTGAAGAGTTCGACTATTTTCTTGCAGCAGTTGTGATTTAAGGTTATTCTTTTCTGCTCAAAAAGTTTATACCATCTCGATTGAGTGGTATTGTTTGAGTTTCCCTTGTGAAATCATCTCAGAAGATGAACAGCTTCTGTGGCTTGTTTTGAGTGGCTGTTGTGATTATGATGTTGACTATTTTCCTTAGATTCAGTTAGAGGAAAGGCAAAAGCAAGCAGACAAGTAGCTATGGCAATGCTGCCTTACTCGTTGTTAGGACTTTTTTTTTGTGTTGGTATAAGCGTACAGTTTGTTTTGTTTGGCACTTTGGAGTTGGAATATTAAATTCAGAAGCATATGGCTTCTGCCGTGCTGTATTTTTTTCTTCTTATTAGAGAAATGTGCCAATGGGTCACTCAAGACTTATGTAGTCCCTTGTTGGTTTATGTTTGTTCAGTGATGATTGATAGTGTAGATACCTTTCAAGGATTTGAGGGACATTTTGATTATCAAGTTTTTTGAGGAAGGCCATAGTATTTTTGCCTATGTTTTTTATGATCTTCCTGCTGACTACTTATACTAATATTGTATTTGGTGTTACACGATTCTGTCAAAGCTGTGGTGTAAAGTGAAGTGCTTATGTAATACTTCATTATCTTCTAATGCAATATAAGTCATATCAGCAGTCAGCATTGATTTGATGTTGCCGTATTTTTCTTGGTTATTCTACATATCCTACTTGCACCATTTTGTTAGTACTTGATTGCCTTGTTTTTTTTGTTACTTTTTTTTTTGAAGTGCCACATATCATGTGATTGTTGCTCCTTTATTTTGCAAGTGTATTTTTATAAGTTGAATTTGCATCTCTAATTTGCAGGATGGTTCTCAGCAACCGCTCAATGCCGCACCTGCTGTAGTGTCATCATCTGTTTCCGTGTCTTCAAAGGTATCTTCGATTACTATCAACAATGAAAATGAGGGGGTTAGTATTAGATCTGATGAGGTTACTGGAAAATCTAGTACAGATGGAAGTGCAACCTCAGCTGCTGGCAAAAATAGTAATCTATCTCTTGATGCTTTAGCCAAAGCAAAAAAAGCTTTGCAACTGAAGAAGGAACTGTCAGAGAAACTCAAGAAACTACCCATGGTAAGAAGTCACAGCTGTTCTCAGTCCCTTGCCCCAATTTCTTAATATAACTTTTTAATTATTCTATTTTTTTTCTTGCACAGCTTAATAAACTTGGCACTACTAGTACTGATATGCAAGTTTCTAAAAAAGAAGATGCAAAAACAGCTGTCGAAACACAGACTGTTTCTAAAGGAGAAGCAAAGCATACTGGGCCAGTTTCTGGCCTGCCCATGAGTAGTGTCTCTGGGACTCCAGCCGCAGCTGATGCAATTGGTATTCCGGGTCTTACAAGCATTCCTAATCTGGAGGCAGTGAAGCGAGCACAAGAGCTTGCTGCTAAGATGGGATTCCGGCAAGATCCACACTTTGCTCCTCTCATCAACATGTTTCCCGGTACATCCACTGAACTTACTGTGCCTCAAAGACCTCCCAAGGCTCCTGTCCTTCGCCTTGATGCTCAGGGTAGGGAAATTGATGAGCAGGGAAAAGTTATCAGCATGACAAAGCCAACAAATTTGAGTACTCTAAAGGTAAAATTTGTTACAATAAGCTTCATATAAAATGTTATCCATGATCTGTTCATATGGTGACTGCCACTATTGGTTCTACATTGGCTAGGTCAATATAAACAAGCAAAAGAAGGCGGCTTTTCAAATCATCAAGCCAGACTTGGATTCTCTGGCAAAATCAAGTGCTCATTTTGATGAAAGGATGGGCATAAACCAAATCAAGCTCCTCCGTCCTAAAAGGCCAGGATTTCAGTTTGTTGAAGAGGGAAAACTCTCTAGGCAGGCTGAATTGCATAGAATTAAGGTATGTATGGGTGAATCTTGATTGTTTTTTTGGTTGTTTATCCTTATCCTTATTTCTTGTGCCTTACTTGAATGTTCTGATTACAGAGTCAATTTGGTGAAGCACAAGCTAAGGAGCTCAAAGTAAAGCAAGCACAGCTCGCGAAGGCAAAGGCAGAAGTAGACATGAACCCAAACCTTATTGAAGTTGCTTCTGGTATGAGAGCTCCAAAGCAAAAGCAGAAGGAAGCAATTCTTGACATTGAGCCATGGTTATATCTTGCTTCCTCTATTGGTTTTTTTTTATTATTATACTCAGTCAATGGATGGTAACTAATTTACATTCTTTTCAGGGATGCTAAAATTTTACTTTCTGCCACATATGAGGATTTCACTGTGGAGAAGCTTAATATGGACAGGATCACCATATATGTGGAACATCCAGAGCCATTAGACCCACCGGCCGAACTGGCACCACCGCCACCCCAGCCACTGAAGTTAACTAAAAAAGAGCAGAAGAAGCTGAGAACACAGAGGCGTCTTGCTAAGGAAAAAGATAGGCAAGAAATGATTAGGCAAGGCCTATTGGAGCCACCCAAACCAAAGGTCAAAATGAGCAATCTTATGAAAGTTCTAGGCTCTGAAGCTGTGCAAGATCCCACACGGCTGGAGATGGAAATCAGAACTGCCGCTGCAGAGCGTGAGCAGGCTCATGTAGACCGCAACATTGCCCGCAAGCTCACACCATCTGAGCGCCGTGAGAAGAAAGAGCGGAAGCTTTTTGATGATCCAACTAATACAGTGGAGACAATAGTTTGTGTTTACAAGATCAGAAACCTGTCCCATCCACAGACACGCTTCAAAGTCGATGTCAATGCACAAGAGAATAGGCTAGCTGGTGCTGCAGTCATCACCGATGGTATCAGTGTTGTGGTTGTTGAAGGAGGGAAGAAATCAATCAAAAGGTACAATAAGCTCATGCTCAACCGGATAGACTGGGCAGCTGCAGTTAGTGGTGAGGATGATGCTGAAGAGGAACCTGACAAGCCTGTGAATAGTTGTGCCTTGGTCTGGCAGGGCAGCGTGGCGAAGCCTGCCTTCCACAGGTTCATTGTACACAACTGCCGGAGTGAGGCTGCTGCTAAGAAAGTTTTTGCTGATGCTTCTGTTCCTCACTACTGGGACCTTGCTATCAATTTTTCTGAAGATTCATCATGAGCAAATCACCTGTTCAAAACCTTGGTACCTGCTGTTGATCTTTGCTCTGTCTACATGCAATTGCTGATGAGCGTCCAGCGTTTTAGCGCTTGACATGATATTATGCCCTCGTATCACGAGTGGTTCAAAAACTTACTAGTAGCAATGTGGACATCTGAACCGAGTAATACGTTGTAGTGGTTTAAAAGCTTACTAGTAGCAATGTGACATCTGAACCGAGTAATACGTTTTACTGTCGATCTGTCGTGAATGTGGAATTCAGAGATGTCGGGTGTTTGCTGTGTTTTTTTATTATATGGCCCTGGTACTGTCATGAGGAACTGCCGAATTTCGCAAGTATGCACTTTAGAATAACTGAGACTGATTCAAGTGTTGCCGTGTGAATTACTGTCACTAGTGTCTGGGGCGTGCCAAAGGCGTGCCAATTATGCTTTTCAGCGGAAAATGACATTACAGATGTTTAAGAAATTCTCACAATATAGTAATTTTTTTTCTGTTTAGATTGCAGACATTACACTTATGCTTTTCAGCGGAAAATGACATTACAGATGTTTAAGAAATTCTCACAATATAGTATTTTTTTTCTGTTTAGATTGCAGACATTACACCTTGCTTTATATTGGAAGCGAAATAGTATATTTTGGAGTTAGTACTTAGTAGCTTACAAGTATGGATATTGAGGTTAAACGTAGAGACCCAAAGTCTTCGCATGCAGTTGGAACAGAAAGCTATGAAGAGGAAGTTGAGGCATTGATTGGCCAAAACAAAGTTGCACAGAACAAAAACGCAAAAGCGCGAATTTGAATAGATGAGATCTCTCCCTACATCACCCTTTTTCAGGCAAAAGAGTAACCCAATTAGCATTAAGAGCTGAATCTCCAGGATCTTGTTAGTCGCAGTACCTTTCTCTAATTTGGTTTATTTCCGCATACACAAAATATCACGGAAAATACAAATATTAGAAGATTTAGAATTTATTTTGCAATAAGAGGAATATGTGTTATGCAGACTGGTTTAATTTCGATATGTTGGAAGATTAATCACTAAAACAAATTTATTTTAATTAAAGTAATTTAGAGACAAGCTATTAGCAGTAACGGTTGCCTAATCAACTGGATGTAATTCTTCTAACCGTAAAGACGGTGAATTTTGTTGGCTCTCCAATTACTGCCACCGCCAAAGTTACACGCCACTTTGTCTTCTTCCCTTCTTTACACGTCACTCTCCAATTAAGAAATCAGAATCTGAGACCATTGCTCATCTCGGCAGAAAACAAAATTGCAAGTGCAAGGAAGGAAAAAATATACAGAACATTATGCAGAAACGAAAAGCTTCAGTTGTTACTACCGGTGCTACTGCTACATCATCTACTTCGGAAGCTGATGATGAGCCTTGGAAATCCGCCCGGCCCAGAGTCTCGAACGTTCGCCTCTCCGGATCAGAATGGAACCAGCTAGCATAGGTGGCGTGTGTGAGTGATTGAGCAAAAGCCCAACAAAAAAATCTGACGTGACCTAGGTTTCTAGGGCTTGGCGACTTCAGCGGCAATCTGTGCCGACAAAGGTTTTCCACCGACACCGGTCCTCCTCCTCGCGTCCGGTTGAGTCGTCCTTCGCTCGGGCTGACCAAAGGACTGATGTGACTCAGTTTCCCAGCCTTAACAGGGTATCAGCTTGATCTGCGGGAGTAGGAACAGGGGTGGGATCATGGCGGCAGATAAGAAGAAGCAAAAGAAGATAAAAGAGGGCACTTGTCCTACTTCATCGGCGGGCTCCGAGTCGGAGTGCCACCGGGACCAATGAGTTGCTTGAGCTGGAACTGCTGCGGCTTGCGCAATGCCGCGATAGTTGGTGAGCTTCGCAATCTTGCGAAGAAGTATGCCCTGACCGTGCTATGTGTTTTAGAAACTCAGATTCACAAGTCACGGATGGAGTTGTTAAAGGGTACTCTAGGGTATGACAATTCCTTTGCTGTCGGTAGTTCAGGTCGCAGTGGTGGCCTTGGTATCTTTTGGAAAAATAAAACTAGAGTGGAAATTTTACCATACTCGCAATATCATATCGATGCAATTGTGATAGAGTATGAGAAGGAGCCTTGGAGATTGACATGTGTTTATGGTGATGCTCAAACTGCCGAGCGCCATAAGACGTGGGACATGCTGAAATTTATCAAAGCCTCATCGCATCTCCCCTGGATGTGCATGGGTGATTTTTATGAAGTGTTGCTGAGGGAGGAGCACCAGGGAGAGCGCAGCCACGCACAGATCACGGGCTTCCGTGAGGTGGTGGATGTGTGTGGTTTTCATGACCTCGGTTATGAGGGAAGGAGCTGGACCTTTGAAAAGAGAGTTGCAGGTGGCTCGTACTGCCGAGTTCAACTTGATCGAGCTCTAGCCACGACGGATTGGTGCTCGCGCTTCTCTGAGGCAAGGGTTTCACATCTTACTGGAGCAGCGTCAGACCACGGCCCAATACTGCTCCGATGGGAGCAGGATGAGAGTGATCGGCGAAGGAAAAAGAAGAAGATTGTCAGGTACGAGGTGATGTGGGAATCTCATGAAGATTTTATTGCTATGTTGGCTCAAACATGGCAGGGAGGAGCAAGGCACATACTCTGCAGGAGCTAAACGAGAAAGTGTCTCGCTTGGCGGGTAGTCTGAGAGAATGGGGAGCTCATTCTTTTGGCCATGTTCGCCGCGAGCTTAAAGCTTTGAATGAGGAACTGGAAAGGATGAGATCAGACACCACGCAGGCTGGGGGACCTTCTCATGCGAAAATTAAAGTGGTGGAGAGAATTATGGAGTTGAATCATAGAGAAGAAATTATGTGGAAGCAACGCTCCAGAATCACGTGGCTGACGAAAGGTGATAGGAATACTTGCTTCTTTCATCTCAGGGCGAGTCAGCGACGCATAAGAAATTACATCTCCAAGCTGAAAAATTAAAATGGTCAGTTCACTGATAATCAAGTGGAGATGGGAGTTATGGCAACGGATTTCTACAGGACGCTGTACACGTCAGAGGGGACGGTAAATATGAACCTTGTCCTTGATACGGTTCCAGCCAAGGTGACAGCGGCTATGAATGAGAGTTTGGTGGCCCTTTTTGATAAAGATGAAATAAAGAGGGCGTTGTTTTAGATGTTTCCCACTAAAGCGCCGGGGCCTGACGGTTTGCCGGCACATTTCTTTCAGCGTCATTGGGAGCTCTATGGTGACGAGGTTACTGAAGTGGTACTTCGCATCTTGCGAGGTGAGGATGATCCATCTTTGATTAATTGCACGTGCATTGTTTTAATGCCAAAGGTGGAGAACCCGGAGGAACTGGGTTAGTTTCGCCCTATTAGCCTATGTAATGTAATATACAAGATAGCTTCAAAGGTGATGGCGAATATGATGAAGTCTGTTCTACCGAAGATTATTTCTGAGGAACAGTCGGCTTTTGTTCCAGGCCGACTTATCACAGATAATATAATTACAGCTTAGGAGTGCATGCATTTTATGAAGAAGAAGAGAGCAAGAGATAACAGATTTTGTGCGCTGAAGCTGGACATGAGGAAATCATATGACCATGTGGAATGGAGCTATTTAAAGGCTGTAATGATTAAGCTGGGTTTCCACCGGATATGGGTTGAGAGGATTATGAAACTGGTCACTATGGTGTCTTTTTCTGTCTTATTCATTGGAGATCGTCTGGATAGCTTTGTTCCGACAAGGGGAATCCGTCAGGGAGACCCAATCTTGCCTTACTTGTTCTTGTTAGCAGCGGAGGGCCTTTCGTGCCTGTTAAAGTCCAAAATTCAGTCATCGAGCCTTAGTGGGATTAAAGTGGCTGCCTCGGCCCCGATGGTTAGCCACTTATTGTTCAGGGATGACAGCATGCTGTTCTTCAAGGCAAACAGGGAGAGTACGGAGACGGTGATGGATGTGTTGAACACATACTGCTAGGCCTCGGGTCAGAGGATCAACATGGATAAATCTTCTATACACTTTGCCAAGGGGGTGAGTGGCGGCATTAGAGAGGAAATCATGGAGACCCTGGATGTGCACAATGAAGCTCTAAGTGAGAAGTACTTGGGAATGCCCACGGATGTTGGTACTGCTACAAATGGAGCTTTCAAGTATCTCAAAGATAGAGTTTGGAAGAAGGTCCAGGGGTGGATGGAGCAAACACTGTCAGCTGGTGGAAAGGAAGTGCTCATCAAGGCAGTGGCACAAGCGGTGCCAACCTTCTCCATGTCTTGCTTCAGATTGCCGAGAGGGCTGTGCCAGCATATCGATAGTTTGTTGCGAGGCTTCTGGTGGGGGAGTAAGGAGGGGAAGAGGAAGACATGCTGGGTAGCATGGGAGGAGATGAAAAAACCAAAATATATGGGAGGATTGGGATTCAGAGATATTGAGCTTTTTAACCTTGCACTGCTTGCGAGACAGGCCTGGCGCATTTTGCAGGAGCCGGCCACGATCAGCGCGTGGGTGTTGAAGGCAGTTTACTTCCCTAATGCAGACTTTCTTGACGCAGAACTTGGCCCATCTCCATCCAGAGTTTGGAGAGCTATCATTGACGGTAAGGGAGTTCTACAGCGGGGTCTGATTAAAAGAATTGAAACGGGTGAGGAGGCCGATCTGCTGCTTGAGCAGTACACCACCGGAAGTGGTCAGTGAGCTGATCGATCCGGTGAGTTTGTCTTGAGATCTGGATAAGCTGAAATTCCACTTCATACCGATGGACTGGGAGGTAATCAGGAGTATACCCCTATCCACTCGAAGACAGGAGGATTTTTAGGCCTGGCACTATGAGAAATCAGGAGTTTTCTCAGTTTGTTCTGCGTACTAAATGTTGGTGTCTAACCGAGAGCAAAGGACTGATTGGATTGATCACAACCCAGGTCAGTCAGATGTGAGAGCAAAACATAAGGACTGGACAGATTTATGGAGTGTCAAAGTTGTTTCCAAAGTTCGAGTCTTTTTATGGAGACTTGCAAAACAATCGATCCCGATCGGAGATGTCCGTTATCATAGAAATATGGCATAGCACAGCAACTGCTCCATATGTGGAAGGCTGGATTCCTGGCGCCACTCCTTGCTGGAGTGCAACATGGCCAAGTGTGTCTGGGTTTTGCAAGGTGAACCTGTGTTGGAATTTCTAAGTCATGAGGATGCTAGGGGATGGCTACACGACACAATGGCAAATTTAAGACATGAAGACCTTGTGCGTTTGACAGTCACGATGTGGGCGATTTGGTATGCTCGAAGGAAAGCCATTCATGAGGAGATGTTCCAAAGCCCGTTATCTACTCATAATTTTATTGATTGGTTCTTATCAGACTTGGAAACAGCTACTCCTATGGAGGTAAAACAGAGACAAGGGGAGAGGATCAGGCCTCAGGTGCCGCGCTGGATCCCACTTCCTCAGGGAGTGTTGAAGATTAATGTTGATGTAGCCCTATCCAAGAATTCAGATATTGCAGCCATGGCCGCGGTGGCAAGAGATGAAACAGGGATGCATCTTGGCGCATCAGCTCTGGTTGTTGAGGGAATTACCTCGCCGGAGGTTGCGATATGGACCTGCTCTCGCAAGCGATATGGACCTATAGAAGATCAGAATTGCCATGGAATGTGTCAATGTGGTGAAGAACATATATGGGCAAGGAATGGGACTTTATGGCCATATCGTTATGGATATCAAGGCAGGGGCGGCTCGGTTTGTGGACGCTCAGTTCATTCACGAAGGTCGGAATTCTAATGGTGATGCTCATAGACTAGCTAGAAGTTCGATCTATGAAGCTGTAGGACGGCATGTCTGGCTTCTTGCTCCTCCTGATGGAGTTTGTACCAACTATATTTCTTAATTGAAGGTGGTACTATCTCAAAAATAGGTGGCGTGCGCGAGTTTTGTTGTACTCGCGAGAGTATAAGTACCTGTTTGGTAGGGCTCCGGCTCTTCTAAAAACAGCTCCGGCTCCGGCTCTAGAGGTGGAGCGGCTTCTCTGGTGGAGCTGGAGCCGTTTTAAAAAACATTTGGCAAAACAGCTTCACTTGTTGGATTGAGATTGTAAAAAGTATAAATTACCCTTTTATTTTTCCTTTCCTTTCTTTTTCTCTCTTCTTTTCTTTTTCTTTCCCTTTTTATTATTCTCTCCCCTTATCCAGTCGCCCGTCTCCTTCCAATCGCCCAGACCCATCGCCTCCTCCATCGCTTTTTCCTCTGTACCCCACAGGCCGCACAGACCGGGCCGCCGCCGGCCACCTCCTTCGCAGACCGGGCCGCCACCGGTCACATCTTCCGCAGATCGGGCCGCCGCTGGCCACCTCCTCCGTCCGATGCCGCCAGTGCCTTGCGTCGGCCTCGGCGCCGCTGCGTCCTCCACCTCCTCGTCCTGATCCGGTGGCGGTGAGGGATATCTGGGGCCGCACCCACACTGCGGCTCCAGCTGCTGGGGCCGGCCACCTCCTCCCCACCGACCGCGCCGCCGACGATCGCCTCCTCCCCAGGAACGCCACCGGCCGGCCTCCTCCTCCCCGTAGGCCGCGCCCCGGTAGGCCCCACCCGGGGGCAGAGCTGGCAAACGACATTGAGGAGCCGCGGGAGCCGGACGGAGCCACTATTTCCTGGCTTCGCCTCGTGGAATCCGCTCCAGAGAGCGCGATTTCAGGGGCTCCGAGGTTGGAGCCGTTGCCAAAAGCACCGTTTGGGTGGGCTCCGGCAGGAACCGGTCTTGGATCCAGAGCTAAAGCCCTCCCAAAAAGGGCCTAAGAGAGAGGTTGTGGCGTGGGAAGAGAATAATGTAAAACAATTATCAAAACATTTCACAACGAATTGAGTCTGTCCGCGTCGAATTCTTACTAGCCTTCCCCTGTTCTTGCTCCTTCCCTAATTTTCCTCTCTGGTTGTTAACATCCTGGTTTCAGAGACTCGATTCTGGATCCCCTTCCTCCCCACCACCGCTATACCCGACTCTAGAAGCATGCCGACTCTAGGGATCCGAACACCAAGTTGATCATCGAATACAAGGAAATATGATTGTCTCTAGGATATATTTCCAACAGTCTCCTACTTGCGCTAGAGTCAATCTAGAATGTATCTAATAGCCATTGCTCTTGTGTGTCTCTCATGCTTGGGCCGTGGAAGGGGTTTTGTCAACGGATCTGAAATGTTCAGGTCCGTGTGTATTTTGCATATCTTGATCTCACCACGACCAATGAACTCTCGAATGAGATGAAATCTCCGCATAACTTGTTTGCTCTTCTGGTGATTCCTTGGCTCCTTGGCTTGCGCAATAGCTCCACTGTTATCACAGTAGAGATCCAGCGGACTAGAGGCATTAGGGAACACACCAAGCTCAATAAGAAACTTCCTTATCCAGACACCTTCCTTCGCAGCTTCCGAAGCTGCGATGTACTCGGCTTCTGTTGTAGAATCGACCACCCTCTCCTGCTTGGAACTCTTCCAGCTAACCGCACTACAATTTACTTTGAACACGAAACCGGACTGAGACTTTGAATTGTCTTTGTCGGTTTGGAAGCTAACGTTAGTGTAATCAGTTACAACGAGCTCCTCCTCACCTCCATAGACTTAGAACACATCCATAGTTCTTCTCAAGTATTTGAGAATGTTTTTCACAGCTGTCCAGTGACTCTCACCTGGATCTGACTGGTACCTGCTCATAACACTTAGAGCATAAGAAACATCTTGGCATGTACTTATCATTGCATACATGATAGATCCAATTGCTGAGGCATATGGAACTTTGCTTATGTTCTCTCGCTCATCAGTCGTCGTTGGACACTGAGTCTTGCTAAGATGTATGCCATGTGACATAGGCAAGAACCCTTTCTTTGCCTCTTCCATGTTGAACCGCTTCAATACTTTTGTCAATGTAAGTATCTTGGCTTAATCCTATAAGCCTCTTTGATCTATCTCTATAGATCTTTATGCCCAATATGTATGCTGCTTCTCCTAAATCCTTCATCGAAAACTATTTTTCAGTGAAGTCTTTATGGACTCAAGCATAGGAATATCATTTCCAATCAGCAATATGTCATCTACATACAGGATTAGAAATGCAACAGAGCTCCCACTTTCCTTCTTGTAAACACAAGCTTCTTCTTCGTTCTTAATGAAGCCAAACCTTTTGACTACTTCATCAAAATGAATATTCCAACTCCGAGATGCTTGCTTTAATCCATAAATGGATTTTTGAAGCTTGCATATCTTTCCAGCATTGGTCGGATCGACAAAACCCTCGGGCCGCATCATATACACGTCCTCGGTCAGATTTCCATTAAGGAAAGCTATTTTGACATCCATCTGCCATATTTCATAATCGAAATATGCATCAATAGCTAGAATAATCCGATCAAATTTAAGCATCGCTATGGGCGAGAAAGTCTCGTCGTAGCCAACTTCTTGAACTTGTCAAAAACCTTTTGCGACAAGTCGAGCTTTATAGATGTGAACATCTCCATCCATATCTTTCTTCTATGGTTCTCACACCATCAGGCGGGTCTATCAAGTTCCAAACTTAATTTTCCTTCATGGATTCTATCGGTGTTTACCGCCAAGTTTGCTCAGGGATACCCTTAACAGTAACGTTTGTAGGTAGGGATCGACTGCTCTGGAATTTGATGGTGCGAGGAACACAAAGATTTAGACAGGTTCGGGCCGCGAGTTGCGTAATACCTTATATCCTGTGTGGTTGTTTGTATTGCCTTAGGTGTTGATGATGTTCGGAGGGGGTCCCTGCCCGCCCTTATATATCCGGGGGGACAGGGTTACATGGAAAGTCCTAGCCAAGTATAGTTGGAGTCCTACTACAACACAATCGGATAGTTTCCTTTGTACTGCAGCTAGTTCTATGCCTATTCGGGTAGTTACAAGAGAGGTAAGGTACATCCATGAGCTATCCCTTACTTTAGAACATTCTATGCCAATAAGCAGTCCCGCTGCCCCGGGTCTGACAGATTCTATTTCGGATTTCATGGCATCTTGCCATTTCTCAGAGTCAGGGTCTGCCACCGCCTCTGCATATGTCACAGGCTCATCATTGTCTAACAATAATAATTCCCGCGCTGCGCGGAGCCTTGCTGACCTTCGTGGTTGCAGAGGTGCTTCTGTTGCCATAGGCATCTCAACTTGTTCAGCTACATTAGCGTCACTTGTAGAGTCTTGTCCTATTGGCTCATCTCGAACTTCTTTGAGTTGCACCGTTCTTCCACTTTTCTCTCCTTTGAGAAACTCTTTCTCTAGGAAAACTCCATTTCGAGTGACAAACACTTTGCCCTCAGATCGATTGTAGAAGTAATTGTGTTGGTGTTTACCGCCAAGCCTGCTCAGATTCGAGCTGTGAGATGCGTAATACCCTGCGTCCTGTGTGGTTGCTTGTATTGCCTTAGGTGTTGATGTATTTCAAGGGGATCCCTGCCCGCCCTTATATATCCGGGGGACAGGGTTACATGGAAAGTCCTAGCCTAGTACAGTTGGAGTCCTACAACAACACAATCGGGTAGTTTCATTTGTACTACAACTAGTTCTACACCTATTTGGGTAGTTACAAGAGAGGTAACGAACATCCACGAGCTGTCCCTTACTCTAGAATATTCTATGCCAATGAGCAGTCCCGCTGCCCTGGGTCTGACAAGCCCCCGAGCTCTTCGTAGCCGAGTCCTGCGGGCGTCTATGCCTATGAGCAGTCCTGCTGCCCTGGGTCTGACAAGCCCCCGAGCTCTTCGTAGCCGAGTCCTGCGGGCGTCGAGTACTTGGTAAGGCGTCCTCGAGTACTTCAAGTAGTCAGAACATCCTTTTGGTTGCTCCTGGGTTTTTCTTCAGGTACGTCGAGTAGTTCTCCAAGTACTTGCAATTACTTGAGGTTGTGAGGTGCTCCAGCCCCGAAATCTTGATCATATATGGTGCGCGAAGTACTCGCGCTCCATATGGAGTAGCCCCCGAGCCTTAGGTTGAATCGTAGAATCAGGCTGTCTTTTCCTTCTCTTATTTTCCAAAAAAATTGAAAACTAAATCTCTGATGCACACATCCCGTAGCCCCCGAGCCTTGAATTTTAAATCTGTTAATTTAGATTTTAGGATCCAAAACTCGTGGCAAACGATCAAATCCGACTTTTCAAAAAACCGCCTAGAATAGTCAACAACCGTTGGTCTTCCAAGTATTCACGAAATTGCCATTCGGAGCCTTGTTAATCCATGCGGCAACTTTTAGGGTTTTTACCCCTTTGATTCCTGGCCGCTTGGGACTCTTCTCTTCTCCAAATGGTGTGTGCTGAAATAAGGGGTGGGGACTCCCTTTTATAGGCCTCCAAGGTGGGTTGCTTAGCTTGTAAGCAAGGCTAAGGTTGCTTAGCTTGTAAGCTAAGTTATGGTTGGATTGGCTTGAAAGCAAAGCTGTCCATGCATGCATGGCGGTTGTAACTTCCACTTGTGGGCTGCATACATGACGGTTGTAACTCCCTCTAGAAGGCTGCACACGTGGCACAAAAAGACCAGGCCAGCCAGCCTCCCCTAGGCCGGCCGGCCTGGGGTTGCCATCCACATGTCACCGCCTTCCTTGCTGACGGCTTTGATCTTCTGAAGATGTCGGTTGAAGTGGCATTGGTCTGAAACGAGGTAGTTGGGGGCCGGGCGGCCTGCCGGCCTAGGCTTGTCCCCTCTTGGCCCTCCGTTGCACCGACTCGTCCATCGACGGTTGCATGTTATTGCTTAAGACGGTATCCAACTAGAAGATCAGATTCTCTCTGCATGTGGGTCCGTCAATCCTTGACTCAAGCCTTTCGATCTTAGGATAGGAATCTTGAGTAAAATCAAGTTGAATTGGCTTGGTTTTGTTATTTGAGACACACTGGCAAAAGATGGACACGAGACTCCACACTGGGTAGGCTGGCCGGCCTGGGAATTTCCCTAGTTTTTACCAGTTTTTGCACACTGAGTTCCTGCATTCAAATATTCAACAAAACTTGTGGAACTTGTTAATATAAGTGAATTTGGCATGATTATGGACTTTAAATTATGAAATCAGGTGGAGCGTTGGTGGCGGAAATCACTGATATCGACCGCCAACAATCTTCCACCTGCCCCTCTCGTAGCCTGTCAGACCCGGGGCAGCGGGACTGCTTATAGGCATAGAAAGTTCTAGAGTAAGGGATAGACCATGGATGTACCTTACCTCTTTTGTAACTACCCGAATAGGCGTAGAACTAGCTGCAGTACAAAGGAAACTACCCGATCTTGTTGTAGTAGGACTTCAACTGTACTCGGCTAGGACTTTCCATGTAACCCTGTCCCCCCGGATATATAAGGGCGGGCAGGGACCCCCTCCAGACGATCATCAACACCTAAGGCTATACAAACCACACAGGACATAGGGTATTACGCAAACTCGCGGCCCAAACCTGTCTAAATCTTTGTGTTCCTTGTACCATCGAGTTCCAGAGCAGTCAATCCCTACCTACAAACCTTACTGCTAAGGGTATCCCTAAGCAGGTTTGGCAGTAAGCACCGACAGCTAGCGCGCCAGGTAGGGGATTCGGCGAGTTCATCAGTGATTTCGATGGCCGGATCAAACGACGGCAGCAACATGCCTGAGGGCACAACTCTCGTTTTTGGTTCCTGGGCATGGCTGACGGATCGGGCGGCTTCTCTAGCCACCTCGTGACGCCTAACCCTCCTAAACCGAAAACCACCATCCAATTCGCCGACATCTGCAAGACAACAGATCTCGACGAAAAAAAAGTTCTACTCGAATTCGTTCGGATAACCCAGAAAACGTGTCGACTCCAATTCGAGCCCTCGGGTCAGTCGAGTTCGACACAATTTCTAATTCCGAAAAACCTCACTTTTCCGAAACCCTCGGAAAATACTTGACTTATCTCAAGTTAATCAAATGCCCCAAAATCATCAATAACTCAGAACTACTCGAAAGAGTAGATTGAGTTTCACGATCAATAAAGGGTTGCATCAAACTTACAGAAACTGCTCTTGGCTCATCTACACCACAGCAGAACCCAGAAGTGTAGAGCCCACCAAAGGAACAGTCGGGTGATATACTCTCAGGGATCGATCGAGTAGATTCCAAACTCAATGACTGCATTAAGATGGCTGAAGGCACTCTGCAAAACTTGAAGCAGAAATTGGGAGGAGGAATCTGTGGGGGATTTGGTGAGACGAACCCCCCGGCTTGTTCGGTCGGGATCGTCTATCTCCAGGATACCTCAAAGCCCTTCACCGAAACTTGGTCACATTCGGACTCCTGAACTAGCCGAGTCCCTGTTCGATCAGGACTTTGATCAATTCATGAATAGTCTCGACAACTTTGAACCATTCGACGACCTCGAAGACTGGTCAGATAACGTCAACTTGTTCATGGACGCCATGGCCAACCCACCACAGCATGTTGATGCCCTTTGGAAACTGGCCAAACTCAAAAAGGGAAAAGCAAAAGCTCCAGAACAATCCAGTGAATCAATTTTCGACAAACCCTAGATCAAGGAGGCTAAAGGGCTGACTCCCACTCAATCTTGGTTACATTGGATGAACGAGAACGCCCTCCGTGTAGAGATGGGCATCCCGCTTCTGTGACACATCAGGTGTCAGTTTAACCAAACCCAGGCAATTAACATAACTTCACACACAAATGAGCTAAGGAAACTTAAATAAGAACCCTATATCTAGTTTTTGCAAACTTGTGTGCAAATGTATGTGTGAATGTGTTTGAGTGCAATGTGCTTGAAAAACAATATTTGGTACCCTTTTAAACATGACTTGACATGTGTGGTAATAAGTCAATAAAATACACCTTTCAGAATGAGCTATAAACTTTCTATGCAAATCAAATTTAAACTGGAAAACCATCAGTTGAAATGATTAATGGAACCATTCTTTGATTTATGAAGAGCTACTAGTTGAAACAAAATAGTAAAATGAGGCCACAAATATTCAACACACAAGTAGTTTGAAATCTTGAAATTTCTTTAAGGAAAAGAAGACATAAAACATACTTACTTCGGAGGTCTAGTAAGAAAATATTTAGTTCTTCCTTAAATGACAAATTGGAGTTGTGAACAAACTGAAATTTTGAACAAGGGACCATAAACATTCCTTTAGCACATAATAATAATAAATATTTATTGAAAACAAGAATGCATCCTTGTATATGAGTATGTGAGGATATAAAACTTGTTCCTTTAATAGTCCTAAACTTTCATGCTCAACTTGTTACAAAAACTTAGTATAAAGATACACTCATATTTTGTGGCACATAGTTTAATTTAAAAAGACTTTTTGCTAATTCAGAAGTTAAACATATCAAATAAATAGGAGTTCAATTTCTAGTGGTAAGGAAGTTAAAAATAACTTTCAAACCAATGCAAACATGCATATGAAAATAAATAGGCATATTCACCATGTCATGTTAAACAAAAGCCTAGTTGAAGCCTAGGAGTAAAAGTGACAAAAATCACATGAAATGACAAGTTCCTCAATCATTAAGTCATCTCATAGTTTTTAAATAACTCTCAAACTATTGCTCAAACGAAAAAGTGCATGACACAAAAGTTGTAGATCTCGAAAAACTGAACAAAAATGGTATTCAACACTTTTTTATTTGAGGCCAAAAAGAGGGAGAAAAATTGAAATTACAGAACTAAATTTTAAACTTCAGACTAATTACGAGACTGTCACTGCCAGCATCTCTCTACTCCCTCCTCCCCTATTTCCCTGCGCCCAGCCCACCGGCGGCGCCGTACGCCGGCGTGGCTACTTGGCCGCGCCTCCACCCAAAACTAGCCCCGCGCCCCTGGTTTGCATGAACCTGGCCTTCCCTGGCAGCTCCCGACCTCGCCACGCGCCCCCGCTCCTCCCCTGTTCGACACGCCATCGACAACCGGCTCCCGGCCGCTGACGTGCCCCTGACCGAGCTCCCCCGGACGACCCTTCCCCCGACAGCTCGCCCCAAGCATGACCTCCCCCTCCGTTCGGGCCTATAAAGGGCAGAGCCCAGCCCCTCGCCGGCCACCTCTTGCACCGCCGCTCGCCCGCCACTCGGGAAACCACTGATTCGGCCCCCTTTTCCCCAATCTGAACTCCCAGCAACCTTCCTTGCCTCCCCACGAGCCTCCCAGACCCAGCCTTTGGCCCCTCCCCTCGCCGGAATACCGCCGGCGCGGCCAAACTCGCCGCCGAGCACCGCTGCTCCGTGGAACTCCACCCTCCGCTCCCACATTGCCAAAATCAAGTGCACCACGACCTTCGTCACATCCTAACAAAGCTTCCCAGCCAGACCGCCCCACCCCAACACCATCGGAGCGCCGCCACCGCAGCTCAGACCCACCGCCGGCAGCCCCTCTCTGCGAACCCGCCTCCTCCAACCCTCTCCCGACGAGCCAAGACCACCGGAAGGTAGCACTCGAGCCCCTCATACTTTTCCCCACCTTTTCGCCTACCTCCGGCGACTCTCCTCGCCGTGAAACGCCGCGCCATCATCTCCTTTGTTTTGTTCAGTCCGCCCAGAGACTCCTGTGGAGAAGAAACAAAAGTTCAGGGGGCCTAAGTGAGAAACGTACATGAACTCTAGAAATAAAATCAGTGAACTTGTAAAATTCATATAAAATCGTAGAAAAATCATAAAAATGCAAATCCAAATGAAATGGAATCCTTAGGACAGGAACTACAACTTTTGTTACAGTCGCATGTTCATATTTTGCTTCTTTTTTAATCCACGAATAAAGTTAATTTAAATAGGACAAAAATGTTCTAGGAGTTGTGCTCATCAACTATGGGCGATTTTTGGCTAGAATGTGTATAATACTGTTTATAGGGTCTGGTAAAAATATGAACTCATTTTGAAATCATTTACTGGCTCAAATCACAAAGATTCCTAGATCTACTAGTGAACTTCATATATTAATGCTGGTAAACTTACAAATGGTTTTGCTCTGAAACATTTTCTAGATGAACATACTACTAAATCCTTGTTGTCATACAAGTTTGAGAAATTTTAGATTTATTTTTCTATATACCAAGTTTAATGCTTGTTTAATAAACTTAATTCACCATATATAGTAAATGTGCCTAGAAAAATCTAGATTTATTTCTAGAGATTTTTTTAAGTTCTATAATCATTACTACAAAGTTTGGACTCTATTTATTGAGTATAGTTTCAGTTATAAATCATTCTTAGTATATCTTGGCTAGGTTTGTTATTTTTATTCTGGATAAACTAGAGCACATATGATCATGATTTTTGGACATGTTCTTAGTTAGAATATATTCTTGCTACAATAAAAAGTTAACATGTAGTACGGATCATATTGAACCTTGAAATAATATGCAAGCTCATGTAAAGTTAAATACATAATTAATTTATCTGGTAGAAGTAAAACTTGATAATTTTTCTGAATCATGTTTTGTCTATCTCTAGGCTCTGGTAAAAATTCGAAGTCCATAACCCTGGTAGAATTATCTGTGTAAATTTATTTTGTTTCTAGCATGATAGTTTTGTTAATTTCATAACTCCTGTTGTATAAGTAGATACAATCTGTAAAAATTACAGTACTGATTAGATCATATCTAGATGCTGCTGTAAATTTTGTAGAACCATAAACCATGCCTAACAACCTGTACAAATTGGTAAAGTTTCTAGCTTAATCTGTTTACATGATTTTTCGTGATTAAATGCTTTACTGTTTAAGTCTGAAATATTTACAGTAAATACTAGACTATCTGATCTGCTCAACATAAATTTTCCATCATTAGTTCATGTGTAGATTTTCTGTTATGAATTTATGAACTTATGCTTATGTTGCTAGTCTAAAATTGAACACACCCCAACACACTCATTCATGAAGTGACATAAATATAAGTTCTACTCCATAAATGACTACCCAAGAAATGAGATCACAAGATCATAACTGAATTTAACTTTTTGTTGAACTACAACTTTATCCTGAAGGAAATAGAAATCATATCATGTTGTAATAATGAATCCTTGCATTGCATATAGAAGCAGTCAATCTCGCTGGCGGTGACTATGAACTGATTCCAGCGGACTCTCTTGCTGCATCGAAGGTTAATCTTAACTGTACTAACTTAGCTTAAGACCTGGGCCAAGCCCCAGAAGAATCTCAGCCTGACAGTGCCCAAGAAGGCAAGCTTTGGTGCATAATCCCATTATTTTCAGAGTTATTATTCATCTAACTATTCATAATGTGTTGTAATAATTTTTATTTCTGCATTTAAGTTTTCTAGGCATTGATCGAAAACATTAGATACATGATCCCTAGGAACCTATGTTTGACATCCGGATCTTTTTATCGAATAGTCGCCCCGCTAATTAGGAACGGTAGAAGTCGAGGGGTTTCCAGCCTCTCGCGAGTTATAGGAATTTACTGACTTTGAATTCCTGCTGAAATATAAGGACAACGGGTGGGGTTGTATAGTTGTGATACCCCGCTGGTGTAGTCAAATTGGTTAAGGTCGCGGTGTGTGTCTCATTTCGTTAAGCATTTGAAAGTACTAGCCCCGTAATCGGTAAGCTTAAGTACCTGATTGAACCAGCAAGTGGAACGATCTCGCACCCCCCTTGGTAGTAGTAGGTTTATTTTTGTCCGGACGTACGGGTGCCGAGTGGTCGGACTCTGTAGTCGGGGGGGGGGGGGGGGTGTTCCAGATCCACGACCTAGAAAGAAAGGGGAAAAGTAGCGTGGGCGGGAGCGAAGTCGATCCCCATGGGTGTGGTCTAGGTTCCCCTGGCCAGGTTGAAATTCGATTCAGAATTGTCCGCCTCTCACGGCATGAGACTGCTTAATGTTTTCGGTCACATAGAGTAACAAGTGGAACATGATGATGATAATACTGCTGGTTGATTAAAAGGTTGCTCTACCATGTTTGAGTAGAGATAGGTGCAAACTTAGAATGGTTAATCCAACTAGAATATGACTAAGTTAAAATCTGAAAATACGGATCAACTCTTAGTGGCGATTTTGGCAAAACAAACCTCACAAACTAAAAAGCCTTGCATGTCTAGTTATCGGACTATGGTATATCCGGTGACGGGTAAGTCTTGTTGAGTATTAGTATACTCAGCCTTTCTTGTGGCACTATTTTCAGGTACTAACTTCGAAGGTTTGATTGCGAGTCTGACTTGGCCGTGTACTTTGCCTCCGGGCTGGTCTGTTGTGTGGGATGGCCCTTCAGCTGGTGTTGACCACCCTCCCACTGAGTGACGTGTTTCGTACGGGCTTTATCGATGCGTCACATGTTTCGCTAGACGTCATTTTACTTCTTCCGCTGCAATAATGAGACTTGAATAATTTGAGTAGTTAGAACTCTGTAGTATTTTAATATTCTGAACAAAGTTTTGTAATAAATTTACTTTCTGCTGCAAACTCTGAGATGTATGAGATGATCTGTGTTGTAATCTCTGGGCTCACCGTCGTGTGGGTGTTGTCTGTGCAATCTTGGAATAGCGTGGCTTTTATCGAGGCTTCACTCGAGGAACTACTGGTGCGTGCCGATTTGGGTCGGAGTTGCCTAGCAACGAAGATCAGTGCACCTGGGCCCAGTTAGTTTGGGTGGTTCTGCCACAGCTTCTCGCTCACCCAAAGCACTCATACTCTAAAATCGGTGGACTAACCGATTCCGAATCCGAGTACTCTTCCAACTCGGAGGACGAGCTGGATGTCCTAATCCAGTGCAGAAAAGAAGCCGAGTCCAAATCTACTAAGAAGCCCAAGTCCGATCAGGAATCCCTCCCTAACTTGGTCATATATGCAACGCCGCAAGGACGGATAGTACACCTAAGGAAGACACAAGATCCCAACACCTCTGGCTCGCTGCCAACGGATCTGCCCTTCCAGCAGAGCACCCCTCTAGACCCGTCCTCAAGCAAACAAGACCAAGAGATTCAAAACATTTGCCGTGAAATCCTCATGGTTCGCATCTCCGAAGTACAAGAACCTAAGGGTGATCCCACGGAGCGTCTCAACCTCGACGACTACAACTCTGATGATTTCGACGAGTACCTTTCCGACAACATGAAAACTACTCCTCCCACAATCACAGAAGCCCAAGCTACTACCAAGCAAGATCCGCCTGCACCTCCTCCAGTAGTGACAGTCACTATGCAATTGGAAGAGCAACACCCTGCAGAAGATCTTTACGAGCGTCGTCATCTGCTAAACTAGAAGAGGGCATTCAGGCGCCAGCGCCTCGCCAACAGCCAGCAGGAACAGCAGGGTGACAACTATGACTACTCCAATTCTGGCCTCTGCAACGTGATCAACGTTGGCCGTGACGCATGCAACGTCATCATCTCAAGGAGAAAAGAGCGTGAGGAAATTGAGGCTTACAGCCCTTCTTCCAACAATCGCATCCTAGCACAGGCTTCTTCCTTCAAGAAGTACAAGCCGGCAAGTACCCATCCTCAGGGTAAACCGCGCACCCTATATCAAGGAGAATCATCTCATGGCGGAAATAGGATCAACAAGACCCTACAACGCAAGTGCTTCATCCAACCGAAGAGCTCTCACACGATCTTCGAGTGCGACTCACTCCGCAAGGCCCTTGGGACACCCCTCCTAAAGGAAACCCTACCTAAAATCTAGTCGACCACTGTATCGACTAGTCTTTACCTTCGAATAATTTTATTCAGTCATGTAAACCATTGCTCACGTCTAACGAGCAAGGTGTAGGTCTAAAGAGCCAGAGTCTGTCATTTTACAATTATTGTAATTTCGACAAATCCAAAATAAAAGTTGATTTCCTCCACAAATCGACTGCTTGGCTCTCACTCATATGGTAAGTACCCCACCATAAACACTACCCTGAAAAAGCTGCATTGGAGCAGCAATCGAGTAGTCTTCACGGTTTACTATGAGTAATCTTATGATATTTTCGTCTTGGGTAACCCGACGGGGTTCATCCTAACAGACCTGTCCTAAGAATCACTCGCCCTTGTTTGAGGACACCCTACTCGCTAACTTGAGTAGGTTTTGGATACTCTTTTGGCATTTTTGTCTTTGATAACCTGACGGGGTTTATACCTAACAGACTTTCCCTAAGAGTTACTCTAGTCCTTGGTTAGGACACCCTACTCACTTGCTCAAGTAGGTTTTGGAAATTCTTTCGGCATTTTCGTCTTGGATAACCCGACGGGGTTCATACCTAATAGACTTGCCCCAAGAGTTACTCCAGTCCTTGGTTAGGACAACCTACTCGCTGGCTCGAGTAGGTTTTGGATATCCTTTTGACATTTACGTCTTGGATAACCCGACAGGGTTCGTACCTAACAGTCTTGTCTTAAGGATTACTCCAGTCCTTGGTTATGGACACCCTACTCGCTTGATCGAGTAGGTTTTGGATACTCTTTCGGCATTTTCGTCTTGGATAACCCGACAGGGTTCATACCTAACAGACTTGCCGCAAGAGTTACTCCAGTCCTTGGTTAGGACACCCTACTCGCTTGCTCGAGTAGGTTTTGGACACTCTTTCGGCATTTTCGTCTTGGATAACCCGACGGGGTTCATACCTAACAGACTTGCCTCAAGAGTTACTCCAGTCCTTGGTTAGGACACCCTACTCGCTAACTCGAGTAGGTTTTGGATATCCTTTTGACATTTACGTCTTGGATAACCCGACGGGGTTTCATACCTAACAGTCTTGTCTTAAGGATTACTCCAGTCCTTGGTTAAGGACACCCTACTCGCTAGCTCGAGTAGGTTTTGGATACTCTTTTGACATTTTCGTCTTGGATAACTCGACGGTGTTCATACCTAACAGACTTGTCTTAAGAGTTACTCCAGTCCTCAGGTAGGACACCTTACTCGCCTTGCTCGAGTAAATTTTGGGATATTCCTAAAATATTTACGTCTTGGTTAACTCGACGAGGTTCATCCTAACAGTTCTATTTAGAAATCAATCCAGTCCTAGTATAGGACATACTACTCGATAAATCGAGTAGTCTGGGATATTTTCATAGAAAGTTGTATACTATCTAGATGACCAAGCAAGGTCTATACTAACTGGTCAACTACAAAAATTCCCTCAGGGAGCACGTATAATTTCTTGGTACTCTAAAATAGGTTGTCATGAGTGTCCTGCTTGCTTAGACTACCAAGGAAACTCCAGCTACGGAATCTTTTCACCTCGAGTACTTGTCGGGTGCTACTCGCTTGCTCGAAGTACATAAACAGTTTCGTCTTCCCATGGTACTCTGAGTAGGTGTCGAGAGCCTCCTGTTCACCTATCTATCAAGGAACATCTTAAGCTCCTAAATAATCGATAAGAGTTCTCCCCCCGATTGGACAACAAAAGTCCATATGAGCTTTGCTCTAAAGTATTTCCTTTAAAAAGGAAATCTGCATTAAGCTACGGCTTTTTGACACTCTTTTAGTGCTTTTCCCACTTGGTTAATCCTGTGGGATTCAATCCTAACCGGTCAGCACTAGAGTTCTGATTCAGAACCATATAAACTCGATCCTATTCGAGAATACTTCACCTCCTAAGGCATCCACAGGATACAATTCTTCATATCTACCATCAACACTGAGTAGGTGCGATGCTGCCAAAACTCAGGATTTTTGAGTACAACTACTCGACACATCAAAAGGATTCTACAATCCTACAACAGAACAAGTACTTAAACATTACACAAATATTAAACATTTGTTCAAAAGTACTTGCGGCCCACACGCCAACTTAATTACCAAACAAATTCAAGGGGACTCAGGCTTGTTTAGGGACTCCACTATCTGATTGGCCACCATGGAAGTTTCTTCCAAATATTGACGGAATTGTTCTTCAGTACAATCAGCTTTGGCTCCCTTCCCAAGTGCATCAAGACGAGTCAGCGAGACTTCACCAACCCGAGTAAGACTTCACCAACCCGAGTGCTCCCTTTCCACACGCCAGTAAGACTTCACCAACCCGAGTACATGACCCACGTACTGACGGGTGGTTGTGGAGATGTACTTTCAAAGGCTTCGAGTACTTTACGAAGTCTCCCCGCCAGCGAGAGCAGTTCGTTTTTGTTCCCTTCCGGGATCACCATAACCTCGGCTACTTCTTGGGCAGCATCCCTGACTTCCCGCAGCGCGACAAGCTCTTGTTGCATCAAGTCCCGGGACTCTGATAGCTCTTTCAGCTGCTTCATGGCTCCCACCATCTCCTGGTCAGAATCCACCTTGATCTTCTTGAGCTTTTCAATTTCATCTGCGTTTCGGTACTGTTGGCGCTCCTTAAGTACCCACTTTATCCCTTGTTTATCCTTGATAATGGCATGAATTTAATATCAAAATCACTAACCGTCCTAACCCCGGCCTAATTATTGGTCATTTTCACTCTTGCACATATATTTTGGAGGAACTTCGTTTTTGCAGGTTTTTGGTCTATTTTGAAGCATGAAATGACGAGGCCCGTGATCGAGCGCTAAAAAGAAGAAAGACGAAGGCCAAAGCCCAAAGGGAGGACCAAAGCCCATGTTGATTCGAAGCCCATTCACGCACATCCATCCTCCAAGAGAGCCCAAAGGACCAAGCCCACGAAGATCAGATCAAGATACTTCGGGATTAAGCAAAGCAAATGATGATTTAAGGAAGGATTCTCTATCCCATCCTTTCCTCGAAGATATCTCCAAGATAACGACGTCCAGAGGGGTGCAATCGTGAAGGACATAAACTCTAGAAGATGCGAGGAGTCTACACGCAAAAGATGAGACCGAGGCGAGCCCGAAAGGGGGTAGGCCGGCCATCCTAGGCCCATGGGGCCGGTCGGCCCAGCCCGTTTTCGAGGCGGTTTGGCCTCTCCTTCGACCGGTGGCTTCCTCGGCTTATAAATAGCTCGCACCTTATTCAACTCGTGGCATCCATCCACCCAGAACTCGACGAAAACCTAGGGCCAAGACCGGAGGGAGACGATGGCCGCCGCAAGTCTTCGAAGATGTCTAGGAGATGGCTTAGGCCGACCCTAGCCACCGTGGCCTTCCTGCGTGGGTGTGCCATGGCGGAGTTTATGAGCTAGTTGGATTCATCGATGGTGTGCACATGGCGGTGATGATCCAAACAAATCTATTATGTGAGTAATGATAATCATGTCTTCCGAATCTATTAGTGACCATGTTCTCTCTTTCGATTTCGTTCTTTTCTTTGGGTTTGCTTCATCCTAGATCTATTATCGAGATAGATCGCTTAGCATGATCTTGTAGTCATGGTGGCTAGAGGTTCATGGCGGAACTACCAAAAGGGGGTTCGACTTGCTTCAGGGTACTTTTGTCGAAAGGGGTGGCATCGTGACAGGCCATTTCCACTAAGTAGGTGGAGTATCGAGGGATCGGATTGGAGATTTTGGGTTTAAAGATGCTTTTGATTGAGATGCATGATTTATTCGCTCGTTAGCTTGAACTACAACTAGATGATGGTAGGCCTAGTCATATCTTTGGTTTTGCTATGATTAAGCCTATGTTCATGGATGAGATCAACCTTTACATATCACTCATATCTATTAAAGGTTTACCCTTTATATGCAATCAATGCTTCATGTTAGGATAGATCCAATAGATTAGATGGAAAACCTTAGCTAGTTCTTTGTCGATCCACGGATTGATAAACCTTGGGGAAATACTCTAAGGGAAAAGCTACACGAACCGTGCACTTGCGGTATACAAATCGGGGCGCTAAGGAGCGTCAACAAGCTTTTCTGGCGCCATAGCCGGGGATTGGCAACACGAACCCTAGGGCGATCTATCTAGTTTTTGGACTAACCCTAATTTTATTATTGCATATATCCTGTGTTTCTTGTTTGTGTCCAAGAATGCAGGTAAAACCCTAGACACAAAGCGATTGAGAAGTTCTCAACGTCCGTACTTTGACAAGTCCAATCTCACTCAAGCAAGTTGATGGCTACGTGAAGACCTGCTCTTTAGTGGTAGGTGCTAACTTTTGTTAGTGGCCCAGCATCCGCTATCCAGTCCCCACTCCCCAAAGCAAAAGATGATAAATAAGGTACGCCGCCATGTCAATTGATTTTAAAGACTAATGTTTTTGGGAAAAATTGTTTGTTCAAGCAATAGGTATGAAGCATGCCCGCGAAGAAAATCATGCGATCGGATCATCATCATCTCCAAAGTGTTACTGTTGTAATGAGTTTTTCGTCCAAGATCAGAGAAGTACCATGAGAAAATAATAGATTATTTTGAAGCTCCATCAAGTCTACTTTCCAACGCATCAAGAATCATGAATTTTGGAGATCGGTGTGAAGAGTTATGGTAAAATCTTTCAACGCTGCGCATTCTGAAATGTCTCGGGACAGAGCGTAGTGCCGGAGTAAAACGACCATAACTTCTTCATCCGGAGTCCGTTTGGGATAAATGACTACTTGTTGAAAAGGTAATTTCATAAGGCTTTCCATGGAGTAGAATTTTGGTACATGTTCTGTGCAGGATGATCAAGTAATTCAATGAAGAAGAGGCAGCAACAAACAATGGAGAAAGCGATGACGATGTCGCAAGATGTTTGGAGAACCTTGTGCACAAAAGTTGATGATTTGAAGTTGACCAACGCTAGAGACAACAAAATTAGAGGAACCATGATGCCACCCATCTTCTCCATGGGATGCTCAAGAAGCTTCTAGTCGAGTGCAATCAAAGAAAGAGACCGCTCTGATCATCGACACAAAGCACGGGAGCCTCCCTCGATCCCGACACCTTAGGCAAAGCAAGAACCATGGAGACAGACCATTGGTGCCATTCTACTCACTGGTGAATCAATGGTGATGACCTTGAATCCAAGGATGCACAACAAGACGCTCCGAAGACCACAAGATCAAGATCATCGACATCTTCGGATCGATTCGTAAGAAGTCATTGTTATCATCAATATTCTGCTCAACCTCAGAAGCAAATAGCAGTATATTTTTGGATATTCAAAAGCTCCACGAAGTTCCCGTCCCAGCGAATCAAGAACCAAGTCAATCGGAGATTCCTACAAGCGGGTATGGCCAAAACATTGAAGGTTGTGCACTCTGAAAATTTCTGGACAGTACGCAGCGCCAAAAGTGAAACGGGCATAACTCCCTCGTTTGGACTCCGTTTAAAGCGAATGACCACTCATTGGAAAGGTAATTTTATAAACTTTTTAATAGAGCTATATTTTGGTATATGTTCTATTCTGGACGCAGGGGAAAATCCACAAAGAAGATGCAGGAGCAACGCGATGAGAACAAGATAGAAAAGATGACGATGACAACAATGAAGAGGAGCTTGGGTGATGTTTTCATCAAGCGTACATGATAAAATTCAGAGGCTTGGAGCAGAGGAAGAACCCCAATGACATTGGCAAATGAAGGCACAAGCGGTCGACCTTCGACAAACAAAGATGTTGCAAACAAACCACGACGGATTACAAGAGCGCAACATTCAAACACATGGAGACGTGAGAAGCAAATCACGACGGACCACGAGGAGTGCATCAAGATGACATCTCGCACAAAGCACCACGACTCCAATGAGTATGAAAAAGTTTCGAGGCTAAGGTATACAGTGAATTCTCAAGCTTCTATTGGTTTTGTTGATAATCGTTAAAAATCTCATGCTCGAACCAATAGTCGGAATGAAAGTTTAAATTCTATGCCTTGTTCTTTTCATGATGATAGGCTAGAGTTTCTTGAGAAGGTTGATTTCATGCTTACAGAACCTCTGCCTAATAATGAGCTCTGCACTATGCAAGAAACGCATGCTGTATTTAATTACACCATGCCTTGTTGATGAAATTTAATTGAGGATGTGATTATGCTGCATATGTCTACAAATAATTGCAAATCTCGATCTTGCTTTGCGCTTGGTCAAGCTCATGACCCTAAAAGAGCACATGTCGGGAGAAGCCCCGAAATTCACTAACCATGCAGGACATGAAACTCAAATGATGAGGAGGGAAACTGTGCCCAAAATTCTGAACACCATCATCAACAACTTCAAGTTTCAAGAACGGACGTCGCTAAGCCTCATCAATTTTGTGCACAAGCCCAGAGATTTACAATGCAAGAAAGTTGAATATTCAGGATCTCCATCAAGTCCTTGGTCCAACGCATCCATAATCGATACAATTGAAGACCCACGGGAGGAGCTATGTCTCAAACATCAGAGATGCACGTGAAATCAGCAAGGGGCAGATTGCAGTGACGGGGAAAAAGGGGAATAACTCCCTTAATTGGAATGTGTTTTGGGCAAATGAAGACTTGTTGGAAAGAAGATTTCGTGCACCTTGCATTGGATCAATTGTTTGGCGCAATTCCCAATCTGGACGGAGAGGAAAATCCATGAAAAGAAAGGTAGCGACGAAGGACAACAAAGAAGGAGGTGACGATGATGTGAGAGACGATTGGACAAATTTTCCATTAAGCGTGATTGATCATGTCCAACATGGGAAGTGGAATAAGAGCTGCATGGAACACCTTCACCTCTTGCATGAAGGACCATGGCTTCGTATCAATGAGAAGGTATGTAAGAAAGTCGAGCTCTATGACTCTAAATGAAGCGCTTTGCGGGAGGCAACCCGATCTTTTATTTTATATATATTAATATGACCGTCTACATTGCACTCTTTAATCGGAATATCAAGTAACACTGTACCATTACTCTAATAAAAACCACAACTTCATGTTGTTCATTCTAAATGTTATTGAGGGAGCACTTTGTTATTTGATCTTGGGAAACTTGTAGACCTTTTTGTGTGCCTATTAGCGTTTTGAGTCTTTTTCTTTGTGTCTTTTTTAGAGGGAAATATGAAGTGTTGCACCACCCTTTGATTCTAAACTTGTGGCTAGTTAACTTAGGCTAACTTTTTGTTTTGTTTTAGACCACCTCATCATGTCATATCATTTTGTTCGTCTCACCCTTGCATTGCATTGCATGTTGCATTTAAAAAAAAACTTTTCTAAAAACATTGACTAGACTCGCTTTTGAGATCCTAAAACCCTTAGGAAAACCACTCATAGAGCAATCCTAAAACCATAGGTTATATTTTTCATTCAAAAAAAAATCTAACTTTTGTTTCTCTCTAGTTTTTTTTTAAAAAACCACCTTAGATAGAATTTCTATACCCAACACTCTCTCTTCAAAATTTTTGTTTTAAGCCAAAAAAAATATATGAAACCCATAAACCTACTTCTAAAACCTTGTTAGCTCGGTTGCTTGGTCCTTTTCGATAAATAACCTTTTCATTGACAAAAGCCTCACTTCTTATGAAGTGTCGCGAAGGCTTTTTGTCACTCTTAGCAATTGTTTTTTAATAAGCTAGTTGCGGAACAACATCGAAAAGTCCTTTCAACCTTGCTAACACTTGTTTTTGCTAACTTTGCATTTACATTTTGCATCCACCTCATTGTCCTCACTTTCATTTTGTTAGCTTGATCCTTCGGAAGAACTTTATTGATGAAAGCTTTCATATCCATGTTAATGCTTGACGTGAGCATTTTCCTTTTTGCAATCTTGTGTAAACATGGTGTTTAGACATGATTTAAGACCATCATCATTCTATTTTATAAACCAAGCTATGAGGTTGCATTTGGTTGGTTTATAAGCTTTGCAATGTGCTTTATTTTTTTCTTGTGCTATGAAGGCCTATTGATCTTGGGATAGACATGATGTTTTGACCTTGGTTAAATAAGTCTTTGTGGCTATGTAGTAGTTCGGCAACCTAGTTGTAAACATGGTGTTTAGAACTAGGTGTAAACATTGTCTTTGTTTATATACCTTCATCTCATTTGCATTTACACTAGCACACATGTACACTCACTAGGTTTTTATTTTTTTCGCTAAGCTAGCTATGCCACAAATTGAGATCTTAGGAATGGTGGGTTTGTTGGCATTTGTTTCTACTCCCGACTGTCACCTTGGAGGTAGATTGTGCACTTGAATTGTTTTGCAGGCATGACAAAGCGTTCCCATGAATTCGTGATCAAAGAAGAAATCAAATTCGTCAACATCTCCAAAGTTCGAAAGCAAGCCCCGCTGTTTTAATCAAATTTTGCACATGGACAGAGATGTACAAGGAAGAAAAAGTTGATATTCAGAAGCTCCATGAAATTCCCGTTCCAACGCATCCAAGATCAATGAATTTGAAGACCCGAAAAAAAAATATAGCAAAAATTTTGGACGTTGTGCGTTCTGAAATTCGGAACAGATTGCAGCGCTGGGATAAAATGGACATAACTCTCTTGTTCGGAATCAATTTTGGGCGAATAAGGACTCGTTGGAAAGAAAAATTCGTGCACTTTGTAATGGAGCAATGTTTCAGTATATGTTATGTTCTGGAAATTGAAAGAAAAATTCATGAAGATGATGCAGCAATGAGACAACGAGGAATTGAAGGAGGCGACGACGATGAGAAGCAAGGATTGGAACCATGACTTAGTACAAGAAGAAGTTGAAGCAAATTGAGGCAATAAAGTTGACGACACATTGAAGATGATATTCATACACCTGAGGGAAGGACTTCAAGAATTTCAAGATGGTCCATCTTCTCCTTCCACGCCTAGCATCATGCTAAGCATGGGGGAGGATTTCGTGGACAAGGAAGAAAGATATCATGAAGTAAGATAATCACGGTTGCCACAAGATGCTCATGATTCTTCTTCCATGCTTAGCACAATGCTTAAGTATGGGGGAGGCCGCGCTACACTTCATTACGAGCATCGAGAAGGACGGTAATTCTTCCTCAACTCTCTCTTTTTCTAAATGCTTGTACATATATGCCTTCAATCATAGATGCAACCTTTGTATATACCTCTCAACCTATCACATGGATTCTAGGAGGACAACCTAGTTTTGTTTTTGTTTTCAATAAGTGTAGGATCACCATCACTTTGCGCTCACCACATTGATATATTTTGGCAATGCCTTATGCTTATGGAAAAATGATGAAAGTTGCTGCTTTGTTTTACCTACGCTATGTTGTATATGACTTGACCATTTGCTCTCAATTAAATGGAATTAAAATGATTAAATACCGGCTCTTTTATTTGTGGAGGTTAAACGACTAAATTCTAAACCCACATATTCTATGTTGCTCTTTGATTTAAGTCTACCAATGACCTTACACCTTGTGATTAGTTTAATTTGAAAACTTAATTCCTATGCTATCTACATTTGTGAATCTCTTGCAAAGTTCTACCTACCAAAGCCTATACATACATATTCTTTCATGATGAAACCTTTAGATTGCAAACTTATATTTTGATGAGTTGGATTAAGATTGATTTCTTTGGTATGAGACTAAGAAGCTGGTCATTCCGTTTTTTTTTTGTGTAACCTTCTTTTTGCTAGCCTATTTATCCATGCATTGTGAGTTTCTACTTCGGAAATTTTGCAAACCTCGCTGGATATCCACCCTAAACCAAAAATATCTTTTTGTGATTACCTCCTTGACCACAACCCAATTTGAGTATGGATTATCATTTCGACGGAATCAAAAGAATCAAGAGCATCATATAAAGAAAAGTTTTGGGAGACAAGGCTCTCCGGAGATTCAAGAGGTTCTACGAAGAAGAAGGTGAATTTGAGATACTTACCCTAGCTAGTTGGTTCTCCCACTATTCATACTCGAGGACGAGCATTCGTTCAAGCATGGGGGACGGCTGGGTAAGTATTCTATGCTATCAAAAGTTCTAAGGAGCAGAAAGAAAGAAAAAAAAGAAAGAAAGAGAAAAATAGAAAAATGAAAAAGGAGAAAAGAAAAGAAAAATGAAAGAAAAAAAAGAGAAGAATAAAATGCTCCTTAACTCTTTTTGGCTTCATTAATTTTCCAAGTTATTTTGAAGAATTATTCCATACTCAAATTTTCCAACCATGTACAATCCGATAACGAGAACTTCATTTGTGTCTCGGGATCATCCATTTGCCACTTGCACATGTCCACCTATCTAAATGTGTGTGTTTCATTTTTCTCCCTCTCCAACATTATTTTCCAATGGCCTTTTTGACTAGTCTCAGTAAATCCAATAGATCTCTCTCTTAGTTTGACAATATTTCACATATAATGTTTTGCTAGGATTGTTTTTACCTACCAAGCTCCACATAAGCCTTCCACTTTTATATATGAGTAGAATAGGTTGAAGACAATCTAACGTAGGCTTGAGCGACTTGAAGAGATGAGTATTTCCATGATCTTTTGCAAGAGAACCTCACTTATGTTTGATATGCATTCTTTTGAAAACTCTTCACGATGAAACAAGGTAAAGGTTTGAAGTTCGCTTAAGTTTGAGAGCATTGCATTTATTTATTATTGTGGCTTGTTCTTTAATTGCTAGTCTATCTTCCATAATGAAAAAGTAGCCGGTCACAACATGAACTTAAATGCTAAATACTTGAGAGAGCAATATGTCTTGTTATGTATGACTAAGTGCAGAGAGGACATTTAGGGGCAACGCTGATTTCTTTATAAGCAAAGCTCCTGGACTTACTCAAGGACGAGCAAGGTTTAAGCATGGGGGGAATGTTGGCGCTCCTTAAGTACCCACTTTATCCCTTGTTTATCCTTGATAATGGCATGAATTTAATATCAAAATCAATAACCGTCCTAACCCCGGCCTAATTATTGGTCATTTTCACACTTGCACATATATTTTGGAGGAACTTCGTTTTTACAGGTTTTTGGCCTATTTTGAAGCATGAAATGACGAGGCCCGTGATCGAGCGCTAACACGAAGAAAGACGAAGGACAAAGCCCAAAGGGAGGACCAAAGCCCATTCACGCACATCCATCCTCCAAGAGAGCCCAAAGGACCAAGCCCACGAAGATGAGATCAAGATACTTCGAGATTAAGCAAAGCAAATGAAGATTTAAGGAAGGATTCTCTATCCCATCCTTTCCTCGAAGATATCTCCAAGATAACGACGTCCAAAGGGGTGCAATCGTGAAGGACATAAACTCTAGAAGATGCGAGGAGTCTACACGCAAAAGATGAGACCGAGGCAAGCCCGAAAGGGGGTAGGCCGGCCGGCCCAGCCCGTTTTCGAGGCGGTTTGGCCTCCCCTTCGACCGGTGGCTTCCTCGGCTTATAAATAGCTCGCACCTTATTCAACTCGTGGCATCCATCCACCCAGAACTCGACGAAAACCTAGGGCCAAGACCGGAGGGAGACGACGGCCGACACAAGTCTTCGAAGTTGTCTAGGAGATGGCTTAGGCCGACCCTAGCCGCCGTGGCCTCCCTGCGTGGTTGTGCCATGGCGGAGTTCATGAGCTAGTTGGATTCATTGATGGTATGCACATGGCGGTGATGATCCAAACAAATCTATTATGTGAGTAATGATAATCATATCTTCTGAATCTATTAGCGACCATGTTCTCTCTTTCGATTTTGTTCTTTTCTTTGGGTTTGCTTCATCCTAGATCTATTATTGAGATAGATCGCTTAGCATGATCTTGTAGTCATGGTGGCTAGAGGTTCATGGCGGAACTACCAAAGGGGGTTCGACTTGCTTCAGGGTACTTTTGTCAAAAGGGGTGGCGTCGTGACAGGCCGTTGCCACTAAGTAGGTGGAGTATCGAGGGATCGGATTGGAGATTTTGGGTTTAAAGATGCTTTTTTTGAGATGCATGATTTATTCGCTCGTTAGCTTGAACTACAACTAGATGACGGTAGGCCTAGTCATATCTTTGGTTTTGCTATGATTAAGCCTATGTTCATGGATGAGATCAACCTTTACATATCACTCATATCTATTAAAGGTTTACCCTTTAAATGCAATCAATGCTTCATGTTAGGATAGATCCATTAGATTAGATGGAAAACCTTAGGTAGTTCTTTGTCGATCCACGGATTGATAAACCTTGGGGGAATACTCTAAGGGAAAAGCTACACGAACCGTACGCTTGCGGTATACAAATCGAGGCGCTAAGGAGCGTCAACAGGTACATAAGAATCTTTAGATCCAGAACCAAGCTTTCCTCAATCTTTAATGATTTCGAGCCAGCTGTGTACTTGATACAAAGAAAATCTTATAAACACCAGGCAGAACAACTAGTCGAACGCATAGTATATGCTAAAGACTAACCTTTCTTGGATTGGGAAAGCTTCTTAAGCTTCCCCTGGAGAGCAGCCTTCTCGGACGAGAGCGTCTTCACCCGCTCTCTTAGAGCATTCAACTCTGTATCGTCCTGGGCTTGGCCACCCTCCTGCCCTAGTGCCTCCTGCAAAAAAATAAAAGGATCAGTACACTACTCGATCTATACTCAAGTACTCGAAGTGTTCGACTACTTACCCCCAGCAGCTTGAAAGCGAGCTTCACCTTCTCTTGCGGCAAGACACTTCCTGATGTGATATGGGAAGTACTCGCTTGCAAATCAGAAATCGCCTTCTTCGGCGCATCTTCAATTATCCCCACAGTATTCCCTACATTTTGGGAATCCAGAGGAAGAATACGCTACTTAATCAAATTAAGAGCAAAGAAAAAGTACTTTCTAAGTATAGGGTGGTACAAGCTTACCTGCATGGGTCTCCTCAAGCAGCCTCCTATCGCCTCCCCCAGGAAGCTTCTCGCCATCCTCCTCCTCTTGAAGCTTGTCACTTCCACCATCCTCCGGGAGCCATTCATCGCTCCTCTCAGTATTTGGCAATGGAGAATCCCGAAGCATGGAATCCACCATGGCTTCAGTCTCACGAGCACTCATCTCAGGAGTACTCGGGGGCTTCTCCAGCGCCGATTTGGGGGCTGAGTCGTTCTCAGTCTCCCCACTCGCTCCCAAGAGCGTGTCACTGAAAAAGACGAGTTAACTACTCGATATAAAGGCAAAACCTATGGATACAAGTTTTTAAGAAACTTACGTAGGAGATCTTTTCAGAGCAAGCGCCTTGACGCCAGATTGTTGGGTAGGCCTCAAAATGACGGCCTGCTTACCCGCACCATTGGCTTTATCCACATTGGAACTACTCGCCGGAAGAGTAGTCCCAGTCCCCTTTAACGGGTCCACTGTGGTGGAATGGATAGTTTGTCCCACCACAGCATCATCCTCAGATGCTGAGGTCCATTGCATCTTAGCCGCCGGACTTGAACAAAAGAAAAAGTTCAAATAAAAACCAGCAAATCGAAGAAAGAAGTACTCGATTTCATTCAACTAGTGACTTACCTGTCGCTAGTAGTTTGGGAGGAGCTGCGATGCTTCCTCGCCACCGACCGATCTTCTTTCGAATGCCCGATCTGGGTATCTGTACTTGGAGTAGGGCTTAGCTCCCTGTCACTCCTCTCCTTAGCCGCCTCCTCATCTGCACAACCAAGGTTTGACATTAGTATTGTTTATATAAGATTTTATATGAACATGCTACAATCTGGTTGGTAGAATGAGAGCGCAAGGAGAAATAAAAAGATTGAATAAATGCCTGGTGGTGGAGGACTACTCTTAAAACACTCCACATCCTCCTACAGAAAGCAAATTCTATCAGAATCACACTAAGATAAAGTACTCGATTACTATACATCGACTACTCTTATCAAGTACCTGCTTCGGAGGACTCGCAACTGAAAACGTATCAGGAACAACATGAACTTTCTTTACGTCCCTAAGTAGTCGTTGTACTCGACTGAATATTGCCTCATCCGAGATCTCTTCCTCCGAGTACCTTGATGAGTCAGTTGTTCCCTGATACTGGGAACCAAGTGTTTCCCGGGCCTGCAGCGGCTGTATTCTTCTTTTCATCCAGTCGAACATGACTGCTTCCCCAGTCACATTCTTTGGCCTAAGGTTGGCAATCCGCGCGAGTAGCTCAGGAATTTGACTCTTGTTGACTGGTTTCTTATTCCACTCAGGCCACTGAATTGGAGGGCCTGGAGTAATCGATGGGACACTTTCCCACTGGTTTTCTACATAGAACCACCTAGGTTTCTAGTCGATTACTTTATTGCTAAGCTTATAAGGGATGTAAACTTTGTCCTTCCCCTGTCTAGGCTGAAGACCCGCACCGCCAAGTACATCTAAAACATAAGAATCTGGCTGCGGTTTCAAGTGGAAAATGAATCAAAAGAGTTCAAAATGGGGCTCGATGCCTAGAAAAGCTTCGCACAAATGTACGAAGATTGAAATGTGAAGAAAGGAATTTGAGGTTAAATGATAGAGCTGGATCCTATAGTAGCGCAGGAGCCTAGAGAAGAAAAATGAACAAGGAAACCCCAATCCCCATTCCAGAAAAGGTGCAAATGCAATAATTTCCCCCGTATTTTCATACGGATGATCATTACCCAAGGCAGGACGCCATTGGATAACAGATCTGGGAACCAAAAGACTAGCCAAAACTAAGGTTTCTAGGTCAAATTCGGAGCACTTAGTTGTGTTCCATCCTTCTTCGTGGGTCGGTTCTACAGCCGCACCCTTCCCCTTGTTTGCTTTCTTGGGGGCCATTCGGAAATCTACCGGGCGCTTCACGCGCATACACTGATGGAAACCTTAAGGGAGGTTGGGAAGCATGGAAGAGCAAGAACTCTAGATCTGAGGGCTTGAGGGCAAAAACAGATCTAAGCAGTAAAAAGTGAATGGCGGCCGGTGGGGTTAAACCTAGTTATCGTTTCATTTTATAATGGTGGTGGAAATATGGTAAAACACCCCAAAAGCCAACAGTCTGTTGCCAATCGCGAAAAATATGGGATTTTCTGAGACATTTCCTTTTTCTAAGATTACATTCTGGAAAAAGAAAACACTCACATCCATAGTCAACTACTCGACTCTTCTTTTTCTCGACTGAGATTACATTCCAGAACAAGGAAAAGTACTCGACACAGTACAACTACTCGATATTACAACTCGAGTTCTTCTTCCTAACTAACTTTATAGCGACTCGGGTCTGCACGCACACTTCTTGGCTTCTTGGGCGAAGCCTGCTGCAGCTAGATCGGCCTAAGGCCGTGACAAAGTACAAACTTGTTATTCCCATCAAGGGAATAATGATACTCGTATTCTGGGAGAAAAGTTTCAAGAGTTTGGAGGTAGATTACAGTAATCACCTCGTAAGTCCTCTTGTAGCATCTTGCGGAGAAATTTCTCCTTCTCCCTGAATACGTTGTGACAAGATTAAGTCTCCTTAACAGAGATGTTGGTTCCTAGGCACCCAGAAACAGGCAACCCCAAGTATGTGACCCAACAAGACTCAACCAGTCCACAGAGAACCTGCCTCATTGGAATATGCAAGGACATGATGTCCAGCATGGATCCAATGAGAGCGTAGAAGCAGCAAGATGAGGTAGCAGGGACTTCTCTTGTCACTCGCAAGTTCTCTTCTAGCATCTTTTGCTGGAAAGGACTACCCAAACTTCAGGAGGGCAAGAGCAAGAACATCAAAGATAAGCCATGGCTTCTACACGTTGGTGCTTCTGTCAAAGGCCTCTCTACCACCTTTTATAGTGACAAGGGACTTTACCGGAGGACAACATGTGATGCTACAGTTACAGCATTCACGGACGCATTCAAGGATGCAGTAATGCTGATTCTCCATACAGTAACGTCCCACGTGAGCGTACAATAAACAGCCGTACATCCCGGGTTTTATTTCTGAAGTTATTTCGGGTGCAACAAGTGTGGTGTATCCAATTGTATCATTTTTTTGCGATTTTCTACCAAAAAAAGGCCTTTTCGGATACCGGATCTGATAAATCCTGCAAATATTCTGAAGAATAAAATCTGATGCCACGTCTTAAATCCTTAATTCCAAATTTTTGCTCGAGGGCTACTCGCAGTATAAGGGATTTTGATTTAAGGCACGGTGGCTGCGGGATATGTGCATCAGGGATTTATTTTTCAATTTTTTTGGAAAATAATGAAGGAAAAAGACTGAAGTGACCCTCAGCCTGATTCTGCGATTCAGCCTAAGGCTCGGGGGCTACTCCATATGGAGCACGAGTACTTCGCGCACCATATATGATCAAGATTTCGGGGCTTGAGAACCTCACAGCCTCGAAGCGATCAAAAGTACTTGGAGGACTATTCGACGTACCCAAAGGAAGGACCAGAAGCAACCAGAAGGATGAGCTGACTACTTGAAGTACTCAAAGACACCCAGCCAAGTACTCGACGCCAGCAGGACTCGGCTACGAAGCGCTCGGGGGCTTGTCAGACCCGGGGCAGCGGGACTGCTTATAGGCATAGAAAGTTCTAGAGTAAGGGATAGATCATGGATGTACCTTACCTCTTTTGTAACTACCCGAATAGGCGTAGAATTAGCTGCAGTACAAAGGAAACTACCCAATCTTGTTGTAGTAGGACTTCAACTGTACTCTGCTAGGACTTTCCATGTAACCTTGTCCCCCCGGATATATAAGGGTGGGCAGGGACCCCCTCCAGATGATCATCAACACCTAAGGCAATACAAACCACACAAGACGTAGGGTATTACGCAAACTCGTGGCCCGAACCTATCTAAATCTTTGTGTTTCTTGTACCATCAAGTTCCAGAGCAGTCGATCCCTACCTAAAAACCTTACTGCTAAGGATATCGCTGAGCAAGCTTGGCGGTAAACACCGACATAGCCCCCGAGCCAAGATTACTGCTCGTGACATTGAGATGGCTCCTAAGAAGAACAAGTCTAAAATTGATGTCGAGGAGGTTGCTGATCTTTCCACAGGTTGGCGGAAGTGCAAGATGTCCGAAGCGGCTGTGCAGGAATTGGAGGATATGAAGTTGCTAGTCGAGGTGTGATCCAATGGCGTCCGGCTGAAGGAGAGTACCCATTCGAAGGTACATTTGAAACCATCATGTTCTGTGATTTCGTGGAACGCGGTCTTGCCGTGCCTGTTTCTGAATTCCTCCATGCTCTTCTTCAGTTCTGGGGAATTCAATTGCATCATTTGACCCAACATGCCATCTTCCATCTTTTGATATTCACTCATTTTTGTGAAGCATTCCTTGGCATCCTCCCTCATTTTCATCTTTTCCAACATTTTTTTCATCCTTGTACCCATTCCGAATGCTAGCAAGCCTGCCGTCATCAGTGGATGTGTGTTTGTACTCCGTCCTGAAAACCGAGATGACTACTTATCCTATCGGCCATCTGGTAAAGGAGTCGAGTGGAAAAGTTTCTGGTTTCATGTCGGGAACTTTGAATCTCCCCGTCCTGAAAGGATTGCTGGTGCCCCCCAAGTCCAAGCATGCTGGTCGAGTACTGGACCTGGTGGCGATCAAGTAACATGTCTCCTTGATGCTGTTGCAACATTAAAGAAGAAAGGAATCACTGGAAACCATGTGGTATTTTCCTTTGTGAGCTGTCGGATTCAGCCCCTGCAGCGTCGGAAGCATCCTGCCTTCAGATATGAAGGCGTAAAAGATCCCACCAGGTTTACTCTAGAGGCAATGTCTCATCCTGAAGTAGTGAGAAGGTGCTGCAAAGTACTCGACAACTTTGACAAATCCTTAATACTTCCAGTGCTCTTCTGGGCAGGCAATCCGCCCGAGAATACCTGGGTAAGTGTCAATAAGCATCCTCGAGTACTTTTGTGGGTACTTGTCTTTGATGGTCTTATAAAACTGCTCTTCTTGCAGAAGAATTATAAGACGTGGTACTACATGCCTCCATCCATAGATGATGCCGCCTAATCTGGTGGCGATAATGAAAAGAAACGGAAGGCAGCTCCTGGATCGTTGTTGCGGAAGAAAGCATATCGACCCGACAGTGGCCAGTAAGAACCTTTCTCCATTGGATCCGATTTAGTCTCAACTGTCTTATGCTGAATTCTATTTTGTTCAGGATTCAATACCTTCCTGAGCATGGGAAAGATCAGGTTCAGGATTGCCGCAACTGGGTACAGAGTGACCCAGATTCAGCTACTCGATCAGCCCCTGAATCACAAATAATCGGTTTGATTGAGAGCTCTGCTACAGCTGGAACATGTCAAGAAGCAAGCACCTCTGGGACATCAAAGGAGTCAATGTTAAAGGCCATTGTCTCATGTTTTGACCGTCAACTTCTCGGGAATAAATTGAGTTTCGCACTATGTTCCATGCATATTTTATTTGATTCTAATAAGTTCCACAAGTTTTGGATGAGTTGTGCCTGCAGGAATTCACTGTCCAAAGATGGTCGAAATCAGAGAAAACCCCAGCCGCCCGGCACATTCCATGCCGACCAGCCTGACACCTCCACATACATGGGTCAAAAAATTTCACTGGAGCAGTATGACATGTTCATAAGGTTCCAGAACAAGGCGGACATTTCATAACCTGTGGGTGGACCCGGAAGGCACAAGGTTCAACTCAAAAGCCCACCTGCCAGTGCCAAGAGCGTCAAATGAGGAAAGCACCCAGTTCAGAGGCAATGTGGAGCGTTGATGTGCAATGTCAGTGAAACGGAGGACCGAGGAGTGCCAGAGTCAGGCTGCCCAGCCCAACCCAAACCGCCCAGCCTAAGATTCTGGTATCCGAGGAAACCATCCGATCTACCGACCTCCAAGAATATTCAGGAGCCGTCCACGCGAAGTCGGTGGACTGGTGGCAGCAGGGCCAGGCTGCCCGGCCCCACAAGTCAGCCACTAGAGCTCCCCTTTTGCATGAAGTTCAAGCCAAGTCAGGGGTAGCGTAAGCTTGCAGCGGTTACCTGATTACCGACCTTGAGCAGCTATAAATAGGCCCCCCATCCTCACTTGTAAACACACACTCAAGGAGCAATTCTCTCTTCTCAAGTCTAGAGTAGGTTAGTAGTTGGGATTTAGAGTCGAGTCGAGCTTGTCTCGGGGATCCGGAGTCGTCATCGGAGCTCGGTAAAGCTCTTGTATCTTTTCCTTTGACTATTTTTAATATAAGTTATCTTCTTTATTTACTTGAGTCAGCTTTACTTACCACAAGTTTTATCTTCTCAAGTACTCGTACTTGTCTACGAGAGTAAGTTTTACCACTAGTTCAGTTTAAGTTACCTTCCTTGTTTGTCGGAGTTAGTCTTACAGGTTTTCTCGCCCGTACTAGTGTAACTCAAGTTAGTTCACTGGGTTGAGGGGGATTTCTCTTGAAGGCCTCAAGAGAAATCCTAGTACTATGAGCAGACGTGGTGTCTGACTCAGTGCTAGCTAGAAAGTGTGTTCCACCCCACGATACCACAGTGGTAGGCGGCAAGTGGTGATAGCCTTGTCCGTCCCTCGTAGTCAACCACATTCGGGTGTTTTCATATGTAACACCCTAATACAAATTTCAGTAATTAATAATAAATTTAATTGGCTTTATTTAATTTTCTAGGATTTAATTTGCTTAGGCTTGCGTTTAATCTAATTTTGTGGCATAAAGTAATTAAAATTTATTTTAGGGCTAACATGTTTGTGCATTCATGCTGGAGCATTGTTTTATTTGTTTGAGTGCTAGAGTTGAATTCAAATTCAAATTTGAATTCAAATAGGTTGTGTGAAGTTTGGAAAAGAAAAAGAAGAGAGAAAACCAGAAATAGGAAAGGGCCAAACCCACTTAGCTCAACCCAGCAGCCCACCTTCCGCTTGGCCCACCTTCAGCCCGCACCCCTCCTCATTGGCCCAAGGCGCAAGGCCCAGCTCGCCTTGCTTCTCCAAACCGGCCCACTTTCCCCCCTTTCCTTCCGTCCACACGCGGCCCACACTCCCGAGCGCGGCCCGCTTCGCCTCCGCGTCGGCCTCAGCCCGAGCGCTCGCTGCACGCGTCGCCGTTCGCCCTCCCCCCCGCTGACAGGGATGGCTCGCAAGTCAGCCGCCCCATCCGCTCGCCACGCGCGTCTCCCGTTCTCCCTTCGCCTGCTGACGCGCCGACCCCACCTGCCAGCTCCGTCTCCCCCGCAGCGCAATGCCCGCACCCGAAACTCGCCGAGATCACCGGGATTTCCTTCCGCTGCCCCGCGCCGTGTTCTCCGGCCCTCCCCTTTAAACGCCCGGCCTTCCCTGCACCGCGCTTTCCCATCCCCGTAGCCGCCACCGCAGCCTCCTACCCTAGCTCACCACTGCACCACTTTGCTTGAAGCAGAGTGCTGCGCCACCATGAACACGCCACCTCGCCGCACCCCGGACCACCTCAACCCCCGCAGGAGCTTCACCGTAGCCCCATGTCGCCTCCTGAGCCCTCTGCACCGACCCCAAGCGTTCACCTCGCCAGAATCGCGCCGGACCGCCCGCAGGAACCCTGCGAGTCCGCCTGTGGGATCTGGAAGCTCGGAGGACAGCCCTAGCCCCCAGACCGCGAAGCTCCGCCCCATTGCCACCGCTGACCTCGCCGTCGTCTCCCCTCTGTGCCACATCTCCACCCGTTTCCAGGCTCGGTGAGCACCCCCTAGTCCCCGCCGTGCTTTTACTCTAGTTGTAGTAGCCCGTAGCACCCTCTAGGTGCTAGCATGCGGCACGCCGGCGACCCAGGGCCGCCCTGCACCGCCGCAGGCCACGACCGAGCCCCAATCCGCCGCCCAGTTTGCCCAGAAGGGTTCGCCATCGCGCGTACTCGCTCCCAGGCCAAACCTCGCCTAGAGCCGCACCCGGAGTGGCGAGAACGCGCAGCTCCGGTGAGCCCTGCCGAGCAAACCCGCCGCAGTAGCTGCACTCGCCGTTGCAGGCCTTCCCGAGCCCAGCTGAGTGCCCAAGTGCATCACGCGTGTCGCATAGACAACCCTAGACCCAAACCCTGGCCGGATTGACCCCAGGAAGGCCGAGTTTGGCCAACTCTGGCGCTGCTCCGCCGCGGGAGCTCGTCTCCGGCGACTCACGCTGCCGCCCCGCGCGCCCTTTCCCTCTGGACCGCCCGATGAAGATCCAACGGCTCAGATTCATTTCCAGCCCGAGTCAAACTCCCAGGAAAACGGTCAGCGCTGCCACTTTTACTAAAGAGACCCCCTCCTTTCCTAATATCAACCCGCAGTCCATGACTATGTAAAAATATTTCCAACCAGGCCTAGTTTTTAGCACTTAGACCCCTGAGCTTTTTAGTTTTCGAACCCACAGTCCAGACCCAGTGTTTTTACGCGCTAGCCCTTAGAACTAAGGTTTAATTATGTATAGGTCCCTGGTTTTTGCAGAAACCCCCCAGAAACTCTGTTTTTCTTACAGTTAAGCCCCTGGACCTTGTTTTAGCTCTAGTTTTCACGTTCTAGCTCTGTTTTAGGTGTTCTTTATATCCACGCGATCGTTGTAAAACGTAGAATAGTTCTAGTCTAGTTTTGTTTGCTGTTTTTATGTATTGTTGTACTATTTCTTAGTGTTAGATTTTGTTTGCATGTATGTTTATGTTATTGCCTTGTTTTTGGCCATGTGTTCGTGAGTAGATGTCAAGCTACCGGAGGAGCCCCAGTACCAGTACCCGGAGCAGCCACCACCTTCTGAGCACTTTGAGCAGCAGGAGCAGTTTGAGGAAGGCAAGTATAACATGAACACCACCTATCACTTTAAATACATTTCATACTGCATTTTAATATTGTATGCCTATAAGGACTCTCCTAGCCACTTTATTACCTTATATATATCCTTTGGGCTGCATTTTGGTTAGTTGTGCTAGGTGCCGTGCTATAACACACTTGGTCCTTTTTAATTAATTTGATTAATGGTAGATGCAACTTAATTCTGGGAGTGGCCCGTTTGAGGGGCTCATGTCTCGTTAAAAATTGGTTTTGTTAGAAACATGGTTTAGGGGCCAGCACGGTGCTTACTGCTGGGTTGGCCACTCTCCATAAGGACCGGTTCATAGAGCGACAACCTGGGACAACAGCGCTACCACAAGACTGGAATGGGATGGTCTTGGCTTACTAATTAGGTCATTTTGGTTCGGGAGTAACTTACCGATGGGGCAATAGGGGGGTCGAGCTTCAATGGTCCCTACGCTACGAGGCTTGGTCTGTGTACCCCCTTGAGGTGGGCACCATCGTTGCATTGCCTGAATCCTTAGCGGTTACACCTTACCAACGTGATCCTTTGTAACGGCCTCGTAGTGAGTTTGCTAGTCATCTCACCTAAGGAAGTGTGATGAACAACTAGCATAGCTCACGACTTGTGGGTAAAGATGTGCAACCTCTGCAGAGTGTAAAACTGGTATACTAGCCGTGCTCACGGTCATGAGCGGCCCAGATCCTCCTTTTGATTAGTGGGGTTATCTTCCTTTCACGAGGCAGGTTTCCCCGGGTGGCTTGGTTTGGTATGGTTCTCAGTAGTATCATGATTAATTTTGATTAATTACTATGTAATTGGGTTATGGTAATTCATCAACTTGTAGTAAATAGCTGTAATAAAACTTTGCCAAGATTTAAAAGCTAATGCAGTTGAGTCAGCCAACCTTAGAGCCTCATAGTTTGTGTTATACTTGTTGAGTACAAGTTGTGTACTCACTCTTGCCTACTCTACTCTTTTTCCTCTTGGGGACACTCTACTGTTGCTCAGTTCCTGCCGACGCGAGGGAGTTCACCCGGAGCTACCAGGAGTACGAGGATTTCTAGGCGTTCGTCTCCCAGTCGACATCCCTGTGGCGCCCTATTTTCGAGAGTTTCTTCGTATTTGTATTTTACGCTTCCGCTGTATCAGACATTTTGTCATTAATAAATAACATTCGTAATCATTTTATTATATCTTTTTACGTGATATGTGCTGTGATATATTGTTCATTCTGTTGTATATACGTGTGACTTGATCCTGGCACGTATATGATTGCTCGGTTTATATCCTTTTATAAACCGGGTGTTACAGAGAGGTATCAGAGCTATATCGACTTTAGGACGAAAGCCTAGATATAACTGGTCGAGTTTTAAGTCTTCTTCTCTCTCAGCCTTGTCTGCTGAAACTATTTTGCTATTATATTCCTTGAAATTCTAAGATTTTTACAAGTCTTGCCTTGAATCTTCTCTATAGAATTAGTTTCCGTAGATCTCTGGCCTGAAGTAAGTCGACTGACCATCATAAGTATAAGCTAAACGACCCCCCTTTATAATATCACAATAGAACATTCTGCGACGCGTTGTGTTAGTCGAGTTGTGTGTTAAACTCGACTAAAGAATGAACTTTTGAATGTTTGTTATTATGCAAATGTTTGATTTGGATTTTTGGTTGATTGCATAGCTTAGTAGTTAAATTTGTTTAATGAAAATCAGTCTTAAGTTAAAGTTTAATCAAGTAATAAAATGAGTTAGATCATTGGGGGTAAAACCATCCACTCCATCCTCTCTACCTTATCCTGCCTTGGGTTTCTTCTGTCTTGCTTGTTGAGAAGAAGGATAGCGCGAAGAGAAGGTGATATCCAGAGATTCACCAACGAGGACGTCGGTTTCTGTAAGGGGGTAGGGATGTGACACCCCGGCCTACAGATAGTACTGGAGAATTTGAGAATCTCTCAGATGAGACAGAAGAGTTATTCTATAGTACTGGAGTTTATGTGACATCTATCTGGAGTTAGCAGCAGTGATGCATGGGTAGTGTTTTCCAAATAAGATAGAACCTTACATAGTGAGGTTTTCTCTCTTCCTTGACCTTACCAATCTATGCTTCCTTTTATCCCAGCTCAGATGTCGGCAGAACAAAAAGGCCTTGGAGATAGTGCAATGGGTGATGGTGTTCATGCAACAGTTTTCGTGGAGCAGCCGATAAAGGTACAAGATCAGTCTTCGCAAACAACATACCGCCCGAAGAATGGTGAGAAAGCTTGCCCGTGTTGCCAATTCTATTGCTTTCCTTGTCATCAAGTTCGTGCGACTGAAGATGAAGCCACAACTAGGAGGAACCAGAGGTTGTTCTCTAGTACAAAGAGAAAGAGGTCTCATCACGAGCAGCTAGCAGAGGATTCCCTTTTCCTTGACGGCCCATCGGTCGATGAGCTACAGACCATCCAGAAGAGGAAGGATCTTGAGTGCTCTAGAGATACACAGGTCAAGAACCAAGCACTCTATGATTATGTTGACAGGTTGACTATCACTATGAATGTGATTCAGCCACGCGGCAGCATGGAGTCCAAAAAGCAAGCAGAAGAAATAATGCAAGATGTGATGATAAGTTCACAGGGAGGTCAACCAAGTAGCGCCATTCACCACCACCGCAAGTGCTACAAGTGCGGGCAAAAAAGTCATTATGCCAAAAGTTGTCCACAGAAACGCTTGTCACCGGTAGCACAGCATGCCCAGGATGATCAGGATCAAAAGCAGGTGATACCAGTGTGCAGTGATCGTACAAAGCATGAGCAATCCAAGAAGGGACCAAAAGAGTACCTCCAGGGTAGAGTTCACCATGTGTCAGCAGAAACCATTCGGGATGATAGTCCAGTCATTCTTGGTATGCTTCTAGTCAACTCATTTTCAGCCTCAGTATTGATAGATCCTTGTGCTACACATTCATTCATCAGCACGCAGTTTACTGCTAAGCATGAGATATTGAAGCTACCCATGAGGAAGAGAATGGTCGTCAAATCATCAGGAAAAGAACAGATCTCCAGTTACATATGTCCTCGAGTCAGCATGAGGATAGGCGAGGCAACCTTCCCTGAGGACCTTATTGTAATGGAGTCAACAGGAATCGACATCATTCTTGGTCAAAACTGGTCAGCTCGAAACGAACTTGTGATGCAGCCTATCAAAAGGGTGGTAAAAGTCCAGACCTCGTCAGGAGAGCAAATTGTGCATGAGGTTCAACATACTTCCAACTCAAGACATATGGGTATGAGAATCCAACTCAGTTGTGCGTAGAACTTAATCCCATCCTTGTTTCTCTTTGCTAGCCAGCCCAGAATCTCGGGACGAGATTCCTGTAAGGGGGTAGGATTTGTAACACCCTAATTCAAATTTCAGTAATTAATAATAAATTTAATTAGCTTTATTTAATTTTCTAGGATTTAATTTGCTTAGGCTTGAGTTTAATCTAATTTTGTTGCATAAAGTAATTAAAATTTATTTTAGGGCTAACATATTTGTGCATTCATGCTGGAGCATTGTTTTATTTGTTTGAGTGCTAGAGTTGAATTCAAATTCAAATTTGAATTCAAATAGCTTGTGTGAAGTTTGGAAAAAGAAAAAGAAGAGAGAAAACCAGAAATAGGAAAGGGCCAAACCCACTTAGCTCAACCCAGCAGCCCACCTTCCGCTTGGCCCACCTTCAGCCCGCACCCTGTGGTTGAACCACCCAAAACTACTGGGCCCGGGTGCACTGATCTTTGTTGCTAAGCAACTCTGACCCAAATTGGCACTCACCTGTAGTTCCTCGAGTGAAGCCTCGATAAAAGCCACGCTATCCCAGGATCAGCAAACAACACTCACATGAAGGTGAGCCCAGAGATTACAACACAGAACATTTCATACATCTCAGAGTGATTGCAACGGAAAGGAAAATTTATTACAAACCATGTTCAGAGTAGCAAAGTACTATAGAGTTCCATCTACTAAAATTATTCAAGTCTCATTGTTCAGCGGAAGCAGTAAAAGATAACTAGCGAGATAACGTGACGCATCGATAAAGCCCGTACGAAAGCGTCACTCAGCGGGAGGGTGGTCAGCACCAGCTGAAGGGCCATCCCACCCTACATACCAACCCGGAGGCAAGGTACACGGCCAAGTAAGACTTGCAAACAAATCCTCTAAGTTAGTACCTGAAAAACAGTGTCACAAGCAAGGCTGAGTATACTAATACTCAGCAAGACTGACCCGTCTCCGGATATAACATAGTCTGATAACTAGACATGCAAGGCTTTTTGGTTGGTGGGGTTTGATTTGCCAAAAACACCACTAAATGTTAATCCTTATTTTCAGGTTTTACTTAGCCATATTCTAGTTGGATTAACCATTCTAATTTGCAACTAACTCTACACAAACATGGTTGAGCAACCATTTTATCAACCAGCAGTATTACCATCATCATGTTCCACTTGTTACTCTGTGTGACCGAAAACATTAAGCAATCTCATGTCGTGAGAGGCGGACGATTCTGAATCGAATTTCAACCTGGCCAGGGGAACCTAGACCACATGCATGCGGATCGACTTCGCTCCCGCCCACGCTACTTTTCCCCTTTCTTTCCAGTCCGTGGATCCGGAACACCCTCCCCGACTACAGAGCCCGACGTCTCTGCACCCGTACGTCGCGACAAAAATATAAATCCTACTTCTACCAGGAGGGTGCGAGATCGTTCCACTCGCCGGTCCAATCAGGTACTTAAGCTTACCGATTACCATATTTCTCGGTATGTGGCTAGTACTTTCAAACACTTAACGAAATGAGACACACACCACGACCTTAACCATTTTTGACTACACCAGCGGGGTATCACAACTACACAACCCCGCCCGTTGTCCTTATATTTCAGCAGGAATTAAAGTCAGTCAAATTCCTATTTGCTCGCGAGAGGCAGAAAACCCCTCGACTTTTACCGTACCTAATTAGCATGGCAACTAGTCGACAAAAAGATCCGGGATCAAACATAGGTACCTAGGGATCATGCATCTAAGGTTTTCGATCAACGCCTAGAAAACTTGAATGCGGAAAGAAATTATTACAACACATCATAAATAGGTAAATGAATAATAACTCGGAAAATAAGGCATAATGCACCGAGGCTTGCCTTCTTGGGCACTGTCAGGCAGAAAAGCCTCTGGGGCTTGCCCAGGTCTTGAGATAAGTTAGCACAGTTCAAATTGACCTCCTGATCCACACGAGAGTCTGCGGGCACCAACTCGTAGTCACCGTCCGCGAGATTGACCGTTTCTATATGCAATGCAAGATTATGAGTTATTCATGGATAACGATTTCTTTCCTTCACGATAAAGTTGTAGTTCAACAAAAGTTATTTTAGTGATGATTTCAACATTTCATTTCCTGTGCAGTCATTTATAGAGTAGTTCTTAATTTCACTTTACTTCATAAAAGAGCTGTGTGGTTTGGTTTTCATTTTTATCATTATAACACATAGCATGCTTTCATTATTGCATAACAACAAATATACTCATGACCTAGTGATGAAAAACAAAAGTAACACAGATCCAAACTTAAGTACTTATGGTAAAATTTTCCGCCTCTAACTATAAGCAATAACCATAACTATTCATGTAAGTAGATTACTCTAGTTGCTTCACCTTTTTGCACAGAACGTTTTACATGATTTCTGGTGCTACAAATTTTATGGGAGCATTTAAAAAGCATCTACTCAGTACTGTAATTTTTCCAGATTTTATTCACTTATACAGCAGAGGTGATAAAATGAACAAAATTAGCAAGCCACTAACTAAGATTAATTCTACAGAGAGTTACACTAGGTATATGGTTCTCAAATTTTTACTAGAGCCTAGTCATGAGATAAACATACTCCAGAAAAATTGTCGAGCTTTATATCCACCAGATAAAATAGTTATGCAGTTAACTTAACATGAGTTAGCATAAATTTCTCAAAGTTCATTTGACCAGTACTGCATGTCAACTTTTTTATTACAGACAGAAAATACTCTAAACAAGAACATGTCAAAAAATCAAGATCAGATATGGTGTAGTTTACTCAGCACAAAATGGTAAATCTAACCATGATATAATAAGCATGATTATTAACTAAAGCTAGACTCAGTAACTGCAGCTCAAAATTTTTAGATAGGACCACAGCACTAAAATGAGACATCATAAATAAATAAAGATTTTTCTGAGCATAAGAAATATATATGATGAATTAAGTTAATTATAAAAGCAATTTCATGCATATATTTTCTAGTATTAAATCAAGAAAGCCAACAACAGATTAGAGAATCTTGATTGTTCCAGTATGATAACTATTTTGGTTGGGTGCCATATTTTTACTGTGAACTTAATATTCCATAAGTGATAATCTAGCCAAAAATCAAGATCATTTGTTGAGTGGAACTTCCTGAACATGCATAGGGTGATTTTATTATTCTTTTCCCAGATTTAATTTGGTTAAGTTTCTGCAGATGTGAATGTTACAAAATTTGTAGATCTTGTTACAAGAATTCCAGATCAGTTGAGTTTACATTTTTACGATTTTTCTGTGATTTGTTTTGTATTTTAGAAGTTCACTGCCATACACTGGGATTCTTGCAAACACACCCTTGAACGAAAAAAAGAAATTACAACCGGGCCCTTCGCCGGCCTTCTCCGCCGCTGCAGTTCGCCCGGTGGTGTTCTGCTAGGCAAGGCTTACCGGGGCTGCAATGGGGAGGCGCGTGGGAGAGTAGAGATCGAGGAACACCTACCCTGGTCGGCGTTCGAGGGTTCGGTGCACGGAATCGAGCTCGTCGGCGTCAATGGCGGAGCGGGTGTTCGGGTCGCCGGCGTTGTAGGTGAAGGAGGGCTCCGGGTAGGGGAACGGGGTGCGCACGAGCACCGCGAGAGCTTGAGGATGCCCCTGGGGTAGCTGACGTGCTCAGTCTCCTTCTGGGCAAGCCGATCCGCGGTGAGCCCGAGCTCGCCGGCGGCGGCGCAGAAGGGGAACGGCGACGGAGGTGTGTCTGGGTTCGATTCCGCGCGCGTGTAGCTTAAATAGGATGTGGCGAAGCTGCTGCGGTGGTTGGATGGGACAATGCAGGGTGGTGGCGGCCGGTCCGCGCGAGCTAGATCTCGCCGGCCATGGCAGACGGCAGGAGGTGGAAGAAGGAAGGGAAGCCGCGCAACGGCGGGGCGCTGGGGGTTCTTATAGGCCAAGGAGCACCTGGGTAAGTGGAGTAGCGTCTGGGGAGGCGGGTTTGGGTCCGGGGCGCACGACGGCGAGTGGACGGAGCGAGCAGGCGGCGCTGCGCGTGGGGGGGTGTCGTGGCGGCTCAGGAGGACGCCTAGGACGCGTGTGAGCGCAGGGAGGTGCCAAGGGGCAAGTCAGGTGGCGCTGGAGGGCTTCCCGGGTCCATTTGGCCGCAGACGCGCCGTGGATGAGGTCCATCGGCGGCGTACGGCGGGCGGCGGGCGAAACAGAGGAACCGGGAGGAGCGAGATGGAGGTGAGGGCATATCTACGATTTCTAAAATTCTAGGGACCTGTCGGTAAACTAAAAATATCTCCTACTTAGAGGGCTCAAATGAAAAAGTGTTGAATACCAATTTTGCATAACTTTTCAAGATATACAACTTTCGTGTTATGCAAATTTTTATTTGAAACTCACATTTTGAACTATTTGTAAATTTGCAAACTTGCACAAAAGGGCTTTTGTTTTATTCAGTTTTTTATTTGTTTTTGGCTGAAGTTCAATTGAGCACATGTCAATTGAAGTACCTCTCACGAGCCAACTAAAATTTTGTGCACATTTTTGGATTGAAATTTGAGTAGCTTTTCACTCCTTTTTCTTTCTCCTTTAATTTCTTTTGCATACTTTGACTTTTATTTGACCCCTTCGTTTTGAATTAATTTCCCTCATTTTTCTTTTAAGTTTAAGTAAGGTACATTGATTATGTTTAAGTGCACTGACACGTGAGGTGTCACAGCCTACCCCCTTAAAAGAATCTCGCCCTGAGATTGGATGATTGAAAATTAGGTAGGGAAGTGATATACATGAGGTGGAGCTAAGAAAACCCGGATAATGTCGATTAAGATAATCTTCCGTCTCCCAGGTGGCTTCTTCTTCAGTGTGATGAGACCACTGAATTTTATACATTTTTACCACCTTTCGACGAGTACCTCTCTCTTTTTGATCCAGAATTCTGAGTGGATATTCGGTATAAGAGAGATTGGGCTCCACTAAAATTTATTGTTGATCGATGCTTTCCGTAGGAACTCGAACACATTTCTTGAGTTGGGATATGTGGAAAACATTATGGATGGCAGCGAGTCATGAAGGAAGTCGCAAACGATAAGCCATGGGTCCACATTCTTCAATGATTTCATATGGTCCGACATAGCGAGGTGCTAGCTTACCCTTGACTCCGAAACGTTGAACGCCTCGAGTGGGTGACACTCGTAAATAAACGTGGTCGCCAACCATGAACTTCAAAGGATCCCTTCTTTTATCAAAATAACTCATTTGCCGAGACTGGGCTGCTCGGAGATTTTCTTGTATTATTTTTACTTTTTCCTCGGCCTCGACCACTAATTCGGGTCCAAATATTTGACGTTCCCCAGTCTGGGACCAACTCAAAGGAGTTCGACACCGTCGACCATACAAGGCCTCGAATGGTGCCATCTTCAGACTGGCCTGATAGCTGTTGTTGTAAGAAAACTCAGCCAAGGATAAACATTTGTCCCAGTTCTTGTCATAATGAATGACACATGCCTGAAGCATATCCTCGAGAATTTGATTCACCCTTTCGGTCTGTCCGTCAGTCTGTGGATGGTAAGCTGAGCTTCGAATTAATTTGGTTCCGAGAGCTTCTTGGAGCTGCTCCCAAAACCTTGCCACAAACTGAGGGCCATGATCCGAGATAATCGTCTTGGGTATACCGTGTAGACAGACAATCCGATCGATATAGATTTCAGCATATTTCTTGGCTCGATATTCAGTACGCACAGGAATAAAATGAGCGGTCTTTGTGAGCCTATCGACAATGACCCAAATGGAATCATGATGTTGAGAGGTATTGGGTAAGCCCACGATGAAGTCCATGCTGATATCTTCCCATTTCCAAGATGGAATTGGCAGAGGTTGGAGAGTTCCAGCAACTTTCAAGTGACTAGCTTTCACTCTCTGGCATGTGTCACACTCTGCGACATATTTGGCAATCTCTCTCTTTATGCGAATCCACCAGAAATTTTGTCTGAGATCTTGGTACATCTTGGTGCTACCCGGATGAATGGAAAATTTAGAGAGATGTGCTTCGTCCAGGATTTGTTTCCGCAGCTCATGATTTTTGGGAACGACTAGGGCGATCCTCGAACCACAAAATCCCTTTATGGTCCACTCAGAAACACTTGTATTTATTTTCCCCTTCTACTACTTTCTGCTTGATGATACCGACACTTTTGTCATGTAATTGTGCCATGATGGTTTTGTCATAAAGTGTCGGTTCCACCGAAATATGATTCAAAGAACCCTGAGGAATGATTTCCAATTTCAGCTTTTGCATTTCAGCACACAATGTGTCATTATACGACTCCACTGAAAGGCAATTGCAGTGAACTTTGCGACTGAGCGCATCGGCTACGACATTAGCTTTGCCCGGATGATAATGAACTTCCAGGTCATAATCTTTGATTAATTCCATCCATCTTCGTTGCCTCATATTCAGCTCGCTTTGGGTGAAAATGTATTTGAGACTCTTATGGTCGGTATAGATATTGCAATGAGTGCCCATAAGATAATGTCTCCAAATCTTGAGACCATGAATAACGGCGGCTAGTTCAAGATCATGAGTGGGATAATTTAGCTCGTGTGGCTGAAGAGCTCGGGAAGCATATGCTATAACCCGATTGTCTTGCATTAGAACACAACCAAGACCAGTACCTGAAGCATCACAATAAACGTCGTAGGGTTTATTGTTGTCAGGTTGAGCCAAGACTGGTGCTGTGGTTAGATGTGCTCTCAATGTATGGAATGCTTCATCGCACTTCGAACCCCATTTAAACTTGACATCCTTCCTTAGTAGTTCTATCATGGGTTTTGCAATTCTGGAGAAGTCCAGAATAAATCTGCGGTAATACCCCACCAAGCCGAGAAAACTGCGAATCTGATGAACTGAAGTAGGAGGTTTCCAGTCCATCACTTCTTGTACTTTGCTAGGATCAACTGAGATGCCTTCACTGGATATAGTCTGACCCAGAAATTTGACTGTGTCCAGCCAGAATTCACACTTGGAGAATTTCGCGTACAGTTGATGATCTCTGAGACGTTGAAGAACAATACGCAGGTGTTGTTCATGTTCCACCTCGTTCTTGGAATAGATCAGAATGTTGTCGATGAAAACCACAACAAACTTGTCAAGTTCCGGCATGAATACCGAGTTCATGAGATACATGAAATAAGCTGGAGCATTGGTGAGACCGAAAGACATAACCAAATATTCATAGAGACCATATCGGATTGAGAAAGCGGTCTTGGGAATATCACAAGTCCGGATTTTAATTTGATGATACCCCGAATGGAGATCAATCTTGGAGAAGATCTTTGCTCCAGCCAACTGATCAAACAGTACATCAATGCGGGGAAGTGGATATTTATTTTTGATGGTCACCGCATTGAGAGGCCGGTAGTCAACACACAACCTCAGACTATCATCCTTTTTCTTTACAAACAATGCTGGACAGCCCCAAGGTGAAGCACTTGGGCGAATAAAACCCTTGTCCAGAAGTTCTTGCAGCTGGATTTTTAGTTCAGCTAATTCTTTAGGCAGCATTTGGTACGGCCTTTTTGAAATAGGTGCTGTACCAGGCTGAAGTTCAATGACAAATTCGATATCCCGGTCTGGCGGCATACCATGTAAATCGTCCGGAAACACATCTGCATATTCACGGACTACCGGAATATCTTCGAGACGAATATCTTTCATGGCATAGGCACAAGAGTTGTTGCATTGGTGATGAGATAAATATAGAACGGAATGACCATGAGTTGCAGAATTTATTTCAATGGCTCGGGAAGAGATATCTAACAATACCCCATGTCTTTTCATCCAATCCTTTCCCAGAATAATGTCCATACCTTCTAGTGGCAACAAGATTAAAGTGGTAGGAACGGTTTTACTACCCAAACTAAGTGGCGCATTATGAACGATTTGGTTTGATGTGACTTTACCACCCTGGGGTAGATATCATGAATGACCCTTTCGTGTGACAAAAATCTAACCCAACCCTTGCTCCGAATTTAGAACTAATGAAGCTATGAGATGCACCAGAATTCGAATAAGATAACTGCGGGGTGATGGTTTATAGAAAATGTACCCGACATAATTGGTGCTCCCTCAGGAAGGTCAGCAAGGCTGGTGAAGTTAAGTCGGCCCTGCCTGACTTGAATGGTTTGCCTCTTGCCCTTGTTCTGATCATTTCTGCGAAAAGCCTGCCCTTGAGCTTGGCCCGCCTGGGGGCACATCTTGGCAAAGTGATCCGGACTCACGCATTTGAAACAGTGGTTATTGGTGTCAGGATGAGCGGATTGCTGAGTATTCGGCCTTGGGCCGTTCTGCTGCTGCTGAGGTGCAAATCGAGCTTGCTGAGGAAACCCGATTTGAGTCTGCTGCTGCTGTTGAGGAGGCCGAATAATCCAATGCCCTGGCTGAGGGGCCTTCTGAGAGGGTGCGGGTGGGTTATTCTGCACAATGCGATACCTTGGTGCAGAGGCACTCGAGGGTCCAGCAGGTGCCTTGCGCTTCTTTTCAGCTCGGTGTGCAGAAATAAGATCCTCTTGAGAGATAGCCATATTCACCAATCCATTGAAAGAGTCCGCACGGACAAGATTTAGCCTTTCTTGTAACTTGGTGCTAAGGCCTCGACGGAAGCGCTCACGCTTCTTAGCATCGGTATCCGCGTGATGTCCAGCATATTGACACAATTGATTGAATACTTGGGCATACTGCACCACAGTACGAGTGCCCTAAGTTAAAGCCAAGAACTCGTTGAGCTTACGGTCAAGAAGTCCAGCTGGAATATGATGATCCCGAAAAGCCATTTTGAACTCATTCCAATTCACCACATGATCAGCCAGTAGCATCCCGTGGTAATGATCCCACCACATACGAGCTGATCCGCGAAGCTGCTGCGCGGCGTAGCGAGTCTTGTTCGCTTCGGAACAAGGAGTAGTCAATAGAGAAAACTTGGACTCGATAGTGCGAATCCAAGCGTCCGCGTCCAGAGGGTCATCCGCTTTATTGAACAGCGGAGGCTGAGTACTGAGGAAATCTTGGTAGCTCGCTTCTTGTGCTTGATGAGCATGATGCCCACCCCGCGGTTGATGCTGAGCTTGAACCAACTGCCGCAAAATTTCCGTCTGGGCGGCAAGAACCTTAGCGATACCCACTGGTGGAGGAGGTGGAGGTGGATCGCCATTCCCCCCGGCTGCCAAAACCACTAGGGGTGCCTCGAGTTGATCCAACCATCTGAAATGTGAGTACTTTTGCATTAGGCTCAACATTATCATCATTTCAAATGGAACTTACAACTCAAAATAACATGGAAGTAATGGAAATCGCTTAAATCATGTTGTGCAGCAAAACCAGTGATACGAAATTGCTCATAACTGGAGTTCTGTACATGATATAAACTTGAAACTTTTACAGGAGACAGATAATTTCATGAGCTAAAACTTTGGTAGTAATCACAAAGTCAGATTCCAAGAGTAGGTTAGTCGAAAAATTTATTTACTCCTCTTCTGGTTTTTCTGTTTTTCAGAAAACAGAGCTTCTGTAATTTGCGATTATCTCCTGCGATACTAATCTGTTTGAGCTGAAATTTTGTGAGCAGTTCCTTGATGAAATTTGGAACAACTTTGGTATTCAACTCAGACGCTAATTCAGAAAGGAAAGGAGGATAAAAATTCGAACTAGCTGCTGCATTCAGCTTTTCACAGATCACCGACATATCACATTAGTAGCATTAGAGGTCCATTACATTCATCATCCTCTCATTTCCACTTGGTTACTTCTAACATCAGTACTAAGGGGGGTTACTCAACTCAAAGTTAGCCTAGTAGCCATGATCCAAAAGTAGGCTACACTAAGAGGAGTCTACAAAAGCTAAGAAAACAGCGCCTCGGTCTACATGTTGACGGATGCCTCACTCGCCGCGGGAGTGTGAACCTCAACTGGTGCGGGCTGCGGCGCCTGGTCCTCGGAGTCCATCTCCGAAACGCCCTCGATCTCCTGGGGCTTGTCCTCACCGTCCACCTGCATCTCGTCGGGTGGTGCGTGAAGGGCATCCTGCGCGTGCTGTATCTCGTGGAGCTGCCCCTAGGCCTCGTCCAACTCAAGCTGCAGGTCGTGGAACTGGTCCTCCAGGAAGTTGAACGTAGCGTCACGATCCATCACCATGTCCTGAAGCTCGTGAACCTGGCCGTGGAGCTGGGCGATAAGCGTAGCCCTGCTCTCGAGCTCGGCACTAGCCTCCTGAAGCTGCCAATCTCTCAGCTGGACTGCCAGGTGCAAGGCCTGAGCATGGTCCACCAACTGAGCGACGGCATAACTCTGGTAAGTGTAGAGTCTGTAGAGACCGTCCAAGCACATCGCGGTCGTCCAAAGTGCCCCGACCGGGTCGAGGGTAGCGACCACGTCCACGTGTGCCATCCGATCGAGCCAAAGCGGGTCTTCCGGGTCAGGTGCAGGAAACAACCCGAACGCGGTCAGAACCACCTCCAGAGGGTGCGAAGAGCAAAAAGTGGTCATCGCCCTCATGGCGGTAAGCTCCCAAGTGTCCAGCAGGTAGTGACCGACCATCTGAGTCACGATCGGCTCCCACCCGTTGAGCGGGTGCTGCGGGATCACCATCGTCACACAGCAGCGACGAACTCCGTCCTCCACAAACTCGTGGCCATCGTAAATCGGTGGCTGGAGGTAACCGGCTGCACTCAAAAGCTCCCAAAGACGGCGAGGAAATCCGTCCTAGTGCAAGCAAGCGGAGTGCACGTGCCCCTGTGCGTCAACAACCAGCAGCTCTTCCATCTGTCCCAACAAAAGACCGATGGATCAGCTGATAGTAACAAGGACTACTAACTCTAGACAGTGAAAGAAAATGCCAAAATGATAGATAATTTGCTCCGAAAATTCTCAAAAATTTACACAAGATCCCTATGATTTTAAGGAACGATTCATCTATTCATCACTAAGATCAATTCGGACTCAGGGGGGTGATATGCTCAGGTTTTCAGAGTGACGTCAACCAGGAAAACTGGGTGTCCAGAGAGGGTGTATTTTGACCATAACTCTCAAACTAGTTGTCAAAAAATTATTCAAATTTTTATAGTAAGCTCATCACTTAATTGTCTACAACTTTCATGTTGAACAATTTTTCGTTTGAACAACTTATAAAGGTCGAAAAATTTCAGTTGTACAGACTGTTCAGAGTTAACAGTTTTACACAGGGTTGATCTAAAATCACAAATACCAAGCTAGGAGGCTTCAAAAATTCTCAAAATTTTACAAGAGTTTGATAACTTAGGGAAACTCATTTCGTCTTACTATCCCAAGTCGATTTGAATAATTTAACAGAGGGTTAAAATTCGTGAAAACCAATTTCCCTGAATTTGCAGACTATCTAGATGCTCCTTAAGATAGGTTTTTTTAGCCGATTTGATTGGGATTTCTTCCAAAGATTTCTTTGTTAACCATTTTGAGGATGAATGCAGAACCTATCCGTCCTCACCAAGGAAAATAATTGCCAAGTAACCTTGGTCTTACGCAAATGACTTTGGTGGCATACATATTACGTCTCTCACTATGTAGCTACTCGATATAGCTAGATAGTCTAAGATTCGATTTCGAGTTAGTGTACCTGCAGAAAATTGACAATATATAAATTGAACCTTCCGTGCCTGCACTCACGAAAGCGTTCCCATAAATTACCGATCACTATAGAACCGGCATCCATACAATTACCGCCGTATGGACAACGTTAAGCATACGTCATTGAAACAACGTATTGACCGAGTACGGTCTTTGACGGGGAATTAAATTCCAATTTCGAACCATTACTCCCCATATAATCAACCAAAGTTGGTATATGGGCAGTAGCTCAAGTAGGCCACTGCTTGAGCTCCAGCGTTCGGCTCGCATCACCGACGGGAAGGTCAGACTCCCTCAGCTGACTGAGTAAGCATACCTCCATGGCGACGAAGTAGTTGCAGAATTTAAATTACATAATTTAAATACTGAAAAGTAAAGTGCTGGAAGTTAGCCATACAATATAAGCCACCTGATTATACCCATAAGATCCCCTAGGGCTTTACGTTCTAGACTCGTCCTTGGAGATCCTAAACTCTTTCAAAAACTTTAGTAGTTTTGAAGTCGAGTTTTTTTTTAATTTGTTGTTTTCAAAATAGAGGCTGCCATCTCTGGTAGGCTGTCTGTGAGCTTTGATGCCAGCTGTGGCGGAACCACCCAAAACTACTGGGCCCGGGTGCACTGATCTTTGTTGCTAAGCAACTCTAACCCAAATTGGCACTCACCGGTAGTTCCTCGAGTGAAGCCTCGATAAAAGCCACGCTATTCCAGGATCAGCAGACAACACTCACACGAAGGTGAGCCCAGAGATTACAACACAGAACATTTCATACATCTCAGAGTGATTGCAGCGGAAAGGAAAATTTATTACAAACCATGTTCAGAGTAGCAAAGTACTACAGAGTTCCATCTACTAAAATTATTCAAGTCTCATTGTTCAGCGGAAGCAGTAAAAGATAACTAGCGAGATAACGTGACGCATCGATAAAGCCCGTACGAAAGCTTCACTCAGTGGGAGGGTGGTCAGCACCAGCTGAAGGGCCATCCCACCCTATAGACCAACCCGGAGGCAAGGTACACGGCCAAGTAAGACTTGCAAACAGATCCTCGAAGTTAGTACCTGAAAAATAGTGCCACAAGAAAGGCTGAGTATACTAATACTCAGCAAGACTGACCCGTCTCCGGATATAACATAGTCCGATAACTAGACATGCAAGGTTTTTTGGTTGGTGGGGTTTGATTTGCCAAAAACGCCACTAAATGTTGATCCTTATTTTCAGGTTTTACTTAGCCATATTCTAGTTGGATTAACCATTCTAATTTGCAACTAACTCTACACAAACATGGTAGAGCAACCATTTTATCAACCAGCAGTATTACCATCATCATGTTCCACTTGTTACTCTGTGTGACCGAAAACATTAAGCAATCTCATGCCGTGAGAGGCGGACGATTCTGAATCGAATTTCAACCTGGCCAGGGGAACCTAGACCACACGCATGGGGATCGACTTCGCTCCCGCCCACGCTACTTTTCCCCTTTCTTTCCAGTCCGTGGATCCGGAACACCCTCCCCGACTACAGAGCCCGACATCTCTGCACCCGTACGTCGCGACAAAAATATAAATCCTACTTCTACCAGGAGGGTGCGAGATCGTTCCACTCGCCGGTCCAATCAGGTACTTAAGCTTACCGATTACCATATTTCTCGGTATGTGGCTAGTACTTTCAAATGCTTAACGAAATGAGACACACACCGCGACCTTAACCATTTTTGACTACACCAGCGGGGTATCACAACTACACAACCCCGCCCGTTGTCCTTATATTTCAGCAGGAATTAAAGTCAGTCAAATTCCTATTTGCTCGCGAGAGGCAGGAAACCCCTCGACTTTTACCGTACCTAATTAGCATGGCAACTAGTTGACAAAAAGATCTGGGATCAAACATAGGTACCTAGGGATCATGCATCTAAGGTTTTCGATCAATGCCTAGAAAACTTGAATGCGGAAAGAAACTATTACAACACATCATAAATAGGTAAATGAATAATAACTCGGAAAATAAGGCATAATGCACCGGGGCTTGCCTTCTTGGGCACTGTCAGGCAGAAAAGCCTCTGGGGCTTGGCCCAGGTCTTGAGATAAGTTAGCACAGTTCAAATTGACCTCCTGATCCACACGAGAGTCCGCGGGCACCAACTCGTAGTCACCGTCCGCGAGATTGACCGTTTCTATATGCAATGCAAGATTATGAGTTATTCATGGATAACGATTTCTTTCCTTCACGATAAAGTTGTAGATCAACAAAAGTTATTTTAGTGATTATTTCAACATTTCATTTCCTGTGCAGTCATTTATAGAGTAGTTCTTAATTTCACTTTACTTCATAAAAGAGATGTGTGGTTTGGTTTTCATTTTTATCATTATAACACATAGCATGCTTTCATTATTGCATAACAACAAATCTACTCTTGAGCTAGTGATAAAAACTAAAGTAACACAGATCCAAACTTAAGTACTTATGGTAAAATTTTCAGCCTCTAACTATAAGCAATAACCATAACTATTCATGTAAGTAGATTACTCTAGTTGGTTCACCTTTTTGCACAGAACGTTTTACATGGTTTCTGGTGCTACAAATTTTATTGGAGCATTTAAAAAGCATCTACTCAGTACTGTAATTTTTCCAGATTTTATTCACTTATACAGCAGAGGTGATAAAATGAACAAAATTAGCAAGCCACTAATTAAGATTAATTATATAGAGAGTTACACTAGGGATATGGTTCTCAAATTGTTACCAGAGCCTAGTTATGAGATAAACATACTTCAGAAAAATTATCAAGCTTTATATCCACCAGATAAAATAGTTATGCAGTTAACTTAACATGAGTTAGCATAAATTTCTCAAAGTTCATTTGACCAGTACTGCATGTGAACTTTTTATTACAGACAGAACATACTCTAAACAAGAACATGTCCAAAAATCAAGATCAGATATGGTGTAGTTTACTCAGCACAAAAATGGTAAATCTAACCATGATTATTAACTAAAGCTAGACTCAGTAACTGCAGCTCAAAATTTTTAGGCAGGACCACAGAACTAAAATTAGACTTCATGAATAAATAAAGATTTTTCTGATTATAAGAAATATATATGATGAATTAAGTTAATTAAACAAGCATAAAACATGGTATATAGCAAATGAACTCTAATAAACCTGAAATTTATGTATTAACAAGGTTTCAGTTACACCTGTACGAATTAAAAATTCCAGAGCAATTTCATACATATATTTTCCAGTATTAAATCGAGAAAGCCAACAACAGATTAGAGAATCTTGATTGTTCCAGTATGATAACTATTTTGGTTGGGTGCCATATTTTTACTGTGAACTTAACATTCCATCAGTGATAAACTAGCCAAAAATCAAGGTCATTTGTTGAGTGGAACTTCCTGAACATGCATAGGGTGATTTTCTTATTCTTTTTCCCAGATTAATTTGGTTGAGTTTCTGCAGATGTGAATGTTACAAAATTTGTAGATCTTGTTACAAGGATTCCAGATCAGTTGAGTTTACATTTTTATGATTTTTTTTGTGATTTTTTTTGCATTTTAGAATTTCACTGCCATACACTGGGATTCTTTTAAACACACCCTTGAACGAAAAAAAGAAATTACAACCGGGCCCTTCGCCGGCCTCCTCCGCCGCTGCAGCTCGCCCGGTGGTGTTTTGCTAGGAAGGGCTTACCGAGGCTGCAACGGGGAGGCGCGTGGGAGAGTAGAGATCGAGGAACACCTACCCTGGTCGGCGTTCGAGGGTTCGGTGCATGGAATCGAGCTCGTCGGTGTCAATGGCGGAGCGGGTGTTTGGGTCTCCGGCGTTGTAGGTGAAGGAGGGCTTGGGGTAGGGGAACTGGATGCGCACGAGCACCGTGAGAGCTTGAGGATGCTCCTGGGGTAGTTGACGTGCTCAGTCTCCTTCTGGGCTGGCCGATCCGCGGTGAGCCCGAGCTCGCCGGCGGCAGCGCAGAAGGGGAACGGCGACGGGGGTGTGTCTGGGTTCGATTCCGCGCGCGTGTAGCTTAACTAGGATGTGGCGAAGCTGCTGCGATGGTTGGATGTTACAATGCAGGGTGGTGGTGGCCGGTCCGCGTGAGCTAGATCTCGCCGGCCATGGCGGACGGCAGGAGGAGGAAGAAGGAAGGGAAGCCGCGCAACGGCGGGGCGCTGGGGGTTCTTATAGGCCAAGGAGCACCTGGGGGAGTGGAGTAGCGTCTGGGGGAGGCGGGTTTGGGTCTGGGGCGCACGACGGTGAGTGGGCGGAGCGAGCAGGCGGCGCTGCGCGTGGGGGGGGTGTCGTGGCGGCTCGGGAGGACGCCTAGGACGCGTGTGAGCGCGGGGAGGTGCCAAGGGGCAAGCCAGGTGGCGCTGGAGGGCTTCCCGGGTCCATTTGGCCGCAGACGCGCCATGGATGAGGTCCACCGGCGGCGTACGGCGGGCGGCGGGCGAAACAGAGGAACCGGGAGGAGCGAGATGGAGGTGAGGGCATATCTGCGATTTCTAAAATTCTAGGGACCTGTCGGTAAACTAAAAATATCTCCTACTTAGAGGGCTCAAATTAAAAAGTGTTGAATACCAATTTTGCATAACTTTTCAAGATATACAACTTTCGTGTTATGCAAATTTTCATTTGAAACTCACATTTTGAACTATTTGTAAATTTGCAAACTTGCACAAAAGGGCTTTTGTTTTATTCAGTTTTTGATTTGTTTTTGGCTGAAGTTCAATTGAGCACATGTCAATTGAAGTACCTCTCATGAGCCAACTAAAATTTTGTGCACATTTTTGGATTGAAATTTGAGTAGCTTTTCACTCCTTTTTCTTTCTCCTTTAATTTCTTTTGCATACTTTGACTTTTATTTGACCCCTTCGTTTTGAATTAATTTCCCCCATTTTTCTTTTAAGTTTAAGTAAGGTACAGAGATTATGTTTAAGTGCACTGACACCTGAGGTGTCACACACGCAAGGACCAGCTCGCCCTGCTTCTCCAAACCGGCCCACTTTCCCCCCCCTTTCCTTCCCTCCACACGCGGCCCACGCTCCCGAGCGCGGCCCGCTTCGCCTCCCCGTCGGCCTCAGCCCGTGCGCTCGCCACACGCGTCGCCGTTCGCCCTCCCCCCCCGCTGACAGGGATGGCCCGCAAGTCAGCCGCCCCATCCGCTCACCGCGCGCGTCTCCCGTTCTCCCTTCGCCCGCCGACGCGCCGACCCCACCCGCCAGGTCCGTCTCCCCCGCAGCGCAACACCCGCGCCCGAAACTCGCCGAGATCGCCGGGATTTCCTTCCGCTGCCCCGCGCCGTGATCTTCGGCCCTCCCCTTTAAACGCCCGGCCTTCCCTGCACCGCGCTTTCCCATCCCGCAGCCGCCACCGCAGCCTCCTACCCTAGCTCACCACCGCACCACTTTGCTCGGAGCAGAGTGCTGCGCCACCGTGAACACGCTGCCTCGCCGCACCCTGGACCACCTCAACCCCCGCAGGAGCTTCACCGTAGCCCCATGTCGCCTCCTAAGCCCTATGCACCGACCCCAGGCGCTCACCTCGCCGGAATCACGCCAGACCGCCCGCAGGAACCCTGCGAGTCCGCCTATGGGATCTGGAAGCTCGGAGGACGGCCCTAGCCCCCGGACCGCGAAGCTCCACCCCATCACCGCCGCCGACCTCGCCGTCGACTCCCCTCTGCGCCGCACCTCCGCCCGTTTCCAGGCTCGGTGAGCACCCCCTAGTCCTCGCCGTGCTTTTACTCTAGTTGTATGTAACACCTCCGGTGTTTAGCACTGTTCCAACATGCAATTAACATCAAATGATACATTAAACCCTGGTTTTGTGTTTACTCGAAAGTCAGAATTCCGTTTAAATACACCAAAAAGTCAACTCTCACACCTTTGCTCAAATGAACTTTTGCCCAAAACAAAAGTTGTAGAGTTTGACAAGATTAACAACTTTCATGTTCAAAGTTTTTCAAGTTCTAACATGAAATTTGGAGTTAGCCCCGAAAAACAAGTGGGTGCATTAAACTTGAATTCAAATTTTAAACTTTCAAATCATCGCTCAAACGAATTTTTGCATGAAAGGAAAGTTGTAGGAAATTTAATTTTGAACAACTTTCATGTTCAAAATTTTTCGAGTTTCAATTGAAAATTTTGAGTTTGAACTAAGTCAAACCGTGGACTTTTCTTTTCTCTCTCCACACCTTTCCTCTCTCTCCTCTCTCTCCCTCGCTCTCGCTCCCCTCTCTGCGCGCGCAGACACTCAAGCACGCCGCGTGTGCACTCGCTGCGCCGCTGCCGAGCTCGCTGCGCCGTTGCCGAGCTCGCTGTGCCGCTGACCCTCCCTCCCCGCTCGAGTGCGCACGCTCGCCCGCTGACCTCCCCCTTCCCCGTCCCGTCAAGCCTGCTGCGCCCTGCCGACGATGAGCACGCCGCGACACGCGCTCGGCGATGCGCCCGTGACGCCGCGCTGCTGCTGCCTCGCCGCCCGTCCGCACGCCACCCCGCCATCGTCGCCTGGCCACCGTCGCACTGCTGCCCCACGCCACCGACGCCCCAAACCCCCTCGCTGCGCCATGACCGCCATCAAGGCCGCTCGGCGAAGCACGCCACCGCACGCCGCGCACGCGCCGCCGCTCCCTTCTTCTACGCCCATCCCCCTCCTCACGCCCTCACTCCACCCTTTAGCTCGCGCCGCACTTGTGCACGCGCGCACGCCTCCCATTCCTCGCACCTGCGCCCCACCCCTTCGCCCAGAACGGCCAGTGCCGCCGCGCCACTGCGCAGCATAGCCGCGCCCCCATTTCCGCCCGCCGAGCCACGGCTCTCGTGGAGAGCCCAGCTCACCCCTCCTCCACCCCCACCGAGCACCCAGCGAGCTTCATTTCACCCCCAGGCAACTCCTAGGCCCGCCCTTTTCCACCCGAAGCCTCCCAGTGCCGCAGAACATCGCCGCCGCCGTTGTGAACCCCACCGGCCGCCCGCTCGCCGCGGAACCCCCTGCTCCGCCCCTCCCCGACTCCAATCAACCCCCGAGCTAGCTTCCTCATGGCGCCGTGAAGCTCCCCGGCCTGCCCTTGCCCCTCCTCTCGGGCCGGAGCACCGCCGTCGCAGCTCGCCACCGCCGCCGGCCGTGCTGCTACGCCGCCAACCCGGCTCCGGCCATCCCCGTCGACCACATCACCCACCCCTAGGTAGAGCTCGGTGAGCTCTCACCCCTGGACGCCATCCCCGCCGTCGGCGAGCCTCCTCCTCGCCGGGAAACAACCGCCGCCGCCTCCCCTGTTACTGGCTCCGGCCAGGGGCTTATGTGCGAGTTCCCAAATTGTTCCAGGGGCCTAGATGCAAGTTTACATTTCCTTTTTCTTTTTGTTTTGAAAAACAGCAAACTTGTAAATTTGTTTAAAAATCATAGAAAAATCAAAAAATGCAAACTCAACTGTTCTGGAATCTTTGCAAAGAGATCTACAACTTTTGCTACATGCACTTTTTCAGTTGCTCAATAGTTTTTACTTCATTTAAAATATAAAGAAATTGTACCTTTTATTAGATCTCAAGTTACAAGCATGAGCTGTTAGCCATTTTTGGTCAGTGGGTTACATGTTAGATGTATAACCTTGTGTAAAAGTTTCATGGACAGTTGACATGCCTAGCTATCAGTTTATTTAAATCTTGATGTATGCCTAGGATAGATTGTTTTAATTATCTAAGTGGTTATTTTATGTTTCATGGGTTCAAACTTTTACAGTACTTGTATTTTGGTTCCCAGAGTCCACAGAAAAAATTTGAGAATTTTTAGTTAAATCCAACTGGACCAAATGATTTATGGAGTGGATAGATACATTAAATCATGAAAAATAGTTCTTGTACAGGAAAAATTCTAATAATTTTTTTAAGGGTTAACTTTGAGCTTAAAACCATGCTGGTAAAATATGAAGCTCTGGAACCTTCTATTTTTGTCTGTAGATTTTAAACTAGGTTGTTATAGCTTTATTTTGTCCTATTTAGCATGCCCTGTGTATTGCTCTTTTAAATCTGAAACATTTCCAGTAGACTCACCATCAGTTTAGGAGTTCTCATTAAAAATTTTAGCATCTTTACTTGTAGGGTTTGTTCTATATAAATGAATCTTAATCCTAGCAGTGGCTGTTTAATGCATTTTTAGTGAGTATTATGCTGCATGAAATGGGCTGAAAATTTCACAGTAGGCAAGTTACTTAGACCCGTATCTTGCATAAAAATTTCAAACCCAGAATCTCTGTGTAACTTTAGTTATGATAAGGACATGCTTAACCTAGTAATAAATGAGAAAAATCCTTTCTTTTGCTGCATAGGGAGAAAAGGTAAAATCCACCCTAGTTACTTTGTGAAGTCAGATATAATGATTATTACTCTATAAATGATTGCCCAAAATGATGTAATAGAATATTTTGCAAATCATCTTGAGTTGCGTTGGATTACAACTCTATAGTGAAGAATTGAATAAATCGTATCACTAAAGTAACTCACGCATATGCATTTCATATAGATTCGACTACTCTCCCAGACGGTACGTACGACTTGGTGCCGGAGTCCGAGAGTGAGCCGCGTGAAGCTCAAGTGAATCTAACTGAAGCCACTGAAGACCTGAACCAGAGTTCAGAAGAGCCCAAGGCTAGCTCCGCTCAGGAAGGCAAGCCCCGGAGCATGTCCTACCTATTTTAAATTTATGCAACTAATTATATTCCTATTTATTTGTGCATTTAAGTTGCAGGAATTGTTTGGAACCTTAGTTGCATGATCCTAGGTACCTATGCTTGAACACTAGTATGAGTAGGTCGCTAGTTGGCTATGCTAATGGTTCGGTAGAAGTCGAGTGATTTCCTGTCACTCGCGAGCTCGTAGGAGTTGGATGCTTACTACACACTGCAATATAAGGTTACGGGCGGGGTTGTTGTACTCTTGATACCCCATTTGTTTAGTGAAAATGGATAAGCCTGCGGTGTGTGGTAGTGGTGGTTAAGCGTTTGAACGTACTAACCACATGCTGAGAAATATGATAATCGGTAAGCTTAAGTACCTGATGGAACCGGCCGTGGAACATACTCCCCACTGTCTGGTCTTTGGTCACTCACGGGTGCAGGGCACCCTAGGGCGGTGGGCATGTTTCATGCCCGGGGAAAAAGGGGAAAAGTCGCGTGGGTGATTGCATTCCCCATGCGTGTGTTTAGGTCTGCCTGGCCAGGTTAATAAATTCGATTCGAATCGTCCGTCTCTTACGGATATTGAGACTGCTTAACCCTTTTGCCACATAGAGTAAGCCTTGCTGAGTATTAGAATGCTCAGCCTTGCTTGTGGCTCCACTTTGTTTTCAGGTGATACGTTTGAAGATCAGATAGCTAGTTTGACCTGGCCGTGTGTTTTACCTCCTGGTTGGTCGGTGGAGTGGGATACGACTCCGGCCAATGATGGCAATGCTGAGTGATGTCATGTACGGGCTTCATCATGACATCATGTATCGTCGTTTAGAACTCATTTTATTTCCGCTGCAGTGAACTCTGAACTACTTTCATTTCGATCTTCATGTACCTTTCGGAGATTTCGAACTTGGTTTGTAATAATTAAGTTAAGACCCTGTAATGTAATGTATCTGTGAATTGTTGTACTCTTTGGGCTCACCTTCGTGTGGGTTGCATGTAAGCTTTGGGTTCGATCGACGCTCAGGTGGATTCTTCGGGACTTTACCCGACAGCACTGCCGAATTACTCCGTTTGAAGTGTGTGCTAGCCGGGATTATCTTTAAGATGATGGTTAGCGCACTTGAGCCAGATTAATTAGGGCGGTACTGCCACAGCTGGTATTAGAGCCGAACAAAGCGCACACCCGAGAGTGCGACTAGATTTCAAAAGTTTTACTTAAAACTTAGCCACACAATCGTGTTTGGAAAATATGTTGGTTCGTTAAGGATCGTGTATAGTACGTAAAGCCCTAGGGAAAATTATGGGAGTTACTAGGTGGCTATCTAACTTATGGTTTATTTATGACTGACTTCCAGCACGTTTCTTTCTGTACTTTAAATTCAGTACTTGCATTATGTAACGACGCACCTACGCTAAGGTAAGACGGTAAGGATCCTCAGTCAACTGAGAGAGTTTGACCTTCCCGTCGGTGATGCGAGCCGAACACTGCCCTCAAGCAGTGGCTTACTTGAGGTGCTGCCAATATACCAACTATTAGTTGGCTATATTGGGAGGAAAGTATACTCAGTCAACTGAGAGAGTCTGACCTTCCCGTCGGTGATGCGAACCGAACGTTGCGCTCAAGCAGTGGTCTACTTGAGCTGCTGCCAATATACTGACCATCAGTCGATTATATTGGGAGTAAAACAAACCGTAAATACGTCACCTCGGTAGCGTATGAGCGCTGTCCATGCAGTGTTGGACGCATAGATGCCGCTTCTATAGTGAGCGGTAATGTATGGGGACGCTTTCATGTGTGCTGGCATGAAAGGTTCAATAAATATACATCTGTCATTTTTCTGTAGGTACACTAACCGCGGTTACATAAGTTAAGAATGGTTAGAACTCGGCTAGAAATATATATATAGGGAGAGACGTAAATTATGCCATGCCACCGGTGCTAACCCCGTAAGTCCAAAGCTATTTGGCAATTGTTTTCCTTGGGAGGACGATTAGGTCGTGCATGCATCATGCTCATAAAATTGAAAGACAATAAAAATAGATGTGGGTTAGTCGGGAATGTTAAGGTTTGCACTTGAATACAGTCCATCTTCTCTCGATTAAGGTCTATCTAGAAATCTGTCATTTCTGCTATACCCTGGAAGATGAATTTATTTGACATGGTAGATGACTCTATCTGTAGAAGTTCCAGTGGATAATTTTGCTCCAAAACTTGTCTACTAGCTTCTGTTTAAATTTGAGAATTTTTCGACTAGTATACAGTGGGGTACACTAGAAACTTTGACACCCTGTTTTTCTGTCAGCTTTGAGCACTTGGGTTGCACGAATTTTTAGGCCTGCCTAGAGATGTTTTCTGCAGATTTGTTCAACACAAAACTTGTACCAAATCTACTCACCAAGATTCTGTAAAAATTTGGTGATTTTAGGCTTAGTAGTTTGTCCTCAGCACTCAGTTCACTAGCTCTCTGGTCACTGAAAATTCTGGGCTGACAGCAAAGCAAAACTATAAGGATAAGACCTTCTTAGGCTCTGATATAACTCTTGAGTTGACTAGAAAAGTTGTGCCTAAGAACCTTAGGAATGTTCCTGTAAATTTTGAGAATTTTTAGAGCTATGTGCTTTCAGTTATACTTGTTTTCGTGCACTACCCGAAATCTGTTTTAACCATCACTCACTTGTGCCCATCTTTTGTACAGATGGCTGCCCCTGCTCTCCTGGTGTTTGATGAGGATGGGCGTGCACACTCCGAGTGCACACACTGGTAGGGTTTTCCCTCCATTCTTTGGGAAGTGATGCGCGATGCTGGATATCCCAATCCCCCGCGCTATGTGGGCGAGTAGTTCCTTGAGATGGGAGTCGCGCGCTGTCGCGTGCGCATGACTCATGCTCCCCGCCCTTTTCCCGCTCACTGGGCTTCCTTGGAGCTGGAGGTAGTTGAACACCGTCTGGTTGACACTTGGGAAATTGCAGCCATGACAGCACTCAACAAGTTTTGCGAAAAGAATTATGCAGCTGTCACAATAGCTCCTATTGGCCTTTTCCCAGCAGAGCAGCCCAATGACCCTAACTGGCTTAGTCGGGTCGGACACACTGGGTACCTTCAGCAGAACAGAGCTGCAGAGACTATCTCCATGTCAGTGAAGTGCATGAATGCACTCTACCGCTTGCAGACTTTACAGGCCAAGGCCATGGCCCAGATCATTGCTTCTGCACCGACCAGCCATGAGATAGTGATTGCGAAGAACGAGCAGATCAGGGATCTTGATGCCCATGTTGGCCAACTTGAGGGTCTAATTGAGGAGCGTGATGTTCTCTTGGACGGGAGGGACGCTGACTATGCACTTCTGGAGCAGCAGTTCACCGCCCAACAGGTTCAGCTAAATGATGCCTTGGATCACATTGAGATGTTAGAGGCTCAGCAGGCCCAGCCTGAGGCCATGGAGGAGGAGCCCCAGGAGGTTCAGGGTATCTCAGGACTTGACACTACGTCTGGAGTGCCCCTGCCGCCACTTCCGGGAGCTCACTCACCAGTGAGGAGCGAGTCTTCAGTCAACAACCTGGACGACTTTTAGATGATGTCTTAAGTGGTCTTTCACGCATACTCCTCTATAGGGTAGCCTAACTTTTGGATGGTGATGTAATAGGCTAACTAAGAGTTGAGTACCTTACTTTTGTAATGAGTGCCACTGATATGTAAAAGTACCTTAATCGCTTAAGCCTTGGCTAAGAACTGGATGGATGGTTGTAATGGTTTAATTGCAGTTGAATCTATCGCTGCAGAAAATTGTCTAAATTTTTATCCATGTTTACTTACATTTCTGGGCTGTACGTTGAATACCAAAGTTGTTGTGAATTTCATGATCTAGGTGCTCACAAAATTTCAGAATCATTAGACTTGTGTGCCAAAAGTTATGGCCCGAATAGTGTACCTCGGCCTGCTGAAAAGCAGACTGGACAGAGAGGCAGAAATTGCATTTTTCGCCCACCTTAACTGTCGATTTAGCCTTGGAGTTGAATACCAAAGTAGTAGTATGATAAATTATCTATCTGCTGCAAAAATTGGGCGCATTTCGTTGAACAGAGTGCAAGTTATGGATTTTCTTGTAACGAACAGCGTTGCTGTCCCTGTTATTATCATACTCGTTCCAGTTCTACTTTTCCGCGCTTACCCTTCTGTACTTGGGGAAGTCATATGTCACCCTACTAATGAGAGAATTTGCCATTCCAGATGGTGGGAGCGACACGCGGCAACCCTAAGGGTTTCGGGGACACGAATGGTAGCGGATCGCAGCGGCCGCCACCACCGCCACCCAACTTTGCAGAATATCTGGCCGCCCAAACCGAGTTACTTCGTCAACTAGTCCAGGGGCAACAACAACAGCAACAGCAGCGGGGTGGACCCAATGTTCATCAACCTCAAGCTGCTGGTTACCCGGAATTCTTGGCAACTCAGCCCCCTCTGTTCAACAAGACAGAAGAGCCACTGGATGCGGATGCTTGGATTCGCACAATCGAGTCCAAGTTTTCACTACTTCTGGCGCCATGCTCGGAGCAAAACAAGGCTCGCTTTGCCGCGCAACAGCTTCGCGGTTCGGCATGTCTTTGGTGGGATAACTACCTTGGCATGCTCCCAGCTGATCACGTTGTCACATGGGATGAATTCAAGACTGCATTTAAGGGCCACCATATTCCAGAAGGACTCATGGAAAGGAAGCTGAATGAGTTCCTAGCTCTTACTCAAGGGACTCGTACAGTTATCCAATATGCCCAAGATTTCAACAATCTCTGTCAGTACGTAGGCTATCATGCCGACACAGATGCTAAGAAGCGTGATCATTTTCGTAGAGGCTTAAATACCAAGCTCAAGGAATGGTTAAACCCCATTAGGGTCGACACATACAATGAGCTGGTCAATCTCGCCCTCACTCAAGAAGACTGTATCATGGCTCACCGTGCTGAGAAAAAGAGGAAAGCGCCAGCTGGACCCTCTAGTGCGCAGCCACAGAGGTATCGCGTAGTGCAGAATGTTGCACCCCAGATTCCTCAGAAAGCCCCTCAGCCAGGGCGTTGGGTTATCAGGCCTCCACTGCAGCAGAACGTTGCACGTTTCCCTGTTCCTCAGTTAACTGGCCCAAGGCCAACTGCTCCACCGCCAGCCCGTCCAAGTGAGGGAAATCGTTGCTTCAATTGTGGGAGCTCAACTTATTTCGCCCGTGAGTGCCCGCAACCCAAGCGACAAAACCAGGGCCAAGGCTCTAATCAGACCAACAAGAACAAGGGCAGAAGGCAGACTATTCAGGTCAAGCAAGGGCGTATCAATTTCACCACACTTGCAGAACTTCCTGAGGGCGCACCAGTGATGACGGGTACATTTTCTATCCACAACAAGCCTGCAGTTATATTATTTGATTCTGGTGCATCGCATAGCTTCATTGGTGCAAAATTTGGTGTAAAAGTGGGTTTGGATTTTATTCACACAAAAGGGTCATACATGATATCAACCCCAGGGGGTAAAATTGCTTCAAACCAAATAATACGACTTGTGCCACTCAAGTTAGGTAGCCTAACCATCAACACCGATCTTATACTCCTACCACTTGAGGGTATAGATATCATCTTGGGGATGAATTGGATGACTCAACATGGGGTTATAATAGATATCCCCACCAGAGCTGTTGAACTAAATTCACCAAAATATGGAGCCACTACTCTCTATCTACCATTCCGAGAGTGTATCAATTCTTGTGCATTTTCCATGAGCGCATCCAGACTAGAAGAAATTCCTGTGGTATGCGTGTACACCGATGTTTTCCCGGATGACTTGCCCGGAATGCCACCAGATAGAGAGATTGAGTTTATTATTGAACTACAACCAGGCACTGCCCCTATCTCAAAGAGACCTTATAGAATGCCACCTAAGGAGTTTGCCGAGTTAAAAATTCAACTTCAAGAGCTTTTGGACAAAGGCTTCATTCGCCCCAGTGCATCACCTTGGGGTTGTCCAGCTCTCTTTGTAAAGAAAAAGGATGATAGTTTGAGGTTGTGTGTGGACTACCGACCTCTCAATGCGGTGATCATTAAAAACAAATATCCCCTTCCCCGCATTGATGTTCTCTTCGATCAACTTGCTGGAGCTAGGATTTTCTCAAAGATTGATCTTCACTCTGGCTATCATCAGATCAAGATTCGTCCATGTGATATTCCTAAAACTGCCTTCTCCACACGATATGGATTATATGAATATTTAGTCATGTCTTTTGGTCTCACGAATGCACCTGCCTACTTCATGTATCTCATGAACTCGGTATTCATGCCTGAGCTTGACAAGTTCGTCGTGGTTTTCATTGATGACATCCTTATTTATTCCAAGAATGAGGAAGACCATGCTAAGCACCTGCGCATTGTTCTCCAACGACTTCGGGACCATCAGCTCTATGCAAAATTTTCCAAGTGTGAATTCTGGCTAGATAGTGTGAAATTCTTGGGCCACACTATTTCTAGCGAAGGCATAGCTGTGGATCCTAGCAAAGTGCAAGAAGTGATGGACTGGAAACCTCCTACCTCCGTTCATCAGATTCACAGTTTTCTTGGTTTAGCCGGATATTATCGCCGATTCATTCCGGATTTCTCCAGAATTGCTAAGCCAATGACTGAACTGTTGAAGAAAGGAGTAAAATTTGTGTGGGATGAAAAATGTGAAAAGGCTTTCCACACCCTAAGGGAGTAGTTGACTACAGCACCTGTCTTAGCTCAACCTGATAATACCAAGTCCTTTGACGTGTATTGTGACGCGTCGGGTACTGGTCTGGGTTGTGTGCTCATGCAAGACAATAGAGTTATTGCTTATGCGTCACGAGCTCTTCGACCCCATGAGCAGAATTATCCTACTCATGACCTCGAGTTAGCAGCTGTTATTCATGCCTTTAAGATATGGAGGCATTATCTTATGGGTACTCATTGCAATATCTACACCGATGACAAAAGTCTCAAATATATCTTCACTCAAGCTGACCTAAACATGAGACAAAGACGGTGGCTAGAATTAATCAAAGATTATGATCTTGAGGTGCACTATCACCCAGGCAAGGCTAATGTTGTAGCAGATGCACTAAGTCGCAAAGCTCATTGCCATTGCCTATCTGTAGAATCCTATTCTGAAACCCTCTGTCATGAGATGAGGAAACTCCAGTTGGAAATGATTCCCAAGGCACTTTGAATCACATCTCAGTTGAACCAACTCTTCATGATCAAATCATTATGGCCCAATTACATGATAAAGATGTGGGGATCATTAAACAAAAACTCTCTCAAGGAGAAAGGAAGTATAAGTGTTTTCGTCAGGACCATAATGGAGTCCTATGGTTTGAAAGTCGTTTAGTTGTTCCGAAAAATCATGATCTTCGGAAACAAATTCTCGACGAGGCACATCTTTCCAAATTTTCTATTCACCCGGGCAGTACCAAGATGTATCAAGATCTTAGGCAAAATTTCTGGTGGACTAGGATGAAAAGGGAAATTGCTAAATATGTCTCTGAATGTGACACCTGCCAGAGAGTAAAAGCCAGCCACTTGAGAGTAGCCGGTTTGCTACAACCTCTGCCTATCCCATCGTGGAAATGGGAAGACATAAGTATGGACTTCATTGTTGGATTACCCAACACATCCCAGAAGCACGATTCCATTTGGCTTATCGTGGATAGACTCACCAAGACGGCACATTTCATTCCGGTACATACTACTTACACTGCCAAGAAGTATGCTGAGATCTATCTCGATCGCATTGTTTGCTTGCATGGGGTACCCAAGACAATCATCTCTGATCGTGGAACACAGTTCGTTGCACGCTTTTGGGAACAGTTGCAATCATCTCTTGGGACAAAATTGATTCGAAGCTCAGCTTATCACCCACAAACTGATGGATAAACTGAGAGGGTGAACCAAATCCTCGAGGACATGTTGAGAGCTTGTGTCATTCATTATGACAAGAGTTGGGACAAATGTCTAGCTCTGGCAGAATTCTCATACAACAATAGTTACCAAGAGAGTTTGAAAATTGCATCATTTGAGGCCATATATGGTCGACGGTGTCGTACCCCTTTGAGCTGGTCGCAAGTTGGAGAACGAGTGGTATTCGGACCCGATCTCGTAACAGAGGCAGAAGAGAAGGTGAGGGTAATACAAGAGAATTTAAAGGCCGCCCAGTCTAGGCAGAAGAGTTATTTTGATAAAAGAAGAGACCCTTTGCAATTTGAAGTGGGTGATCATGTCTATCTTCGAGTCTCGCCAACCAAGGGTGTGCAGAGATTCGGAGTAAAGGGCAAATTAGCTCCCCGATATGTTGGCCCTTATGAAATCACTGAGATTTGTGGACCCGTAGCCTATAGACTGCGACTTCCTCCTCGACTTACAACAGTACATAATGTTTTTCATGTTTCTCAACTCAAGAAATGTGTTCGAGTCCCCACCGAGATCATTGAACAAACAGAGATATTGGTAGAACCAGATCTCTCTTATGTCGAGTATCCTATCAAGGTTCTTGATCAAAAGGAAAGGGTCACTCGAAGAAAAGCAGTTAAAATGTACAAGATTCAATGGAGTCACCATACCAAAGAGGAAGCTACCTGGGAAACTGAAAGCTACCTAAATCAAAATTTCCCCGGTTTTCTGAATTCAACTAGAGGTACACCTCTTTCCTGCACTTAGCTTGCTTATCTGAATCTCGGGACGAGATTCTTTTAAGGGGGGTAGGCTGTAACACCTTCGGTGTTTAGCACTGTTCCAACATGCAATTAACATCAAATGATACATTAAACCCTGGTTTTGTGTTTACACGAAAGTCAGAATTCCATTTAAATACACCAAAAAGTCAACTCTCACACCTTTGCTCAAATGAACTTTTGCCCAAAACGAAAGTTGTAGAGTTTGACAAGATTAACAACTTTTGTGTTCAAAGTTTTTCAAGTTCTAACATGAAATTTGGAGCTAGCCCCGAAAAACAAGTGGGTGCATTAAACTTGAATTCAAATTTTAAACATTCAAATCATCGCTCAAATGAATTTTTGCATGAAAGGAAAGTTGTATGAAATTTAATTTTGAACAACTTTCGTGTTCAAAATTTTTCGAGTTTCAATTGAAAATTTCGAGTTTGAACTAAGTCAAACCGTGGACTTTTCTTTTCTCTCTCCACTCCTTTCCTCTCTCTCCTCTCTCTCTGCCTCGCTCTCCCTCCCCTCTCTGCGTGCGCAGACACTCAAGCAGGCCGCGCGTGCGCTCGCTGCGCCGCTGCCGAGCTCGCTGTGCCGCTGACCCTCCCTCCCCGCTCGAGTGCGCACGCTCGCCCGCTGACCTCCCCCTTCCCCGTCCCGTCAAGCCTGCTGCGCCCTGCCGACGATGAGCACGCCGCGACACGCGCTCGGCGACGCGCCCGTGATGCCGCGCTGCTGCTGCCTCACCGCCCGTCCGCACGCCACCCCGCCATCATCGCCTGCCCACCGTCACACTGCTGCCCCACGCCACCGACGCCCAAAACCCCCTCGCTGCGCCCTGACCGCGATCAAGGCCGCTCGGAGAAGCACGCCACCGCACGCCGCGCACGCGCCGCCGCTCCCTTCTTCTGCGCCCAGCCCCCTCCTCACGCCCTCACTCCACCCTTTAGCTCGCGCCGCACTTGTGCACGCGCGGACGCCTCCCATTCCTCGCACCTGCGCCCCACCCCTTCACCTAGAACGGCCAGCGCCGCCGCGCCACTGCGCAGTGCTGCCGCGCTCCCATTTCCGCCCGCCGAGCCACGGCTCTCATGGAGAGCCCAGCTCACCCCTCCTCCACCCCCACCGAGCCCCCAGCGAACTTCATTTCACCCCCAGGCAACTCAGAGGCCCGCCCTTTTCCACTTGAAGCCTCCCAGTGCCGCAGAACATCGCCGCCACCGTCGTGAACCCCGCCGGCCGCCCGCTCGCTGCGGAACCCCCTGCTCTGCCCCTCCCCGACTCCAATCAACCCCCTAGCTATCTTCCTCATGGCGCCGTGAAGCTCCCCGGCCTGCCCGTGCCCCTCCTCTTGTGCCAGAGCACCGCCGTCGCAGCTCGCCACCGCTGCCGGCCGTGCTGCTACGCCGCCAACCCTGCTCCGGCCATCCCCGTCGACCACATCACCCACCCCTATGTAGAGCTCGGTGAGCTCTCACCCCTGGACGCCATCCCCGCTGCCGGCGAGCCTCCTCCTCGCCGGGAAACAACCGCCGCCGCCTCCCCTGTTCCTGGCTCCGGCCAGGGGCTTATGTGCGAGTCCCCAAATTGTTCCAGGGGCCTAGATGCAAGTTTACATTTCCTTTTTCTTTTTGTTTTGAAAAACAGCAAACTTGTAAATTCATTTAAAAATCATAGAAAAATAAAAAAAATGCAAACTCAACTGTTATGGAATCTTTGCAAAGAGATCTACAACTTTTGCTACATGCACTTTTTCAGTTGCTCAATAGTTTTTACTTAATTTAAAATACAAAGAAAATGTACCTTTTATTAGATCTCAAGTTACAAGCATGAGATGTTAGTAATTTTTGGTCAGTGAGTTACATGTTAGATGTATAACCTTGTGTAAAAGTTTCGTGGACAGTTTACATGCCTAACTATCAGTTTATTTAAATCTTGATGTATGCCTATGATAGATAGTTTTAATTGTCTATGTGGTTATGTTATGTTTCATGGGTTCAAACTTTTACAGTACTTGAATTTTCGTTCCCAGAGTCTACAGAAAAAATTTGAGAATTTTTAGTTAAATCCAACTGGACCAAATGATTTATGGAGAGGATAGATACATTAAATCATGAAAAATAGTTCTTGTACAGGAAAAATTCTAATAATTTTTCTAAGGGTTAACTTTGAGTTTACAACCATGCTGGTAAAATATGAAGCTCTGGAACCTTATATTTTTTGTCTGTAGATTTTAAACTAGGTTGTTGTAGCTTTATTTTGTCCTATTTAGCATGCCCTGTGTATTGCTCTTTTAAATCTGAAAAATTTCCAGTAGACTCACCATAAGTTTAGGAGTGCTCATTAAAAATTTTAGCATCTTTACTTGTAGGGTTTGTTCTGTATAAATGAATCTTAATCCTAGCAGTGGCTGTTTAATGCATTTTTAGTGAGTATTATGCTGCATGAAATGGGCTGAAAATTTCACAGTAGGCAAGATACTTAGACCCATACCTTGCATAAAAATTTCAAACCCAGAATCTCTGTGTAACTTTAGTTATGATAAGGACATGCTTAACCTAGTAATAAATGAGAAAAATCCTTTCTTTTGCTGCATAGGGAGAAAAGGTAAAATCCACCCTAGTTACTTTGTGAAGTCAGATATAATGATTATTACTCTATAAATGATTGCCCAAAATGATGTAACAGAATATTTTGCAAATCATCTTGAGTTGCGTTGGATTACAACTCTATAGTGAAGAATTGAATAAATCGTATCACTAAAGTAACTCACGCATATGCATTTCATATAGATTCGACTACTCTCCCAGACGGTACGTACGAGTTGGTGCCGGAGTCCGAGAGTGAGCAGCATGAAGCTCAAGTGAATCTAACTGAAGCCACTGAAGACCTGAACCAGAGTTCAGAAGAGCCCAAGGCTAGCTCCGCTCAGGAAGGCAAGCCCCGGAGCATGTCCTACCTATTTTAAATTTATGCAACTAATTATATTCCTATTTATTTGCGCATTTAAGTTGCAGGAATTGTTTGGAACCTTAGTTGCATGATCCTAGGTACCTATGCTTGAACACTAGTATGAGTAGGTCGCTAGTTGGCTATGCTAATGGTTCGGTAGAAGTCGAGTGATTTCCTGTCACTCGCGAGCTCGTAGGAGTTGGATGCTTACTACACACTGCAATATAAGGTTACGGGCGGGGTTGTTGTACTCTTGATACCCCATTTGTTTAGTGAAAATGGATAAGCCTGCGGTGTGTGGTAGTGGTGGTTAAGCGTTTGAACGTACTAACCACATGCCGAGAAATATGGTAATCGGTAAGCTTAAGTACCTGATGGAACCGGCCGTGGAACATACTCCCCACTGTCTGGTCTTTGGTCACTCACGGGTGCAGGGCACCCTAGGGCGGTGGGCATGTTTCATGCCCGGGGAAAAAGGGGAAAAGTCGTGTGGGTGATTGCATTCCCCATGCGTGTGTTTAGGTCTGCCTGGCCAGGTTAATAAATTCGATTCGAATCGTCCGTCTCTTACGGATATTGAGACTGCTTAACCCTTTTGCCACATAGAGTAAGAAGTGGAACAATGATGATGAGAAATATGATTGAATGATGAAAAATAATTGTTTTTCACCATGTATGCTTTAGGATAGATGCTAATGTAGAATGGTTAATCAAACTAGAACTTGAAAGCTAAAATCGGAAAATAAGGACTTACTCTTTATTGCTTTTCGGCAAAGACAAACCCCTCAAGCCAAAAGCCTTGCATGTCTAGTTAGAGGGCTAATTATATCCTAGTCGGGTAAGCCTTGCTGAGTATTAGAATGCTCAGCCTTGCTTGTGGCTCCACTTTGTTTTCAGGTGATACGTTTGATGATTAGATAGCTAGTTTGACCTGGCCGTGCGTTTTACCTCCTGGTTGGTTGGTGGAGTGGGATACGACTCCGGCCAACGATGGCAATGCCGAGTGATGTCATGTATGGGCTTCATCATGACATCATGAATCGTCGTTTAGAACTCGTTTTATTTCCACTGCAGTGAACTTTGAACTACTTTCATTTCGATCTTCAAGTACCTTTCGGAGATTTCGAACTTGGTTTGTAATAATTAAGTTAAGACCCTGTAATGTAATGTATCTGTGAATTGTTGTACTCTTTGGGCTCACCTTCGTGTGGGTTGCATGTAAGCTTTTGGTTCGATCGACGCTCAGGTGGATTCTTCGGGACTTTACCCGACAGCACTGCCGAATTACTCCGTTTGAAGTGCGTGCTAGCCGGGATTATCTTTAAGATGATGGTTAGCGCACTTGAGCCGGATTAATTAGGGCGGTACTGCCACATTGTAGTAGCCTGTAGCACCCTCTAGGTGCTAGCATGCGGCACGCCGGCGACCCAGGGCCGCCCTGCACCGCCGCAGGCCACGACCGAGCCCCAATCCGCCGCCCAGTTTGCCCAGAAGGGTTCGCCATCGCGCGTACTCGCTCCCAGGCCAAACCTCGCCCAGAGCCGCACCCGGAGGGGCGAGAACGCGCAGCTCCGGTGCGCCCCGCCGAGCAGACCCGCCGCAGTAGCTGCGCTCGCCGTTGCAGGCCTTCCCGAGCCCAGCTGAGTACCCAGGTGCATCACGCGTGTCGCGTAGACAACCCTAGACCCAAACCTTGGCCGGATTGACCCCGGGAAGGCCGAGTTTGGCCAACTCCGGCGCTGCTCCGCCGCGGGAGCTCGTCTCCGGTGACTCACGCCGCCGCCCCGCGCGCCCTTTCCCTCTGGACCGCCCGATGAAGATCCAACGGCCTAGATTCATTTCCTGCCCGAGTCCAACGGTCAGCGCTGCCACTTTTACTAAAGAGACCCCCGCCTTTCCTAATATCAACCCGCAGTCCATGACTATGTAAAAATATTTCCAACCAGGCCCAGTTTTTAGCACTTAGACCCCTGAGCTTTTTAGTTTTCGAACCCACAGTCCAGACCCTATGTTTTTACGCGCTAGCCCTTAGAACTAAGGTTTAATTACGTATAGTTCCCTGGTTTTTGCAGAAAACCCCCAGAAACTCTGTTTTTCTTACAATTAAGCACCCGGACCTTGTTTTAGCTCTAGTTTTCACGTTCTAGCTCCGTTTTAGGTGTTCTTTATATCCACGCGATCGTTGTAACGCGTAGAATAGTTCTAGTCTAGTTTTGTTTGTTGTTTTTATGTATTGTTGTACTGTTTCTTAGTGTTAGCTTTTGTTTGCATGTATGTTTATGTTATTGCCTTGTTTTTGGCCATGTGTTCGTGAGTAGACGTTGAGCTACCGGAGGAGCCCCAGTACCGGTACCCGGAGCAGCCACCACCTTCTGAGCACTTTGAGCAGCAGGAGCAGTTTGAGGAAGGCAAGTATAACATGAACACCACCTATCACTTTAAATACATTTCATACTGCATTTTAATATTGTATGCCTATAAGGACTCTCCTAGACACTTTATTACCTTATATATATCCTTTGGGCTGTATTTTGGTTAGTTGTGCTAGGTGCCGTGCTATAACACACTTGGTCCTTTTTAATTAATTTGATTAATGGTATATGCAACTTAATTCTGGGAGTGGCCCGTTTGAGGGGCTCACGTCTCGTTAAAAATTGGTTTTGTTAGAAACATGGTTTAGGGTGCCAGCACGATGCTTACTGCTGGGTTGGCCACTCTCCATAAGGACCGGTTCATAGAGCGACAACCTGGGACAACAGCGCTACCACAAGACTGGAATGGGACGGTCTTGGCTTACTAATTAGGTCATTTTGGTTCGGGAGTAACTTACCGACGGGGCAAGAGGGGGGTCGAGCTTCAATGGTCCCTACGCTACGAGGCTTGGTCTGTGTACCCCCTCGAGGTGGGCACCATCGTTGCATTGCCTGAATCCTTAGCGGTTACACCTTACCAACGTGATCCTTTGTAATGGCCTCGTAGTGAGTTTGCTAGTCATCTCACCTAAGGAAGTGTGATGAACAACTAGCGTAGCTCACGACTTGTGGGTAAAGATGTGCAACCTCTGCAGAGTGTAAAACTGGTATACTAGCCGTGCTCACGGTCATGAGCGGCCCAGATCCTCCTTTTGATTAGTGGGGTTATCTTCCTTTGATGAGGCAGGTTTCCCCGGGTGGCTTGGTTTGGTATGGTTCTCAGTAGTATCATGATTAATTTTGATTAATTACTATGTAATTGGGTTATGGTAATTCATCAACTTGTAGTAAATAGCTGTAATAAAACTTTGCCAAGATTTAAAAGCTAATGCAGTTGAGTCAGCCAACCTCAGAGCCTCGTAGTTTGTGTTATACTTGTTGAGTACAAGTTGTGTACTCACTCTTGCCTACTCTACTCTTTTTCCCTTGTTCTTTTCGGGGATACTCTACTGCTGCTCAATTCCTGCCGACACGAGGGAGTTCACCCGGAGCTACCAGGAGTACGAGGACTTCTAGGCGTTCGTCTCGCAGTCGACGTCCTTGTGGCGCCCAGCTTCCGAGAGACTTCGTATATGTATTCTACGCTTCTGCATAGTTTGTAACCGCATACTCTGTATCAGACATTTTGTCATTAATGTAATAAATAACTTTCGTACTCACCTTATTATATCTTTTTACGTGATATGTGCTGTGATATATTGTTCATTCTGTTGAATATACGTGTGACTTGATCCTGGCACGTATATGATTGCTCGGTTTATGTCCTTTTATAAACCGGGTGTTACAACAGGTGAATTCTGTGCGCTTGCAGAATACCTATTCAGATTGAGCATAAGAGACACCAACAAACATTTCTGGACCGTTGCCGGGGAAGCAATTGGCTAAAGTTATCGTATAATTGAGTGGAAGACCTTACTATTTTATCACCGCTAATTTTAGCGGGGTTACCATTGCTATCTCTCTCGTTTATTCGATGCAGAGTAGTGCATGACCGATTTTGATCTACCATCCAACTTCGATCCGAATCCTCAGAGAATTGGGCAAATTGTGAGACGCTGCGTCATCCCACCCCAGAAGAAACCCAGTTGGAATCCTCGTTTGTCAGTCTTAGCACCACCCATGGCCATGACTCTCAGGTAGTACCTGGCCCCGTCCAGCAGCCACATTCCTATTGGACTGAACAATGACCAAGGCAATGATGGCTTTGAGCTCAAGTCGGGACTGGTGAACATGGTTCAAGCGAGTACATTCTGTGGGAAGGCATCGGAGGATGCCAACGCTCAGCTTCAAAATTTCTTGGAAGTGAGCAGCACCATCAACCCCAGAGGTACAATGATGGATAACGTCCGTCTTCGACTGTTCCCATTCTCCTTGCTAGGCAAGGCGAAGACGTGGTTTTACACCAACAAAGCAGACTTCACCACATGGGAAGCTTACTCCAATGCATTCCTGACAAAGTACTTCACGGTGGGCAAAACCAACGCTCTCCGAGGCAAAATCTCTGGATTTCAACAGCTCCCGGATGAAGCCATTCCGGAAGCATGGGAGAGATTTCAGGACCACATTGCAGCATGCCCCCACCATGTCATGGAGGAATGGCTGATTATTTAGAGTTTCTTCAATGGCCGGAACACACCAGCTCAGAACCACATTGATGCAGCATTAGGTGGTTCCTTCCTTTCGCTCAGCATTGCTGCAGCAAAGGAGCTGGTAGAGAAGATTGCTTCCAACCAGAGTTGGAAAGGTGAAAGGCAGCAACAACCCTGCAAGGGAGTTCATCATATCGACAGCATCGATATGCTCGCTATCAAGATGGACCTTCTCATGAAAAGACGAGAGTCTCCGCACCAGGAGGCTAACCAAGTTATGGATTCTCGCATGACATGCGAGATTTATGGAGAAACTAGACACATGGGCAACTCTTGCCCAACCACTCAGGAGGAAGCTCACTTCGTTGGAGCAAACAACTCCAACAACTCAGGCCTCCGTCCTCAGCAGGGTTGGAGTTCCAAACCCAACCTCCCCTTCAGTCAGCAGCAAGGTATGAATTTTAATAACAATTTTCAGTATTCTTTAAAGCACCTAGTTTACGGTCAGAAACAAATTAATGACAACATTAGTAAGAAATTCCTTGCTAATGATAAAATTTTGGAGTCTTTGGACATACAACTAGAGGGCATAAACACTATTATTAAAAACCATTTGAGCTTCAACAAAATGCTAGAAACTCAGGTTGCTCAACTAGCCTCATCTTGTCCTAACAATAATTCAGGAAAACTTCCTGGGCAACCAGAAGTTCCACCGAAAGAAAATGTTAGTGCGGTAACTACGCGGATAGGTAAGTCCACACAAGAACCACCACACCCTAAAGATGCAGGATCTCAGCGGAAAGCCGTACCCGCCAGTAATACCTCTGCTGCAGATGAAGACCAGGAGGAGGCAGAAGAGTCCAACACAACTGCTGCCCAGGAGGAAACCGTGGAACCTCCGAGAACTTCACGGGAGTTTCATGACACTATTGCCTTACCATTTCCGGAATGGTTAAGGAAGCCGGTGGCCGACAAGCAATTCGGCAAGTTCGTCGAGGTAATACGGAAGTTGTATGTCAATATACCACTTCTTGACGCTATGCAGGTCCCAACCTACGCCAAGTTCATCAAAGATATACTTGGTAACAAGAGAAGCCTGCCCACCACTGAGGTCGTGCAACTCACAGAGGAGTGTAGCGCAGCTATACTCGATCCTCTCCTGGAGAAGAAGAAAGATTCAGGATGCCCCACAATCACATGTTCAATCGGGAGTCAGCATTTCTCACACGCTCTGTGTGATCTAGGAGCAAGGGTCAGCATCCGAAGGTAGTTTACGATAAACTAAACTATCATGAGCTTGCCCCTACTGCTATGTGCTTGAAACTAGCGGACCAGACGGTCTGTTACCCTGCGGGAATTGCGGAGAACGTTCCGATTAAAATCCAGAACTTCTTTATTCCCGTTGACTTCGTCGTCCTCGATATGGAAGTCGACGCCAAGACGCCCCTCATTCTGGGAAGGCTGTTCTTGAGTACCGCAAATGCACACATTGATGTCGGAGCCGGAGAAATTCAGCTCAACATCAATGGACAGACAGAGAGGTTCGCCTTCCGACCGAAGGTCGAACAATGTTCCCAGGTCAAAGCATTCAACAGGAAGAAATCCGAGAAAGAGCAGGAGAAGCCATCAACACCCACCATCGATATCCTTACCAAGCTCTTGGAACGACTAAGAATCGACAGGGAGATCAGAGTGCATAACTATAGGAACGCAAGACGATGAATCCTTCGTAGAGAATTTGAGGAATCGGAGGCGAAAGTGATCAAAACAAAGCCTGCCACCAAGAAGGAATGGCAGAGATAAGTGTCTTCGACTGGAACTCCATCCGGCGATGACAATAGAACCCGAGGTATGGAGAGTCCCGCTCCGTACTCAAAACTCGAGCTATCGCCATGAGAACCATGGTGCGTATCTATTTCTTGCATTTGCATATAGGATAGTTTTAAATTCCTTGCATAAACTTTCTTTCCTAAAGTCATGGCACGTTCACATTTCTAAAACAAAATTTAATTTTTGTTTTGCATCAAATTTTGTTATTTTGCATATAAAAAAAAATCGGCCAAAGTGTAGGCCGGCCGGCCCCACCTTGTCTCCTTTTGTCAGGGGGCATCAGGAACCGTAGGACTTGGAGTGCATGAGAAGCAAAGGAAAAGAGGGAAAGGTAGAATGAATGGCGCGGGATCGAGTGGCACTCATCACAGTCGACCGGCCTGCCTACACCACCCACGTCCCGTCTTCGCCCACTCAAGCACGATCACCAGCAGCTCTAGAGGCAGTAGACCGAGGCCGTGGCGCGCTCGCCGCCGTGCTCAGCCCGGTCGGCCTACCCCACTCCGCCCGGGCTGCCTCCTGTGCCCGGCTATAAAAGCCGACGAAGGTGAGTCGCTCCCTGCACCCTCAGCTCGAGTATACAGAAAACTCCCCCGTGCTCGAGTTCTCTCTTCTCCCTTCTGAGTTTTCTTGCTTATTGAAGCTTTTAGAAGTTAATTAGGCTAAGTAACTCAAGTGCTAAGTCCCACAAGAATAATAGTAGTGCTGAGATTAGCTCGGCACTAATTCAATAAAATTAGTAGTAATCCTCTCCTAAAATGAAAATCACAAAAATATGTTCCGTTAAATAATCGAGCTCTGAACGAAGAACGTTTGTGGTGGACTGATCCCCACATGAACGACTAACCACTGACCCCCTCCGATTATTTTTCCCTGCATATTCTTTGTACTAATCTTTTGCAGAAGTCATGTCACTGTGGGGGAACATCAAAGGCAAGGTGAAGAAGCTAGGCTCGTCATCCCAATCCTGAAGTTCACGAGCGTCTTCAGGCTCCCGGGATGACATGTCGATGGACACTTTCTGCCGACCGTCACGATCCCAGGAAGAAGAGGAGGAAGCCCCTTCCTCTCCAGCAGTCCTGAGGCCCCATCTCAAAATCAGAGTTCTGACGTCGGTCAATCAAATCATCGTCCGGACTGATTATGAGCGGGATGCCCTCGAGCTATTGAAGAAGCAGTCATACGGCCACGCTAAGTGGTTCGGTACAGAATTTCTCATGATGCCGGGACTCCGCCAGGACATGAACCGCGCATTCACCGCCATGGGATGGTCACGATTCGCTGACATCACCGAACCAGGTTCGCACCTTCTCACCATGGAATTCCTATCCACACTTCATGTCAAAACCGTTGGAAAAGAAACTAAAATCCACTTTCGCTTTTTCAATGAGTTCTTTGAAATGCTACCCATAGATTTTAGTAATGCACTAGGCTTCATTAAGAAATGCCTATTAGAGGCTAATGCATTAACTGATGATCTTGAATATGACCGTAGTGCTTGGTGGAATGAAATCTCAGATGAACCAGTGAGTAGTAAAAACAGCATAGTCTCCATCCATAATCCAACTCTGAGAGTCCTAGCCAAGTACCTAGCCATGGTAGTATTTTCCCAAGCAGACCTCAAGCTATGTAGTTCCTCGGAGCTCATGTGCCTTTATGCAATGGCAAAGAAGATTCGCTACTCACCTGTCATGGGCATGGTCGCACATTGGCAGAAAATGATCACGTGCAAATCTCCCATTGACACAACCTCATTGATCACCCGCATTGCGCGGTATGTCGGTGTTTTGGAGAATGCACAAGTCTCATATCTGCCCGCGATGGATGAGTACTAAACCTTCATTGGTCTAGACCACTTTGTTCATGTGCACATGATGCGTGAAGGTCCCGGGAACTCAGTCTTCATGTGCTATCCGGGGTATGAGACGGAGCTTGAGCTGCTGTTGACGGCCATTATTTCCTATTTCGACCGTCAACTTCTCGGGTATAACATGAGCTTTAAACCATGTTCCACACATATTTTGCTTATTTCTAGCAAGTGCAACAAGTTTTGGATGAGTTGTGGTTGTAGGAACTAGTGTACCAAAAATCAGGAAAAATGGACAAAATATCAGGCCGGCCTAGCACCTCAACATACCATGCCACGAAACTTTGCCAGAGTGATCATGAGCACAAATCCAAGCCAATCCAATTTGGTTCCATCCAAAATTCACAAACAAAGACCGAAAGGCTTGAACAATGGAAGGTTGGGTCCACTTTCAGTGTCCAAACACAGTTTCAAGACCTAAACCGCCTTGAGCAAGAATGTGAAACTGTTGATTGATGCGTCGGTGAAACGGAGGGCCGAGAGGAGCCAAACCTAGGCCGGCCGGCCTAACAATCACATGCTTTGGACCCAATCCTCTTCCACTAACTTCCAGGAGACAATCCAAGCCGACCACAAAAAGTCGGTGGCCAAATGGTGGGATCCCCAGGCCGGCCGGCCTAGGGGAGGCCGGCCGGCCCCACTTTGCGGTGTCTCAAGCTCAGATTTGGCATGGAAGTTAAGCACAACCGCCACAACTGCGTGCAATAGACGCTAGCCCCAATACCGACCTTGGAGCACTATAAATAGAGACCAACACCCTCACTCTCAACAAACACCAAAAGGAGTTCTCTCTTCTTATTCTTAGTTTCTAGAGTAGGTTAGGTAGTCTGGGAGTTAGAGTTGAGTCAAGCTTGTCTCGGGATTCCAAAGTCGTCATCGGAAGTCGGTATAAGCTCCTGTATCTTTTCCTTTGACATTTATCAATATAAGTTATCTTCTTTACCTTTTCGAGTCAGCTTTACTTTCCACATTTATTTATCTCTCCAAGTTATCTTTCTTGTGTGCGGAAGTAATTTCTCTAGCTTAGACTTTGTACCTATCTTGTTTATCGGGATCTTACCTTACGGATTTTCTCGCCCGGACTAGAGTATCTCAAGTTAGTGCTCTAGGTTGAGGGGGATTTTTCTTGTTCGCGACAAGAGAAATCCTAACACCAAATACGGACATGGTGTCTGGGCTTAGTGTTAGCAACAAATTGTGTTCCACCCCACGGAACCGTTGTGGTAGTCGGTAGGTGGTGACAGCCCTATCCATCCTTTGTAGTCCACCACGTTCGGGTGTTTTCATAGCAATAGCTGCAGGTTGCCGTTGGACTCCCCTCTCATCCCTTTCTGAAGTCCTTCCTCTTCCAGCCGCCGAAGTAAGCTCTAGGTTCCCTATAACTAGTTAGAAGCAAGGTTTAGTCTAGAGAGGCAGGCTCGATAGTTTAGAAGTGTTTTAGGAGTATTTCTTGCTCGTTGTCCTCCTAGCTGCTTACGTCTCTAAGGATTAGAGTCTCCTGTGTCAAACGGTCATCATTGGCCATTATCTTATCCTATCATATCAGGCTTACCCCCACTAAGTTAGTCGGTTGATATCTCTAGTAAAGTTTGTCATTCGATTCTTCGATACTCTTTAACCATAGTGCTTCCCTGAGGAAATATACGATACCCTGGAATACTCCATGGTGAAGTGCTACAGCGGTGATAATGTGCGCTTACGGAATTGATATTCTTTTGGGCATAAGAAACGCCAACAAGCATTTCTGGCACCGTTGCCGGGGAAGCAATTGGCTAAAGATATCATCGAATAGTTTGATAAAATTTACTAGTTTGTCACCGCTAATTTTAGCGGGATTACCATTGCTCTTGGTATCCTTGTGATTTCTGCAGAGCAGTGAAGGACCATTTTCAATCTACCATATCACTTAAACTCAGATCCAGAAAGAATTGTTGAATTGCTTGACGCATAGTCATCCCACCAGAAGAAATTTTCTTAGGATCAAGGTTTGACAACACCAGCTTCAATACCCATGGCTCAGAAGACACTCCGTCAATTCTCAGCCCCGTCCAATAGCCATATCCCTACTGGACTGAACAATGACCAAGGCACTAATGGTTTTGAGATAAAGACTGGGCTTGTCAACATGGTTCAAGCAAGTCCCTTCTGCGGAAAGGCATCAGAGGATGCCCACGCTCATCTACAGAATTTTTTGGAAATGAGCAGCATAATCAACCCAAAAGGCACTACGATGGATACTGTTCGTCTTCGACTGTTCCCATTCTCTTTGCTTGGGAAAGCAAAGACGTGGTTCTACACCTACAAGGACGCGTTCGACACTTGGGATGCGTGCAACAATGCTTTTCAGGTCAAGTACTTTCCGGAGGGCAAAACCAATGCCCTTCGAAATAGGATTTCCAGTTTTGAACAACTCTAGGACAAGACAGTCCCGGAAGCCTGGGAACGTCTTCAGGAATACATTGGAGCATGCCCACACCACGGCATGGAAGAGTGGCTTATCATTCAGAACTTCTTTCATGGCCTGAACCAGCGATCGCAAGATCACATGGACGCAGCAGCGGGAGGAGCATTCCTCTCTCTCGATGTTGCAGGAGCTAAAGTGCTCATCGACAAGATTGCTTCCAACAAGAGTTGGAAGGGAGATAGACAGTCGGCCCATGAAATACATGAAATCGACAGTGTCAATGTTCTGGCAGCCAAGATGGATCTTCTTATGGAAAAGCTGAAATCTCCACACCAGGAGGTTAACCAGACTATGGAGCCTCAAATGACATGTGAGAAATGTGGCAATACTGGACACTCGGGCAAATCTTGCCCATTCACTCAATTGGACGAGAACTCCATTGGGAACAACACTCCCAATGACTCAGACTGTCGTCCTCAGCAAGGTTGGAATTCTAAGCCCAACCTCCCCTTCGGCCAACAGCAAGGTATCAATTTTAATAATAGTTTTCAGCCCTCGCTTAAAGACTTCATGTACGGCCAAAAACAAATGAATGACAACATTAGTGAGAAATTTCTTGCCAATGATAAAATTCTTGAGTCTTTGGCTATGCAACTAGAAGGGTTTAACTCTGTTATTAAACATCAGTTGAGTTTCAACGAATTGATAGAAACTAAAGTAACTCAGCTGGCCTCATCCTGCCTTCACCACCTTCACCATGACATGGGGAAGCTATCCGGGCAACCGGATGTGAACCCAAAAGAAAGCATGAGTGCGGTAGTTGTGCGAGCAAGACAATCCGCACAGAAACCACATCTTCCGCAGGATGCAGGTACACCATCCTGCCTTAACCATGACATGGGGAAGCTATCCGGGCAACCGGAAGTGACCCCAAAAGAAAGTGTGAATGCAGTAGCTGTGCTGGCAATACAATCCGCACAGAAACCACATCTTCCGCAAGATGCAAGTACACGGTGGAAGACCGTAACCGCCAGGAATACCGATGCTGTACACGAAGTGCTAGAGGAGGCCGAAGAATCCAACACCATTGCTACCCAGGAAGACCCCGTGGAACCCCCTAGAACTTTATGGGACAGTCATGATACAATTGCCTTACCGTTTCTAGAGCGGAGAAGGAGGCCGGTGTCCGACGAGCAATTTGGCAAGTTCATTGAGGTAACTAAGAAGTTTTATGGTAACATACCACTTCTTGATACTATGCAGGTTCCCACGTACGCCAAGTATCTCAAGGATATCCTTGGCAATAAGAGGGTCCTGCCGACCACCTAAGTCGTGCAGCTTACGGATGAGTGTAGCACAGCTATACTCACTCCTCTCCTGGAGAAGAAGAAGAAACCAGGATGCCCCACCATCACATGTACCATCGGAGCTCAATACTTTAAGCACACTCTTTGCGATCTGCGAGCAAGCATCAGTGTCATGCCAAAGGTAATTTATGATAAACTTAACCATCATGCACTTGCTCCTACTGCCATGTGTTTGCAGCTAGCAGACCAATCAGTTCGTCATCTCGCGGGGATCACCAACGATATTCCGGTGAAAATACGGAATTTCTTTGTCCCTGTTGATTTTGTCGTTCTCGATATGGAAGTCAACACTGGGATCCCTCTCATATTGGGGAGGCCATTCTTGAGCATGATAACCGCACACATTGATGCGGGAGTTGGAGTAATGCAACTCAACATCAATGGGCAGAAGGAGAGATTCGGTTTCAGACCAAATGATGAACAATGCTCACAGATCAAAAGTTTCAAACGGAAGGAATCCGTGAAAGAGCTGGAGAAGTCATATTCCCTCATCGAATTCGTGGAGAATCTTCGAACTCGAGAGGAGATTAAGGTGTATAACAAACGGAACGCGAAGCGGAATATCCAACGTAAGAATTTTTTCGAATTTGGAAAGAAAGAGATCGAAGTAACTCTGCCTACACGGAAGATGTAGTAGAAGAAAGTGTTGCCACCAATGTCTCCATCAGGTGATGACGACCAAACCCAAAGTATGGATAGTCTCGCTCAGGATGAGAAACTCGAGCCCGTGCCATGAGGTACATGGTAGTTATCCATTCTTGCATTTGCATATAGGATAGTTTAAATTCTTGCATAATCTTCCCTTTCTCAACATGGCATGTTTAAATTCTCGCAAATGCATTCTTTCGATTTTACACTGCATACGAAAAAAAATCGACCAAGATGGCAGACCTACTGAGCTTCATTCAAGCTTGGGGGGTGCCCATGTATCCAGGTAAGTCATCCGACCTATCCTTTCGTCTTGTGTCCAAAAAAAATAGTTAGTTTCAATCATTCAAAAACTCAAAAAAAAGTAAAAGTATAAAATAAAATAAAATAAAAATGAAAACAAAATAAATTAAAGCACAAAAAAAATTGTGTTTCATGCTTTGAATAAAACTCCCAGCTTTTATGTGTGGAAATCCGTGTAAGCTCTTATCATGGAAATGATGAATAGTTGCTCTATCCATGCTTTGCAAGTGCCTCGTATACAACAGTTTACTCTTCTAGTACTTGAACTAGTTAGCACATAAGTAGTTCCACTAAAATCTGGTTTGAGTGGGAGCATGAGCTTGATTTCCTAGTCTAAGTTGTTGTGAGATTTGAGATGGCTCGAATCGGAATAAAACTGCATGCTCTAGTAGGGAACCTCTCGGAATTTCTTTAAAATAAAACATGGTAAAGAATTCCCCTTTGGTTTACATCTCCTACCCAGAGCCATAATGTTTTATCATATGAACCGATATAAGCTATCTTGAGTTATTTTGAGCTTTGCCGAATGGTGAGTTCGTTCGAGGAAGGTACTTGTCATCTACCGATCTTTGTCCTTTGCATACCCATTGCTTTGCTAGCCTCAAAATGTCTGGCATGTCAGTCACCTACTCCGGGTATTGATATCTATCTTCACCAGACAATTCCCCTCACAACAAAACCCAAAATCTCCACAGTGAACCTATCCATCTAGAATGGTCTATCCAAGCAATGCTCCCTTCCAATAACTCTATCCTCATTGAGTATGGGTCATCTTCTTAAAAAAAAAACTGGACCAGAATCAATGAAAAAAAAGAGAGACAAGAGCCATACCTCCACTCAAAAGAGTTGAAATAAGGGGCTCAAATAAAAAGACCAAAATTCTCTAAGTGTGAGTCCATTTCCGCCCTCTCCCCTGAACATTTTACCTTCCATAAGATCGAGATTTGATCAAGTACCAACCTCTTGTGAACCACTCTTCGGCTCAGCAAAACAGGTAACCAAGGTATGCTACACTCTCCCTACCAAAAAACTCCACAAATCAGCCTTGGAGTAGGAAGAAGATGATCAAATTGTCCGACCATGGTGAGGATCATACACCTTGAGGGACTTGAGAGTACCATCGGGGAATCTTACACCTCTTTTGAAAAAATTGCAAAACTCCGAGTTAGGAACCTGAATAGGAGGCAGGAAATATTTTGGTGAAGGTTGTTCAATCTCTCAACCACCTAAGACGAGGGATGAAATGCGAGTAAGCCCCATCTCCAGAAACCAAGGTATGAGCCAACTTATTCAAAGTACATATGGGTTAGATCATTATGTTGTGCATAAGGTTTCTGCAAGGTATGAGAATTGATGCAACTCCTTAACCACCGAGCCTCAGGTTTAGCTTTGCTCGAGGACGAGCAAAAGTTTAAGCTTGGGGGGGGGGGTGTTGACGACTATTATTTCCTACTTTGACCGTCAACTTCTCGGGTATAACATGAGCTTTACACCATGTTCCATACATATTTTGCTTATTCCTAACAAGTGCAGCAAGTTTTGGATGAGTTGTGGTCGCAGGAACTAGTGTACCAAAAATCAAGAAAAATGGACAAAATACCAGGCCGACCGGCCCACCCTAGGCCAGCCGGCCTGGCACCTCAACATACCATGCCACGAAACTTTGCCAGAGTGATCATGAGCACAAATCCTAGCCAATCCAATTTGGTTCCATCCAAAATTCACAAACAAAGACCGAAAGGATTGAGCAATGGAAGGTTGGGTCCACTTTCAGTGTCCAAACGCAGTTTCAAGATCTAAACCACCTTGAGCAAGAATGTGCAACTGTTGATTGATGCGTCGGTGAAACGAAGGGCCGAGAGGAGCCAAACCCAAGCCGGCCGGCCTAAGGGAGGCCGGCCAGCCTAACAATCACGTGCTTTGGACCCAATCCTCTTCCACCAACTTCCAGGAGACAATCCAAGCCGTCCACAAAAAGTCGGTGGCCAGATGGTGGGATGCCCAGGATGGTCGGCCTAGGGGAGGCCGGCCGGCCCCACTTTGCGGCGTCTCAAGCTCAGATTTGTCATGGAAGTTTACCACAACCGCCACAACTGCGTGCAACAGACGCTAGCCCAAATACCGACCTTGGAGCACTATAAATAGAGAGCAACACCCTCACTCTCAACACACACCAAAAGGAGTTCTCTCTTCTCATTCTTAGTTTCTAGAGTAGGTTAGGTAGTCTGGGAGTTAGAGTCGAGTCGAGCTTGTCTCGGGATTCCGGAGTCATCATCGGAAGTCAGTATAAGCTCTTGTATCTTTTCCTTTGACATTTATCAATATAAGTTATCTTCTTTATCTTTTTGAGTCAGCTTTACTTTTCGCATTTATTTATCTCTCCAAGTTATCTTGCTTGTGTGCGGAAGTAATTTCTCTAGCTTAGGCTTTGTACCTATCTTGTTTATCGGGATCTTACCTTACGGGTTTTCTCGCCCGGACTAGAGTATCTCAAGTTAGTGCTCTAGGTTGAGGGGGATTTCTCTTGTTCGCGACAAGAGAAATCCTAACACCAAGTACGGACATGGTGTCTGGGCTTAGTGTTAGCTAGAAACTGTGTTCCACCCCACGAAACCGTTGTGGTAGTCGGTAGGTGGTGACAGCCCTATCCGTCCTTTGTAGTCCACCACGTTCGGGTGTTTTCATAGCAGTAGTTGCAGGTTGCCGTTGGACTCCCCTCTCATCCCTTTCTGAAATCCTTCCTCTTCCAGCCGCCGAAGTAAGCTCTAGGTTCCCGATAACTAGTTAGAAGCAAGGTTTAGTCTAGAGAGGCTAGCTCGATAGTTTAGAAGTGTTTTAGGAGTCTTTCTCGTTCGTTGTCCTCCCAGCTACTTACCTCTCCAAGGATTAGAGTCTCCTGTGTCAAACTATCATCGTTGGCCATTATCTTATCCTATCATATCAGGCTTACCCCCACTAAGTCAGTTTATATCTCTAGTAAAGTTTGTCATTCGATTCTTCAATACTCTTTAACCATAGTGCTTCCCTAAGGAAATATACGATACAATGGAATACTCCAAGGTGAAGTGCTGCAGCGGTGATTCTGTGCGTTTGCGGAATTGATATTCTTTTTGGCATAAGAAATGTCAATAACTGCCATGCTCGCAACTCTCGCTCTACTCCGTGAAGCGTCTTACCCTCCAGATGGAAAAGAAAGAGCCAGCAAGCCACAGCACAACTGGTTCCATGACACGTGGCAAAACTTGGTGTGACACACAGTTGGCCGAGGGTGGCTCATCATGGCAGGCAGGAATTTCCCGTCAGGCAGGCACATCCCGCTAGCCAGGAGCTTCACGGCAGGCCCGTGCTTCTCAGGAAGCCGGACCATCACACGCTGCGCCCTCACCAGATGCCTCAGCACAGCCTCACCCAGACACCACTCACATGAGCTTCGAAGAGGCCTATGGGTTTTACGACCAGGGTGGCCAGCCCTCGTACCAGCCTAAGGGTAGCACAGGGTTTGGGCATGGCTAGGGGTTTTACTACCCCTCGGGCATGGGGACCTCCCATGGCCCGTAGGTTGGCCCATTGGCGTCAGCACGCTTCGAGTACGACAACCCGCTCACATGGGAGCTGTCAGGCCTCACTGCCCGAACAAAGGATCGAAGGCCATGATGATTAAAGGCCCGTTCATGCACATCCATCCTCCAATGAAGCCCAAAGGACAAAGCCCACAAGATAAGATCAAGATACATCGGGGCTAAGCAAAGCAAAGAGATATTTAAGGAAGGATTTTCCATCCTATCCTTTTCCTCGAAGAAATCTCGAAGATAATGACGTCTAATGGGGTGCAATCGTGAAAGGCATAAACTCTAGAAGATTCCAGGAGACTTGAGGAGAAAGAAGGACACGAAATGGCGAAGGAATGAGCCAGGCCAGCCGGCCTAGGCCCATTGGGCCGGCCGGCCGGCCCAGCCCTTTTTAGGTCAGTTCGGCCTCCCCTTTTGCCTAGGGTTTCCTGAGGCTATTTAAAGACCCCTCCCCAAGGTTCACGGGGAGATCAATTCGGGAGACGACGCCAAGGAGCAGAGAAGATAGAGGGACACCTCTCGGAGAGCCGAGGGTCGTGCTAGTTGTCTAGGGGATTCCCTAGCCGACGTGGGAACCTTGCAAGGAAGACCACGTCGGAGTTCTGGAGCTAGGATCATCAAGATCAAGGTAGGGCCCCAGTTGTGATCTTGTAATGTACAATCATTCATGGTGAAGTTATTTGTGATTCCGAATGTTTAGCGACCATGTTCTCTCTTTCGATTTCGTTCTTTTCTTTGGGTTTGCTTCATCCTAGATATATTATCGAGATAGATCGCTTAGCATGATCTTGTAGTCATGGTGGCTAGAGGTTCATGGCGGAACTACCAAAGGGGGTTCGACTTGCTTCAGGGTATTTCGTTCAAAAGGGGGGCATCGTGACAGGCCGTCTCCATAGAGTAGGCGGAGTATCGAGAGATCGGATTGGAGATTTTGGGTTTAAAGAGGCTTTTCATTGAGATTCACATCTACCTTACTTCACTTCATCTAGCTAGAACTACAACATATGCATGATCTAGGTGATCTAGATTGGTTATCTCTAACTTTCTCTCGCTACCTTCGGTGTTTGTCATTTTTAGTAGATTAGATTCGTTTTACACCACATCAACACAAAGGAATTTCTATGTTAGTAGATTGTTTCTTGTATCTCTGGTTCCGTGGATTGATAAACCTTGGGGGAATACTCTAAGGGAAAAGCTACACGAAACTGTGCGCTTGTGGTATATAAATCGGGGGCGCTAAGGAGCGTCAACACGGCCATTATCTCATGTTTTGACCATCAACTTCTCGGGAATAAATTGAGTTTCGCACTATGTTCCATGCATATTTTATTTGATTCTAATAAGTTCCACAAGTTTTGGATGAGTTGTGCCTGTAGGAATTCACTGTCCAAAGATGGTCGAAATCAGAGAAAACCCCAGCCGCCCGGCACATTCCGTGCCGACCGGCCTGACACCTCCACATACATGGGTCCAATAATTTCACTGGAGCAATATGACATGTTCATAAGGTTTCAGAACAAGGCGAACATTTCATAACCTGTCAGTTGACCCGGAAGGCACAAGGTTCAACTCAAAAGCCCACCTACTAGTGCCAAGAGTGTCAAATGAGGAAAGCACCCAGTCCAGAGGCAATGTGGAGCGTTGATGTGCAATGTCTGTGAAACGGAGGACCGAGGAGTGCCAGAGTCAGGCCGCCCAGCCCAACCCAGGCCGCCCAGCCTAAGATTCTAGTATCCGAGGAAACCACACGATCGACCGACCTCTTAGAGTGGTCAGGAGCCGTCCACGCGAAGTCGGTGGACAGGTGGCAGTAGGGCCAAGCCGGCCGGCCTAGGCCAGGCCACCCGGCCCCACAAGTCGGCCACTGGAGCTCCCCTTTTGTGTGAAGTACATGCCAAGTCAGGGGTAGTGTAATCTTCAACTATTACCTGATTATCGACCTTGAGCAGCTATAAATAGGCCCCCCATCCTCACTTGTAAACACACACTCAAGGAGTAATTCTCTCTTCTCAAGTCTATTGTAGGTTAGCAGTTGGGAGTTAGAGTCGAGTCGAGCTTGTCTCGGGGATCCGGAGTCGTTATCGGAGCTCGGTAAAGCTCTTGTATCATTTCCTATGACTATTTTTAATATAAGTTATCTTCTTTATTTACTTGAGTCAGCTTTACTTACCGCAAGTTTTATCTTCTCAAGTACTCGTACTTGTCTGCGGGAGTAAGTTTTACCGCTAATTCAGTTTAAGTTACCTTCCTTGTTTGTCAGAGTTAGTCTTGGGTTTTCTCGCCCATACTAGTGTAACTCAAGTTAGTTCACTAGGTTGAGGGGGGATTTCTCTTGAAGGCCTCAAGAGAAATCCTAGTACTGAGAGCAGACGTGGTGTCTGACTTAGTGCTAGCTAGAAAGTGTGTTCCACCCCATGGTACCGTAGTGGTAGGCGGCAAGTGGTGACAGCCTTGTCCGTCCCTCGTACTCTACCACGTTCGGGTGTTTTCATAGCAGTAGGATTGCCAAAAGTATGTTGGGCCCCTTCTCACCCTTGTCTGCGCCCTTCGCTTAGGCCGCCGAAGTAAGCTCCTGGTTCCGACGTCAAGTTAGAAACTTAGATTAGTTCTAGTGAGGCTAGCTCAGTAGTTTAGAACTGTTTCAGGAGTCCTTTCTCGCTCGTTATCCTCCCAACTGCTACCTCTCTAAGGTATAGAACCACTTCTGTTTCACACGGTCATAGCTTGGCCATTTACCTCATCAGTTATCTAGCTTACCCCTGCTGAATTAGCCGGTCGATAACTTCAGTAAGGATTGTCACTACAATTTGTGATACACTTTACCATAGTGCTTCCCTGAGGATTTCACGATACCCTGAAATACTCCAAGGTGAAGTGCTACAACGATGAATTCTGTGCGCTTGCAGAATACCTATTCAGATTGAGCATAAGAGACACCAACAGTCAACTCCTGAAGCAATGAAATCTTCTCCATCTGCAGCTACCGGAGAAACTGCTGCTGATGCTGCTGGTATTGGTGGTGGTGATGCTGGAGGGTCAGGGAAAACTTCTGTTCAAGTAGTACCCTTCCAGTCTCTCCCTCAGTCTTCCCAGGAGGAGTTGGGAAAAGAACCCTTTGACGATCCTCTGCTCACTGTGGAGAATGTAAAAAAGCTTGCCGATTATATGCAATGGAGCTTCAAATTTACCAAGGTAAATCTTCTGATGTCTTGTCTTTCTCAATATCGAGTAGTTTATGATATCTAACATATCATCTGGTGTGCTTATAGGAAGTTGCCAATTGGTCCTTCTTAAAGTCACAAGCTTTGTATCAGACCATGGACAATCGTAACACCATATCTCAAAGGAATGCATAAATTGCCAAGCGTCTTGATGAAGCTCTCGCAGCATGGAACAAGTTTTATGAAGCTAACTGTGAGCATATGTGAGAACTTTATAAGATGAAGCAGCAGATCAAGAGCCTTGAAGAGGAAAAATCCAAGCATCAAGAACAACTCCGAGCTGCCCAGTCTTGTAAGTACTTGAATTCCACTTGATAATATTTCACCAATAATTGCATAATTACTGAAATATCCTTGTATCAGGTACTTCAAGCGATCAAGCTCGACTGATAGCTGCAGCTCAATTTATTGTCGACATGGTTGATTCTGAAGGTGAAGCGTCGTGTAGTAAATCTCTACTCAAGCGCTTAGAGGAAGCTCCCAAAAATATTTTCGACTTCATGTCGGCAACCTCCAAGAATTACCTCACACATATGCTTGGGGTTGTAAAGTCTTACTGGCCTCAGCACAATTTAGCTCCCATAGCCAAAGGAATAGCCGCTGATTGCTCTGAAGAGGATTTCTAGAGGTATTATAAAGAAACAAAAGTAATTGCTGAGGAGATCCTGGAGAACTTAGCAGAGTGATCTTCTTATAGTAGTTCCTGAGATCTTGTAAAGAATTGTCCTTGTATATATAAGTTGTTTATCCTGTTGGTGTATCTTCAGAAGCTTGATCTGATACCGTAGGATAAGTAGTCGATTTACAAACTACTCGTAGAGCGAGTAGAATGTTTCCATGGAGTAACCTCCGTAGTTTATCAGTTAAGATGAATCGCGTCGGATTACCCAGATAGAAAAAACTGTATAGAGATATCCAAAATCTACTCGAGCGAGCGAGTAGAGTGTCTAACTTGTAGACTAGAGTAACTATTAAGATTGACCAGTTAGGATGAACCCCGTCAGGTTACCCCAGTAGGACAAATTTTAATAGTATCAAAAATATACTCGAGCAAGCGAGTGGTTTTGCCTTTAATGCAAGGCTGGAGTTATCTTTATAGTTGACCTATTAGGATGAACCCCGTCAAGTTACCCCAATTGGACAAACTAATAAAGGTATCCATAGAACTTCTCGAGCCAGCGAGTAGGTTGTGTCCTATGCCATGGACAGGGATGTGGCCTGTATAGTTATCTTGTTCGGATGAACCTTGATAGGTTACCCCAATGGAAAAACTGTGTAGGCTATCCAAATTGGGTTATCCAGGTCGGTATGAATCTATAGAGATTACCCTGGTTGGAAAAAAACCTTTAAGAAGTAGTTGATCTTGATGTTGACAAGTTGATAGCTACCTTTAATGTAGACGAAAGTTGATAAATAAACCATTTCTTTATTAAAGAGATCAACTGACACAATCATATGACTGAATCAAGGGTAAAACTTGTGCAAGTGCTCGATATTCCAAGAATTGGGTACCTCATTACCATCAGCATCAGTAATTCTATATGATCCTGGTGTTGTAACTTTAGACACAATGAAAGGTCCATCCCATTTGGATTTTAACTTGTGCAGTCCTGTTTCATCTTGAATTCATCATAGGACTAGGTGACCTATGTTGAAGATCTTTCCTGGACATTGCGATCATGATAGCGTCTGACTCCTTGAAGATATCTAGCCGACTAGGTCAAAGTATTGACCCTGGCTTCTTCGACTGTATCCAACTCAAGTTGTCGAGCTTCATCTGCTTCTCCTTCCTGATAGACTTCTACTCTTGGGGATTTTAACATGATATCTGTGGGTAGTATAGCCTTTGATCCTTAAGTGAGGAAGAAAGGAGATTGTCCAGCTGCTTTGCTGGGCTGCGTTCGCAGCCCCAGACCACATGGGGTAGTTCTTGAATCCACTTGCCACCCTTTTTAGAGTTGGCATCGTAGAGTCTCTTTTTCAAGCCATCGAGTACCAAGCCATTGATGCGTTCCATTTGACCATTTGCTCGAGGGTGAGCTACTGAAGTATATTTGACCTCTATGCAAGAATTCTCACAGAAATCCCAAAAAGACTGTGAGGTGAAGTTAGAACCCAAATCTGTAATGATTATGTGAGGGAAACCAAACCGATGTATGATGTCGGAAATAAAATCTACTACTCTATCTGATGAGATCTTGACAATGGGCTTGTAATCGATCCACTTGGTAAACTTGTCGACTGCTACCAGCACATGATTGAATCCTCCTAGAGCTACGGTAAGGGGTCCGATCATGTCCAGACTCCAGCATGCAAACGGCCATGATGGAGGGATTGTAATCAAGCTGTATGCTGGAACATGAGTCTTCTTGCCAAAGAATTGGCAGCCAGGACATCTTCTGACAAGGTCTTCTGCGTCTAATACAGCAGTTGGCCAGAAAAACCTGATCTGTATGTCGGTGTTTACCGCCAAGCCTGCTCAGGGATACCCTTAGCAGTAAGGTTTGTAGGTAGGGATCGACTGCTCTGGAACTTGATGGTGCAAGGAACACAAAGATTTAGGCAGGTTCGGGCCGCTGTTGACGCTCGCTAACATCTCATTTCAAGGTTCACTTGGAGCCTGAAATCATGAGAATAAAGTCTCATACCTACATATGTTATCCAGAAAGAGCCAATTCCACGTTTCCTCTTAGAAATATTGCTACATTGGAATTTAGGCAGAAATACAGGTAAAACAGGCTTCAAGCGTCACCCGACCATCAGAGCAAGCCATCAGCTTGTGCATGAGCGTATGAAAGGCGAGCGTAAACACTAGTGGTAGGAGTTATTACTAACAAATTCCACAGAGTGTTGGTATACATTTATGTGCAGATTGCTTATGCTTGGAAATGAGAGGAGAACGCAGCCCCAAAAGCAAGGTGACACGTCGTTGATCCAAAGCAACAAGTTCTCGACGAATCAGACGCATTCACGAGGATCTACGAGAACCAAAGCTACCAAACCGCCTCAAGACAGGCCCTTGCACATGTATATCACATGGGGGTCCACCTAGCAACCACCTGTCCGAAAACTGGGCCAAACAGGCCCAGCCCATGGTCGGCCGACCAACATGGTCGCCCGACCAAGTGGTAGAGGCCCACGGGCCCCACCGCCTCTCAAATGACACGTGGCGAGGTGTGGTCGGTCCCCAATGGCGGTTTGGCTCATTTCTCGGGCAAGAGGCTGGTGGCTCCCTCCTATAAATACAAGGGGAGGGGGTGAGAACACAACACCACACACCACATCATCTCTTCTCTTGAGTCCTCACTTGAGGTGAGGAGTTGTCTTAGGGAGTTTAGGAGTAGAGGTACTCAGGAGGGGCACCGGCAATGGCGCTCTTCTCCAAATTGTACCTCTACAAGAGTGAGGAAGATAGTCGGGGGATGTGCCGGGCTTGTCGGCGCTCTTCGCCGCTTGTACTTCGACGGATGCTTATTCGGTTGTAAGTGTTCGAGACTTTCTTTGCTTATTTAGAATTAGAGTCTAGATCACAAGTTATCATCTCTGCCTTATATTAGTTGATGTGTATGCTAGCGAGTAGCATTTGACTCTAGAGTTGGGCTCCGGATAGAAAAGGATAACCCTGTACGCCTCTAGAGTTAGTAGGGAAAGGCGTAGATGTGGTGTCATGGCTGGACTATACCACTCAGTTGTCTGATAGTCCCACGGTTTGTAGAGGTAGCCGGCAAGTGGTGACAGCCCTGTTCGAGCCTTTTAGTAATCCTCCACGTTCGGATATTGGATAGAGCGTATATTGGAACTATCGGCTTGTATAAGCCGGTCAATACCTTTAGCTTGAAGTATAACGGCGATGTGATTTCTTCTTCTAAACATAGATTCTAGATCTTAGAAAGTCCTCTCTTTCCTATCCTCCTACACCAGCGTGTGTGTCCTTGGACAGCCTGAACCCATAGGTAGTGTACTCACGTTCCCTAGTGGATATGATACCCTGTAATACTCTTGGGTGAAAGCTACAGCGGTATCCGTGCGCTTGCGGATTTTATTCGTGACGTTACAAAATACCAACAGCCGCGAGTTGCGTAATACCCTACGTCATGTGTGGTTGTTTGTATTGCCTTAGGTGTTGGTATTGTCTGGAGGGGGTCCATGCCCGCCCTTATATATCCGGGGGGGACAGGGTGTGACACTTCAGGTGTCTAGATTTTAAATTAAAGTTTAGTGTGTGAATGATGTGTTTATTCCTATTTGATTGTTGAAAATTTTGTAGTGCAAAAGTAAGGGTATTTTGGTAATTATACAAAATTGCAAGTCTTTCTTTGCAAAAAGTTTTGACTTAGAAAGTATTTTCAACTTTGCGAAGGGCTTTTGCAAATGTGCTATTAATAATTATTTTGGTAGCATTGTTGCATTCTAGCCCAAAAATTTTAACATGAAAGTAATTATACAAAAAAAGTATTTTTCCTTAATGGATTAGAGTTCTTTTGAAAATTTTAAAATATCTTCAAATCCTTTGATCTAGTGAAAATTTGCATAACATGAAAGTTGTCGATCTTGAAAAGTTGAACAACTTTAATGTTGGGCAATTTTTCATTTCAGCCCTAGATCAGTGGGAATTTTTAGTTTATAGTTAAGCCCCTGAAGTTTTCACAAATTGCAAACAAGTCCATCCAGTCGTCTTCTACCTCCAGCCTTCTCGGAGCCCTGGTGGCGCCGCCCCGCCGTCGTTTTCCCAGCCCACCAGCCCGTCCCGCCGTCGATTAGCATGCCGATAAGCTTCTCTGGCTCCCCCTGGTCCTAATCCTCTATTCAGAGGCACCTATCTCTCTCTCCCCGAGGCGCCGCCACTCGCCGCCCCTATTTCTTCCCTTCCGGCGAGCTCGGCCACCCATGGAGAAGCCCGCGCCAACGCCAACTTCGCCTCTCCTCGACCGAGTTCATCTCCTGAGCCTCGTTGCTCACTTATCCTCCTATCTGGAGCCTATAAATAGCACGGACCGGTCCCTATCACCGGCCATCCACCACAGCACCTCCTTCTTCTACTTCGGTGACCTCTGTCCGCCACCGACCCACCACCACAGACCTCCTCCGACCATCCTAACCCCTTAGTTAGCTTCATCGTGACCCTGTGAAGCTATTCCCCCACTTCCCGCTGTCGATCCCTTGCCGGAGCACCCTCGACGCCGTTCTTCCCCACCGCCGAGCTCTGTGCCATCGCCGATGAGCTTCCTCCGGTCATCCCGCGCCTCCTCCGACTCATCTATCAGGTGCGCCTTGAACCCTGAAGCTCCCTGACCACTCACCCCTCGCCGCCGGCGACCCTCTTGGCCTGAACACGGCCAACCCCCTCCCCTGCTCTCCCTTTTCTCTGGCAAAGGACCCGATTGTAAGGTTTTAAAACTTTCCAGGGTCCTTTCTGCAAGAATTTAGATCCTTTTCAAAATGAACTTTGAAAATTCATAGGAAATTATAGAAAAATTAGAAAAGTGCAAAACTAATTTTGTTATTTTCCTTGTGAGTAGCTCTACATGATGATGCTATGAGTTTAATTTGAAACTTTGTGTAGTTGGTTTTAAAAATAGGATTAGGAAATAGCTCTTTTTAGCTTTATACCATGTTCTAAATTTGCTTTTGTTATGAGCTTTGACCCATGTACTTTTTGAAACATGTTTAACTTTGTGTAATAATTCTAGATCCATTAGTGGATTCTAGTTTGTTCTTTTCAAAATTTTCTTCTCTGTGATATTGGTATCTTTAAATATTATTAAATATTTTCTGTGGTCCATTTTAAAAACCCTTTTCCATGATATCTTGTGTAGCTAGAGTACATGATATGTATAATCTGAGTTGTTTGATTGATCGAGTTTACAACTCTATCGTGAAGGAAAGCTAAACTCAAGTATAGTACCTTACTATTTTTTTCCAATTATTGCATATCATATAGAGATCACCCCGTTAGCAGACGGAACATACGAACTTATCCAGGAATCATACGGGGATTTTTTTGAAGCCCAGGCCAACGTCGTTGAACTAACTGAAGCTCCGAACTCCGATTCGGAAGAACCAAAGTCTACTGACTCTATAGACACCAATACAGGCAAGACCCGATGCATAATCCTATTATTTCTGAATTATACAATTCAGTATTGTTTACTTGTGCATTTAAGTTATTGGAGTTGAATGAAAACTTAGATGCATAATTCTAGGTACCTATTGACTGAACACTAGAACTGAGTCCGTTTATATGCTTTGCTAATAGGACCGGTAAGAGTCGAGTGATTGCCTGTCACTCGTGAGATTTATAGGAGTTGATTGTTTACTTTCTTGCAATCACTATAAGGACCATGGACAGATTTGGTTACAAGCTTCAGAATGGAAATCCGTCTGTGTTGATAAATTACTAAGGCCGCAGTGTGTAGTAGCGGTGGTTAAGCGTTTGAAAGTACTAGCCACATACCGTAAATATGGTACGCGGTAAGCCTAGTAACTGATCGGTCCGGCAAGTGGACATACCTTCCACTCTCTCTAAGAGATAGGAAGTTTTTGTTAAATGATGTTGCAACACTGTGACTATAAAGATGTGGTGGTTCTCTGTAGTCGGGGAGAGTGGCCCTGATACATGAACCGGAATGAGAAGTAAATGGTTGCTTGGGAGTGACTCGACAGTACTCCAAGCGTGTGTGCTAGGTTTATCTTTGCAAGGTTGGAATTTTGATTTAGAATCGTCCGCTTCTCACGATGAATGAGACTGCTTAATCTATTTGCTACATAGAGTAAGAAGTGGAACAATGATGATCTCAATTATGGTTGGATGAAATTAATTCTTCTACCATATTTGTTTAGATAGGTGCAAACCTAGAATGGTTAATACAACTATAATTTGAAAGCTAAAATTTGAATTAAGGACATACTCTTTGTGGCTTTTCAGCAAAAGAAAACCCAGAGCCTTGCCAAAGCCTGGCATGTCTAGATAAAGGGTTATTTTACACCCTTAATTGAATCAGTCTTGCTGAGTATTAGTATACTCAGTCTTGTCAGTGATTCTGTTTTCAGTGATGACTTTGGAAGATCCCAACACTAGTCTGACTTGGCCTAGAGTTTTACCTTCTGGCTGGTCTATGGAATGGGAACCAACTACGACCAGCAATGACTTGGAAGAATGATGCCATACTCGGGCTTACTATAGCATCTACCCTACGTTTGTATAAAGTTTTGTTTAAATTTCCGCTGTAGAACAACTAAAGTAAGCATAGCTTACTTTTATTTCTTACCTTTTGAATAAACTTGTAAAAGCTAAATTTCTTGTTTTCTAGCTTCAAAACTCTGTCGTAAGTTACACCTCTTATCTATGTGATGTAAAATATTGTGAAATGTTGTATCTCCAACTCGCCTTCCTACGGGACATATACTTGTTTTTTCGATCGGATATTCAGTGGTTATATCGGGATGTTACCCGACAGACCAAGGATTATACCAATTAAAGTGCGCTTAGATGTTTAGTGCACTTGATCTGGTGTAATTCAGAGTGGTTCTGCCACAGTTGGTATCAGAGCGGGCAAGTATACACCGGATGGTACAACAAACCTTAGAAAGGTTTTGAATAACATATGTGCTCAACAAAGTGTTTGTAAAATTATGTTGTACTCGTTAAGAATTGTACTTAGATTGTAAGGCCTAGGGTGATGACCTTATGAGTATAAGGTGGCTATCAGTTATGTGCTTTCTGCAGGTATACTGACTATAGTTCGATCGGTTAAGAGCGGATAGGATCTGTCGACTAGATAATATAGGGAGAGGCATACCTATGCCACCAAAACTAACCACGTATGGCCAAATGTATCTGGCAGTTATTTTCAGTTGTGAGGACGATAGATCGTGCATGCATTATTTTAAAACTTGAATATCTTTTAAGGATTTCTAGAGTGTTTATCTTGATTGATTGAAAATTGGTGAGTGTCTAAAACCTAGATTTAGTTGACCTTAGGAGAGGTAAACCACTTGTTTTTAGATCGAGTTTTGCATCCTTAATCTTTTATTCAAGGAATGTCCAAGTGATCAACTAGCCTTGTTTATAGTTTGATCATTTTCGATTCTTTTGAAACTTTACGTTTCAATGAATCATACCCTATCGCTTTTTGTGTCCCTTTTTGGCGACATCTTACCATTTGAATTTTGTTTCAGATGGCTGATATTCCGGGCACTCCTCTGGTTGGTACGGGCCACACCCACACCAACGGACTTCACGAGGAGGGTTTTCCTCGTCTTTTGTGAGAATCTCTCCAGCTCTTTTGCTACACGAAGCCGCCATAGTATGACTGCTTCACATACACAGCAGAAGGAGTTACCCATTGTACTGTAAAGATGACCATACCACAGCACCCTTTTCGAGCTCACTGGCAGCCTATAGAGGTTGAGACATATGGGTACTGCTTCGCTGACACTATCGAAGCCGCCGCTTTAGAGGCTATAACCACCTTCTGCAAGCAGCATCCTAATGAAGTGGCAGAGTACCCTATTGGCCTTTTCCCCGCCATAGACTACCACAATCTCGAGTGGTCTTTTAGGGTGGAGCACTGTGCACACCTACTTGGAGACTTAGTGGGAGATACGATGCGTATGGTGGTTAGATTTATGAATGCCCAACTTCACCATCAGGAGTTACAGAGCCATGGTATTATCCACTTGGCTAGTGAGGCACAAGTTACTCATAGCAAGTTGGATAGGCAGATCACTTAGGCGGAAGAGCTTCAGTCAGCAGTTACCGCCCGAGACGAGGTGATAGCTCAACGTGAGGAGACGATAGGCCACCGAGAGGACCAAATTGTCGAGAGCGATACTATTCTCAATCAGCGCAACACAGTGATAGAGTTCCTTCAAGAACAAGCTCAGGATCTCACCTCAGAGCTTGAGGATGCTTATGCTTATATCGAGTACCTCCAAGAACATCCGATGCCACCTGATATCCCGAATCAGCTTGCGGGAAATGAAGAAGAAGATTCATAAGAGATTGAAGGAGTTTCTGATCTTGACTCTGAGCATGAAGATCCAGAGCCCAAAACTCAGAGCAATGACCTTTCCTTTGGTAGCGAGTCTTCAGTTGGCAACCTCGACGATTTCTAGATTGTCGTAGCTTTTAGGCTTGACTTTTCTTAGAAGTAGAATTGTGTAAATAGAGAGTGGTGTAAGAGGGAAACACCACTTGTTGTAGCATAGCTACATGGAGCAGGTTGTGACGTTTGTAGCATGTACACCACCCTAATAGAAGGCTTGGAATAAATGGTTATATCTTTGTGGAAATATTGCCAATCCATACAATTTTGAGCTGAACGGGTTAAATAGAATGTGAGATGTGTATGTTGTTACAATCAATATCATTCTATTTATGAATATTTCTGTTTTGCACTATACCATTTTGTAGCAAAAATGGCCTCTCATGCCATATTTCAATATAATATTTTGGTGATTGATATAGACAACACAACACTTGGACTAATATGATTGTTAAGATGACCACTCTCAGGCTTTTAGGTTCAAGTGATGACAAAGAGAAGATAGGCGTAGCTAGGCCCGAAGGGACGCCCCTACGGTGGTTCTCAGGGCAGCGCCCTGAAACCTCTTCGGTCCAAAGGACAAGAATCGAAGAGACCGTGAAGAAATCCAAGTCGAAAAGATCAAAACAGAGACAATTTACTATCATCGGTTGAACCGACGATAGGAAAATTGTACTCACCGATGCAACAGACTCAGAGAAGGCCAAATCAGCAGAGTACACCGGTTGAACCGACGTTGGTTTCTGAAGCGTCGGTGCAGTTGTCCAAAGACTACATTTTTTGGAGTTTCTGAGATTACATGCACCGGTTGAACCGACGTTAGTTTTGAGAGCATCGGTAGATTGATCAAAGTAGGCGTTGGAAGCTGTAACGGCTAGAAGAAGGGAAAGTATACTCACCAGTTGAACCGGTGTTGGCAAACCTGGAGCGTCGGTTTAACCGACGTTAAGAGTTTTTGTCAGCCTTTCCAACGGCTCTTTTGGGGTGTGTGGCCTATATATACCCCCAAGGCCGAGTCATTTGAGGTTGCTGGAGACTCTGGAAGTTCTATTGAAGATCAACATCAACTCCATCCACTATAGAGCATCATTGTACATCATATAGGCTTAAGCACACTTGTGAGAGTGCTTAGTGCTTGTTTAGGCTTAACTCTTGAGAGAGCAAGCTTGAGAGAAGTCTTGCTGCGGCAAGCAATCATTGTACTCGTCGTGTGACCCTCCGACTTGGCGTGGAGAGGCAACGACACTTTGTGCGGGGAAGGAGACCCCTCTTGGTGAGAAGCTCCGATAGTGAAGACGGTGCTGTGGGTGACTCTTCGAGAGAGACGGTGGCGGTGGTCTTATCTTGGTGACTTGGGGTCACTTAGCCTTTGCTTGCCGGGAGCCTTGGTGGCGAACGCAAGACGGTGATCAAGCGGAGAGATTCGGCATCACACTTGTTCGTGTTGGACAAGTGGCCGTGGACGTAGGGAGGGACTTGGTGTCCTAACCGAACCACGTTAAATCGTGTGTCTTGGTGTCTTCACAGGAGTTTGCATATTCTCTCACTTACTTCTTTACTTACCGTATTATGTTTCTGCATTTACTCTATCTTGTGTGCCTTTACTTTCCTAGTTAGTTTGATTAGGATTGGCTATAGGTTGCAAGTCTTTTAGGGGTAAGTAGAGAGTAGCATAGATAAACCTTAGTCATAACTAGCATGTGTAGGACGTGTTAGGTTTATCTCATGCAAATAGATTGAGCCCTAGGATAGAAAGTGATTAGCGACCCTATTCACCCCCTCCCCCTCTAGGGTCAGATACCCCGGTGATCCTTACACATTTGCTAATAGAAGTAAAGATAAACTGTAATTTAATGGATATCTTCCATGATACAGATGGTGGGCTCAACGCGTGGTACCCCGGAAGGGTTTACCCATGGCCAAACTAGTGGGTCTCAGCAACCGCCACCGCCACCTCCTAATCTGGCGGAAGTTATGGCCCTGCAAACCAAGTTACTACATCAACTGGTGCAGGGCCAGCAAAACCAGCCACGCGCTCAGCAATGAAGACGTGATGATCATGTTCCTCCGTCATCTGGGTATCAGGATTTCTTTGGTACCCAGCCCCCGCTGTTCCATTAGACCGATGAGCCCTTAGATGCAGATGCATGGCTTCGGACCATAGAATCGAAGTTCGCTTGATTGCCGGTACCATGCTCCGAAGCAAATAAGACCCTCTTCGCCGCTCAGCAGCTACGTGGCACCGCCCGCATCTGGTGGGATAATTATCGAGCCATGCTGCCCGCTGATCATGTTGTCACTTGGGAAGAATTCCGGACTGCCTTCAGGGCACATCACATTCCCGAGGGATTCTTGGAGCGGAAGTTAAATGAATTCTTGGTGCTTACTCAAGGGAACCGTATTGTGCTTCAGTATGCATAGGTTTTCAATCACCTATGCCAGTACGCCGGTCATCATGCAGATAGTGATGCCAGGAAGCAGGATCGTTTCCGTTGTGGTCTTAACACCAAGCTCAAGGAACATCTTAACCTTGTTCGCCCCAATAGTTTTAATGAGCTGGTGAATATGGCCATCACTCAGGACGATTGCATTACAGCGCATCGTGCTGAGAAGAAGAGGAAGGCACCAACTGGACCCTCTGGTGCGCAACCACCCAGGTATCGTTTGGTGTAGAATACAGTTCCCAGGGCCCTACAGAGAAATCCTCCATCAGGCAAATGGGGTTTTAGGCCACCCTAGCAGCAAGGAGCAGCTAGACCTCCTATGCCTCAACAGCAATAGTCTGGGCTAAGGCCAAATTTTCAACAGCCCAACCGTGTGAATGGCAACAACCACTGCTTTACTTGTGGAAGTCCTACGCACTTTGCCAGGAATTGCCCCCAAAATCAGAAGCCTACCCAAGGTCAGAATTCTAATCAAAACAATCAAGGCAAGGGTAAAAAGCAAGTCATGCAAGTCAAACAAGGGAAAATCAATTTTACTACTCTTGCTGAACTTCCGGAGGGCGCACCAATTATGGCGGGTACCTTTTCAATTAATCATATGCCTGCAATCATATTGTTTGATTCTGGTGCAACCCATAGTTTTATTAGTACTAAATGTGGGACAAGACTAGGATTGGATCCTAATCATACCAAGGCATCATACATGATTACCACACCTGGTGGTAAAATGGCATCCACTCTAATCCTTAGGCATGTGCCAATTCAGTTGGGTAGCAAGTTGATTAAAACCAACTTGATTTCCTTAAGCCTAGAGGGTATGGATATTATTTTGGGTATGGACTGGATGACCCAACATAAAGTCCTATTAGATATCTCTTCCCGAGCTGTTGAGATTGACTCACCAACCCAAGGAGCCACTACTCTTTATCTTCCATCCCAAGAGTACGTCACTTCTTCTACCTTTGCCATGGAAGGTATCAAACTTGAGGACATCCCGGTAGTATGTGAGTATGCGGATGTCTTTTAAGATGACTTGCCCGGACTGCCTCCTGATAGAGATATTGAGTTTGTGATTGAGCTATAGCCAGGCACAGCCCCTATCTCTAAACGACCCTACCGAATGCCACCAAAGAAGTTAGCAGAATTGAAGATCCAGCTTCAAGACCTTTTGGACAAGGGATTCATCCGACCAAGCGCTTCGCCTTGGGGTTGCCCAGCTTTATTTGTGAAGAAAAACGATAACAGCTTAAGGCTATGTGTGGATTATAGACCCCTCAATGAGGTGACAATTAAGAATAAGTATCCTCTTCCACGCATTGACATTCTGTATGATCAGTTAGCCGGAGCTAAGGTTTTCTCTAAAATTGATCTTCATTCCGGTTACCATCAGATCAAATTTAAGCCTTGTAACATTTCGAAGACGGCCTTTTCTACCAGATATGGACATTATGAGTATCTAGTCATGTCCTTTGGCCTTACCAATGCACCGGCTTATTTCATGTATCTCATGAATTCGGTGTTTATGCCAGAACTAGACAAGTTTGTTGTTGTCTTTATTGACGACATTCTGATCTATTCCAAGAATAAAGAGGAGCATGCTAACCACTTGCGAGTTGTTCTTCAAAGATTACGGGATCATCATTTATATGCTAAATTCTCGAAATGTGAATTCTGGTTGGATAGTGTGAAATTTTTTAGACATACTATCTCCAGAGAAGGCATATCCGTTGATCCAAGTAAGGTTCAGGAAGTAATGGACTGGAAGCCTCCTACTTCAGTTCATCAGATCAGAAGTTTTCTTGGCTTAGCTGGGTATTATCGCCGTTTCATCCCGGACTTCTCTAGAATAGCTAAACCTATGACAGAGTTACTAAAGAAAGGAGTTAAGTTTGTTTGGGATAACAAGTGTGAAGAAGCATACCACACCCTTCGAGCACAAATAACTACTGCTCCAGTGTTAGCTCAATCAGATAATACCAAGCCATTTGATGTTTATTGTGATGCTTCTGGCACTGGACTTGGATGCGTACTTATGCAAGAAAACCGGGTAATTGCTTATGCATCATGAGCACTTCGGACTCATGAGAAGAACTATCCTACTCATGATCTTGAGTTAGCAGCAGTTATTCATGCTCTCAAGATATGGAGGCATCATCTTGTGGGAACGCATTGCAATATTTATACTGATCATAAGAGTCTCAAGTACATCTTCACACAAGCTGATCTGAACATGAGGCAAAGATGATGGCTAGAGTTCATTAAGGATTATGATATTGAGGTACATTATCATCCTGGCAAAGCAAATGTGGTTGCAGACGCACTCAGCCGCAAGTCACATTGCCATTGTGTAGAGGCAGAATTATTCAACGAGACTCTATGCAATGAAATGAGCAAATTGAACCTAGAAATGGTTCCACAAGGGAGTCTGAATCATATGGCAATGGAGTCTATGCTTCAAGATAGTATCATCTTGGCACAACTACATGATGAAGGTATTAAAATTATAAAACAAAAGTTGGCCCAAGATGAAGAATAGTATAAGTGTTTCCATACGGACCATACAGGAGTTTTATGGTTCAACAATCGCATTGTAGTTTCCAAAGACCGTCAACTCCGGAAACAAATACTTGATGAAGTACACCTCTCCAAGTTCTCAATTCATCCCGATAGTACCAAGATGTACCAGGATCTTAGACAGCATTACTGGTGGACCAGAATGAAGAGGGAAATAGCTAAGTATGTTTCCGAGTGTGATGTTTGCCAGAGGATTAAAGCCAGTCATCTCAAGGTAGCGGGCACACTTCAACCCCTACCAATTCCATCTTGGAAATGGGAGGACATTAGTATGGATTTTATTGTTGGTTTACCCAACACATCCCAGAAGCATGACTCAATATGGGTGATTATTGATAGATTGACCAAGACTGCCCATTTTCTGCCAGTACATACTTGTTACTCTGCTAAAAAGTTTGCAGAAATCTATCTTGATCAAATAATTCGTCTTCATGGTGTACCAAAAACGATCATATCTAATCGTGGGTCACAGTTTGTTGCACGCTTCTGGGAGAAATTACAAGCTTCTCTTGGAACTAAGTTGATTTGTAGCTCTGCTTATCATCCTCAAACTGATGGGCAAACCAAAAGGGTAAATCAAATACTTGAGGATATGCTCAGAGTATGTGTCATCCAGTATGAGAAGAACTGGGATAAATGCCTAGCCTTAGCAGAATTCTCATATAACAATAGTTATCAGTCCAGTTTGAAGATGGCACCATTTGAGGCATTATATGGTCGTAGGTGTCAAACTCCTTTGAGTTGGTCACAGACCGGAGAATGCAAAATTTTTGGGCCTGACTTAGTAACTGAGGCAGAGAATAAGATGAAACTTATTCAAGTGAATCTTGAAGCAGCTCAATCTAGACAGAAGAGCTATGCAGATAAGAGGAGAAAGCTGTTGCAATTTGAAGTTCGGGATCACATATATCTATGAGTATCTCCAACAAAAGGTGTTCAAAGATTTGGTCTAAAGGGAAAACTAGCACCTCGCTATATTGGACCCTTTGAGATCCTTGAAATATGTGGACCAGTGGCTTACCGAATTCGACTTCCTTCTCGGTTAGCAACTGTCCATGATGTATTCCACGTCTCTCAACTCAAGAAATGTGTGAAAGTCCCTGAAGAAATTATTGAGCAACAAGATCTGGAAGTAGAGTCAGATCTATCATACGTGGAATACCCAATAAAACAATAAAAATTCTTGACAGTAAGGAAATAAGTACCAGAAGGGAAAAAGTTAAAATGTACAAGATCCAATGGGAACATCATATCGAGGAAGAAGCTACTTGGGAAACCAAGCATTTCCTTAACGAAATTTTCCCTATTTCCTTAGGATGAATCGAGGTACCTAACATCCCAGCCCATTCCTAATTCGGAATCTCGGGACGAGATTCTTTTAAGGGGGGTAGGCTGTGACACTTCAGGTGTCTAGCTTTTAAATTAAAGTTTAGTCCTGTTTGATTGCTGAAAATTTTGTAGTGCAAAAGTAAGGGTGTTTTGGTAATTATGAAAAATTGCAAGTCTTTCTTTGCAAAAAGTTTTGACATAGAAAGTATTTTCAACTTTGCGAAGGGATTTCTTGCAAATGTGCTATTAATAATTATTTTGGTAGCATTGTTGCATTCTATCCCAAAAATCTTAAAATTTTGTTATTAAAAGTATTTTCCTTAATGGATTAGTGTTCTTTTGAAAATTTGAAAATATCTTCAAATCCTTTGATCTAGTGAAAAGTTGCATAACATGAAAGTTGTAGATCTTGAAAAGTTGAACAACTTTCATGCTGGGCACTTTTTCATTTGAGCCCTAGATCAGTAGGAATTTTTAGTTTACAGTTAAGCCCTTGAAGTTTTCACAAATTGCAAACAGGTCCATCCACACGTCTTCTACCTCCAGCCTTCTCGGAGCCCTGGCGGCGCCACCCCGCCGCCAGTTTCCCGGCCCACATGCCCGCACGCCGATAAGCTTCTCTGGCTCCCCCTAGTCCTAATCCTCTATTCAGAGGCGCATATCTCTCTCTCCCCGAGGCGCCGCCACTCGCCGCCCCTGTTTCTTCCCTTCCGGCGAGCTCGGCCACCCCCGGATTTGGCTCCCGAGCCGCCTCACCGCCTCTAGCGCCGCCTTTGCTGGCCTCCATGCGCCACGCCACGCCGCCCGCGAGCTGCTCTGCTCGCCACCTCGCCGACCGCCCATGGAGTAGCCCGCGCCATCGCCAACTTCGCCTCTCCTCGACCGAGTTCATCTCCTGAGCCTCCTTGCTCGCTTATCCTCCTATTTGGAGCCTATTAATATCACGGACCAGTCCCTATCACCGGCCATCCACCGCCGCACCTCTTTCTTCTACTCCGGCAACCTCTGTCCGCCGCCGACCCACCACAATAGACCTCCTCCGACCATCCTAACCCCTTAGTTAGCTTCACCGTGACCCTGTGAATCTATTCCCCCACTTCCCGCCGTCGATCCCTTGCTGGAGCACCCTCAACGCCGTTCTTCCCCGCCGCCGAGCTCTGCGCCATCGCCGACAAGCTTCCTCCGGTTATCCCGTGCCTCCTCCGACCCATCTATCAGGTGTGGCTTGAACCCCTGAAGCTCCCTGACCACTCACCCCTCGCCGCCGGCGACCCTCCTGGCCAAAACACGGCCAACCCCCTCCCCTGCTCTCTCTTTTCTCCGGCCAAGGACCCGATTGTAAGGTTTTAAAACTTTTCAGGGTCCTTTCTGCAAGAATTTAGATCCTTTTCAAAATGAACTTTGAAAATTCATAGGAAATTATAGAAAAATCAAAAAAGTGCAAAACTAATTTTGTTATTTTCCTTGTAAGTAGCTCTACATGATGATGCTATGAGTTTAATTTGAAACTTTGTGTAGTTGGTTTTAAAAATAGGATTAGGAAATAGCTCTTTTTAGCTTTATACCATGTTCTAAATTTGCTTTTGTTATGAGCTTTGACCCATGTACTTTTTGAAACATGTTTAACTTTGTGTAATAATTCTAGATCCATTAGTGGATTCTAGTTTGTTTTTTTTCAAAATTTTCTTGTCTGTGATATTGGTATCTATAAATATTCATTAAATCCTTTCTGTGGTCCATTTTAAAAACCCTTTTCCAAGACATCTTGTGTAGCTAGAGTACATGATATGTATAATCTGAGTTGTTTGATTGATCGATTTTACAACTTTATCATGAAGGAAAGCTATACTCAACTATAGTACCTTACTATTTTTTCCAATTATTGCATATCATATAGAGATCACCCCGTTAGCAGACGGAACATACGAACTCATCCAGGAGTCAGAAGGGAATTTTTCTGAAGCCCAGGCCAACGTCGTTGAACTAACTGAAGCTCCGAACTCCGATTCGGAAGAACCAAAGTCTACTGACTCTATAGACACCAATACAGGCAAGACTCGATGCATAATCCTATTATTTCAGAATTATACAATTCAGTACTGTTTACTTGTGCTTTTAAGTTATTGGAGTTGAATGAAAACTTAGATGCATAATTCTAGGTACCTATTGACTGAACACTAGAACTGAGTCTGTTTATATGCTTTGCTAATAGGACCGGTAAAAGTCGAGTGATTGCCTGTCACTCATGAGATTTATAGGAGTTGATTGTTTACTTTCTTGCAATCACTATAAGGACCATGGACAGATTTGGTTACAAGCTTCAGAATGGAAATCCGTCTGTGTTGATAAATTACTAAGGCTGCAATGAGTAGTAGCGGTGGTTAAGCGTTTGAAAGTACTAGCCACATGCCATAAATATGGTACGCGGTAAGCCTAATAACTGATCGGACCAGCAAGTGGACATACCTTCCACTCTCGCTTAGAGATAGGAAGTTTTTGTTAAATGATGTTGCAACACTGCGACTACAAAGATGTGGTGGTTCTCTGTAGTCGGGGACAGTGGCCCTGATCCATGAACCCGAATGAGAAGTAAATGGTTGCTTTGGAGTGACTCGACAGTACTCCAAGCGTGTGTGATAGGTTTATCCTTGCAAGGTTGGAATTTCGATTTAGAATCGTCCGCTTCTCACGATGAATGAGACTGCTTAATCCCTTTGCTACATAGAGTAAGAAGTGGAACAATGATGATCTCAATTATGGTTGGATGAAATTAATTCTTCTACCATGTTTGTTTAATAGGTGCAAACCTAGAATGGTTAATACAACTAGAATTTGAAAGCTAAAATTTGAATTAAGGACATACTATTTGTGGCTTTTCAGCAAAAGAAAACCCAGAGCCTTGCCAAAGCCTGGCATGTCTAGATAAAGGGTTATTTTACACCCTTAATTGGATCAGTCTTGCTGAGTATTAGTATACTCAGTCTTGTCGGTGCTTCTGTTTTCAGGGATGACTTTGGAAGATCCCAACACTAGTCTGACTTGGCCTAGAGTTTTACCTTCTGGCTGGTCTATGGAATGGGAACCAACTACGACCATCAATGACTTGGAAGAATGATGCCATACTCGGGCTTACTTTGGCATCTACCCTTCGTTTGTATAAAGTTTTGTTTAAATTTCCGCTGTAGAACAACTAAAGTAAGCATAGCTTACTTTTATTTCTTACCTTTTCAATAAACTTGTAAAAGCTAAATTTCTTGTTTTCTATCTTCAAAACTTTGTTGTAAGTTACACCTCTTATCTATGTGATATAAAATATTGTCAAATGTTGTATCTCCAACTCGCCTTCGTGCGGGACATATACTTGTGTTTTCGATCGGATATTCAGTGGTTATATCGGGATATTACCCGACAGACCAAGGATTATAACGATTAAAGTGCGCTTAGATGTTTAGTGCACTTGATCTGGTGTAATTCAGAGTAGTTCTGCCACACAGGGTTACATGGAAAGTCATAGCCGAGTACAGTTGGAGTCCTACTACAACACAATTGGGTAGTTTTCTCTGTACTATAGCTAGTTCTATGCCTATTCGGGTAGATACAAAAGAGGTAAGGCACATCCAAGATCTATCCCTTACTCTAGAATATTCTATGCCTATAAGCAGTCCCGCTGCCCTGGGTCTGAGAAGCCCCCGAGCTCTTCGTAGCCGAGTTCTGCAGGCGTCGAGTACTTGACTGGGCATCTTCGAGTACTTCAAGTAGTTAGCTCATCCTTCTAGTTGCTTCTGGTCCTTCCTTCAGGTACGTCGAGTAGTCCTCCAAGTACTTCCGGTTGCTCCGAGGCTGTGAGGTGCTCAAGCCCCGAAATCTTGATCATATATGGTGTGTGAAGTACTCGCGCTCCATATGGAGTAGCCTCCGAGCCTTAGGTTGAATCGCAAAATCAGGCTGAGGGTCACTTCAGCCTTTTTCCTTCTTTATTTTCCAAAAATTTGAAAAATAAATCTCTAATGCACATATCCCGCAGCCCCCGAGCCTTAAATCAAAATCTCTTATACTGCGGGTAGCCCCCGAGCAAAGATTTTGGAATTAAGGATTTAAGACGTGGCATCAGATTTTATTCTTCAGACTATTTCCAGGATTCATCAGATCCGGTTTTCGAAAAGACCTCTTTTTCGGGTATAAAATCCCAAAAAAATGATACCATTGGATACGCCACACTGATTGCAAGCGAAATAACTTCAGAAATAAAACCCGAGATGTACGGCTCTTTATTGTGCGCTCACATGGGACGTTACTATATGGAGAATCTGCATTATTGCATTCTTGAATACGTCCGTGAATGCTGTAACTATAGCATCACGAGTTGTACTCCAGTAAAGTCCCTTGTGGCTATAAAAGGTGGGAGAGAGGCTTTTACCAAAAGCACCAACGTGTAGAAATCATGGTTTATCTCTGGTGTTCTTGCTCTCGCCCTCCTAAAGTTTGTGTAGTCCTTTCCAGCAAAAGATGCTAGAAGAGAACTTGCGAGTGACAAGAGAAGCCCCTGCTACCTCATCCTGCCACTCCCATGCTCTCACTGGATCCATTCTGGACATCATGTCCTCACATCTTCCAATGAGGCAAGTTTTCTGTGGATTGGTTGAGTCTTGTTGGGTCACATCCTTGGGGTTGCCTATTTCAGGGTGCCTAGGAACCAACATTTCTGGTAAGGAGACTTATTGTTGTCACAACGTATTCAGGGAGAAGGAGAAATTTCTCCGTAAGATGCTACAAGAGAACTTGCGAGGTGATTATTGTAATCTGCCTCCAAACTCTTGAAACTTTTCTCCCAGAATACGAGTATCATTATTCCCTTGATGGGAATAACAAGTTTGTACTTTGTCACGGCCTCGGGCCGACCTAGCTGCAGCAGGCTTCGCTCAGGAAGCCAAGAAGTATGCGTGCAGACCCGAGTCGTTGTAAAGTAGTTAGAAAAAAGTACTCGAGTTGTAATATCGAGTAGTTGTACTGTGTCAAGTACTTTTCCTTGTATTGGAATGCAATCCCAGTCGAAGAAAGAAGAGTCGAGTAGTTGACCAGGGATGTGAGTGTTTTCTTTTTCCAGAATGTAATCCTATAAAAAGGAAATGTCTCAGAAAATCCCGTGTTTTGCGCAATTGGCAACGAACTATTGGCTTTTGGGGTGTTTTACCATATTGCCACTGCCATTATAAAATGAAACGGTAACTAGGTTTAACCCCACCGGCTGCCATTCACTTTTACTGCTTAGATCTGTTCTTGCCCTCAAGTCTTCAGATCTAAAGTTCTTGCTCTTCCTTGCTTCCCAACTTCCCTTAGGGTTTCCGTCAGTGTATGCACGTGAAGCGTCCGGTAGATTACCGAATGGCCCCCAAGAAAGTAATAAAGGGGAAGGGTGCGACGGCAGAGCCGACCCATAAGGAAGGATGGAACACAAGTAAGTGCTCCGAATCTGACCTAGAGACTTTAGTTTCAGCTGGTCTTTTGGTTCCCAAATCTTTTATCCAATGGCGTCCTGCCTTGGGTAAGGACCATCCATATGAAAATACGGGGGAAATTGTTGCTTTTGCATCATATCTTGAACGGGGATTGGGGTTTCCTTGTTTGTTTTTCTTCTCTGGGCTCCTGCACTACTACAGGATCCAGCTCCTCCATTTGACCCCAAATTCCTTGGTTCATATTTCAATCTTCATGCATTTGTGTGAAGCGTTTCTGGGCATTGAGCCCCATTTTGAAATCTTAGGATTCCTTTTCCACCTCAAACCACAGCCGGATTCCTACATTTTAGATGTAGTAGGAGGTGTGGGTCTTCAACTTAGACATAGGAAAGATAGAGTTTTATCCCCTATAGTCTTAGTAATAAGGTAATCGAATGGAAGCCCAAGTGGTTTTATGTCGAGAACCAGTGGAAGAGCGTCCCTGTCATTACTCCAAGCCCTCCAATTGAATGGCCTGAGAGGAACAAGAAACCAATCGACGAGAGTCAGATCCCTAAACTACTCGAGTGAATTGCCATTCTTAGGCAAAATAACTAGACTGGAGAGGCAGTCGTATTCAACTGGATGAAGAGAAGGATCCAGCCATTGCAGGCTCGGGAAACATTTGGTTTCCAATATCAGAGAACAACTGACTCATCAAGGTACTTGGAAAAAGAGATCTCGGATGAGGAAGTGTTGAGTCAAGTACAACAACTACTCAGGGACGTAAAGGAAGTTCCTGTTGTTCCCGATACGTTTTCAGCTACGAGTCCTCCAAAGCAGGTACTAGATAAGAGTAGTCGATGTATAGTAATCGAGTACTTTACCTTAGTGTAATTCTGATAAAATTTACTTTCTGTAGGGGGATGTAGAGCGCTTTAAAAGTAGTCCTTCACCGCCAGGCATTTATTTGCCCTTTTATTCTTCCATGCGCTTTTCAATCTGTCAACCAAGTTCTAATATGCTCATATGAATTTTCATATAAATAGTGCTGATGTCTATCCTTGGTTGTGCAGATGAGGAGGCAGCTAAGGAGAGGAGTGATTGGGGGGTAAGCCCTACTCTGAGTATGGATACCCAGACCAGTCATTCCAAGGGTGCTCGGTCGGTAGCGAGGAAGCGTCGCAGCTCCTCCCAGACTACTAGCGACAGGTAAGTGGCTAGTTGGTTGCAATTGAGTACTTTTGTCTTCGATTTGCTAGTTTTGTTTTGAACTTTTTTCTTTGCTCAAGTCCGGCGACTAAAATGCCACAGACAGCAGCATCTGGGGATGATGCTGTGGTGGGACAGACCGTCCATTCCACCAAAGTGGACCTATCAAAGGGGACTGGGTCTACTCTTTCGGTGAGTAGTTCCAATGTAGATAAAGCCGGCGATGCAGGTAATCAGGCCGTGATTACGAGGCCTGCCCAAAAATTTAGCGTCAAGGCGCTTGCTCTGAAAAGAGATCCCACGTAAGTTTCTTGAAACTTGTAATAGTAGGATTTGCCTTTATATCGAGTAGTTAACTCATCTTTTTCAGTGACACGCTCCTGGGGGCGAGTGGGGAGACTGATGACGACTCAGCCCCCAAATCGGCGCTGGAGAAGCCTCCAGGTACTCCTGATATGAGTGCCCATGAGACTGAAGACATGGTGAATTCCATGCTTTGGGATTCTCCATTGCCTGATACCGAGAAGAGCGAAGAAAATCTCCCGGAGGATGGTGGAAGCGACAAGCTTCTAGAGGAGGAGGATGGCTAGAAGCTTCCTGGGGAAGGCGACGAGAAGCTACCTGATGAGGCCCCTGCAGGTAAACTTGTAGCACCCTATACTTTTCCTTGCTCTTAACTCAATTAAGTAGCGTATTTTTCCATCAGATTCCCAGAATCCAGGAAATATTGTAGTGATGATTCAAGATGTGCCGGAGAAGGCCATCTCTGAAGTACGGGCGAGTACTTCCTCGGGAAGTGTCTTGCCGCAAGAGAAGTTGAAACTTGCATTCAACTTGATGAGGGTAAGTAGTCGAATACTTCAAGTGCTTGAGCATAGATCGAGTAGTGTACTGATCCTTTTATTTTTTGCAGGAGGCACTAGGGCTGGAGGGTGTCCAAGCCCAGGACGATACAAAGCTGGATGCTCTGAGAGAGCGGGTGAAGACGCTCTCATTCGAGAAGGTTGCTCTCTAGGGGAAGCTTAAGAAGCTTTCCCAATCCAAGAAAGGTTAGTCTTTTAGCATATGCAATGCGTTCGACTAGTTGTTCTACTTGGTGTTTATAAGATTTTCTTTCAATCGAGTACACAGCTTGTACAAAATCTTTAAAGATTCAGGAAAGCTTGGTACTGGATCTAAAGATACTTATGTATCGAAACACAGATGAAATAGAGAAGCTGAAGAAGATCAAGGAGGACCCTGACCGGGAGGCAGCGACAGTTCTTCAACAGCTCAAGACTTTGTCAGAACCCCGGGACTCGATGCAGCGAGAGCTCGTAGAGCTGAGAGAAGTCAGGGATGCTGCCCAAGAAATAGCTGAGGTTATGGAGATTCCAGAGGGGAATGAGGATGAACCGCTCTCTTCGGCAGGGAAACTTCGTAAAGTACCCGAAGCCTTTGAAAGGTATGTCTCCACAACCACCCGTCAGTACGTGGGTCATGTACTCGGGTTGGTGAAATCTTACTGGCCAACCACTCATCTAGACGTACTTAGGAAGGGAGCCAAAGCTGATTGTACGGAAGAACAATTCAGTCAGTATTTGGAAGAAACTTCCGTGGTGGCTAACCAGATAGTGGAGTCCCCGAACAAGCCTGAGTCCCCTTGAACTTTCAGTTGTAGGCTGATTGGCGTGTGGCCACAAGTACTTTGGACAAATGTTGAGTATTTGTGTAATATTTAAGTACTTGCTAGGATTGTGAAATCCTTTGATGTGTCGAGTAGTTGTACTCGAGGGTCGTGAGTGTTGGCAGTATCGCGCCAACTCAGTTATAATAGTAGATACAAAGAATTGTATCCGTAGGTGCCTCAGGAGGCAAAGTATTCTTGAATGGGCTTGAGTTGTGTGATTCTGAATCAGAATTCTAGTGCTGCAGGATTAACCAAGTGGGAAAAGCACTATAAGGATGTTGAAAAGCCGTAGCTTAAAGAAGATTTCCTTTTTAAAGGAAGTGCTTTGTTAGAGCGAAGCTCATGTGGACTTTGTTGTCCAATCGGGGGGGGACTCTTATATAGTATTTGGAGAGTCAGGATCTTTAAGATGTTCCTTGATAGATAGGTGAACAGGAGGCTCTCGACATCTACTCGGAATACTAAGGGAAAACAGAACTCTTTTTGTATCTCGAGTAGCACTCGACAAATACTCGAGACAAAAAGGTTCTGTAGTGACGATTTTAGAGTATCAAGAATTTGTTTATTCTCCTTGAGGGATTTTTGTAGTTGATGAGTTAGGATAGACCTCGCTTGGTCACCCAGGTAGTATACAACTTTTATGAGAATATCCCAAACTACTCGATCTATCGAGTAGTATGTCCTATACCAGGACTGGATTGATTTCTAAAATAGAACTGTTAGGATTGAACTCCGTCAAGTTAACCAAGATGTAAATATTCTAGAAATATCCCAAACTTATTCGAGCAAGGCGAGTAAGGTGTCCTACCGAAGGACTAGAGTAACTCTTCAGACAAGTCTGTTAGGTACGAACCCCGTTGAGTTGCCCAAGACGAAAATGTCGGAAGAGTATCCAAAACCTACTCAAGCCAGCGAGTAGGGTGTCCTTTAACCAAGGACTGGAGTAATCCTTAAGATAGAACTGTTAGGTATGAACCCCATCGGGTTATGCAAGACGTAAATGTCAAAAGGATATCCAAAACTTACTTGAGCGAGGCGAGTAAGGTGTCCTCAACCGAGGACTGGAGTAACTCTTAAGACAAGTCTATTAGGTACGAACCCCGTCGAGTTGCCCAAGACGAAAATGTCGAAAGAGTATCCAAAACCTACTCGAGCCAGCGAGTAGGGTGTCCATTAACCAAGGACTGGAGTAATCCTTAAGACAAAACTGTTAGGTATGAACCCCGTGGGGTTTTCCAAGACGTAAATGTCAAAAGGATATCCAAAACTTACTCGAGTGAGGCGAGTAAGGTGTCCTCAAACGAGGGCGGGTGATTCTTAGGACAGGTCTGTTAGGATGAACCCCGTCGGGTTACCCAAGATGAAAATGTCGTAAGATCACTCAAAGTGAACCGTGAAGACTGCTCGATTGCTGCTCCAATGCAGCTTTTCAGGGTAGTGTTTATGGTGAGGTACTTGCCGTATGAGCGAGAGCCAAGTAGTCGATTTGTGAAGGAAATCAACTTTTATTTTGGATTTGTCGAAATTACAATAATTGTAAAATGACAGACTCTGACTCTTTGGACCTACCCCTTGCTCGTTAGACGTGAGCAATGATTTACATGACTGAATAAAATTATTCATAGGTAAAAACTAGTCGATACAGTGGTCGACTAGATTTTAGGTAGAGTCTCCTTTAGGAGGGGTGCCCCAAGGGCCTTGCGAAGTAAGTCGCAATCGAAGATTGTGTAAGAGCTCTTCGATGGATAAAGCACTTGCGTAGTAGGGTTTTGTTGATCCTGGCTCCGCCAAGAGATGTTTCACCATGATGCGGGGTGCGTGGTTTACCCTGAGGACGGGTGCTCACCGGGTTGTACTTCTTGAAAGATGCGGAAGCCTTTGGTGGGATGCGGTAGTTGAAAGAAGGGCTGTAAGCCTCAACTTCCTCATGTTCCTTTCTCCTTGAGATAATGACATTACGCGCATCACGACCAACGTTGATCACGTTACGGAGGTCACAATTGGAGTAGTCGTAGTTATCACCCTGCTGTTCCTGCTGGCTGTTAGCGAGGCGCTGGCACCAGAATGCCCTCTTCTGGTTAAGCAGGCGATGATGCTCGTAAAGATCTTCTGCTAGATGCTGTTCTTCCAACTGCACAGTGACTGTCACTGCTGGAGAAGGTGCAGGCGGATCTTGCTTGATAGCAGCTTGAGCTTCTGTGATTGTGGGAGGAGTAGTTTCCATGTTGTCGGAAAGGTACTCGTCGAAATCTTCAGAGTTGTAGTCGTCAAGGTTGAGACACTCCGTGGAATCACCCTCAGGTTCCTGGACTTTGGAGATGCGAACCATGAGGATTTCACGGCAAAGATCTTGAATCTCTTGGTCTTGTTTGGTAGAGGACGGATCTAGGGGGTGCTCTGCTGGAAGGGCAGATCCGTTGGCTGCAAGCCGGAGGTGTTAGGATCTTATTTCTTCTTCAGGTGCACTGTCCGTCCTTGAGGCGTTGCATATATGACCAAGTTTGGAATGGAGTCCTGATCAGACTTGGAGTTCTTAGCCGAGTTGGACTCGACTTGTTTGCTGTACTAGATTAGGTCATCCAGTTCGTCCTCCGAGTTGGAAGAGTACTAGGATTCGGAGTCGGTTAGCCCACCAATTTTGGAGTACGTGTGCTTTGGGTGAGCGAGAAGTGGGATGCCCATCTCTACACGGAGGGCGTTCTCGTTCATCCAGTGTAGCCAAGATTGAGTGGGAGTCACCCCTTCAGGCTTCTTGATCCAGGGTTTGTCAAAAATCGACTCACTGGATTGTTCTGGAGCTTTGGCTTTTCCCTTTTTGGCCAGTTCCCAAAGAGCGTCAGCGTGTTCGGGTGGATTCGCCATAGCGTCCATGAACAAGTCGACGTTGTCGGACCAGTCTTTGAGATCATCGAATGGTTCAAAGTTGTCGAGACTGTTCATGAATTGGTCAAAGTCCTGATCGAACGAGGACTCGGCTAGTTCAGGAGTCTGAATGCGAGCAGGTTTCAGTGAAGGGTTCTGAGGTATCCTAGAGCTAGACGGTCCCATCCAAACAAGCCAGGGGTTTATCTCACCAGCTCTTCCGCAGATTCCTCCTCCCGATTTTTGCTTCAAGTTTTGTAGAGTGCCCTCAGCCATCTTAATGAAGTCGTCGAGCTTGGAATCAATTCGATTGATCCCTGAGAGAATATCACCCGACCTTTTCTGTGGTGGGTTCAACACTTCTGGGTTCTGCTGTGATGTAGATGAACCAATGGCAGACTCTGCAAGTTGATGCAGCCCTTTATTGATCGTGAAACTCGACCTATTCCAACAAGTAGTTCTGAGTTGTTGATCTTAGAACGTTTGATTGTATTTAAATCAGCCACGTATTTTCTGAGGATTTCTGAAAAGTGAGTTTTTTCGGGATCAGAGTTTGTATCGGACTCGGCTAACTCGAGAGCTTGAGTTGGAGTCGACACGTTTTCTGGGTTATCCGAATTGAGCTCGAGTAGAACTCTTTTCTCATCGAGATCCGCAGACTCGCAGATGTTGGTGAGTTGGGAGGTGGTTTTCGGTTTAGGCGAGTTGGGCGTGACAAGGTGGCTGGAGAAGCCGCCCGATTCATAAGCCATGCATGCCCAGGAATCGAAAACGAGAGTTGTGCCCTGAGGCACATTGTTAGCGTCGCTTGATCCAGCCATCGAATTCGCCGATGAACTCGCTGAATCCCCTACCTGGCACGCCAGCTGTCAGTGTTTACCGCCAAGCCTGCTCAGGGATACCCTTAGCAGCAAGGTTTGTAGGTAGGGATCGACTGCTCTGGAACTCGATGTTGCAAGGAACAAAAAGATTTAGACAGGTTCGGGCCGCGAGTTGTGTAATACCCTACGTCCTGTGTGGTTGTTTGTATTGCCTTAGGTGTTGGTATTGTCTGGAGAGGGTCCCTACCCACCCTTATATATCCCGGGGGACAGGGTTACATGGAAAGTCCTAGCCGAGTATAGTTGGAGTCCTACTACAACACAATTGGGTAGTTTCTTTTGTACTGCAGCTAGTTCTACGCCTATTCGAGTAGTTACAAAAGAGGTAAGGTACATCCATGATCTGTCCCTTACTCTAGAACATTCTATGCCTATAACAGTCCCGCTGCCCCGGGTCTGACACTGTAAGCCTTGCCGACTAGTGTCCTTGATGCGGCATGATTGCCGCAAACTCCTTCATGTATTTCCCTGAGGATGTCCTTGCCTTCCTCGAGAGTAACACACTTCATGAGGATGCCGGAGGCGGAGCGCTTGTAGAGGTTGCTGCCAACGAGGACGAAACATTTGCTTCACCTGATGATACGCGCTGCTTCAGTGCTTTTGGCATCGACCTGTGGTGGAAGCTTGAACTCCCTGATGAAGTCAATGAATTGATTCCGCTAGTCTTCTTCAATCATTAATACCTTCCTGACTGTGGCCAGGGCCTCCGCGTTAGTGATTTGTTGATTTTGAACCTTGACTGATGGATGATGTAATTCATGGACAAAGACTGATAGAGCCGGGGTGCCCGATCTTTTGGTGAGTGGGGATAAATTCGACTTGGCGGAAGATGACCCTCACGATCTGACTACGACGAGCGAACCTGAAGCGCCAATGCAATCGCTGAACCAACTCCCTGTGGTTACCGACCTTGTTGATGCAAGATCAGCCTGATCAAGAAGATCGTTTCCTGTCCGCAATCGAAGAACGAACAAGAAAAGGATGCGAGCAATCTGATTATCTCTCGAAGGTGGAGTTCTGAATACACGAGGACAGCGTTGATTTGCGCATGTTCAAGAGTAGCTAAAGCTAGATGTAAAACAAAACTCGAGTCTGGATTGAAAAGAAACCTCTCTCTAAATAGAGGGAGAGGGGGCGCAGCCCCTAGGGAAGGGCGGCCAGGAGATGGGGGCGCCGCCCCTGGTGTCCAGGGCAAAGGGGGAGGGCGCAGCCCTAGGCGCCCACACAAGGGCCTCTGTTGGGCCAGCTTCTATTCTTCTGGGCCTTCATTCTTCAGTAGCATGACGAAGTTCAGTTCTCTTGCACGGGCCCGAGTGATTGGCCCAGAAGGTGGTGCCTGGGGTGGAGGTGCATCTGGAGACGCTGGAGAAGGTGCTGCTGGTGTAGACGTACTCGTGGTGTCCTCATCATCCTCCCCTTCTTGAACTGAAGTCGTCCTCGACGGTAACTCCTCATCCTCGCCCGCATATGGTTTCAAATCTGCAGCATTAAAACTAGTGGAAACACCAAACTCCGCAGGCAGGTCAAGAACATAAGCATTATCATTGATCTTGGTTAGCACCTTAAAAGGACCAGCAGCACGAGGCATCAATTTAGAACGACGCAAAGTAGGAAAACGATCCTTTCGCAAATGCAACCAAACCATATCACTTGGTTCAAAAGTAACATGTTTTCTTCCTTTACTACCAGCAACCTGATACTTAGCATTAGTAGCAGCAATGTTTTGTTGTGTTTGTTCATGGAGGTTAAGCATGTGTTCAACATGTGCAACAGCATCTATATGTGGGGCGCCCTCAGCATCAAGCGAAAACAAATCAATAGGCGCCCGAGGAATGTAACCATAAACAATCTGAAAAGGGCACATCTTTGTAGAAGAATGTGTGGCACGATTGTACGCAAATTCAATATGAGGCAAACAATCTTCCCAACGTTTCAAATTTTTGTCTAAAACAGCCCTAAGCATGGTTGACAAAGTTCTATTAACCACCTCAGTTTGTCCATCAGTCTGAGGGTGACAAGTTGTGCTAAACAGCAATTTAGTTCCCAATTTATTCCAAAGTGATCTCCAAAAATGATTGAGAAACTTAGCATCACGATCAGAGACTATTGTATTCGGAATACCATGCAAACAAATAATCTCTCGAAAGAACAATTCAGCAACACTGTTAGCATCATCAGTCTTATGACATGGTATAAAATGAGCCATTTTGGAGAATCTATCAACAACCACGAAAATGCTATCCCTCCCCTTCTTAGTTCTAGGCAATCCCAAAACAAAGTCCATAGAAATATCAAGCCAAGGGGAAGTAGGGACAGGCAAAGGCATATACAAACCATGGTTGTTCAGTCGTGACTTAGCTTTCTGACAAGTAGTGCAGCGGACAACAAGGCAGCTCGACATCACGGCGCATCCGGGGCCAAAAGAAGTGGGCGGCCAGCACCTCATGCATCTTGTAGACGCCAAAGTGTCCCATGAGACCGCCTCCGTGTGCTTCCTGTAACAACAAAAGACGAACCGAGCTTGCTGGAACACACAGCTTGTTAGCGCGAAACAGGAACCCATCCTGCATGTGAAATTTGCCCCATGGTTTGCCATTCATATAATGAGCTAAGATATCTTTAAAATCAGAATCATCGACATGTTGATCTTTCACAGTTTGCAAGCCAAAGATTTTAAAATCTAACTGGGATAGCATGGTATATCGACGAGACAAAGCATCAGCAATGACATTTTCCTTCCCATTCTTGTGTTTAATAATGTAAGGGAAAGACTCAATGAATTCTACCCAATTAGCATGACGACGATTCAGATTTGTTTGGGTACGAATATGTTTCAAAGCCTCATGATCAGAATGGATTATAAACTCGCGATGCCAAAGATAGTGCTGCCATGTTTGCAAAGTGCGAACTAAAGCATAAAGCTCCTTATCATAAGTAGAATATCTCAGGCTAGCACCGCTTAATTTCTCACTAAAATAAGCAACCGGTTTTCCTTCTTGTAACAAAACAGCACCTAGCCCAATACCGCTAGCATCACATTCAAGCTCAAACACTTTATTAAAATCAGGCAATTGCAAGAGGGGAGCATGTGTTAACTTATCTTTCAAAGTGTTGAACGCTACCTCCTGCGAGTCGCCCCAAGCAAATGGCGCACCTTTCTTTGTAAGCTCGTGCAAAGGGGCTGCAATGGAACTAAAGTCACGGACGAACCTACGGTAGAAACCGGCAAGTCCAAGAAAGCTCCGAATTTGTGTGACCGTCGTCGGTGTAGGCCATTCCCGAATGGCATCGATCTTGCTGCTATCCACCTCAATGCCCTGTGGAGTAACAACATAGCCAAGAAACGAGACACGTTGTGTGCAAAAGATGCATTTTTCTATGTTTCCAAACAAGTGAGCAGTACGCAACGCATCAAAAACAGCACGCAAATGTTCTAAATGTTCTTGCATAGACTTGCTGTAAATCAAGATATCATCAAAATAGACAACAACGAACAATCCTATGAAAGGCCTTAGAACTTCATTCATTAAGCGCATAAAGGTACTGGGAGCATTAGTTAATCCAAACGGCATAACCAACCATTCATATAACCCAAATTTCGTTTTAAAAGCCGTTTTCCATTCATCACCCAGTTTCATTCTAATCTGGTGGTAACCACTATGCAAATCAATCTTAGTGAAAATAATGGCACCACTAAGCTCATCTAGCATATCATCAAGGCGTGGTATAGGATATCGATAACAAATGGTGATGTTATTAATAGCACGACAGTCTACACACATACGCCATGATCCATCCTTCTTTGGAACAAGTAACACAGGAACTGAGCAAGGGCTAAGAGACTCACGGATGTAACCCTTGTTGAGCAACGCCTGTACCTGGCGCTGGATCTCCTTCGTCTCATCTGGATTTGTACGGTACGGTGCGCAGTTCGGAAGCTGTGCGCCTGGAATGAGATCAATCTGGTGCTCAATACCACGGAGTGGTGGAAGACCCGATGGCAAGTCCTTGGGAAAGACATCAGCGTACTCCTGCAAAAGGTTAGCAACCACAGGGGGAATATCCAAAGACGGTGCATCATCGAGTGAAACGAGCACACTAGAGCATACAAGTGCATAGCAGGGCAAATGAGCATCGCGGAGATCATCAAAATCAGCACGTGTAGCAAGTAAAACAGGAGCATTCAACTTGATTTCAGAATTAGAGGGCGATGGTGATGGTTCAAGTTGTTTAGCATTCCTAGCAGCTCGAGCAAGATCATCTTTAACAATTTGTTCAGGTGTCATTGGATGTATAATTATTTTCTGACCCTTAAACTTGAAAGAATAATGATTCGAACGACCATGATGTAAGCTATCAGTATCATATTGCCAAGGTCTACCAAGTAACAAAGAGCATGCTTCCATGGGAATAACATCACAATCGACAAAATCAGAATAAGCACCCATGGAGAAAGAGACACGCACCGACCGTGTTACTCTAATTTTTCCACCATCATTAAGCCACTGAATGTGATATGGATTCGGATGCTTACGAGTGGGTAATGACAACTTCTCGACCAGCACGGTACTTGCCAAGTTGTTGCAGCTGCCGCTGTCGATGATGATGCGAATCGACCGCTCCTGCACAACGCCCTTTGTATGGAACAGAGTGTGTCGCTGATTTTTCTCGAGCTGGGCGACCTATGTACTAAGAACACGCTGCACAACAAGACTTTCATACCTATCTGCATCGCCCGGGGTGACATGTACCTCCTCATTAGCTGTATGGTCAGTGGCAAGCATAGCATGTCGAGTTTCTTCGGAATCACTTTTAGAAGAGTACTCACCATTGTCACGGATAAGCAAGGTGCGCTTGTTTGGGACAGTCCCGAATCATGTGCCCAAATCCTTTGCAACGATGGCACTGAATATCCCGTGTACGTCCTGTGGAAGGAACAACGCCTGTGGGAGAGGGTGCTGCAGGTTTGGCCGACCTCTCGTGTGGTGTACTGCTGGTCGTGGATGACGCAGGTAGAGCAGGCGCTGAGCTGGTTGCCGAGCTTCTTCCTGCAAAAGAGTTAGGATATGTCTTCGAACGGCGTCCCTGCACTTCACGTTCAGCTTTGCAAGCATATGCAAACAATGTGGTCATATCAGAATATTCTTTATAATCAAGGATGTCCTGAATTTCTCGGTTCAAACCACCACGAAAACGAGCCATAGCAGCGTCGTCCATCTCAAACAAACCACAACGAATCATACCTTTTTGTAACTCCTGATAATAGTCCTCAACAAACTGTTGACCTTGTCGAAAGCACTGCATTTTTTCAAGCAAATCTCGTGCATAATATGAAGGGACAAATCTGTGTCGCATGGCAGCTTTTAATTGAGTCCAAGTGGTGGGAGTGGGATGTTTTTGTTTATATTCACGCCACCAAATTAAAGCAAAATCAGTAAATTCACTAATAGCAGCTTTAACTTGAGAATTAACAGGAATATCATGGCATGAAAATTTCTGGTCGACCTCTAGTTCCCAATCAAGATATGCAGCAGGATCATATTTGCCATTAAAGTACCGAATTTTAAATTTGATCTTAGCAAATGAGTCATTATGTTGATGATGTACCACACGGCGGGCACGACCGGTGCGAGTACCCTCTTCCTGTTCCGTGTCACCACCATAATCCTTCCACAACTCTGTGATCGATGTTGACAATGTGTCGAGCCGTGCCACGATGGTGTCGAGCGTGGTCTTAGTGGCCATATGAGTGAGGTCGAGCTGATCGAACCTCTCGGTCGATGATGTGATCGTCGAGTCAAGCCGTTCATGCATCGTCTTCATGTCCGCGGCCAGTCCATCAACTCGTGTCCGCATGTCCTGCAGCTTCTCATCCGGCGTGCCTTCGTCTCCTGCCATAGTTAGTGCAAACACAAAAACAAAGCCTACGACAACAAGGGTGCAACGGCTCACAAGGCGCTCACAGTAGTGCTGTTATCAAATTCTTATCCGTTCTTACCAAGCACACATGGGTGATCTGCAACCAACAGGTAGAACCGGCGACAGATTGGAGGAGCGATTGCCTGGAGAAACAAAGTCTGCTTGTCGTAGAACTATGTGGAGTTCTGGGTAGGCTGCACTCAATTCAAGGGTTAGCACAATCAAACAATAATGCAAGGTTGAATTATAGTGCCAAACACGTAATTAAAGCTGCTGGAAACAAGGTGCAAAAGTGGAGCAAGGGTATGGGGGCAAAGGAAAAACACAAGAGGGAAGAACAAGGAGCAGCAGGTGCGCAGACCTGGGCGTCCTGCGTGATGCGCCCAAATGAGGTAACCTCCTTTCTTTTTCCCTTTTCTTTTTTTTCGTTTCTGTTTTTTTTTCGGAGAAACTCACAAACTGATTATATGAACAAAGGAATACAAATGAGCAAGTTACCACACACACTTTTTAGAAAAGGTAGGGGTATTTTGGTAACAAGAAGATCCTGACGTCCCTTTGTATGGTAGGACTGCCGAGGCGACCAACACTTCCTCAATTGAAGTCGATCAGGATTAGGCAAACCTTTTTTTTTTAACTTGCCAAAAGAAATACACAACCGGTGGACAGGGAGGTGTGATCAGGAATCACGCGTGCGGTTGTGTTTCTCTCTTTCCTTTTTTTGTTTTTGACTTGCCAAACACACAAGGCAGCGGAGGGCGATCAGGGGCAGGTCGGCGCAATCCAGGGGCAGGCGCGACCCACAGAACGGCGTGTTCCAGAGACGCGCGATCCCGAAGAAAGGCTGGCGCGTGGGGGATGGCGAGCGGCAGAGAGATGGTGGCGGCGCTAGGGTTAGAAGAGAAGAAAAACAAGGATAGAACACAAAGTAACCAGCAACAATTGAACGCGTAAGCACACAAATTCAACAATGCAAATTATTGAAAGAAAGTGCAAGGCTCAAAAGGTGCTAGGACAAGGATCTAACCTGATAATTTTTTTGGGTTTTGTGTACTGTAGGTAATGGAAAAACACTCGATAAACTCACCGATCAACCTGGAAAGCTGATACCACTTGATAGAGCCGGAGTGCCCGATCTTTCGGTGAGTGGGGATAAATTCGACTTGGCGGAAGATGACCCTCATGATCCGACTACGACGAGCGAACCCGAAGCGCCAATGCAATCGCTGAACCAACTCCTTGTGGTTACCGACCTTGTTGATGCAAGATCAGCCTGATCACGAAGATCGTTTCCTGTCCGCAATCGAAGAACGAACAAGAAAAGGATGCGAGCAATCTGATTATCTCTCGAAGGTGGAGTTCTGAATACACGAGGACAGCGCTGATTTGCGCGTGTTCAAGAGTAGCTAAAGCTAGATGTAAAACAAAACTCGAGTCTGAATTGAAAAGAAACCTCTCTCTAAATAGAGGGAGAGGGGGCGCAGCCCCTAGGGAAGGGCGGCCAGGAGATGGGGGCGCCGCCCCTGGTGTCCAGGGCAAAGGGGGAGGGCGCAGCCCTAGGCGCCCACACAAGGGCCTCTGTTGGGCCAGCTTCTATTCTTCTGGGCCTTCATTCTTCAGTAGCATGACGAAGTTCAGTTCTCTTGCACGGGCCCGAGTGATTGGCCCAGAAGGTGGCGCCTGGGGTGGAGGTGCATCTGGAGACGCTGGAGAAGGTGCTGCTGGTGTAGACGTACTCGTGGTGTCCTCATCAAAGACTCCGAGTGGAACAGCTGCTCGAGTAGATCCAAGTTTGGACAGGACATCGGCTCCCACATTGTTTTCACATTCTACGTGGTGGATTTCCAATCCTGAGAACTTGTTCTCGAGCTTTCTGATCTCTTCTACATATGCATCCATTGTGTCTTTGTTGATGTCCCACTCTTTGTTGACTTGCTGAACGACGAGTAGAGAATCGTCGTAAACAAGTAATTGCTTGATGCCGAGCGAAACTGCTAGGCGAAGCCCATTTAGGAGCGCCTCGTACTCTGCTTCATTGTTGGAGACTTTGAACAAGATCTGGAACACGTATTTGAGTTGCTCTCCTTTGGGGGAGATGAATAGGACTCCCGCGCCGCCTCCGTCGAGTTTGAGTGAGCCATCAAAGTACATTACCCAATGCTCTGGAACGTTGTGAGGTGTTGGGATTTGATTTTCACGCCATTCAGCTAAGAAGTCGACTAGTGCTTGCGACTTGATTGTTGTTCTTGGCTTGAACTTCATTTCCAAGGCCCACAGTTTGATTGCCCACTTTGAAATTCTTCCAGTGGAGTCCCGATTGTGGAGTATATCCGCCAATGGGAAATCAGTGATAACTGAGATCTTGTACTCATCGAAATAATGTCGAAGCTTCCTGGAGGTGATTAGAATTCCGTAAAGAATTTTCTGGATAGACGGGTATCAAACCTTTGATTCAGAGAGTACTTCGTTGGTGAAGTAAACTGGTCTATGAACACCATAGGCGTGGCCTTCCTCCGGGCATTTGACTACTATCGCTGTGCTGACTATGTGAGTAGTCGCAGCGATGTAGAGGAGTAGTTGCTCTCCTGGTAGTGGAGCTATAAGAATCAGCGGTGACTGGAGATGATGCTTATGGTTCTTGAGTGCTTCCGCGGCTTCTGTAGTCCACTCGAATTTGTCTTGTCTTTTGAGGAGTTTGAAGAAGGGTAACCCCTATTCACCAAGCCTGGACAAGAACCGATTCAAGGCTGCCATGCAGCCTGTTAACTTCTGGACGTCCTTGACGGTAGCTGGAGCATCCATGGACATGATGGCATTGATTTTCTCTAGGTTCGCTTCGATTCCTCGATGGCTGACAATGAATCTGAATAGCTTTCGATAGGGTACGCCAAAGACACATTTTGTTGGGTTGAGTTTCCAAAGAAACTTTCAGAGGTTGTTGAAGTTTTCTTCCAAGTCTGTTATGAATTGATCCTGGGACTTCGTCTTGACGACGACATCGTCAACATAAGCTTCAACATTGCGATGTAGCTGATCAGTGAAGCATAGCTGTATCGCACGCTGGTAAGTGGCGCCAGCATTCTTCAACCCAAAAGACATGGTCTTGTAGGCATATGCCACATATGGGGTGATGAATATCGTCTTGATTTGGTCTTCTTCTTTCAGGGCAATCTGGTGATAGCCTGAATAGTAGTGGAGGAGGGATAGTAGGACGCATCCTGCAGTTGAGTCAATTACTTGATCAATGCGAGGTAGCCCGAAAAGATCCTTTGGGCAATGTTTGTCCAGATCAGTGTAGTCGACACACATCCTCCACTCGTTGTTCTTCTTCTAGACGAGTACAGGGTTGGCCAGCCACTCAGGATGGTAGACTTATTTGATGAACCCTGCTGCGAGTAGTTTTGCCAGCTCCTTCTTAATGGCCTCTCGCTTGTCCAGGGAGAAACGTCATAGCTGTTGCTTCTATGGTGTGACTTTGGGGTCGACTTTTAGTGCATGCTCGATCAACTCCTTGGGCACCCCTGGCATATCCGCTGGCTTCCACGCGAATACGTCTAAGTTGGCCCTAAGGAAGTTGACGAACTTGAGTTCCTATTTGTCGCCCAAGCCAGCTCCGATGATGGCCATTTTGGAGTCGTCTCCCTCTTGTAGCTAGATGGTCTTGGTGCCCACATCCCCGGTTGGTTTTACCGAAGACTGGCTTGGCTTCTTGGAAGGCATCGAGTCCTTGTTGAGTGAAAGTTCCTTGGCAGCGGCTAGTATTTCGCTGACGGAACTAGGAACTCGAATAGTAGAGGCATGATCTATTGCCTCCTTGTCGCACTCGAAGGACTTGAGGAGGTCCCCACATAGAGAAAGGACTCCTGTGTTGCCCAGCATCTTGAGTAGGTAGACGTATTGTGGCACTGCCATAAACTTGGCCAGCGCTGGTCTTCCTAGAATGGTATGGTAGGAAGATTCGAAGTCGGCTACTTCGAACTTGATATACTCCGTCAGGAAGTTTTGTTCTGTACCAAATGTGACTGGGAGGGTAACCGAGCCAATTGGTGTAGAAGAGTTTCTGGGAACAATGCCATAGAAGGGGGCTTTGCTCGGTGTGAGCAAGCTCATGTAGTTAAGGCCCATCTTTATTAGTGTGCTTGCAAAGATCAAGTTGAGCCCGCTTCCACCGTCAATAAGTACTCGAGTGAGCTTGGATCCTTGGACGACTGGGTCGAGTACTAGCGGAAACTTTCCTAGTTCAGAGAAGCTGGTCCATTGATCCTCCCTGGAGAAGGTGATGGGGACCTCGCTATATTTTAAAGGTCTCTAAATTGCAGGCTCCACTAAGAGGATCTCTCTGAGTAGTAGTTTCTAGGCACGCTTGTTGAAGCTAGGATCTCCTCCGAATATGACGTTGACCACGTTTTGTTGTTGTTGGAAACCATCCGGGTCTTTCTTGTCATCGTCATCATCCTTGTTCTGCTTCTTCTTGGGTGCATCCGACAACGGAGACTGGAAGGACTTGCATATAATTGTGCACTCGAACATCGAGTGGTTGCTCTTGGGGTGGATTGGGCACCTCTTGTTGTGGAGGATCTTGTCGAATTGATCCATAGGCTTTTCAGTCTTCTTACCACGCGAGGCGCGATCCATGGTGCCGACAGTATCGTCTGGCTTGCGCTTGCGCGCAGGATCCTGCTGGTTGCTAGGCTCTCCACAGTCATTGTTGCGCTTCCCATTATTGTCATTGTTACATCGTGGGAAGCGGTTGCGTTCTTGTTCTTCTTTATCTGCCTAGCGCTCCATCATGTCGCGTAGGTCCACTACCGTTTTGGGGCGGTTACGCCCGAAATCACGATAAAGTGATTGGACGGTAATGCCATCGTGGAAGTAGTCGATGACGTCGTTGTCGGTGACGTTGGCAATGCTGGCTCTTGTGTCGAAGAAGCGCTTAACATAGGATCTGATGGTTTCGCCTTGCTCCTGCTTGCACATTGCAAGAGCATGTCAAGTGGCAACTCGATGTAGAGACCCCTGGATGTTGTCGATGAAGACCTTCTTGAGATCTTTCCATGAGTGTATGGACTCGCGCGTCAAGCTCTCCAACCAGGTGAGAGGTGCGGGCTCCAGGGCCATTGGGAAGTAGAGGACCTTGGTGTAGGTGTCACCTCCTGCAACTTTGATAGTGGTAGAGTATAAACGTAACCATTGAGCAGGGTCTTGCTTACCATCATACTTCTGGATGTTTGTGGGTTTGAAGTCCTTTGGGTATTCGACGTTGTCAAAGACGCTGATGAGGTCTAGGAAGCGGTCGGAGATGTCCGCAAGATGCGCTTGGCGTCTTGCGTTGATGATGTCCCGTGCATCCATCCTGGAATCGACTTCTTCTTCAAGGTTGCCGCCACGATTATTACGGTTCGGTTGAGACCTTGGAGCTTGGATTGCAGGTGGTTGTCCACCCTTGGAGCGATGGCTGCTCGCAACTTCCTGCTCCTCTTGATTTCTTTGGTTTTGCTGATGTAGTTGACGATGATGGCCCCACGGGGTACGGCTTGCTTGAGGTATTACTATTGCGGTAGCCCTGGATCAGGTCCCATGAAGTGAGGACAACGGATTTTGCCTCTTGAGTTGTTCCACAGTGTGGCGAGTAAGCTGTATGATGCGCTCCATTTGAGGATTTTGTGGCATCTGCATGAGGCGCAAGGTAGCTTGTCACCGCGGCGATTGGGGTGGTGAAGATTGGGTCCGCAGCGTTGTTGAATTCTTGGTTAAGATTGCGTGGGTGGATGCGAGCGCGCTTGGTAGCTCGGGCCGTGCGCTCTCCCCTGCATTGATTTCTTGCTCTGCGGGCTGTGCGAGTAGCTTCGTCTTCATCTTGCAGGGCGTCTTGGGTCAGATCATCATCTGAAATCTGATCCGCGGTTTCGTTGGGGTCGTGATGGCTGGGAGCGCCCCCGTCTGGCTGGTTGATCACAGAGAATAGGCGTTCTGGGGTGTAGCTTTCCAGGTCGAACCCGTAATCGGCTAGTTCGGTTCCCCCAGATCCGGTTACCCGTGCGGGTGTGAGGGGATACTGTGTTAGAAGGGGAGATCATCAATGCTGGCAACTTCTCGAAGGTTGTCGAGTAGTTCTGCGAGTGAGGAATCCTGGCAGGACTTGAGTTGAAACTTTGCCAACGCATTGGTGATGAAATCCAGGCTGTCATAGGATGACTCATCTGGGTCTGAGTATACGTCGAAAATGGGTGCCCCCCGGCTAGCAGTGCTTGAAGAGTTTTCGACGCCTAGTGTTTGATCCAAGCGATTTTCATGATGGATTTGATCATCTGTTGGTAAGTAGATGATGTGTTACATAACCCAAAGATTGGTCGAGCAAGGAGAGTCTCAATCCGAGTAGAATTTGGGTTGAGAGCAATCTGAGTCTGAGTAGAACCCGAGTTGTCTTCGAGTTTCTGCTCGATCTCCTTGGCGAGGTCGGGAAGCAGCATGTCGTTGTGATCTTCTGATCCGGCTAGATCGTTGAAGCTTTCCAATGAGATTGCCTCCAGCGCGATGGGGCTGGCTAGGTGGCTGTCAAAGCCGCCCGAGCCATTGGCGATGCAAACCCACGAGCCGAAGACGAAGGTGGCACCTTGAGGAAATGCCATGGTGCTGAAAGATAAGGTGGCCATCGAATTCGCCGATGAACTCGCCGAGTCCCCTACCTAGCGCGCCAGTTGTCGGTGTTTACCACCAAGCCTACTCAGGGATACTCTTAGCAGTAGGTTTGCAGGTAGGGATCGACTGCTCTGGAACTCGATGGTGCAAGGGACACAAGGATTTAGACAGGTTGAGGCCGCGAGATGCGTAATACCCTACGTCCTATGTGGTTGCTTGTATTGCCTTAGGTGTTGATGTGTTTCGAGGGGGTCTCTATCCGCCCTTATATATCCTAGGGAACAGGGTTACATGGAAAGTCCTAGCCCAGTACAGTTGGAGTCCTACTACAACACAATCGGGTAGTTTCCTTTGTACTACAGCTAGTTCTACACCTATTCGGGTAGTTACAAGAGAGGTAAGGTACATCCATGAGCTATCCCTTACTCTAGAACATTCTATGCTTATGAGCAGTCCCGCTGCTTCGGGTCTGACAGTAATACCCTAAGGTCTCCTTTGGGTAACCCACGAATATGCACTTATCCAATTTAGGTGCAAGCTTGTCAAACTGGAGTCGTTTGACAAATGCTTCACAACCCCAAATTTTTAAAAAAGACAAACTGAGAGTCTTTCCAGTCCATATCTCAACTGGTGTCTTGTCTACGGATTTTGACGGCACCCTATTCAGTGTGAAAGCTGCTGTTTCTAGAGCGTAACTCCAAACTGCAATGGTAGGTCCGACTAGCTCATCATTGATCTAACCATGTCCAATAGAGTTCGATTTAGTCGCTCGAAATCCCCGTTCCTTTGAGGTGTTCCAGGTGGCGTAAGGTGTGGAACAATTCCGCAACACTTCAGATGATTGCAAAATTCATGGCTCAAATATTCACCTCCATGATCTGATCGCAGGGCCTTAATCTTCCTGCCACGTTGATTGTCTACTTCATTCTGAAATTCCTTGAACTTTTCAAAGGTTTGAGACTTATGCCTCATCAAGTAGACATAGCCATATCTACTTAAGTCATCAGTAAAAGTAATGAAGTATTGGAATCCTCCTCTAGCAGTCGAGCTCATTGGTCCACACACATCAGTATGTATGACTTCCGGCAAATCCGATGCTCTCTCTGGAAAACCTGTGAATGGTGTATTGGTCATCTTGCCCAGCAAACAAGCTTCGCATGTATCATATGATTCAAAATCAAACAAACTTAGAAGTCCATCCTCATGGAGCTTCTTCATGTGTTTCTCACTTATATGACCGAGATGACAATGCCACATGTAGGTAGGATTCAAATCATTTAGCCGAGGCCTTTTAGCACTTACATTACAAATAGGAGAATCATCAAGATTTAAAATAAATAGCCCATGCTTAATGGATGCCAAAGCCACAAACATATTATTCTTAGAGATCAAACAACCATTGTTTTTACTCGCAAAAAAATAACCATCCTTCATCAAACATGAAGGAGACACAATGTTTCGACTCAAACTAGGAACAAAAAAATAACAATTATTAAGCTCCAAGACAAATCCTAACGGTAGGTGTAGTTGCATCGTCCCGACAGCCAAAGCAGCAACTCTTGCATTATTGCCGACGCGGAAGTCAACTTCTCCTCTTTCAACGCTTCTACTCTTTGTCATTCCCTGCATCGAATTGCATATATGAGCAACTGATTCGGTATCAAATACCCAAGAATTAACATAAGAGTCAGCGAGAAATATTTCTATAATATGAACAACAAGCGTACCTGAGGTGGAAGAATGATTCTTCAGCGTGGCTAGGTACAGCTTGCAGTTCCTCTTCCAGTGTCCTGGCTGGTGACAATGAAAGCACTCCTTGTTTGCAGCTGGTCCAGGTTTGGCCTTGGGTGTAGGGTTTGACTTAGGGTTCGCAGCCTTAGCCTTGCCCTTCTTCTTCTTCAAGAAGAACCTTTCTTCTTGAAAGTAGGCTTATTCTTGCCACCTGTGCTTTTTTTGATGTCACTCTCTGCAGTCTTGAGCATGCCGCACAGCTCATTCAAGCCCTTCTCAGCCTCGTGAATGCGGTAGTTCGAGACGAAGTTTCCATACCTCGGAGGTAAAGAGGCAAGAATGAAATCAGTGGCCAACTCTTGGCCAAGTGGGAAGCACAGCTTCTCTAACCCCATGCATGTGGTAGTTCGAGACGAAGTTTCCATATCTTGGATGTGACACCTCAGGTGTTAGTATATTTAAATACAATCAATGCACCTTAGTTAAACCTAAAAGAAACAAATGTGGGAAATTAATTCAAAGGGAAAGGGTCAAATAAAAGCCAAAGTATACAAGAGAAATTAAAGGAGAAAGAAAAAGTAGTGAAAAGCTACTCAAAATTCAATTCAAAAATATGCACAAAAATTTAGTTGGCTCATGAGAGGTGCTTCAATTGACATGTGCTCAATTGAACTTCAGCCAAAAATCAATCAAAAACAGAATAAAACTAAAGTCCTTTTGTGCAAATTTGCAAATTTACAAATAGTTCAAAATGTGAGTTTCAAATGAAAATTTGCATAACATGAAAGTTGAAGATCTTGAAAAGTTATGCAAGATTGGTATTCAACACTTTTTCATTTGAGCCCTCAAAATAGGAGATATTTTTAGTTTACCGACAGGTCCCTGGACTTTCAAAAATCACAAAACACCCTCACCTCCATCTCCCTCCTCTCTGGTGCTCTGTTTCGCGCCGCCCGCCGTACGCCGCCGGTGGACTTCGTCCACCGCGCGCCCGCAGCCAAATGGACCCGGGGAACCCCTCTAGTGCCACCTGGCCCGCCCCTTGGCACCTTCCCACGCGCACACGCGTCCCAGGCACGCTCCCGAGCCGCCACGCCACCCCCGCCATGCGCCGCGCTGACTGGCCGCTCCGCCCGCTCGCCGTCGAGTCGCCCAGGGCCAGATCGACCATCCCCAGACTCACTTCCCTCACCCAGGAGCTCCTTGGCCTATAAGAACCCCCAGAACTCCACCATCGGGCGGCTTCCCTCCCTTCTTCCTCCTCCCGCCGCTCCGCCATGGCCGGCAAGATCTAGCTCGCGCGGACCGGCCACCACCGCCCTGCATTGTCCCATCCAACCACCGCAGCAGCATCGCCACCTCCTAGTGAAGCTACACGCGCGCGGAATCGAACCCAAACCTCCTCCCGACGCCGTTCCTCTTCTGCGCCGCCCCCGGCGAGCTCGGGCTCACCACGGACCAGCCAGCCCAGAAGGATTCCATGCACGACAGCTACCCCAGGCGCATCCTCAAGCTCACACGGTGCTCGTCCGCGCCTTGTTCCCCTACCCCGAGCCCTCCTTCACCTCCAACGCCGACGAACCGAACAACCGCCCCGCCATTGACGCCGACGAGCTCGAGTCCGTGCACCAAACCCTCGAACGCCGACCAGGGTAGGTGTTCCTCGATCCCTACTCTCCCACGCGCCTCCCCGTGGTAGCCCCGGTAAGCCCTGCCTAGCAGAACACCACCGGCAAGATGCCACGGCGGAGAAGGCCGGCGAAGGGCCCGGTTGTAATTTCTTTTTTCGTTCAAGGGTGTGTTTGCAAGTATTCCAGTGTATACTAGTGAATTTCTAAAATGCAGAACAAATCACAGAAAAATCGTAAAAATGAAAACTCAACTGATCTGGAATCCTTGTAACAAGGTCTACAAATTTTGTAACAGTCACATCTGCAGAAACTCAACCAAATTTAATCTAGGAAAAAGAATAAGAAAATTGACCTATGAATGTTCAGGAAGTTCTACTCAACAAATGACCATGATTTTTTGGATATGTGTAACTGAAACCATGTTAATACATAAATTTCAGATTTATTAGAGTTCTTTTTCTATATACCATGTTTTATGCTTGCTTAATCAACTTAATTCGTCATATATATTTCTTATGCTCAGAAAAATCTATATTTATTTCTGAATTCTCATTTTAGCTCTGTGATCCTTTCTAAAAATTTTGAGCTGCAGTTACTGAGTTTTGCTTTGGTGAATAATCATGCTTAGCATCTTAGGGCTAGATTTACTATTTTTGTTCTGAGTAAACTACAACAAACCTGATCTTGATTTTTGGACATGATCTTGTTTAGAGTATGTTCTATCTGTAATAAAAAGTTCATATGCAGTACTAGTCAAATGCACTTTGAGAAATTTATGCTAATCCATGTTAAGTTAAATGCATAACTAATTTATATGGTGGTTATAAAGCTCGATAATATTTCTAGAGTATGTTTAGCTCATGAATAGGCTCTGGTAAAAATTTGAGAATCATATTCCTAGTATAACTCTCTGTAGAATTAATCTTTGTTAATGGCTTGCTGTTTTTGTTCTTTTTGTCACCCCTGCTGTATAAGTGAATAAAATCTGGATAAATTACAGTACTGAGTATATGCTTTGTAGATGCTCCCATAAAATTTGTAGCACCAGAACCGATGTTGAACGTTCTCTACAAAAAGGTGAATCAACTAGAGTAATCCACTTGCATGAATAGTTATAGTTTTTGCTTTATGGTTAGATGCTGAAATTTATACCATGAATGCTTAAGTTGGATCTGTGTTACTTTAGTGTTTCATCACTAGCTCATTAGTACTTTTCTAGTTATGAAATAATGAAAACATGCTATGTGTTGAATTTGAAAATGAAAACCAAAACCCCACTCATTTATGAAGAAACATAATGATGGTTACTACTCTATAAATGACTGCCCATGAAATGAAATGTGAAATCATCACTAAATTAACTTTGTTGAACTACAACTTTATCGTGAAGGAAAGAAATCGTTATCCATGAATAACTCATAATCTGGCATTGCATATAGAAGCGGTCAATCTCGCGGACGGTGACTACGAGTTGGTGCCCGCGGACTCTCGTGTGGATCAGGAGGCCATTTTGAACTGTGCTAACTTGTCTCAAGACCTGGGCCAAGCCCCAGAGGCCTTTCTGCCTGACAGTGCCCAAGAAGGCAAGCCCCGGTGCATTATGCCTTATTTTCCGAGTTATTATTCATTTACCTAATTATGATGTGTTGTAATAGTTTCCTTCTGCATTAAGTTTCTAGGCGTTGATCGAAAACCTTAGATGCATGATCCCTAGGTACCTATGTTTGATCCCGGATCTTTTTATCGACTAGTTGCCATGCTAATTAGGTACGGTAGAAGTCGAGGGGTTTCCTGCCTCTCGCGAGCAAATAGGAATTTTGACTGACTTTAATTCCTGCTGAAATATAAGGACAACGGGCGGGGTTGTGTAGTTGTGATACCCCGCTGGTGTAGTCAAAAATGACTAAGGTCGCGGTGTGTGGCTCATTTCGTTAAGCGTTTGAAAGTACTAGCCACATACCGAGAAATATGGTAATCGGTAAGCTTAAGTATCTGATTGGACCGGCGAGTGGAACGATCTCGCACCCTCCTGGTAGAAGTAGGATTTATATTTTTGTCGCGACGTACGGGTGCAGAGTGGTCGGACTCTGTAGTCGGGGAGGGTGTTCCGGATCCACGGACTGGAAAGAAAAGGGAAAAGTAGCGTGGGCAGGAGCTAAGTCGATCCCCATGCGTGTGGTCTAGGTTCCCCTGGCCAGGTTGAAATTCGATTCAGAATCGTCCGCCTCTCACGGCATGAGATTGCTTAATGCTTTCAGTCACACAGAGTAACAAGTGGAACGTGATGATGATAATACTGCTGGTTGATTAAATGGTTGCTCTACCATGTTTGTGTAGAGTTAGATGCAAACTTAGAATGGTTAATCCAACTGGAAGATGGCTAAATAAAACCTGAAAATAAGGATCAACATTTAGTGGCGTTTTTGGCAAAACAAACCCCACCAACCAAAAAGCCTTGCATGTCTAGTTAACGGACTATGTTATATCCGGTGACGGGTCAGTCTTGCTGAGTATTAGTATACTCAGCCTTGCTTGTGGCACTGTTTTTCAGGTACTAACTTTGAAGATCTGTTTGCAAGTCTTACTTGGCCGTGTACATTGCCTCCGGGTTGGTCTGTAGAGTGGGATGGCCCTTCAGCTGGTGCTGACCACCCTCCCGCTGAGTGACGCTTTCGTACGGTCTTTATCGATGCGTCACGGTATCTCGCTAGTTATCTTTTACTGCTTCGGCTGAACAATGAGACTTGAATAATTGGAGTAGATGGAACTCTGTAGTACTTTGCCACTCTAAACATGGTTTGTAATAAATTTTCCTTTCCGTTGCAATCACTCTGAGATATATGAAATGTTCTGTGTTGTAATATCTGGGCTCACCTTCGTGTGAGTGTTGTCTGCTGATCCTGGAATAGCGTGGCTTTTATCGAGGCTTCACTCGAGGAACTACCGGTGAGTGCCAATTTGGATCAGAGTTGCTTAGCAACAAAGATCAGTGCACCCGGGCCCAGTAGTTTTGGGTGGTTCCGCCACAGCTGGTATCAGAGCTCGCAGACAGCCTACCAGAGATGGCAGCCTTGGTTTTAAAACAACAAATTAAAACTTGACTTCAAAACTGCTAAAGTTTTTGAAAGAGTTTAGGATCTTCAAGGACAAGTCTAGGACGTAAAGCCCTAGGGGATCTTATGGGTATAATTAGGTGGCTTATATTATATGGCTAACTTCCAACACATTACTTCTTAGTATTTAAATTCTGTAATTTAAATTCTGCAACTACATCGTCGCCGCGGAGGTATGCTTACTCAGTCAGCTGAGGGAGTCTGACCTTCCCGTCGGTGATGCGAGCCGAACGCTGGAGCTCAAGCAGTGGCCTACTTGAGCTGCTGCCCATATACCAACTTCGGTTGATTATATGGGGAGTAATGGTTCGAAATTGGAATTCAATTCCCCATCAAAGACGGTACTCGGTCAATATGTTGCTTCGATGACGTATGCTTAACGTTGTCCATACGGCGGTAATTGTATGGATGCCGGTTCTATAGTGATCGGTAATGTATGGGAACTCTTTCATGAGTGCTGGCACGGAAGATTCAATCTATATATTGTCAATTTTCTGCAGGTACGCTAACTCGAAATCGAATTATAGGCTATCTAGCTATATCGAGTAGCTATATAGTGAGACACGTAATATGTATGCCACCAAAGTCATTTGCGTAAGACCAAGGTTACTTGGCAATTCTTTTTCTTGGTGAGGACGTATAGGTTCTGCATTCATCCTCAAAATGGTTAACAAAGAAATCCTTGGAAGAAATCCCAATCAAAACAGCTAAAAACCTATCTTAAGGAGCATCTAGATAGTCTGCAAAATCAGGGAAATTGTTTTTCACGAATTTTAATACTCTGTTAAATTTTTCAAATCGACTTGGGGTAGTAATACTAAATGATGTTCCCTAAGCTATCAAACTCTTGTAAAATTTTGAGAATTTTTGAAGCCATCTAGCATGGTATTTGTGATTTTAGAACAACTCTATGTAAAACTGTTAACTCTGAACAGTCGGTACAACTGAAATTTTTCGACCCTCACAAGTTGTTCAAACGAAAAATCGTTCAATATGAAAGTTGTAGACAACTAAGTGGTTATCTTACCATAAAAATTTGAATAATTTTTGATAAATATTTTGAGAGTTATGGTAAAAATACACCGTCTCTGGACACCCAGTTTTCCTGGTTGACGTCAATCTGAAAACCTGAGCATCTCACCCCATTGGAGTCTGAATTGATCTTAGTGATGACTAGATGAATCGTTCCTTAATATCATAGGGATCTTGTGTAAATTTTTGAGAATTTTCGGAGCATATTTATTATCATTTTAGCAATTTCTTTCCCTGTCTAGAGTTAGTAGTCCTTGTTACCATCAGCTCATCCATCGGTCTTTTGTTGGGACAGATGGAAGAGCTGCGGGTCGTTGACGCGCAGGGGCACGTGCACTCCGCTTGCTTGCACTGGGATGGATTTCCTCGCCGTCTTTGGGAGCTTTTGAGTGCAGCCGGTTACCTCCAGCCACCGATTTACGATGGCCACGAGTTTGTGGAGGACGGAGTTCGTCGCTGCAGTGTGACGATGGTGATTCCGCAGCACCCGCTCAACGGGTGGGAGCCGATCGTGACTCAGATGGTCGGCCACTACCTTCTGGACACTTGGGGGCTCACCGCCATGAGGGCGATGACCACTTTTTGCTCTTCGCACCCTCTAGAGGTGGTTCTGACCGCGTTCGGGTTGTTCCCTGCACCAGACCCGACAGACCCGCTTTGGCACGACCGGATGGCACATGTGGACATGGTTGCTACCCTTGACCCGGTCGGGGCACTTCGGATGACAGCGATGTGCCTGGACGGCCTCTACAGACTCCACACTTACCAGAGTTACGCCGTCGCTCAGTTGGTGGACCATGCTCAGGCGTTGCACCTGGCGGTCCAGCTGAGAGATGGGCAGCTTCAGGAGGCTAGTACCGAGCTCGAGAGCAGGGCTACTCTTATCGCCCAGCTCCACGGCCAGGTTCATGAGCTTCAGGACACGGTGATGGATCGTGACGCTACGATCAACTTCCTGGAGGACCAGTTTCACGACCTGCAGCTTGAGTTGGACGAGGCCCAGCGGCAGCTCCACGCGATACAGCACGCGCAGGATGCCCTTTACGCACCACCCAACGAGATGCAGGTGGACGGTGAGGACGAGCCCCATGAGATCGAGGGCGTTTCGGAGATGGACTCCGAGGACCAGGCGCCGCAGCCCACACCGGTTGAGGTTCACACTCCCGCGGCGAGTGAGGCATCGGTCAACATGTAGATCGAGGCGCTGTTTCTTAGCTTTTGTAGACTCCTCCTAGTGTAGCCTACTTTTGGATCATGGATACTAGGCTAACTTAGAGTTGAGTAACCCCCTTAGTACTGATGTTAGAAGTAACCAAGTAGAAATGAGAGGATGATGGATGTATGAATCCCTAATGCTACTAGTGTGAATTATCAGTGATCTGTGAAAAGCTGAAGGCAGCAGATAGTTCGAATTTTTATCCTCTTTTCCTTTCTGATTTAGCTCCTGAGTTGAATACTAAAGTTGTTCCAAATTTCATTGTGGAAATTCTCACAAAATTTCAGCTCAAACGGATGAGTATCGCAGGAGATAATCGCAAATTACAGAAGCTCTGTTTCTGTAAAACCGAAAAACCAGAGGAGGAGTAAATGAATTTTTCGACTAACCTACTCTTGGAATCTGACTTTGTGATGACTACCAAAGTTGTGGCTCATGAAATTATCTATCTCTTGCAAAAGTTTCAAGTTCATATCATGTACAGAACTCCAGTTATGAGCACTTTTGTATCACTAGTTTTTCTGCACAACGTGATTTAAGCAATTCCGAATACTTCCATGTCATTTTGAGTTGTATGTTCCGTTGAAATAATGATAATGTTGAGCCTAATGCAAAAGTACTCACATTTCAGATGGTTGGATCAACTCGAGGTACCCCTAGTGGTTTTGGAGCCGGGGGGAATGGCGATCCACCTCCACCTCCTCCACCAGTGGGAATCGCTGAGGTTCTTGCCGCCCAGACGGAAAATTTGCGACAGTTGGTTCAAGCTCAGCAACAACCGCGGGGTGGGCATCATGCTCATCAAGCACAAGAAGCGAGCTACCAAGATTTCCTCAGTACTCAGCCTCCGCTGTTCAATAAAGCGGATGAGCCTCTAGACGCGGACGCTTGGATTCGCACAATCGAATCCAAGTTTTCTCTATTGACTATTCCTTGTTCCGAAGCGAACAAGACTCGCTACGCCGCGCAGCAGCTTCGCGGATCAGCTCGTATGTGGTGGGATCATTACCACGGGATTCTACCGGCTGATCATGTGGTGAATTGGAATGAGTTCAAATTGGCTTTTCGAGATCATCATATTCCAGCTGGACTTCTTGACCGTAAGCTCAACGAGTTCGTGGCTTTAACTCAGGGCACTCATACTGTGGTGCAGTATGCCCAAGTATTCCATCAATTGTGTCAATATGCTGGACATCACGCGGATACCGACACTAAGAAGCGTGAACGCTTCCGTCGAGGCCTTAGGACCAAGTTACAAGAAAGGCTAAATCTTGTCCGTGCGAACTCTTTCAATGAATTGGTGAATATGGCTATCTCCCAGGAGGATCTTATTTCTGCTCACCGCGCTGAAAAGAAGCGCAAGGCACCTACTGGACCCTCGAGTGCCTCTGCACTGAGGTATCGTATTGTGCAGAATAATCCACCCGCACCCTCTCAGAAGGCCCCTCAGTCAGGGCGTTGGATTATTCGGCCTCCTCAACAGCAGCAGCAGACTCGATTCGGGTTTCCTCAGCAAGCTCGATTTGCACCTCAGTAGCAGCAGAACGGCCCTAGGCCTGAATACTCAGCCAGCCGCTCGCCCTGATAATAATAACCGCAGTTTCAGATGCGGGAGTCCGGATCACTTTGTCAAGATGTGCCCCCAGGCAGGGACAATCTCAAGGGCAGGCTTCTCGCAGAAATGATCAGAACAAGGGCAAGAGGCAAACCATTCAAGTCAGGCAGGGCCGACTTAACTTCACCAGCCTTGCTGACCTTCCTGAGGGAGCACCAATTATGTCGGGTACCTTTTCTATAAACCATCACCCTGCAGTTATCTTATTCGATTCTGGTGCATCTCATAGCTTCATTAGTTCTAAATTTGGAGCAAGGGTTGGGTTAGATTTCTATCACACGAAAGGGTCATTCATGATATCTACCCCGGGTGGTAAAGTCGCATCAAACCAAATCGTTCATAATGCGCCACTTAGTTTGGGTAGTAAAACCATTCCTACCACTTTAATCTTGTTACCACTAGAAGGTATGGACATTATTCTGGGAATGGATTGGATGAAAAGACATGGGGTATTGTTAGATATCTCTTCCCGAGCCGCTGAAATCAATTCCCCAACTCATGGTCATTTGGTTCTATATTTACCTCATCCCCAATGCAACAACTTTTGTGCCTATGCCATGAAAGATATTCATCTCGAAGATATTCCGGTAGTCCGTGAATATGCAGATGTGTTTCTAGACGATTTACCCGGTATGCAGCCAGACCGGGATATTGAATTTATCATTGAACTTCAGCCTGGTACAGCACCTATTTCAAAAAGGCTGTACCGAATGCCGCCTAAAGAATTAGATGAACTAAAAATCCAGCTGCAAGAACTGCTGGACAAGGGTTTTATTCGCCCAAGTGCTTCACCATGGGGCTGTCCAGCATTGTTCGTAAAGAAAAAAGATGATAGTCTGAGGTTGTGTGTTGACTACCGGGCTCTCAATGCGGTGACCATCAAAAATAAATATCCACTTCCCCGCATTGATGTACTCTTTGATCAGTTGGCTGGAGCAAAGATCTTCTCCAAGATTGATCTTCGTTCGGGGTATCACCAAATTAAAATCCGGCCTTGTGATATTCCCAAGACCGCTTTCTCAACCAGATATGGCCTCTATGAGTATTTGGTTATGTCTTTCAGTCTCACCAATGCTCCGGCTTATTTCATGTATCTCATGAACTCGCTATTCATGCCGGAACTAGACAAGTTTGTCGTGGTTTTTATTGACGACTTTCTGATCTATTCCAATAATGAGGCAGAACATGAGCAACATCTGCGCATCGTTCTTCAACGTCTCAGAGATCATAAGTTGTACGCAAAATTCTCTAAGTGTGAATTCTAGCTGGACACAGTCAAATTTCTGGGTCACACTATATCCAGTGAAGGCATCTCAGTTGATCCCAGCAAAGTACAAGAAGTGATGGACTGGAAACCTCCTACTTCAGTTCATCAGATCCGCAGTTTTCTCAGCTTAGAGGGGTATTACCGCAGATTTATTCCGGATTTCTCCAGAATTGCAAAACCCATGACAGAACTACTAAGGAAGGATGTCAAGTTTAAATGGGATGCGAACTGCGATGAAGCATTCCATACGTTGAGAGCACATCTTATCACAGCACCAGTCTTGGCTCAACCTAACAACAATAAACCCTACGATGTTTATTGTGATGCTTCAGGTACCGGTCTTGGTTGTGTTCTAATGCAAGACAATCAGGTTATAGCATATGCTTCCCGAGCTCTTCAGCCACATGAGCTAAATTATCCCACTCATGATCTGGAACTAGCCGTTGTTATTCATGCTCTCAAAATTTGGAGACATTATTTTATGGGCACTCATTGCAATATCTATACCGACCATAAGAGTCTCAAATACATTTTCACTCAAAGTGAGCTGAATATGAGGCAACGAAGATGGCTGAAATTGATCAAAGATTATGACCTGGAAGTTCATTATCATCCGGGCAAAGCCAATGTCGTAGCCGATGCGCTCAGTCGTAAGGTTCACTGCAATTGCCTTTCAGTGGAGTCATATAATGACACATTGTGTGCTGAAATGCAAAAGCTGAAATTGGAAATCATTCCTCAGTGTTCTTTGAATCATATTTCGGTGGAACTGACACTTTATGACAAGGTCATCATGGCACAATTACACGACAAAAGTGTTGGTATCATCAAGCAGAAAGTAGTAGAAGGTGAAAATAAATACAAGTGTTTCCGAGTGGACCATAAAGGAATTTTGTGGTTCGAGGATCGCCTAGTCGTTCCCAAAAATCATGAGCTGCGGAAACAAATCCTGGACGAAGCACATCTCTCTAAATTCTCCATTCATCCGGGTAGCACCAAGATGTACCAAGATCTCAGACAAAACTTCTGGTGGACTCGCATGAAGAGAGAGATTGCCAAATATGTCGCAGAGTGTGACACATATCAGAGAGTGAAAGCTAGTCACTTGAAAGTTGCTGGCACTCTCCAACCTCTGCCAATTCCGTCTTGGAAATGGGAAGATATCAGTATGGATTTCATCGTGGGCCTACCAAATACCTCTCAACATCATGATTCCATTTGGGTCATCGTTGATAGTCTCACAAAGACCGCTCATTTTATTCCAGTGCATACGGAATATCGAGCCAAGAAATATGCTGAAATCTATATCGATCGGATTGTCTGTCTACACGGTATACCCAAAACTATTATCTTGGATCATGGTCCTCAGTTTGTGGCAAGGTTTTGGGAGCAGCTCCAAGAGGCTCTAGGAACTAAATTAATTTGAAGCTCAGCTTACCATCCACAGACTGACGGACAGACCGAAAGAGTGAATCAAATTCTTGAGGATATGCTTCGAGCATGTGTTATCCATTATGACAAGAACTGGGACAAATGTTTATCTTTGGCTGAGTTTTCTTATAACAACAGCTATCAGGCCAGTCTGAAGATGGCACCATTCGAGGCCTTGTATGGTCGACGATGTCGAACTCCTTTAAGTTGGTCCCAGACTGGAGAACGTCAAATATTTGGACCCGAATTAGTGGTCGAGGCTGAGGAAAAAGTAAAAATAGTACAAGCAAATCTCCGAGCAGCTCAGTCTCGGTAGAAGAGTTATTTTGATAAAAGAAGGGATCCTCTGAAGTTCATGGTTGGTGACCACGTTTATTTACGGGTATCACCAACTCGAGGCGTCCAACGTTTCGGAGTCAAGGGTAAGCTAGCACCTCGCTATGTCGGGCCATATGAAATCATTGAAGACTATGGACCCGTGGCTTATCGTTTGCGACTTCCTTCACGACTCGCAGCCATCCATAATGTTTTCCACATATCCCAACTCAAGAAATGTGTTCGAGTTCCTACTAAAATCATTGATCAACAAGAAATTTTAGTGGAGCCCGATCTCTCATATACTGAATATCCACTCCGAATTTTGGATCAAAAAGAGAGAGGTACTCGCCGAAAGGTGGTAAAAATGTATAAAATTCAGTGGTCTCATCACACTGAAGAAGAAGCCACCTGGGAGACGGAAGATTATCTTAATCGACATTATCCGGGTTTTCTTAGCTCCACCTCAGGTATATCATTTTCCTTACCTCAATTCAATCATCCAATCTCGGGGCGAGATTCTTTTTAAGGGGGGTAGGCTGTGACACCTCAGGTGTCAGTACATTTAAATACAATCAATGCACCTTAGTTAAACCTAAAAGAAACAAATGTGGGAAATTAATTCAAAGGGAAAGGGTCAAATAAAAGCCAAAGTATACAAGAGAAATTAAAGGAGAAAGAAAAAAGAGTGAAAAGCTACTCAAAATTCAATTCAAAAATATGCACAAAAATTTAGTTGGCTCATGAGAGGTGCTTCAATTGACATGTGCTCAATTGAACTTCAGCCAAAAATCAATCAAAAACAGAATAATACTAAAGTCCTTTTGTGCAAATTTGCAAATTTATAAATAGTTCAAAATGTGAGTTTCAAATGAAAATTTGCATAACACGAAAGTTGAAGATCTTGAAAAGTTATGCAAGATTGGTATTCAACACTTTTCATTTGAGCCCTCAAAATAGGAGATATTTTTAGTTTACCAACAGGTCCCTGGACTTTCAGAAATCACAAAAACACCCTCACCTCCATCTCTCTCCTCTCTGGTGCTCTGTTTCGCGCCGCCCGCCGTACACCGCCGGTGGACTTCGTCCACCGCGCGCCCGCGGCCAAATGGACCTGGGGAACCCCTCTAGTGCCACCTGGCCCGCCCCTTGGCACCTTCCCATGCGCACACGCATCCCAGGCACACTCCCGAGCCGCCACGCCACCCCCGCCATGCGCCGCGCCGACTGGCTGCTCTGCCCGCTCGCCGTCGAGTCGCCTAGGGCCAGATCGACCATCCCCAGACTCACTTCCCTCGCCCAGGAGCTCCCTGGCCTATAAGAACCCCCAGAAATCCACCATCGCGCGGCTTCCCTCCCTTCTTCCTCCTCCCGCCGCTCCGCCATGGCCGGCGAGATCTATCTCACGCGGACCGGCCACCACCGCCCTGCATTGTCCCATCCAACCACCGCAGCAGCTTCGCCACCTCCTAGTTAAGCTACACGCGCGCGGAATCGAACCCAAACCTCCTCCCGACGCCGTTCCTCTTCTGCGCCACCGCCGGTGAGCTCAGGCTCACCGCGGACCAGCCAGCCCAGAAGGAGTCCGTGCACGACAGCTACCCCAGGCGCATCCTCAAGCTCACGCGGTGCTCGTGCGCGCCCTGTTCCCCTACCCCGAGCCCTCCTTCACCTCCAACGCCGACGAACCGAACAACCGCCCCGCCATTGACGCCGACGAGCTCGAGTCCGTGCACCAAACCCTCGAACACCGACCAGGGTAGGTGTTCCTCGATCCCTACTCTCCCACGCGCCTCCCCGTGGCAGCCCCGGTAAGCCCTGCCTAGCAGAACACCACCGGCAAGATGCCACGGCGGAGAAGGCCGGCGAAGGGCCCGGTTGTAATTTCTTTTTTTCGTTCAAGGGTGTGTTTGCAAGTATTCCAGTGTATACCGGTGAACTTCTAAAATGCAGAACAAATCACAGAAAATCATAAAAATGTAAACTCAACTGATCTGGAATCCTTGTAACAAGATCTACAAATTTTGTAACAGTCACATCTGCATAAACTCAACCAAATTTAATCTAGGAAAAAGAATAAGAAAATCGACCTATGCATGTTCAGGAAGTTCTACTCAACAAATGACCTTGATTATTGGATATGTTATCACTAATGGAATATTAAGATCATAGTAAAACGATGACACCCAACGAAAATAGTTATCATGTTGGAACAATCAAGATTCTCTAATCTGTTTCTAGCTTTCTCGATTTAATACTGGAAAATATACACATGAAATTGCTCTGGAATTTTTACTGAGTATATGTGTAACTGAAACCATGTTAATACATAAATTTCAGATTTATTAGAGTTCTTTTTCTATATACCATGTTTTATGCTTGCTTAATCAACTTAATTCATCATATATATTTCTTATGCTCAAAAAATCTATATTTATTTCTGAATTCTCATTTTAGCCCTGTGATCCTTTCTAAAAATTTTGAGCTGCAGTTATTGAGTTTTGCTTTGGTGAATAATCATGCTTAGCATCTTAGGGCTAGATTTACTATTTTTGTTCTGAGTAAACTACAATGAACCTGATCTTGATTTTTGTACATGATCTTGTTTAGAGTATGTTCTATCTGTAATAAAAAGTTCATATGCAGTACTAGTCAAATGCACTTTGAGAAATTTATGCTAATCCATGTTAAGTTAAATGCATAACTAATTTATATGGTGGTTATAAAGCTCGATAATATTTCTAGAGTATGTTTAGCTCATGAATAGGCTCTGGTAAAAATTCGAGAATCATATTCCTAGTATAACTCTCTGTAGAATTAATCTTTGTTAATGGCTTGTTGTTTTTGTTCTTTTTGTCACCCCTGCTGTATAAGTGAATAAAATCTGGATAAATTACAGTACTGAGTATATGCTTTGTAGATGCTCCCATAAAATTTGTAGCACCATAACAAATGTTGAACGTTCTGTACAAAAAGGTGAAGCAACTAGAGTAATCCACTTGCATGAATAGTTATAGTTTTTGCTTTATGGTTAGATGCTGAAATTTATACCATGAATGCTTAAGTTGGATTTGTGTTACTTTAGTGTTTCATCACTAGCTCATTAGTACTTTTCTAGTTATGAAATAATGAAAGCATGCTATGTGTTGAATTTGAAAATGAAAACCAAAACCCCACTCATTTATGAAGAAACATAATGATGGTTACTACTCTATAAATGACTGCCCATGAAATGAAATGTGAAATCATCACTAAATTAACTTTGTTGAACTACAACTTTATCGTGAAGGAAAGAAATCGTTATCCATAAATAACTCATAATCTGGCATTGCATATAGAAGCGGTCAATCTCGCGGACGGTGACTACGAGTTGGTGCCCGCGGACTCTCGTGTGGATCAGGAGGCCATTTTGAACTGTGCTAACTTGTCTCAAGACCTGGGCCAAGCCCCAGAGGCCTTTCTGCCTGACAGTGCCCAAGAAGGCAAGCCCCGGTGCATTATGCCTTATTTTCCGAGTTATTATTCATTTACCTAATTATGATGTGTTGTAATAGTTTCTTTCTGCATTAAGTTTCTAGGCGTTGATCGAAAACCTTAGATGCATGATCCCTAGGTACATATGTTTGATCCCGGATCTTTTTATCGACTAGTTGCCATGCTAATTAGGTACGGTAGAAGTCGAGGGGTTTCCTGCCTCTCGCGAGCAAATAGGAATTTTGACTGACTTTAATTCCTGCTAAAATATAAGGACAACGGGAGGGGTTGTGTAGTTGTGATACCCCGCTGGTGTAGTCAAAAATGACTAAGGTCGCGGTGTGTGGCTCATTTCGTTAAGCGTTTGAAAGTACTAGCCACATACCGAGAAATATGGTAATCGGTAAGCTTAAGTACCTGATTGGACCGGCGAGTGGAACGATCTCGCACCCTCCTGGTAGAAGTAGGATTTATATTTTTTGTCGCGACGTACGGGTGCAGAGTGGTCGGACTCTGTAGCCGGGGAGGGTGTTCCAGATCCACGGACTGGAAAGAAAAGGGAAAAGTAGCGTGGGCGGGAGCTAAGTCGATCCCCATGCGTGTGGTCTAGGTTCCCCTGGCCAGGTTGAAATTTGATTCAGAATCGTCCGCCTCTCACGGCATGAGATTGCTTAATGCTTTCGGTCACACAGAGTAACAAGTGGAACGTGATGATGATAATACTGCTGGTTGATTAAATGGTTGCTCTACCATGTTTGTGTAGAGTTAGATGCAAACTTAGAATGGTTAATCCAACTGGAAGATGGCTAAATAAAACCTGAAAATAAGGATCAACATTTAGGGGCGTTTTTGGCAAAACAAACCCCACCAACCAAAAAGCCTTGCATGTCTAGTTAACGGACTATGTTATATCCGATGACGGGTCAGTCTTGCTGAGTATTAGTATACTCAGCCTTGCTTGTGGCACTGTTTTTCAGGTACTAACTTTGAAGATCTGTTTGCAAGTCTTACTTGGCCATGTACATTGCCTCCGGGTTGGTCTGTAGAGTGGGATGGCCCTTCAGCTGGTGCTGACCACCCTCCCGCTGAGTGACGCTTTCGTACGGGCTTTATCGATGCGTCACGGTATCTCGCTAGTTATATTTTACTACTTCCGCTGAACAATGAGACTTGAATAATTGGAGTAGATGGAACTCTGTAGTACTTTGCCACTCTAAACATGGTTTGTAATAAATTTTCCTTTCCGCTGCAATCACTCTGAGATGTATGAAATGTTCTGTGTTGTAATCTCTGGGCTCACCTTCGTGTGAGTGTTGTCTGCTGATCCTGGAATAGCGTGGCTTTTATCGAGGCTTCACTCGAGGAACTACCAGTGAGTGCCAATTTAGATCAGAGTTGCTTAGCAACAAAGATCAGTGCACCCGGGCCCAGTAGTTTTGGGTGATTCCGCCACATCGGAGGTAAAGAGGCAAGAATGAAATCAGCGGCCAACTCTTGGCCAAGTGGGAAGCACAGCTTCTCCAACCTCTGTGTGTAACCAACCATCTTGATTACATTCGGCCCTACTGATGCTCCTTCTGCTAGCTTAGTTTCAGCAAACGCCTTGGACACATTGAACCTTTCAATCCTGGCCTGAGTCTGGAACATGTCTCGTAGCGCCACGATCATATCGTGCGCCGCATGGTTATTCTCAAACTGCATTTACAGCTCGGGTTCCATGCAAGCTAGCATGAGACAGCTCACTTCACGGTCGTTATCAACCGCTCTCCTGTAACCATTCCTCTCAGCAGCAGGGGCATTTGCAGTAGGCTCTTCTGGCAGTGGGTTGTCTAGAACATCTTCCTTGTTGGCAGCCCTGAGAACAATTCTCAGGTTGTGGATCCAATCCGCGTAGTTTGTCTCATTCAATGTGTTGCTCTCAAGTACGGAACGTAAAGCAAATTGTTGGTTTTGAGCCATTGATCTACAACAAAATAAATACAAAATACTAAGACAAACGTATTTATGATGGAGTAAACAACATTAAACATTTTAAAAGAATTTACTCCCACTAAAATCAATATCTCTCTTTTGATTCTTAGTGATTCAAGACCCACAACTAACACGTCCACTAGTGGGCTTTTTGCATCACCGCTAGAAGACGAGGTAGATCGGTAAGCAACTCTTGCTAATCATATCTCATATGACTCTTGTTGTTGGGTGATATCTCTATGTCTCGCTCCCAACCTTTATGCCCCAAGGTTCTTAACCGTTAAGATGACCTTGTCAAGCTAACCAACCTTTATGCGTTCATGTATCCGATACAGTCTGTCTAGTCAAGGAAAACTAGTGGGTCCTAATTTCATAGACCCACCACCAATAGTACAAGACATGGGACAGTGCAAGGTTTAGTTGGTAGGGCATGATTGCTCAAAATTAATGAGGGATCGTTCCACTTCTACTATGACGCACGTATTAGTAAAACGTCAAGAACGGTAAGCACATAATTGTGAATCAGTATGGCCCTTGTTCTCATGGTGATCTCCATCTCCATAGAACTTGTTAAACCATGTTGATCTCCATCGCCATAGAACTTCTTCACCATGTTGATCTCCATCTCCATGTTCATGTGCACCATCCTTCATGTGATGAAAATTCCAAGAACTAGAACCCGCTATTACACCCAATAGCTAATAAATAAAATTACATTCACGATTTGGATCATCACAGGCTGGCACGCAGACCATTACATCAAATGCAACAATTCATATGGCTCCTGCTGAATTGTCATAATCACGAAATGCAGGTCATGAAACAATTACTCACATGCATCACATACACATAGGGGCCATACCGATCACAAAACCTGCAAAACAAAGTTATGTGATTCCGATGTCCAAACTTAAATCGCTGAAAACCCTATCTTCCAGGATGAATTTCGCAAATCTGAATTTCGCAAAAAAAAGCAATGCTGTTCAAAACCAAGTCTAACTTTTTCTATAGATACAAATCGATATAAAATTCACCTCAATCCGAGTTCGTATGCAAAAGTTATGACTGTTTTGCAGTAAAACACGCTTTTGCAACAAAATGGAATTCGCAGTAGATCCAATCTACTGCCCTATGCATCTCATGCATCTGGCTTATGCCCTAAGTTTTGATTCGACCAATCACATTGATCTCCAATCGCAGCGACCAGGTTTATGTGCATCACTTAACTCCGATGGCGGAAAACCGACCGGTAGGAGTATGTCATTGCACAACCTTCGCAGCAAGTTTACGAAACTAGGTCATAGATCGATCTCCAGCTATGCATATCTCCATATAAACCAGGATTACTGTAGGAATATGGGGTAGCAAAAACAAAATTTCTCTACCGCATAAACCAGGATTACTGCAGTTATATATCACGGGATTACCACTAGATGCGCGGTTGCGGAACTTCTGTAGCGCGTCAGTGTAGTGCAGATGGAAGCCGGCAGTGCAGTAGCGTGAACCACCTCACGAACGGCTCGTCCTTGTGCAGCAAGCGCAGCACCTCCACGAAGTCCACACGTACAGGAAGAAGCGTCGCACTCCGGATTGCTAGATCCGCGAGAACAACTAGGGCCGATGCACGAGGAGGAGGGATAGGAGGGAGAAAGGGGGGCGCCAACTGCTGAAGGGGGGTGGCCAGGGTTTTCTAGTTAGGCGCCCCCCCCCCCCTCCCCTCTTTTTATAGTCCTGGTGGGCGCCCCTAGATGGGCCCTAGTGGGCCCCACCTTGGGCGCCCTGGGTGGGCTGCCCTAGACCCCACCTTGGGCGCCCCCTAGGTGGGTTGTCCTGGACCCCACCAAGGGTTCAACCCTATGGGCCTGTCAAGGCACATTAGTGCATCAAAGCCCAGTCTAATTAGGATTTCATCTTCATTAGGCTTCTGGCCCTTAAGTGTGTGACCCTATGGGCTCACGGTGAATAGACATGGCCGAGTCCTCCTACTCGTCAATAGTTGATAGCGGTCTCTAGCAAGACGTGCCAACTCCTATGCGTGCGCGAATCATATCTGTCGAGCCGTCACAATATTATACATGTTGTTCTCTTTGCCTCACGATATTTTGTCTAGCTTGAAACCGAGCACTCTTTCTCGATCTTGTGATTCGGAATTCTTGGTTAACCCTTAACCCCCAGCATGGCCATGCATTTCCTGATCCGAATCACTCGAGGGGCCCAGAGATATCTCTCTCTTGTAGAGAGGGGCAAATCCCATCTTGACCGACTATGTCTCACAGCATGCTTCTTAACAGACCCGAAAGTCACCTTTATGACTACCCAGTTATGGTGTAGCGTTTGATGGCTCCTAAGTAAGTCGGTTCACATCTTGACTACATACGATGATCTCAGGTCTTAGGACACAGCGTACATATTGTGTAATGAGAAGTCATCATCTCGTGTTGGGTTAGTTCAGTCTCATATCTCACATGAGCCCACATTATTAGTTTGACATCCCCATGTCCATGACTTGTGAAACATAGTCAATCAACTAATACATATGCTAATCTAATATTCATGTGTGTCCTCACATGAACTCTAACTAGGAACATTTAAGAATATCAATACAAGTAAAGAGTTTCACAAATACTTCACATAAGTATTAATCAATACAAGTTGTCATCCAAGGATATTCAAGTAACACTTTATTAATCATGAATCAAGGAAATATGATTGCCTCTAGGGCATATGTCCAATAGTATGGGCGCTGGAGTAGGTGAAACAGGGGCGAAATCGATCCTGCAGATTCGATTTTTGAGCGCCCAAAACTAAATTTTCCGCATAGCTACTTGAAATTTGGCCAAAATAGAAGTTGTAGAGGGAGAAAGGATCTATAACTTCGGTATCGGGCAAAACTTGATCGGAGATTCGGAGTGCTAGATTTGGTAGAAAAATCAAGGGCTAGAAGTCAACTCGGCATAAATTTTCACTCAACACAGAAGAGTTAAAGCTAATGATAATGCTTAGCTAAAATTTGAGAGTAAGCACATGATTAGCACAACAATTAACACTGGGGTGTTAAGGGGGGGTCCAGGAAGAATGTTGGGATGGTCTTGACCTCACTGTGAAGCTAATCAGCAAAGAGAGAAGGGCGGAGCGACGAAGCAGACGGAGCTTGGACAATGATGACGAACGGTAAGGGTTCATGTGGCACTTAAGGGGGAAACAATGTGGCTGGGTGACCGATATATATGGACTGGTCGTCGATTCGAGTTGGGCTGTCAGGGCATCAGGTCGCGATCTAGTGGCCAAGTTGAGACAAGAGGGGCGAAGGCGTTGGACAATGGCCGACAATAGTTCAAGGTGGATGGCGGCGGCACTCCTCACGGGAATTCATTCTTGAGTTTTTGGGCTTGGTTTGCCACATAGGGAAAGTTCTATGGCTTGTTTGAGGCACGGAAAATTCATCTAGGGCGTTGAGGGTAGGGGTTGATAAGGCAGAGGGGTCGATCACTGCGCTAAGCGGTTCGGTGCTACTAGATGAGCTTAAGGAAGCATTTAGGAGGTAGGGGCGATTGAGCTGGGGAAAACGTGCATGAAAGGTCCTCATAGTGGTGAAACTCATGGGCGAAGGAATGAGAGCAGAGGGGTGGTTATGGGCATGATCGATAGCCGATAATGCTTTCATAAAAAGGGTAGCAGTCAGCTAGGGTTTCATAGTGCAGAGCTTAGAAAAAAGTGGATGAGTTAAGTGGACCCGGGGATGCCACGCGAAAAAAAGTTGCCTTGTCGGTCTCCATTCAACTCGAGCTCTACTTAGTCGAGCGGAGGAGGAAGATCTAAAGGACAGGATTGTCGGTGTTTTACCGTCGGGTCTACCTAGGGATACCCTTAGGTAGAGAGATGATCGTGGGGAATCACCGAGATCAAGAACACGATGGTGCAAGCAACACAAGGGTTAGATAGGTTCCGGCCACAGATGTTGCGTAATACTCTACGTCCTGTGTGGTTTGTATTGCCTTGAGGGGAATTAATCTGAATGGAGAGGTCCCTTCCCGCACTTATATAGGTCGGGGGAGCAGGGTTACAAGAAAGGTTCTGGGTCAGTTTATCTCTTAGATCTTATCCTGAGTAGTTTTTGGGTAGATTCTAACCAATCTGACTAGTACAAGATATGTTACAGGTGGTTACATGTGATATCTCCTACCCTATATCTTGCTCAGGACCGTGCCACATGATACATCCTGTGGCCCCGGGTCTGATAGGCCCCCGAGCTCTTCGTAGCCAAGAAGTCGTAGGTCTTCGAGTACTCCTTGTCCATCGAGTGCATCCTAAACTTTGCGCAGATCTCTTCTTCCGAGTACTTCAAGAACTGCACTGAGGCTGCGAGGTGCTCTTGCCCAAGTGGTTCTATAGTCTTCAAAAGATATTCAAGTAGTCACACTCCATATGGAGTAGCCCCCGAGCCTTAGTTTGAATCAAAGAATCAGGCTAAGGGTCAAATTATAGTCTTCAAACTTCATCCTTGAAAGGATTTAAAAAGTAAATCATTTATGACATGTATCTCGTAGCCCCCTGAGACTTGACTCCAAATCCATGATTTGGAATTAAGTATCTTAATTCGTGGCTTTTATCTCACATTGATGCCATAAACAAGTAGGTCAAATCCGGTATCTAAAAGGTTTCTTATTTCGGGGAAGTTGCCCTGACAAAGTAACTCAGCTAAATACGCCACATCAACCAGTCCTGAGAACACCTCCTCAAAGTAAGTTTTTGGTTGTTTTCTAGTGCTCATGCAAAGTCACATGTCCTTTTACTGTTGTAAAGGATCCAGCTGGCTACACCCGTGACTATTGTGTCGGTAATGTCATGGGTTGGACAATGCTAGCCCCTCAATCTTTATAAATAGAGCACTAAGGTTCTTCGAGCAACACCCACCAAAAGCAAAACATGACTTTAGATTGGTGTTCCTCTCTCACTAGCTCTCGCCCTCCTGATACGAGTAGTTTTTCTCCCGTAGCTGATGCTAGAAGAGTACTTGCGAGCAACAAGGATAATTTTCTTTACCTATGGCAACCTTCTTGCAGTTCCCATTGTCACCATCCTGGGCATCTTGTACCTGTAGGGACAAGGGTGGAAGAAACTTCAAGAAGTCTACCAGTCTAGTTGTGTCATACTCTTGGGTGTGTCCGAGTGGAAACAAGGCCCCAAGAGGTGATATGCCCGGTATGTTGATTGGATCTTGTTGCAACACATCCAGATGAAAGGGGAGATTCCTTGTCAAGATGCAAGAAGAGGACTTGCGAGGCTCTTGTTGTAATCTGCCTCCTTCCATTTGATACTCTTCCTTCTGGGTATGAATATTCTTATTCTCAAGTTGGGAATAACAAGTTTTAAAGCTTTGTAACAGTAGCTAATGTATACCCTATAATTGATCTTGTTTTTCAAGGTCGAGTTGTTGTATACCCTAATGCGGCTTTCCACTCTTTTATCCGGAATGTAATCCCAGACAAATTGTTTTTGAATTTATTCTTGGTGGCTTGTAGCCCCAGGGCCCTTTTATCCTGTTCCAAATTTTAGAAAGACGGTTCCCAGGCTCTGAAGTGTTTTTTTAGTAACGGTTTAGGGTTGGGACTCTGGAAATTAGTGACCTAATTCACGTCCAAATAGGGGTCCGCCCTTTCGTCGTCCCCTATATTTACAGAATTGCCACTGCCAGGGTTTTATAAATTTCAATCTGTTGGGTTTTGGGGTTTACCTTCCGCCGCCGCCTTTCTGCCTCCCAATCTGCCCTCTCAAGTCACGAGCCCGCTTCCAAATCCGTAGCCCCGATCCTTAGAGACTCTCGAGAAGGTCGAGATGGAGAAGCCCACGAACTCTAGCGGGAAAGGGAAAGGGAAAAGCGAGGGAGGATCAGCGGAAGACGCTTCGTGGCCATGGAGTAAGTGTTCTTCCGAAGATTTGGGAATCTTGGAACACCGATTTTTTTGCGGTCAGATGGGGAATGCCCTTGGCGGAGTGCTGAGGGCGAGAACTTTCCTACCCCCAAGGATTCTGAGATTGTTTTATTTGCATCTTTCCTTGAACACGGTCTCTCCATTCCTGTGAGTAATTTTATGGAGGGGCTTCTCAATTATTACAAGATCCAACTCCATCATCTTACTCCTTATTCAGTGTTGCATATTTCCATGTTCATTCACTTTTGTGAAGCTTTCCTTGGCATTGAACCTCATTTCCAATATTTCCGTGCCCTTTATAAAATGGTGCCACTCCCCTTTGCTCGGAGGATGGGTAGGGTGGGGTGTGCACATTTAGAGCTTCAGGAAAAAGTACTCGGGAAGTACTTAGATTTCCCCAAAATTGATCTGAACTCCAATTGACCATACGACTGGTTTTATATTAGGAATCCTTCGAGTGGTCTTCCCCCATTTAGCGCCGAGCCAGTCCAGTGGTTGTACGGCTGGTATATTGGATCTATCGTTGGGCGCCCTGCGCAAGTTGATGAGCTCTTGGAGCGCACCATCTGTTTTCAAAGGATAGGTGTAACAGCTGCTTCCGTAGTTTGGAATTACACTCAGCGCCGGATCCAGCCATTACAGAGGCGCATCCATTTTAGTTTCGAGCACCAAGGCACTGAGGATGTAGATCGGTTATCTGCAGAGCCGGTGGACCATGAAGCTGGGCTTAGGTGATCCACAGAATGTTTCTAGATCAGCTCTTCCCGTATGTGCCCACGGTCTTCAGGGCATCCAACCCTCCTGCAGAGGTAAGTCTTCTTTCTTGTCCGACTGCTTTTGTAGAGTCATTCATTTCTAATCGCTGACATGTTACTCTTGTCTTTGTTACTCGTTGGCTGATGTGAGGGTGTATAAGAGTGATCCTCCGCCCCCAGGCTCTGTAGAACCAGCTGGATTGAATGATTTTCAGTTTTTCACTCTCACCCGGCTGGCTTCTGGCCTAAGTCTCCTGCTGATGGGGAGGAAGATCCCCTTACATCCTCTAGTGAGATCTCTGCTGGAGGAAAGGGGCATAAAGGAAAAATGATGATCGGAGGTAGGCCTCGTGTCATGCCCTGTTTGTCTTTGGCTTTGTGGAGATGGCTTTTGACTTGAGCTTTCATGGTGCAGATCTTCCAATAGCTCGGGGTCATCTGATACGCTCGCTGAGCGAAGGTGTGAGGATGAGGCCGTTAGCCCGAGTACTTCAGGCCGATCTGCTGTGCCAACCTCGATAGATGATGCTGCTGCTGCCAGGCCAGTTGCACCCGCCACCAGCTCTGGGCTCTTGTGGAGGGGGTTGAACTGTGTGCAAGTGACCTCGACAGTGCTTCCACACTTGCACTGTGTGCCATGACCTTTTACCTCGCGTAGGCATCCTTCTCGTGGGGTATTTAACTTTTTATCATTATTACGAATGACACCTTCTTAGATAACATTCTTAGATTTGTTGCTATAGAATCAACATAGGAGAGAGAAAAACGATATGTTTTTACCACTTTCGCTCACGTGGACGCTAACTCAACGCTCCAGCTCGCATCAAGTCACGCGCCGCAGTCCAGACACAGTTCCACTCTATTCTCCTCTCCTCTGCTCTGCTCTGCTCCGCGTCTTCTTCCACCCGCAGCCATGTCGCACTACGCCGCCATGTCAAGGAGCTGTCGTGGACCAGGCACCGCGAGGCCACGGTGCAGGTGTGGCTCGCGTCCATGCTGCTCGCCGAGGAGCTCGAGCGGCTCCGCGCCGAGCTGGCCGCGGCCAAAAGCCGCCTTGCCGCGACGGCATCCAAGATACAGCCGCTCAAGTGGCTGTCTGACTGATCGAGTCGCAGAGGAACTTTGCAGCTGCCGAGAAGCAGGCCGCTGCGGAGGAGATCCGGCGGCTACGGCCAGAGATCGCCGCTCCTCGTGCTGTTGCTCGCCACAGAATTGTTGCGCCACGCCACGCCATCGCCGCGGGGAGGAGGTTGCGAAGCCGGGGTCGAGAGCCGGAGCACCACACGAGGATGTCCGCTCCTCCCAGGCCGAGACCGTCCGCACTGGCGGCGCCGGGGAAGGCGGCGGAGGAGGCAACGCCCGCTGCTGCGGGGCTCCCGCTGCTCGACCTTACGGAGCTCGCGCTAGACCGCGTCCTAGAGGAACTCTCGCCGGCCTCGCTCGCCGCTCCTCCCAGGATGAGGCCGTCCGCACTGCCGCCGCTTCCTCTTCTGAGGAGGATCCGCTCCATCACCTTGCCCTGAAATCAATTGATCAATGGTCGGCGTCAGGGGCGGACGGAGCTACGGCGGCGTGCCATTGTGCGCTCATCCTCAGCCCCAAAAGGCATCTGGGGAGTGTGAGCAGCGAGTGCAGCATCATGGGGTTGGAGGAGTAGAGCATCCCCCGTCCCACGATGTGCACCTTGATGTGCGCTGCGATGGCCCGCGCCCACCTGAGCACAGCCGATGCTATGTCGGCAAGGATGGCCGTCATCTCCGTGGCGGCTGCGGACGTGAGCACCTGCGGCTTGTCCACGAGCACAACGAGTAGGAGGAGGTAGGATTGGGCGGCAGGGGAGCGCTCCGCGGCGGCGAGCGCGTAGAGGTGGCCGAGGGCGTCGGCGAGGAGGCCCGGGAGCGCGGCGTCGAGGGCGCTCAGGGCGTGGCAGGAGAGCGGGGGGAGTGTCGCCAGAGCAGAGGAGAGGGAAAGAAGAGAGTGGGGTGGGCCAGATTTGGACGTATGGGCTGGACATTAACAGTTCAGCGGGCAAGTGCTGATCTGGATTCCTGTTGGAGTGACGAGGAGCCGTCCATACAACAAGAGTGGTAAATTTGTATGGATTTTATCTCTCCTCTACTATTTTGGCAGTGGCAAAATTAATAGTGCTATCTAAAAAGTTATCATCTATTATAATGGTAAAAAGTTAAATAAGCTGTGTTTGGTTAGGGTGGTAAAAAAATTTGGTGAATCTTTTTACACTTTTGATCACTAATTAGTAGTATTAAATAAAGTCTAATTACAAAACCATCTTCAGAATTTTAGTAAATTCACAAGACGAATCTAATGAGCTCTTTGACCGCATGATTAGAGGACGGTTAATGTAGCATTACTGTAGCAAATTATGGATTAATTAGGCTTATTAAATTCGTCTCAAAAAATTACACCCATTCGTGAAAAGATTTCGCAAATAAATTTCATTTAACACTCCATATATATATTTGTCATTTTGTGAAAATTACACCCATTCGTGAAAAGATTTCGCAAATAAATTTCATTTAACACTCCATATATATATTTGTCATTTTGTGAAAAAAAAATTCACCGTGTTAACCAAACACGGCCATACCCCTTCTCCTAGGGAAAAAAAGGGTGTGTTTAGTTGGTGAAAATTTTTGGAATTTGCTGCTGTAGCATTTTTGTTTTTATTTAGTAAATAGTGTTCAATCTTGAACTAATTAGACTCAAAAAATTCATCTCATTATAAACTGTGTAATTAATTATTTTTTTAAATTATATTTAATACTTTGTGTTTAAAAATTCGATTTGAAGGAGAATCTCGAAAAACTAAACAGGGCCAAAATCTCACCCTCTTCCTGAACCGCATCGCGACTGTCCCTCCACCCTCAGCACTGCCGCCCCCCACGCCCTTGACCCCCGCACTGCTGCCGCCGCCCTCCCCATCCCGCACCGCCGCTGCCCTCCCTGCGGCTCCCTGCGGCGACGCGGACCTCGGCCGCGGCTCCCGGCGGCGCGGTGGGCGGAGGTCGGCCTCGGCCGGCGGCCGAAGCTCGGCCGCAGCTCCCGGCGCCGCGCTGGGCTGAGCCCGGACTCGACCGGCTCTTCCCCGGCGGAGCTCGGCCGCGGCTCCAGGCGAGCAGACTCCCGGCGACGCGGCGGACGGAGCACCCTGGCGGCGGCGGCCGCCCACTCTCCTCCTCCTCTCTCTTGCGGCCGCGCGGCGAGTGGGCGGTGGTCGGGCTCCTGCCCGAACGAGCTGTGCAACTACAACAGGTTTGCCCCATCTGCATACTTCCCATCCCCAATCAGCAGCCTCTCCTTGCTACCAGCGAGCTGATCCGCTCGTTCTTCCCATCCCCAACGCAGAAACGGCCAGGGCAACAAAAACAGGGACGGTGCCAGAAGGGGTGTGGATTGAACTCCGTCGATGGTGCCACGGAAGCAACATCCTGGCATCAGTCATTTGCCAAACTCATTGCAGTAAGGTAATTAACTAGCCAATTGGTCTTTGGATATGATGCACGTCGATTAAGCATGTGTGAACCTATTAGTTCCTGATTCCACTGCCTATCTATGGCGTTATAATAATGGCTGCATTGCAGCATGGAAATTAATTTTCATTTGCAGGATTACTCCTCTCTTTTTTTCTGGAGTGGCACAAGTGTGTGCAGATCAATTTTTTTTTTTGCTGAACTCCGTTGTTTCTATCTTATCATATACATAGGTGCTTCCACAATTGAGATGGAGTACATGCCTCGATGAATTGTTTGAGCAACGCAGAAAGCATGACATTCTAAGGGCCGAGATCTGCTCAGACTGTCATCCGGGAGCAGGCCTCCGGCAGTGACACTGCAACCATTGAGGCAGCAACCACCAAAGAAAACATATATGCCTGATTTCTTGCATATATGTATCAGCATTGTTTGGGTTGGGCTTAAAAGCCTTTCAGATGCATTTAAACCTCATTCAGTATGACTGATATTGGTTATTTGTGCCTTTATAAGCCGCATAATGTTTCAAGTTCCAAGCCACTTAGCTGTTTCGTTGGGTTTTGTTGTTAAATTGAGAATCTGACTTGCTGCATCCTAGAATTCCAAGTGACAGATTTGGTTAGGCTGTGTTTAGTTCATGAAATTTTTTGGGTTTGGATACTGTAGCACCTTCGTTGTTATTTGATAATTAATGTCCAATTATAGACTAATTAGGCTTAAAAGATTTATCTCGTCATTTCCAATTGAACTATGTAGTTAGTTATTTTTTTCAACTCCATTTAGTGCTCCATGCATGTGTCCGAAGATTTGGGCCTTAGATTCCTATCATAAATCAGAGGGAGCTAGCTAATTCTAATGACACCGGTTCTACTAGGATCCTACTACCCCATCATGATACATGAACATTTCCCTATCTAGGACAATAATTTAGTGCGGCATGTAATTTAAATTTTCTTCTTGCTTCCCAAATTACAATAAAAGAATATGGAATTTCCCTTTTTCCCACCAGTAAGGCATGATGAAGTTTTCCTAATTTCTGTGCCAGTGTACTTGATTAAGTTGTACATACTCCCTCTATCCTGAAATGTAAGTCATTCTGGCATTTTACCAGATTCATTGAACATTCTCTAAATCTAGACAAACTGTATGTCCAGATTCATTGAACATTCTATGAATCTGGACACAGTAAAACACTCCCAGGATGACTTACATTTTAGGACGGAGGGAGTATTTGCTATACATGTGACGAGATCTTCAAAATAAGCTTCAAATGTTGGCTTAAATCCCATGGATAGATTAATATATACATAGGTGAAGAAGTCTGCCAGCTTTGAATTTTATTTGTCATTGTAACCTGATCTTGAGGTAATTTAAGGCTTTGTCAGGTCTGTATTTTTTCATCCACCTTTATTGGTTGGTTTGGTGAATTGGTGTATGCACTAATCTGAGTACAGCATGTTTTTGTTCAATTAATTTTGCATATATGCCCAGTTTCTTACCTGCTGACCATGTGTCTGTTCTGTTAGCAGACAGCTTAATTTTTTGGAAGGGAAGTCCAACAAGGCAAACAACGGTTGTACAAAGATGGAGGAGATCAACTTGCTCCTTCATGGCCTGAGAATTTGTCAAGTCATCAATAAAAATTAAAACAAATGGTTCCGTTAGTTTCGTTGGCTAAATACATAATGAGGTTATGGACCGTACATGCGTTCTATGCCCTATTGTTTAACTTACAATTAAACAGAAAGGCAAAAGGAAAATACTCTGAACAGCTTTAATTTTGCTCTCGCAGGAAGCACCTGGTGATGTTGGGATTTGTTGTTTGCAAAGCACTATGATCAAGTACCAATGTGCTGGAATTCCTTGTCAAAACACAAAGCTGGATTAACCTCTGAAAATATTGTGTTGCAAACTTAAATGTCATTTAGGCCAATTTGTATTACATAGCTTTATATCAACATGTAAGTCTAGATTCATCATATGGTCTTCTTTACTTCGATAAATGACAAATGTTGAAATGCTAATCCTGCCTTTGCATTTTTCCCCCTTGTCAGTTTTCAGGATTCCATTGACCTTAGTAGATCTAAATTACCATTTTTTCTGACTTCATGTTCAGTTGCTATCCATGAGAATTATATTTACCTGACATGTGGTCCCCAAAAGGATAAGCAAAGAAGATTTATCTGTTCGAGCACAACTGCAAAAGATTTATCTATGTACACTCATTTATTTAAGACTACTTCAATTAAAAGCCTTGCAGGACACCTATGCTTATTTTGGAAAGATGGTGTGGCCCTTGTAGGACATTTATAACTAGATTCTGTTATATTTCGGGTAATCACATGCATATTCTTCATTTATACAAACTCTTTCTTGGGCTGTGTGGTTGACTATCTCAAAATATTGACACTTAATACCTTACACATCTTTTCTTACTATTTCTAAACAGTTGTTTATAACCAAATAGCAAGTTTTTCCCAAAAATAATATAACTGTTTGTAAATAATTGTGCCTAGCCAAATAGAAACAAAGTAAAATTGAACTACGTTGTAAATTTCTAAATTCACATTTCGTTATTTTCAACACCTCTTTGCCTTAATTACAGTACTAACTTCTCCTGCCCTTTCGATTATTCTTCTCATTAACATCGATCTACTAAGTTTGCAAATTCAATAATTTAAATTGATAATTAATTAATTAATGATTATGATCCGACAGAAATAAAGTTGATATGAGCTCCCGATGGCGAGCGTAATGTACCAGTACTTATAACTACAAGGTAGTCTGTACATAAGCCGAACCCAGTAGATCAGCATCGACGCAAAAAAAAAACACACGAACGATGAATACTCAAGTTATGCACCTACTACCGGCTCGCATAGTATACTCTGACAAACAAAGCATCTGGTGCCCTGACTAGCAGCAGTACTTTCCCGTGAGCCTGCCATGAGCAGGCCACCCGACCCGATCGTCTCGTCGATACGTAGCGCCGACCTCCACCAGCCAAAACACCCAAGTGACACGGTCGGAAGCAGCACCTGGTAAAGCCACGAAAAATCGCACCCTCCCAAGTCGGAACGAGATCCTCTGCAGTCGATGGATGCTGACTTTCCTCTGCAGTCGCCGTGATCCACCGTCCAGCAGCAATCCAACGCCTCGCTCCCAGATGGCTCGCGCGCTGCACCCTGCAAGAGGCTGGCTCGCGTTTTTCGACAGAGCTCGCTCGTGGCCCCTTGGTGACGACCTATGATACGCGGATACTTCGCAAAACTCATGTACTGGTATCGGATACCGTATCGGATACCCGTACTCCACGGATACTCCCGGATACGTATCCCGTAAGTATTGGACTATTTAGGTATTTTCAAATAATAAAAATAAATCGGATACTCATGGGATACATGTGGATACCTGTCCGATACCTTCAAACCCTAACAACACCACTCAATCGCTTCGTATAAAGGTCCTCCGTTCAGCTGTGCCACCCTCTCATCCCCACTCGCGCAGCCACAGGCCCGCAGCAGCCTCACACGGCTCGCACGGCTCGCGCGGCCCGTGCAGCCGCTAGAGAGGGAGAGGATGAGCCGCAGCCTCTGGAGAGGGAGAGGAGCCGCGGCCGCCAGAGTTGGCCGCTAGAGAGAGAGAGAGTGAGTGAGTGCCGAAGGTTGGTGAAGAAGACGACCGACATCCATTCATGGAACAGACGAACAGGTAAGAGAAGGTTGGTTCTTTTTTCCTTTGCCCCTTCCCTTTTCTAATAATTATAGAACATATAAATATATGAGTTTATGACGCATTATAGTCCCTGGAACTTCTATTTTCTCACATTCTAGTTCTTGAAATTTTTATTTATTTTTATTTTTTATATACATTGGCGTATCCCCGTATCCTTGTTTTTGGAAAAATGGCGTATCAGAGTATTCCCGTATCGCGTACCGGTACCCGTATCCGTGTATCCGGGCAACATAGGTGACGACGGCTCGATTCCCCTTCCCCTGTCCTCTTCTCCTGCTTACTGCTCGCCACGGTCGCGCCGGCGGAGGAGGCAGCGGCGGGCGCGCGGCGACGGGCGAGCAGGGCTCGGGCGGCAGCTGGAGCGAGGGAGGGCGGAGCAGTGCGCAGCCGGTCGGGGTTGAAGGAGAGGTCGGCAGCGGCTCCATCGGCGGCAGGCGAGCTCCCGCGGGTGAGCAAGGCGGCGGTCGAGCTCCCTCGGGAGGCAGAGCTAACACAAGAGCTGGGTCACTCGCTGCCGGCCGGTGTGCGCATTGCCAGCGAGCTACCGCGGGGTGGTGTGCGCATTGCCAGCGAGCTACCGCGGGGTTCTGCGGGCGGATCGTCCGGCGGCCGTGTACGCATTGCGCTTGCGCGCGCGCATGGCGCAGTTGTCGCCCAGGATCCCGTCCGCGGTTCACCACTGGCCGGAGGGGGGCCACCACGAGGCCGCGGCATGGGTGGACGACTTCGCCGAGTTCGCAGCGTCGCGGCGGGGCGCGCGCACCGCAGGTCGCTCAGCGACTCGGTGGCCTTCGTCGAGGTGGCGCCCGCAGACAGCGCGGCCGGCGAGTTCGAGCGCCTCGATGACGACAAGCTCAGGTCCATGTTCCCCGACGAGGCTGGCGGCGGGTCGTCGTCCGCGCCGGGGTCCGAGAATGGCGGCAGCAGCGACGGTGGCGGCGACAAGCGCGGCGGCGATGCCCCCACGGGCGGCGCCACCAATGTCTGCGATGACGAGCGGAACGAGGCCGCGGATGCGGAGGCGCCAGCGACGGGGCAGGCTGCCGCCTCCCCGGAGCTAATCCGGGACCCCAAGAGGGCGAAGAGGTGAGCCCGATCGAGCCCATGCCTGCAGACGCGTCTTGTGCAAGTGCAAGCAACCACAGCTAGCTTGCTGTGTAGCCTGAAATGCTTGTCGAATCGGCAGTCCTTCGCCGTCGCTGCAGCGGCGAGCAGTAAGCATGAGAAGAGGACAGGGGAAGGGGGAATCGAGCCGTCGTCAGCCGTGAGCGAGCTAAGCTAGACTCTTGCAGGGAGCCGCGCGCGAGCCATCTGGGAGCGAGGCGTTGGATTGCTGCTGGACGGTGGATCACGGCGACTGCAGAGAAAAGTCAGCATCCGCCGACTGCAGAGGATCTCGTTCCCCCGAGTCCCGATTTTGACTGGAAGACACGGGAGCGCCTGGCGAGGTCCCGCCGGCTCCGCTGCACGGCAGCAGGCGGCAGCCACTCGCTGCACTCCCGCGCACAGTCTCGCGCTCACACCGCGGCCAGCGGGCGACCGCTTGTCCCTGTTCGCATCCACCGCCTCGCCTCCGGTTAACCTGGATTCTATTTTCCTGCGATTTGTTTGGTTTTAGTAGCGCTAGTTACTGTAGTTAATTTTGACCAATAGGTATTAAATAAAGTCAGTTTACAAATTAACTTCACAACTCCTGTGTTATTTTGCGAGAAGAATTTAATGAGGTCTTTGATCCTATGATTATAGGATGGTTCCTGGTCTCATCCTCCGCTTCGGCTCCCGTGTGCTCCGCTGTCGTCCAAAAGGCCGCTACTTTGGTGCTCTACAACGCTTGTGTCGAGCTCCACCTGTTACATGAAACGTACTGCCCGATTTCTGTCATGTCAACACTCTCTCAAACATGCTGATTAGACGTTGCTTTTGGTATATTTAACTTCCATGTGTGTGTGTATAGACACACATAGGCCGTTCTAGTCTTGTCCGAATTTATACTTCTTTAACTCAGATCAAGTTCGTAGAAAAATACATTAATACCTACAATATTAAGCTGCGTTTTGACAGAATATATATATATATATATATATATATATATATATATATATATATATATATATATATATATATATGCCAGAGTGTTTGCTTGGTGTCTGCGACATCAATCATTCGGGCATGGAAGACTATACCCCCGAATATATCCAGAGAATATCACGTGAAGAAAGTTGTGCGGAAGTGGACAAGGCAAAAGGAATAAACAAGAATTTGAACAGTGAGTTCTACTGTAGTCAGGACAATTATTGAAGACAGCGTTATCGTCCAGCTGTCCAGGCAACAGTAAAAAAAGATAATTGAAGACGTCGGATGTCCAGGAGCTTCCTTAAGCTTGAAAGCTCCTCCCGTCTATAAAAGGAGAAGCCAGACGCACGCATTCATCGCCGGACCAACAAGAGGAGAGAAGACACCGAGCTTAATACTCAGAGTGCATCCACCACCACTCCACCTAATTAGTAGCCATCTCACTCCCATTGTAATATAGAAATAAGGGAGCTGTTGTAATCGCCCTTCGCCTGTAAGGTAATCCAAGGTTGTGTAAGTGCTTGGGGTTTCCCGAAAGGGAAAGTCGTATGTAAGTTTGCTCTGTGGAAATAGATTAAGCTTTCCTGTGAATTTCTCTGCTTTCCTTTGAGCTCGTTCATACGGGGCGATGTCTCTACGCTAGGGACCCTAGAGGAGAAACCTCTGTGTTGAGTTGCTCTCGTTTAGCCCATAGAGAGGCGTCTGAGAGAGCCTGTGTCCGCAGAGAAGTGTTCCCTTCGGGTGGAACTGCCTGGGGAGACGGTAGAGCCTGAGTCATGTGTGCGCATGGCCGGAGTTAGTTCGGGAGAAGACCGGGTAGGCCTGGTTCTGAAGCAAACAAGCGTTGCATGCGGTGAGTACCGAGTAGGATTTACACAAGCATAAGACACTCCACAGGCTAAATTTTTGATTTCGCCAACCTGTCAAGATCCTGAGAAGCACGCATACCCGTACTCTGAATATTCACTAATCACGCACTCATTTCACCACCCACACAAGTCACTATCTTCAAATAGTGAAGAAATTGGGTGACTGAGCCACTCCCTGGTGAGTGCTCGTGCACTGTTCGTATTCTTAATTAAGAGTTAAGCGCATACTTAGCCAATATATATTGTCAGAATACTGCTGCAAATAGTAGCGTGAAAGCGACACTCTGCTCGCTGAGCTGCTAAATACTCCCTATTTATTATTAAGAATAGTGCATAAAGAGAAACCCCCTGAAGTGGTTCATCCACCTTGTCTTGGCTACAGTAGAACTCACTGTTCAAATTACTGTTTATTCTTTTTGCCTTGTCCACTTCCGCACAACTTTCTTCACGTGATATTCTCTGGATATATTCGGGGGTATAGTCTTGTACTTAATCAACACCGAAAACAAATCTATAATGACATGTTTCGTACCGGCGTAAGACAAATCACGGCTAGCTGTCATAGTCCGCTATTAGGTTTTTAGGAAATGTATGGCTACGTGGTACGTTAAGTTCACTAAAATGGTTCTATGAGATTTAGCTGTACTAAATGTCCGCTAAAATAGCTTTTGCGAGATTTAGCAGCGCTAAATGTTAAGTTGCTAGTAGATTTTAGTAGTTTCATTCACTTAAAGACACCGTTGAAAGAATCAATATAATTAAATGAACGTAATGTGGATCTTAGACAACATAGCATGGACACCGCTGGGCAGCTAAAAGATATGTTTTTTGTTAAACTAATAATGATTATAATTTTATAGGTAATTGTTGATTGTTTTATCATTCAGCTAAATTTATAGCCCGCTATTTATAAATAAAATTGCGTGTAACCTCATTTTCCGCTCCACTTCCTCTCGGGCGTCTCCTTCACAGAAGTTGTGGGCGACTGGGCGTGAGTCCACCTCCACCTGTTTCCCTCATTCTCCCCATCTCCCCGCTCCCCTATTCAGTCTTCCTTTTGCTCCCCTCTCTTCTCCACTACTCCCCCGACGGACCAAAGAAATCGGAAGCCCACCTGAGGTAATCCCTTCTTGCACGATTCTCACTCTTCCACATCCACTCATTTCGTTTCTTTTCGGTATTATTACTATTAGCCTCTTATTTTACTTACTTTTCGAAATCTGCGCCTATGGATCGGCGTCTTGCATGGATTGGTTCCGGAAGTGGGTAGTTTTGTGATGGTTTATGGTTCTTGATTGGATGGTTCAGTGGTGGGGTTTTGTTTCTTGGTGATGAGGACCGGAGAACCAACAAGATTGATTGCTGCCTGTGGATTGCTCTTGTGATTTTTGTTTCGTTGCTTGATATTTCATTTTTATCGTGGTGTTTTTGAGAGGGCCCCAATTTTTTTAGTATAATCAGGACATTTGTGTTCTGTCAGAATTGCTAGATGGGCATTTTTTAGGTAATAGTTGCTTGATAGGTGTCATTTATTTTGTTGTTATGCTGTGTTTATGCTAATGGGTGGTTCTGTGGACAGGGGCTTCTGATTTGTCATACTCATAGCGATGATGGTGCCTGATCTTAGTTTCTCAGCATCAATCTCTAGTGTGAAGCTCCCAAGGTATGGGGCATCAAAGAATGAGAAATTCTTGGTTCAGAGGGCCCCAAAATTCCGAGCAGAAGCTAGGCTGGCGGCATCTGCAAAGTATGGTACTAATGGTCGGGCAACAAAGATGGTCCCAACAACTGAGTTGAGGAGGACCAATGGTGGTGGCCTTGCAAGATCAGGGATGGTCAATGGTTCTCCAAATGACACTGTCAACGGCTCAACCAAGGCACCAATTAATGGTTCTGCAAAGGCCATTGTCAATGGCTCAACCAAAGCTGTTATTAACGGTACACCAAAGATAACTGTGAATGGTACAAGTTTGGTGAAAGGCAGCAAGATGTCCTCTCTTGTTAAGACACAGAAGCACACGAGATTCAACAATGATCCCTTCCAAGAGGAACTGAAGGTTTTGCCTTCTGATGAAGGATTCAGCTGGGCGAAAGATAATTACAACTCTGTCCAGAGGAGCATAGATATATGGTCTTTTGTGCTTTCTTTTCGAGTCCGTGTGCTATTTGACAATGCAAAATGGGCTTATCCTGGTGGATTCTCAGAAGAAAAGCAGGTATACTTTTAAGATACAGATAAACAATTGAGTCATGCTCCTTCAAGAGAAAAAAAAAATTCCATGTCAGTGCATTGTGATTCCAAAAAAGTAAGAAAAGGGAATTATATTCTGTGCTGACTGGCCACCTCCAGTTTCCAATGATTGTTCTATCTGTTTATAGTGGTGTGAAAGCATTGTGATATTTACATCACTTGGGGCTGTGAAAAGAAATGCTATACATATGGTCTAAAGTGTGGCTTATATCTTGCAGAAAGTTCGAAGACAGAAAACTGCTTCATGGTTAAGAGAGCAAGTATTGCAGCTTGGTCCAACATTTATCAAGCTTGGACAGTTATCCTCCACACGATCTGATTTATTCCCAAGGGAATTTGTCGACGAGCTTGCAAAACTGCAGGTACTTTGCTTGTCTATATCGGTGTATTTTTCTTAATGATGGATTAGTATGTTCTTTTATTATGCTGACATGATTTGCTTGTCCGTTCTTTTCTGTCTTCCTATTACGGTTTTGTTGAAACTAATCTGGTAAATCGAACAATAATTAAAAATGATCAATGATGGACACAACTTTTGTATTGGACTGACTAAGAACCAAAGGAATTTATATGAACCATGATTTATCCTTTTTTTTTGCAGGATAGAGTACCTGCATTCTCTCCTGAGAAAGCAAAAGCTTTCATAGAGAAGGAAATGGATTGTTCCATTGATATTGTATACAAAGAATTTGAAGAGCGTCCAATAGCGGCAGCAAGTCTTGGTCAGGTGTTTAATCCTAAACTTTATCAGCATCTGCATTTTTCTACCCAGTACCATTGCATACTCAAACAAACAAACAAACAAACAACAACATAGCCTTTTTCCCAAGCAAGTTGGGGTACGCTCATTGCATACTCAGTATACCATAAATATTAGAGTATATTTGGTAGTTGTAGATATACATATCGTAGACTGCCATATGTATCCCGGGGAGTCTTACCCCCCAACCCAAGTCATGTACTCTTATATATACCGGCCGAGGCCTCAATGCAATACATCCCATTATACACCAATCCTATTATTCTACATGGTATCACGAGTTTGGGTTCTAACCCTAGGCCTCAAACCCTAGTTTTCCGCTGCTCGCGCCGACAGCGCCCCTCCTTTTCCCGCCGCCGGCGCTCCAGACCATCACAACGCGCATCCAGCGTGCCCCCGCAACGATCTGCTAGCGTTCCCCCCGGGGAGATGTCGATCTCCGCCGGGGCGTGCGCCCTCCACTTCTTCCCGGCAGATCCCTCGATCTGCCGTTGTTCTAGGTGTCGCGGCAGATCGATCTGATCCGCCGCCGTTATCGTCAAGCAGCAACAAATCATGAGGAACTCACCGGGTGCCGCCTTCCCTCCTCTGTCCACCATTGCCGGGCCGTGGCGGTGGCCTTGCCCAGGCAGGATCCGCCGGCAGCCACCCCGGACCAGCTCTGGCGGGATCCGCCGCCAGCAGGCCGGCTCCGCCGCTCCTGCCTCCTCCGGCGGGATCCACCCCGGCGGATCTGGATCCGCGCCGGGGTCCACCACCGGCGCACCCGCTCCGCCGGGCATCTACCTCGCCACCCCTGCTTCATCCTCCTCTCCAGGTCTTTACCCGCCGGCGGTCGGGGCGTCGGCCGGCCGCGTTGACCCTCCCTCCGCGCGTCTCCTCCCTGGAGGGGATCTGCCACCAGCAGACCAGCTCCTTCCCAAGCGGGATTCGCTGCCGGCGGACCAGCTCCGCCGCTCGGGATCTCGACGGGTCCCCTTCGTCCGCGAACTTCATCGCCACCCCTCCGCCTCCCACACCAGCCCCCCCTGCTTTTTCTCCCCCCCCCTCTGTCTCGCTTCCTCTATCTCCGTGGCTGTTGACCGTGGTGAGCAGAGAAGGAAGAGACAAGAGGGTGAGCCCTGCTACGTGCACCTAAGGATTTCCCCATGAGATGCTGCTGTTGTATCTATTTTTTAGTTTTCTCCCGATTCGCCTATCGGGTTTGAGTCACCCACCGCCCGTCAACCTCGTGCCTCTACTTCGACATTGGCGTCGACTTCAACGGCTTCTTCCTTGTCTACGACAGTGTGGCATGGCAAGATGGACGGCGCCCTAGGGGACGCCCGTCTGCACCGCCCACCTCGCCGCTTCTTTCGCACATCAACCCTCGCCGGCTCGTCTTCGTCTTCACCGATCGGGACGCCTTCGCCGACTTCGTCCACCGTCGTCTCGCCTCGCGCATACTCGGCCTGATCAACCGACGTGCGTGATCCACTTCGCTCCCGTGACGTTCGTCCTCGTACTGCGGGCCTCTTCCCCGAGTATGGAGGGCTGCCACTGCTTCGCCTCTTCGGGCAGCTGCGGCGCCACCCGTGGTCTCCTTCGCCGTTGCATCCTCACCGCCGCCGACTACGTCCACGGCCTCATCGTTGACTTGTCACTGCGCGTCCCGCTTATGGTCTTCGTCAAGCTGTACGGGTTCTTCGCCATCTCCTTCGAGCACCGCCACCGCGCAATCCAGATCATTCGGCCTTGTGCTGGAAAATCTGGGTTCCCCTCCTTGCTTCGTCTAGCACAACCACGTCGTCAGCGTCGCCATCTCGTCCTCGACTACTTCGTCTACTCCAGCAACAGTAGGTGTTGGCACCTTCTACCTCGCCTTCTTCTGCGCCTGCGACCGCCATGGAGGCCTTCTCTGCTGCCCCCCCCCCCCGCGACGGCGTCTGGTTGTGCATCCTCCCTTGCACGTCCGGTATTGGCAACACCGGTGCGTGCCCATCATCCCTGATGTGTTCCCGAGCCTGACAAACTCGGGCATGTGTCGCCTGATGGCCTGACTGCATCGACTTCGGCATCGCTCCCTCTACGACTGCCTCGATGCGTCGCTATCTTCGTCTTCGGCGTCTTCTCCATTATGCCACCACCATGGCGCCTCCTCGTGCGCCCGCGGCTTCATGTGCGGCTACCTCGTCTTCGGCGGCCTCAACAGTTCTACGTCGACCTCGGCTACTCTACGCACGGCATCTTCGGCCATGGTTCCTCGCCCCAGCTCGGCTACATCGACATCGGCACAAAGGGCTACCATCCGCATGAGTTACTCGCCGGTTTTCTCTCCAGTCGCAGCATCCGCACCACACCGACGTTATGACTGCGGGGGGATGTTAGTTCGTTGGCTCCTGCTTTCGGCTTCTTCTCCAGTCTCACTGACTACGGTGCTCCCGCTGTGATTGCGGGGGAGTATTAGAGTATATTTGGTAGTTGTAGATATACATATCGTAGACTGCCATATGTATCCCGGGGAGCCTTACCCCCCAGGTCATGTACTCTTATATATACCAGCCGAGGCCTCAATGCAATACATCCCATTATACACCAATCCTATTATTCTACAATAAACATATCATGCAGTCATTTTTCTCAAAGGTATTCCCTTTCCCTGATATGGTTAAATTCTGAAGAAACTAGCTCATCATGATTTAGCCCCTCTTGCAGCATTTAAAAAGGAAATGTGTGATTTAGGTAATCAGCCCCTCTTCACATCCGTATCTGTCCATTCCTTTGTTTATCATTGGTAACAGTTTTCACATGATGCATTCCTCTTCTATGGAAAACAAAACTGATGATAATAATGGTTCTTATTTGGGAACAGTTTATTAAATTCAATGTCCTAGATGATATTTATGCTGCATTTTTCTGATTTATACTTCCACATTGCTTTGTGTTTTATATTCAGGTACATCGTGCAGTGCTCCATAATGGTGAACGAGTTGCAGTCAAAGTTCAGCGACCTGGGCTCAAAAAACTTTTTGACATTGATTTAAGTAAGATATATACAAATTACTGGTGTCCTTGAAAAGAGAACTGTTGGTTTAGAGAAACAGACTAGTAAATGTTTGATGTCTATTCTTTTAATTCCAGCCTATCTGATTTGGAGTTTTGTCTCTTATCCAAAACAAAAGGTAGATTTAACATTTTGCTTTCTTTGCACACCAGTTTGTAAAATTGTACTAATAATAAAAACAATGTTCATACGCATGGTTTCTTAATAAAGGATTTGAGCCACCCTATATTTGAAATACTCAATTAATATCTTGATATTTCAATGATCTTATCGTAGTAAACCCTTTCGGTTTCTTGCAGGGAACTTAAAGCTAGTAGCCGAGTATTTTCAAAGAAGTGAAACATTCGGAGGCCCTTCAAGGGATTGGATTGGTATTTACGAGGAATGTTCCAAGTAAGTACATAGATGGTCTTCTATATTATGTGTTAGAGTATATTAGGCAATTGCGGATATGATTAGTTTATGATTGATTATAATCCGGGATAACTTTCCTTATCTCTAGGAGAGGCTACTTGCCCTCCAAGTCATGTACATCTATATATTCACCCAAGAGGCTCAATGCAATATATCCCATGCATTCCACATAATCTTACATGGTATCACGAGTCTAGTTCAAACCCTAGGCATCCGGCTTCCGCTATCCTCGCCCCTCCGGGGAGATCGATCTTCGCTGAGGGCAGCGCCCTTGTATGATGCGCAAGGATCCATCTGATCCAGCACACCGTCAGAGGGATGTACCTGTACCTGTAACCAATCCATGGTGCCATGGCGGTGACGTTCGTCGCCCTCGTCGGGCACCACATCGCCATGGGGCCTGCCATGCCCTCGTGTTGTTGCTCCCTCTGGCAATGCATCTGGATTCGTGCCCCTTCCGCGCAACAGGCTAGGCGCCCCCTCCTACCAGCGTTGCCGTACCGCTGCCATGAGCGCGAGTGCGTGACTGCGGACGAATATCATGGGTCGCTAGGCCACCACGCCGTTGGGCTATCGGGCGACCATACCGCCAATCGACATCATTACCAGGCCATAGAGCCATGGGGCTCCGCCCCTTCCCCACTCCCGCTTCCTACCAGCGCTGCTGCACTGCTGCCTTGAGCATGAGTGAGTAGCTATGGAGGAAGTACCCGGAGGTTCGTCTTGATGCTGCTGTTTTCTTTTTTGTTCTTGCTGCTACTTTATTTTTTGTTCTGATCAGAGATAGGATTGCATCGCGTCGTTCATCGCCGCATCGTCGTTGACACTCCTGAGGATGAGGTTGTCACTGTGCCTTCCCAGGCTGCAGTGCTAACTCTCGTGATCAAGCCACCCATGCTTTCAGTCCTCGTCACACTGGCTCTTGATTCGAGTCCACGCCTATTGCTGCAAGCTTGCGGACACCACCTGTAGAATAATAGGATGTAGGACGAATAGAATTGGTGTAATTGATGGATGTATTGCATTGATGCCTCGGCCGGTATATATGAGAGTACAAGATTTGGGGGGCAAGGCTCCCCGGGATACATATGGAAGTCTACGATACGTATATCTACAACTACCAAATATACTCTAATACTCCCCCGCAGTCACAGCGGGAGCACCGCAAACGGTGAGACTGGAGAAGAAGCCTAAAGCAGTAGCCAACGGACTAACATACCCCCGCAGTCATAACGTCGGTGTGGTGCGGGTGCTGCAACTGGAGAGAAAACCGGCGAGTAACTCATGTGGATGGTAGTAACTCATGCGGATGGTAGCCTTTTGTGCCGATGTCGAGGTAGCCGATCTGGAAGGCGAGGAGCCATGGTCGAAGATGCCGTGCATAGGATAGCCGTGGTCGACGTAGAGCTGTCGAGGTTGCCGAAGACGAGGTAGCCGCACATGAAGCCGCGGGCGCACGAGGCGGCGCCATGGTGGTGGCGTAATGGAGAAGACGCCGGAGACGAAGATGGCGACGCGTCGAGGCAGTCGTAGAGGGAGCGATGTCGAAGTCGATGCAGTCAGGCCATCAGGCCACACATGCCCGAGTTTGCCTGGCTCGGGAACGCATCGGGGATGATGGGCACGCACCGGTGTTGCCAATACCGGACGTGCAAGGGAGGATGCACAACCAGATGCCGTCGCCGGGGGGACCAGCAGAAAAGGCCTCCATGGCGGTCGCAGGCGCAGAAGAGGGCGAGGTAGAAGATGCCAATGCCTGCTATTGCTGGAGTAGACGAAGTAGTCGGGGACGAGATGGCGACGCTGGCGACGTGGTTGTGCTAGACGAAGCGATGAGGAGAACCCAGATTGTCCAGCACAAGGCCGAATGACCCGGATGACACGGCGGCGGCGCTCGAATGAGACGGCGAAGAACTCGTACAGCTTGACGAAGACCATGCGCGGGGCACGCAGCGACGAGTCAACAATGAGGTCGGGGACGTGGTCGGCGGCGGTGAGGAAGCAACGGTGGAGAAGACCGCGGGGTGACGCCACTACTGCCCGAAGAGTTGACGCAGCGACAACCCTCCGTGTTCGGTGAAAGGCGCGCTCGACGAGAACGGACGTCACGGGCGCCAGGTGGATCACGCACATCGGCTGATCAGACCGAGTAGCATGAGGCAAAACGACGGTGGGCAAGGTCGGTGAAGGCGTCTCGGTCAGTGAAGGCGACGATGAGCCGGCGAAGGTTGACGTGCGTACGAAGCGGCGAGGATGGCAGTGCAGATGGGCGTCCCCTAGGGCACCGTCCGTGGCCCCATGTCGCATGTCGAAGATGAAGAAGAGGCCGGTGAAGTTGACGCGGATGTCAAAGTAGAGGCGCAACATCGACATAGCGGTGGGCGACGTAAAACCGATCTCTGATCGGTAAAACAAAAAAATACAGCAGCAATTTCTCGTGTAGAACTCTTGGGGTGCACTTAGCGCCTCACCCATCTCATCTTTTCTCCTCTCGGCACAACACGCCATCACAGTCATCTTGCATCTTGCGCGAGAGAGAACAGAGGAAGCGGAGGGTGCCAGGAGGAGTCGACGCCGATGCAGCGAATCCCCGCAAGGGAAGGGGCGCAGCCTGACGCGGCCATGGGCTAGGGCCCGACGGGCGGAGCCAGTCCGCCTGCGATGGATCTGGCACGGGTGGAGGATGATGCCTGCGCCCCGGGGCAGATGAGGGCAGCGAGCGGATCCCGCGGGCGGCGGATCCCCGCCAGGAAAGAGCCGCGGGCGGAGGGAGGGAGACTGGCAGGACGGGTCGGAGAAGTGGGGGCGCAGCCGGCCGCGGCCGCTGACGGGGCAGGGCCCGGCGGGCGGAGCCGGTGCGCTGGTGGTGAAGACCCCGGAGTGGATCCAGATCCGTCGGGGCGGATCCCGCCGGCGGCGGAGATGGTCGGGGGCAGAAGCCGGCGCGACGGTCCGCCCGCGACCGGAAGAGGCTGGAGCAGATCCGCCGGAGGAGGTAGGAGCGGCAGAGCTTGACCGCCAGCGGTGGATCCCGCCAGGGGAGGATGGCAGTACTCGGGTGAGTTCTTCACAATCTGTTGCTGCGTGACGACGATGACGGCGGATCAGATCGATCTGCCGCGACACCTAGAAGAACGACAGATCGAGGGATCTGCTGGGAAGAAGTGGAAGGCGTGCCCCCCGGCGGAGATCGACATCTCGCCGGGGGGGGGGGCGCTAGGCGCTAGGGTACCGTCGTGGGGGCTTGCTGGGGGCGAGCCAGAGACGGCCGGCGGCACCTAAAGAACAAAGGCGCCAGGGGTAGCGGAAAAGTTAGGGTTTGTGGCCTAGGAAGGTTTTAAAAAACGCTAGACGCTAGGTGAACGCTAGCCTATGGTTTAGAGTTTTTTGTGATTAAACGTAGATTAAACGTCTTTTGTGATTAAACGACACTGTGATTAAACGCAACGCTAGGCCAAAGTTTAGAGTTTAATCAAGATTAAACGTAGTTTTAAAACGTTTTTTAAAACAGGGCCTAGGATTCTAAACCTAAACTCGTGATACCATGTAAAATAATAGGATGTAGGAAGAATAGAATTGGTGTAATTGATGGATGTATTGCATTGAGGCCTCGGCCGGTATATATGAGAGTACAAGACTTGGGCGGCAAGGCTCCCCGGGATACATATGGAAGTCTACGATACGTATATCTACAACTACCAAATATACTCTAATACTCCCCCGCAGTCACAGCGGGAGCTTCGCAAACGGTGAGACTGGAGAAGAAGCCGAAAGCAGTAGCCAACGGACTAACACCGTCACTGATGTTGTTGAGTCGTGCTCTTTAGCTACACCGTCTACCATCGCCATTCGCGGCTCATCATCCTATTGAACTCGTCAGAAAGAAGCTGCTGATTTTGTGCACTCGTACGCCTTCATTGACGCTTCGGACCTGCGCCCTCCTCCACGACTTTGACCATGTCCACCTCTACCTCGGCTACTTTGGCACTAAGGGGATATCATCTGCATGAGCTACTCCAGTCGAAGCATTCGCATCGGCGTTCCAACTGCTGGGGAATATCTCCATTGTTCTCCAGTTTATCCGTTCGTATTGCTACCTCTACGATTGCGGGGTGATTTTAGAGTATATTAGACAACTCCGGATATTATTAGTTTAGGATTGATTGTAATCCCAAGATAAACTTCCTTATCTCTAGGGAGGCTAATTACTCTCCAAGCCATGTACTCCCATATATTCACCCTAAAGGCTCAATGCAATACATATACATCCCAAACATTCCACAAAATCTGACAATGTGTGTTATATATGAATATGACTCTTGATAATTGTTGACCTATATGGTAAAACATGTATGTTACCAAAATTGAGAATAGATTGAAACATGCCAAGTTATAGGCTTATGTTTCTTTGGACTTTGGTTTTACTATCTAAAAAACTTCATTATCCTGATTTCCTTGATTCCAGAATTTTATATGAAGAAATCGATTACATCAACGAAGGAAAGAATGCGGACAGGTTTCGACGGGATTTCAGAAATGTAAAGTGGGTTCGCGTGCCAGTAAGTTTCCTAGACCTCACAATGCCATTTTAGTTTTTTTTTTCTCGAACGTGCAGGAGGACTGTACATCATTATGTTAACAAGGAAGGTCCAAGAGGACCGACACAAACTGCCACTATGGCAGCGACCAAGACAAACTAATCACCCGCTACAAAAAAACACGACCGAGACACCAACACATTCATGACCATACAACACTCAACCCTGAGGCACCAGCCATACACCAGAGGCTGGCCTCCTCTTTGATATCTTGGAGGATTTTAGGGACACTAGGGGGGTTCTATAAAAAACACAAGCATTACGGTGTCCATTTTAGGGTTTTGATTCAGTCCCCTCCCCCTCCCCCCTCTATTATACTAACCATTCGTAATTCTAGTTACCATTATCAACCAAAGTAAGATTGCTAGAAGAACAGACCAGAATCACCAGATAAAGCATCTAAATTGAATTTTCCATGATGGGGGCAATGCTATGGTTATAGTTCTTTGTCTCCCAAAACAATTAGGGTTACAAAATGTTATATTAGTTCTGGAACTGAGATGGCAAGCCATTAATTTGTGATGATTAGTGGTTGGTCCAAGAATTGAGGGCTATCTATTTACTTACAAAATATCGTAATCCATATTAGTCATGGTGGAACACTATGTACATAGTTAAAGACCAGAGTTATAATCAATGTTTTTTATCCCTTTCTTCTGCTCTAAACATGCTTAAATTTTTAGTCATGGTGGAGCTCTGAAGTGGAACCTTGCATTTTCTTAACCTTAATTTCAATGCCTTACATGATGTGTTATTCTACTATTTTTTTTAGCTTATCATGTGGGACTACACAACTGAAAAGGTGTTAACCCTGGAATATGTTCCTGGTAAGAGCTTACTATTTCTTGTAATAGAAATTAGTATCCGTAATTCAGTATTGTTGCATGAACTGTTATTTGGGTGACCATTTATGAAGTAAATGATCTTAGTTTGGACATATAAATGGTAAATATGAATTGGTTTTCCTTGGATGTGTCATTAAATTAAGCAGGGACAAAAAAATACCAAACGATGAAAAAGAACATGTATAGACACTTTTAATTCAATTTTCCAAGTTTTTATTAAATCTCCATTATTTTTTATGTAAAAAGAATGAGACTAACTTCGACCATTTTTAACTTATTGCATAATTACCAGTTGATTTTGTATATAATATGTTCAGCTGATGAGCTGCAAGCCTGCAATTACTGACTTAATATGTCTATATTGGCAATGTCATGTAAGTCAAAATCAGATTATGTCAATTTCTGTGTTTCCAAATATAAAAAATAAATTGCCTACAGGCCCAAAAGTGTTGCTACTAACTGTTACAAAATATTTAGGATGCTCTTATCCTCTATTTACTCTCTCTTTTACACCCTCCTTAATAGGTGTTTACTACCCCTATTAAGGGTGGTTTATGGCTTTCTTTATTCCCCCTATTGATGGGGCTCATGTATATATACACACAAAGTATCAATGGAAAAGGCTGGCTCTTTGCAACAAAACTTGTCTCATTTCGCTTTGCTCATATTTTAACACGTTATCAGCACCTTGCTCTCCACCTTTTTCTTCAAAGAATAGCTTAGTTCGATAGATCATCGATCTAGGAAAAGCCAATCGATCTACTCAAATCCAATCGAATCAAGGTAAGGACGGCGAAACATCGCATTGCTCCCTACGTCCCTATCTGTTCAATTGCTGGTTACCTCTTTTTCAATTGCTGGTTACCTCTTCTCCAATGAGGATGAGGACCACGCGTCCACGCTCCTTCACTGGCCCGAGCGCCCAGCCCGGCCTCGGATCGGCGACCGGTGGCCAGGTGCCTCAGCGACCCTCATGCGACCACCTTCAAACATAGTGGCTACCTCCGAGTTCAATCACCCAATAAGGTCGATGTCATATGACCACCTTCAAAGTGTGATCAACTCGTACTATTGGCATAAAACACAAAGGTAATGGGATGATATCTACTGCACATACACATATTTGCAAATTATGCTCCCTACTACAAGGTCACCAATTTGGTTTGTGCTTTTGTGTGTTAAATTGCTAATATCAAATTGAGACTATATCTTGGCAATAATCATTGTACATTGTGATGATAGTAGTGATTTTCTATCACCTATCCAATATGAGGTAAACACTATATGTGATTCAAGACTCATCTTGACTTCACAAAATTTTGCATATGCCAATTCAAGACACATCTTGAATATGAAGTTACTTAAGTAACCATTTACTTAAATAAATAGCATATATAGCGCATAATTTGGGGGGCTATTCTGTCGCATACAGAGCCTATGTTTTGGCAAAGATTTCACATCATCTATTCCCACAGGAATAGATCCCAAAACACCTTGAATCCCCAAAAATTTTGCCCTTATGCTATACAATTTACTCTTCGAGTAAATTTATACATGATAAACTCATGTAGGACATGGCTAATATATCCAGCTTAGGATATATCCAACCTCGCATTGGATGGAATTAATTTTTCCTAACATGAGCATTAAGATATCAACGATATCATTAGGGGCATATGGCATAACAACAGTTATTCCTCAACCCCCAACCAAATGCTCAATCCATTCTGGATATTGTCATACTTGCATTTATTTGCATTTTTATGCAACTCCAACACTTGGATTTTTTACAAATCCGTGTATTCAAAGGAGTGAGATCCATCTGCCCTTTGCATGTCCCTCATTGGGATTTCAACAAAGGATGTAATTTTGCCCAAATCATAAATGATTGTTTACTCATTCATTTGTCAAGGATCTTCGATCCATGGCAATTTACAACTTATGGATCCTCATGAATGCAAACATTTTTTTTTCACTTAGCAAAGTGAATGTGTGTGACAAATCTCACATTTTTGAAACAAAAATGTGATGGTACAATCCATGTACACAGAAATGCCAAATCCAACATTTGGCTAAACTATACCTCTAACTCATTGGAGGCAAGCGAGTTCTTTGGATCAATTTAAAGTTGATTTTCACAAGCGAATGCTTACAAAAGTCCTCATATTTCCATTGAATATATTATTAGCCTAATGTCATACTACTGCATGTAGTATGATGTTCATAATATGTACCTCATACATGTTGCGTACAAAATAATTTTCTCTCTTAATCCATTCAAGATTTAGCACATTTGCCATGATCATTGTACAAAAGACGAGAAAATTATTATCAATTCTATTGGTCATAACATCAATGTGAGCCACCAAATTTCTTGAAGAAATTCAAGAACATACATGCGACTCCATTTGCCATCTTATGGACCATAAAGATACTATATAATGCACATTTATGCATCTACAATGTTGTCCTAAAAGTGCGCCTTACTCATAAGGTACCACAAATCTACCAAACTCATTGCTCAAATTCATCAATTTGGAGCAAACGATCCTGGACGCGGGGTCTAATCCATTTACATGGAACTGTTTGGTTTAGGGACTACATCATTAAGTATCTCATGTTCATACACATAATGGCCAAACTGAATCTCTCATCAAGAGAATCAAGTTTGTTGTTTGATGACCCAAAGTAGAATTGCAATTTGCCAACATCAAGTTGGTGACATGCGGATTTACACAACGCATCATAAATCCAAATCCATCAAAACTGCATCATACGGCTCCCCTGTTGCAGTTAGTACGTGGATATTTGGCCAACAACCAAATATTTCCCATCTGCGAATTGGTAACGTTTTGCACATACCAATATCACCACCGCAACATACATCAAAGGGCATTTTTGAGATCGACATGGGGTATCATTATCCGTCATTCAATAATATCTCAGATCTCAAATAGGAGATTCATTCATTGCCCGTATGTTGAACATACCTTTGAGGAAGATTCCAGGCATTAGGGGGAGATACTTACCACACATAAAATGCCATGAATCAAAATGAGAATGTCACTATTGATATTTGATCCTCAAATCCACGTACCAAAGAATCTGAACCAACAGTTCAAAATATTTTATATTTGCAACACATTGCAAATACTCTGTCAAATGCATTTACTTGTCATCAAATTGTCACCATATCCGATTCTCATCTAATGTGCTAGAAAGAGTGGAGATACCTAACAAAACCAAACTCCTGAATCTAAATAAGAGGGGGAGAAGTATGGCCACATAGGGATGCAGCTTTTTGCAAGCATTCTCGGATTAGGGGGAGACAATTATCCAAGACAATACATGCATATCAACCTCATGTTGATAGACAATATATGGATATTTACTATCCAAAGCCTATGAATGTTTAACATCCAAAAGCCCAGCACAACTTGTGCACAATATAGGCGCTGGGTCATTGGAACGCACTAACTCTGTTATTATGGGAAATAACATGAAGTTCAAAAGGGTCAATATTTCCACATGCTAAAATTGGTTCCATTGAATCAATCATCCAAAAGACTACAAAATGTCGACATACTCCACAATATTGCCACGCACCTTATCTGGATCCAGACCACAAGTCCTAGGCAGAGTGTTCCAACACTCATCATATTAGGTCAATCAAAGGTGGCAATTAAGGAGAATTGATCATATTAGGTCAATCAAAGGTGGCAATTAAGGAGAATTGCTTTCACTCAAAGTGAGAAATCTTTACTTTGTTAATGGTTTCTCCTCACAATGCTTTTTCAACGGAAGCACTATGGATTCACAAATCCATAAGGTGATGAAATAGTGAGAGCTTGTAGTATATGGTTTCATGCAGAGACCTAGCATGACATACCCATTGGTATGTGTGGAAATTATGTTCCTATATCAATAATTGGCATATCAAATTTGATTTGGATAGATTTGGATTGTAAGTCCCAATGGACTTTGTATTCTAAATCGAAACATAAATCGCAACATCATTGTGTATAAATCAAGTCACTCATGACTTGAGATAGTCAAATTGCTTGTGGTATAACTGACTAGGTGAGTTCCTTCCACATAAGGGTGTCTCCCATATTGATGATTTCACCTAAGTAACCACAGTAAAATCCCATTGGATTTTATACATCTCCTATGGCACATATTAAAATAGGTAGTCATCATATAAGACGGATTTGAGATGAAATATTTGGGTAAAACCAAATTATGCTTGAGTCCATAACTTAAGCACACACATCAGTCTTCCAATATTCAATTGATATTATATACCAATATCTAAATAATATTGGACAATCATACTACCAACAATATGATCATTCAATCCCTAAATATGGATCAACATCCATTCTGACCCTTGGGATAACGACCTTAGTGCCATCAAAGCGTTCATGTATCTTGCATATCACAACAGGCCTGATATTGTAGATACTTGTTATAGCTTAAAAACAATGCAACTCCTATAACACCGAAAGGTGGGAGTCAAAGTGGATATCCACAGATATCTATATGGCACAAACGATCTTGATTTATTATTATATAAATTAAGATATAATCATGTGAAGTATCAAGATAATGGCTATTTAATCCCCTATAATGCCATATCACATACTGATGTGGTAAAGTTCTCATAGTAGTCATCAAACTTGACTCTAATGGCTACTTCCACTCCTCATTCTAAAGTATTACATGAACATGTATAACTTCATCGAATGGTCACATTTGATTCCGTCGAATCACTAGCCATTACATTTAAGACAATGCAACTTGTGTTGCTAGGATGTCAACAGGTTACATAAGAGCAATATCACTATATTGCCTTCTAGAAATGTTTATTCCCACAAAAGTGAGGAGATAAACACCTTGCAAGATGAATCAAGTGATAACTTCATGAGATTTGTTCACAAAGTTCCAACTAATTTCCACATTTCACAATATGTTGTTGAGATTGGTATGCGATGACTTTGAGAGTTGCAAGGTTCAGGGGGAGACTCCTCTTGAAACTATAACCTGTTCAAAACATCATATTGCACTCTTTTCCTCTATGAGTTTTTCCTCACATAGGTTTCTCATAGAAGGTTTTTAATGAGGCAATATCAATACAAATTATATGTCATATCTCTTATTTTTTCCCACTCGGGTTTTTATATTGAGGTATCTCAGACATAATACATGTCATATCTTCTGTTTTCCCCACAGGAGTTTTTGAGAAGGTATCAAAGACATATATTACAGTAATGATCCTCATATCATATTTATTGTTCTCTAAACTTGGTTATGGGTTTTTCCCCGTATAAGTTTACAATGAGACAATCATCAACATATGCCATATCATTTTTCTCCTTACTTTCCCACTGGGTTCTGAGGAGTTTTTAATGGCATATCTACACATATTTCTTCCTTTTTTTCCCTATAGGGTTTTTGGAGGATTCAAGATAAATATTGATCTAAAAGAAGGATTCGATCAAGGGGGAGTGTTACAAAATATTTAGGATGCTCTCATCCTCTATTTACTCTCTCTTTTACACCCTCCTTAATAGGTGTTTACTACCCCTATTAAGGGTGGTTTATGGCTTTCTTTATTCCCCCTATTGATGGGGCTCATGTATATATACACACACAAAGGATCAATGGAAAAGGCTGGCTCTTTGCAATAAAACTTGTCTCATTTCGCTTTGCTCATATTTTAACACTTTGTTTATTCTAGGCGCCTTTTCACTTAGAACATACGATGAAGGTCTGATATGGACCGTTAAAGCATGTTTATCCTTTCAGTTGTAACTTGGGAGTATATGCTGTCAGTCTGTTATAACAACCCTTACACTGAAACTTCCTTTTATTTTCTGTACAGGTATCAAAATTAACAATTTGGGTGTGCTTGATAGCCGGGGCTATAGTCGCTCACTGATTGCATCGTGTGCAATAGAATCTTACTTAATTCAGGTTGATATTTTGCCTAGTTGTGCTTCTTGTATTTCATTCTAACTCAATTTTGTTGTTTGAGGTTTAGACTTCTCTTATGAAACACTCATAGAATTACAATTGGAAGCATGGTTTGCTAATTGGGAACATCTCAGGTGCAAACCAACATCTTCGTGCAAACTTCAATTCGGGCCACCGGATCAACATCCAAGGCTAGTTTGGCGGGTCCCCATTCCAGGCTAGTTTGGCGCCCGGTACCCACCGTGTCCTCGCCGGGTGTTGTTCTAGCGGCCCCTGCTTCCTCAGTACCTGGGCAGCTTGCATCGATGGCTTTCAATGGACGGCTCTGGCTCTGGGCATCGTCGGTGACGCACCTGCAGGCGGCGCAGCAATCATGGCCTCCCACCCTCGACGCCGCTTCTCGACGCCGCTTCCTTCCCCTACGGACTCCGGTGACTCAAAGTCTTACACCTCCATGGAGGAGGATTGTCGGAGGCCATACTGCCACTGGTGACCGGTTTCCACTGCCGCGTCGCGTGATCAGCCGGTTGGTGGTCATCGCTCAGAGGGAGGAACGTTTGGCTGGGCGTGCACTCAGCCTCTCGGTGATTGCTGACAATCCAGGAAGCCTCTCGGAGTCCATCCTACCTGCTATTGCTCAACGGTTCGAGATCGAGGAATCCTTGCTGTCAATCCACAATCTTGGACCAGCCAGCTTCCTCTTGATCTCACCGGATGACATCACAGCTACTAGAATTCTCAATGATGGCAGGCCCTTGTCCATCCCTCCTGGTCGCCTCCATGCCATGCGTTGGTCGTGTTTCTTCAGTTCGTCGGCTGCTCTCTTCTCTTCGGCAGTGGAAGTGGAAATTCGTGGCATACCGACGCATGCCTTGGATCTTGAGACGGCCTCACAGCTGCTGAGCGATTGCTGTGTTCCCTGTGTAGTCCACCTAGATACGGCCATTTAGTGGGAGGTGTTCCGAGTTGCGGCTTGGTGTTCCTGGCCGAATAGCATTCCTTCAGCGGTCGAGCTCGTAATCCCTGAAGCTAAGGTGGCTGGGGAGCTCGACGAACAGGCACAACACTCTCTCTGTTACCCGGTGCGGGGATCGCTGTGAGGAATCTCGGCACCCAATCCGCTGTGGAGGCACCTCCGCCCCCTCCTCCTGTTGATGCTTGTTAAGGGTATAAATGTCAATGTACCTAGTCTAGGGTTTGGGGGTCTCCCTTCTTGTACTATATATAGCCCAAAAGGCCTCTTCCTCAATACACAGATAGCATTTCTTCCTAATCGTAATATGGTAACAGAGCTCTAGGTTGAGATCCGTGCGCCACCCTTCATCGTCGTCGCTGCGCTGCCCCTGGGAGCTTTGTCTTGCTCATGGGGGCGGCATCTCCAAGCCCCAAACCCATTCTCTTTTGTAGATCGAGTCGCAGCAGCAGAGAGCAGAGAGCAGCAGTAGTACCTATTTTTTTCCCCCTTCTGGTGCCTCGTCTTGGCCGTCGCGGTCCTTCGTCCGCCGGCCGCCTCAGATCCGCCCGTCGAGGATCCATCGTCGCTCCGCCGGCCTCCTCTCCCGCCGCCCGTCGTCGCGGCCGTCCTCGTCCTCGACCACGCCAGATCCGCGGCGGGAGCGGCTTGCTGCCGCCCAACATCGTCGATTCGCGGCCGTCCGTCATGGATCCGCCCATCGCGGGTCCACCGGCCGTCTATCGTCGTCGCCGTTGCAGCTCTCCATCCGCGGCCTGTCGCTGCCGTTGTTTGCTACTACCCGCCGCCGCCCGTCGTCGTCCATTTGCGGCGGCCCGCCGTCACGTCGCTGCCCCTCCTGTACCCGCCGTCCCTATGCGCCGCCGGCGCGGCCTCTGCCCGCCCCTGTTCGTCGCCTCTCCTCTGCTTTGCTGCTGTTCTGCAGCAAGGCACTGGGGGGCGGTGCTCTGCTCTGCCGATTGCTCCGTGCAGGTTGTCGCGCCCCTGTCCGCGCCGTCCACTCGTACGCCGCGCGGCCGCTCGTTGCCGGCCGCCGTCGTGGCCACCTCCCTCGCCTGCCGCTGTGGCTCCTCCGCGTCGACTCCAACTCGAGCCGCGCCGTCATCACGTGTTCTGCCCGTCAGGTCAAGGCATGCTCGTGCTTTTCTGGAGAGGAGCTGCAGCTCACGTATCCTTTTGGGCTACTGCGGTCCTGCTTTTGGGCCACAAATTGCTTCTTTTGGGCCTATCTAGAGTGCATCTTGAGCTCCTGCACGCAATTGCTGATCTCTTTAGCCTGTGGCTGCTATCTGCTGCTGTCTTGAGTCCATTAGTTGAATGTCCAGTTCCGCTGCGTCCATCCAAGTCTGCTGCTAGTGTGTCTTTTGCTTTTGCTGCTATCTGCCTGCTACTGCTGCCTGCTAGTGTCAACTATATCAAGTCATTTTCATTTGTCTCATCTTCTAGCAGTATCAATCCAAGTCCACGTATATTTCTCCAGTTTGTCAAAGCCGTGCGAGTCCACTAATTCATTGTCAGATCAGTCAATCTTCTTTTTATGGTTAGCTGAGTCCCATCGATTTAGCTAATCTCATCATCATCATTGTGGTGCGACAATGCCCTCTTGGTCCCTTTCGGAGCCGTTTTGCTCCACGTCATGATCAATGGCCGTCTATTTGTCGTCATCGCCTTCCTGTCTCACCACTTGCCGTTTTGCAGTGGTGCTTTCTTTCTTTGGCTGGTTTGACACATCTCACTATTCTTGTCGTGTTTAAAGTCTCCAAAGCAAGATTCATGTTTGAAGAGTCGACGTACTAGTTTGTGAAGACTTGAGGTATTCGCTGAAGTATGGTTGTGAAGGCGATACCCTCTTGTGGAGGAGATCCTTTTCTACATCGACATGTTCAAGAGTTGCACGCTTCGACATCTTTGATTTTCGGACTTTGGATGTATCATTTTCTTTTTGTTGAGTCTAGTGCTTAGTATCAACTCTCCAAATGCAACGTCATTGCATTCACATTGCATTTGAGGGGGGTGTTAAGGGTATAAATGTCAATGTACCTAGTCTAGGGTTTGGGGTCTCCCTTCTTGTACTATATATAGCCCAAAGGGCCTCTTCCTCAATACACAGATAGCATTTCTTCCTAATCGTAACAATGCTGACCGACGATGTCGCCGGCGGTGGGTTCGGCGCTCTCCGGCTACTACACCAACTCCGGCGGCGAGTAGCGACCCGGGCCATCCCGCCCTGGCCCGCCACGCCTAGGTCCACTCGTAGCTGGGGGCCTCGGCCGGCGGTGGTGGCTCCTGCGACCGAGGCGCCGCTTCGCCTTCTAGTCCGCGCATTGATGTCCCTCAGGCGACACCATGCGGGAGCAACGTGGCGGTCGAGAAGGCTGCAGCAATCCTCGACGCCTCGGGTCTTTCACGCTCGTTGATGGCGACGACCCGGGTCCATCCCGCCCTCTCGAAACCCCCCATGCACCTGCCCGTGGGGTGCATGGACTCGCCTCCAGTGCCTTAGACCACCGTTGACGGCGCTCCTTTGGCTCCTACAACCACCTGGGTGTGCACGAATGCTCCTGATGCTGTGGCGTCCACGTCCACAGCTGCTGCATCTTCTCTGGAGGACACGACGACGGATGACACATTCCTCTTTCGCGCTGGCCCGGGTGCTGTTGGCTGCTGACAACAGACCTCTGGTGATTTCGACCACCGTTGATGGCATTCCTCTGGTGCAAGTGCTTGCCATGGATGGAGCTGATGCACCAATGGCAACCATGATGCTTGATGCTGATCCATCAGCTAGGGCGGGCGGGCCTTCGGTGCACACAACCACCGTTGATGGCACTCCCTGGCCCCCTGCGCTCTCCCTGGATGATGATGCTGCACCAGCCGGGACCTTGGCGGCGTCAGTTCTCTCGGCTAATGTGGCGGAGCCGGCAAGTCTTCCACCGCCTGCTCAGTTCGACCTGGACACCCCTCCGGCGCCTGGGGCTAGGCGATCTCCTTCTTGAGCTCTGACACTTCTACCTCGACTGCAACACCAGCCGCCTCTACACCGACGGATTTGGTGGGGATAATCATGCCTCCGTTGCTCTCGGCCACTGTGGATCGCACCTCTCTAGCCTTAGCAACCTTCGTGGCGTGCCCAGCTTCTCCGGATGTGGTTGTATCTTTGGCGGCTGCACCTTCCCCGGCGGGCGCAGATGGCGCTTCCCGCATGACCACGTCAGCCAAGTCTCTGCACCCATCACCCCTGGTGCAACCTTTCACTAAAACTTATACTTGGCGCTCGGTGCAGCAAACACCCTCCACTGAGTTAGTAGGGAGTCTACTCCCATTCCCAGTTGCTGCCGGGCAGCTCTCCTGCAAGGCATGCCTGTCCGTCCTCACATTCGGCTCGGCGAGCATGTTCCATGACAAAAGTTTCTAAGGTGACATGTAGAATCCTTCCTACTCCGCGTGCTAGCCGTCTGAAGGCCAGGGCCTGCCCAGCTGCCCCCCCATGACGTAGTCGTGGTATTGCTGGTTTTGAACCAGAAACCCCTGGAGGTGGGGTGCCAAGCAGATCGAAGAAAAAAGTAATGAGGGCGCTGAACATCATTGGGCCTACGGAGGGGATTGACCAGAAAAGTTCCGAGGAATATAGCAAGATGTTCACCACCACTTCTTCGTTCCAGTCTGATATTCATGTTAAAGCATTGGCTGCTCTCTTTGGATGGGCAACGCTGGAAGATTCGGAGGAGATGGCTGGTTAGCCACTTTATTTTTCCAACCAGTGTGGTCGCAGTTTAAGTCTGGTCTAAGAATGAATCCTTCTAAGATCCTCTGTTGGAATGTTCGTGGGTTGAATTCGACATCGCGTCAAGATTCGGTACACACCCTCGTTAATTCATGTGTGGTCGATGTTGTTTGTTTGCAAGAAACAAAAATGTCACAGCTTTCCCGTGGCTCCTTGCTTTCTATACTTGGGTCGGATTTCTCTTTCTAGGAGTGCCCCTTTCACCTATTAAGTTGACAAAGAATCAGATCCAGCCACTAATTGACAAATTAGCTGATCGCCTAGCAAGTTGGAAGTCTGATCTGCTCACTAAGGCTGGAAGAAAAATCCTGGTACAGTCGGTACTCACCTCCATGACAATCTATTTACTTATGGCTTTAAACCTTCCTCCATGGGCGTTGAAGGCAATTGATAAATGCAGAAGAGGGTTTTTGTGGAAGGGTCGAAAAGACGTTAGAGGTGGGCATTGTCTCATCGCTTGGCCCAAAGTGACAAGGTCAATTAAACTCGGTGGTCTCAGCATTTCAAATCTGCAGCAACTCAGTTGGGCCCTCAATTTGCGCTGGCTTTGGTTGCAGAAAACGGAACCTGATAAGATTTGGAATTTCTTCCCTGTCCATGCTCCAAAGCAGGTCAGGGCATTCTTCTCAGTGGCCATTGTTTCTGAGGTAGGAAATGGAAAAAAAATACTTGCTTTTGGTCAGATTGATGGCTGCATGGGCAAAGGTTGGATCAGCTGGTCCCTCATCTTTTTTCTGCAATAGCCCCGAGAGCTCGGAAATGATCGGTGTTTGATTCCTTAACTGATGCACGATGGATCACCGATATAAAAGGGGCACTCACACTAGAAGTCCTAGCAGAATACCTTGAGTTATGGGAGGTCCTCTCTAATTTTTCCTTGCAAACAGAAGTGGAAGATGTGCATGTGTGGCAGTTTTCTACTACAAGTCAGTACACTACTAAATCAGCTTATGAAGCTCTCTCCATTGGACCTACTGGTTTTGGCCCTTGGAAACTGATATGGAAGAGCTGGGCACCAGGCAAGTGCAAATTCTTTTTATGGACGGCTGCTCTTAACAGAATTTGGACAGCAGATCGCCTGGCCAGAAAGGGTCTCCCCCACCCGGCAGCCTGCCCTCTTTGTGATCAGTGTTAGAGTATATTTGGTAGGTTAGGATATGTCATCCCGGACTACCATATGTATCGGGGAGGTGTCTTGCCCAAGTCTCTGTATTCTATATATACCGCCCAAGGGGCTCAATGCAATATATCGACCACATTATACGCATCCTACTTTCCTACATGGTACCAGAGGGTCACGGTCCTGTGACCTAACTAGGCTTCCGCTACTGCCGCCGCTGCGCCGCCCTCGAGATTGATCTCCGCCGGGGGCAGCGCCCTCGTAGGATACCCGGCAGATCCCTCTGATCCGTCGTTCCTGTTGTCGTCCAGCATAGCAAGGGGACCTACCTCGCCGCCAGGATTCGTCGTCGCCGCCGCCGCAAGATCGGGGGCGTCCGACGGTCGCGCACCGCCCTTCTCCCGCCAGACCAGCCACGTCGCCTGCGGCCGCGGATGGACCCGCCAGGGTGGCGGCTCGACTCCGATGCCTTCATCATCGTCACTGGGCTCTGGTGGCGCACCTGCCTAGTACCCATGGTCCTCCTACTGACTTTTTTCTTTTCCGATCTAAGATCGGTTTGCGTCGCCCTCCCATTCGTCGTCGATCTTTGCCGACACCCCCGAAGGACGAGGTTGTTGCTACGCCCTTCCAGGTTGCAGCAACGATGCTCGTGATCAAGCCATTACCGCTGGTGTCGCCGCCTTCCAGCGGCGGCTCCAGCACCGACTCGCGGCCCCTCGGCACCACTGGTCGACCACCCGACGCCCTCGGCTGACCACTCGGCGCTTCCGTTCGGCCCCTCGGCGCCCCCCGGCGCTGTCGCTTGGTGACTCAGCACCACCTGCAATACTTGGTGCCTCTGTTCGGCCACTCGGTGCCACCCGGCACTGCCGCTCGGTGACTCAGTGCCACCTGTAGCTACCCGACGCCTCTGACTAGCCAATTGGCGCCTCCGACCACCGGTCGGCGACTCAGCGCCACTCGCGGTCACTCGCCTCTCCGGTCAACCACTCGGCATCTTCGTTCGACTACTCGGCACCACCCGGGCTGCCACGCCCTCCTCCACGTCTTCGACCACGTCCATCTCGACCTCGGCTACTTCGGCACTAAGGGGCTATCATCTGCATGAGCTATTCCAGTCGAAGCATTCGCACCGGCGTTCCGACTGCGGGGGGATATCTCCATTGTTCTCCAGTCTGTCCGTTCGTATTGCTACCGCTACGATTGCGGGGGGATGTTAGAGTATATTTGGTAGGTTAGGATATGCAATCCCGAACTGCCATATGTATCGCGGAGGTGGTTGCCCCGCAAGTCTCTGTACTCTATATATACCGCCCAAGGGGCTCAATGTAATACGTCGACCACATTATACGCATCCTACTTTCTTACAATTAGGTTGAGGAAACTGCTGACCACCTGTTGGTGCATGTGTTTTCTCCCGTCAAGTTTGGTTCGCTGTTTTGCAAATGTTCAACCTGCAAACCTTGGCTCCACAGAATGATCTTTCATTCTTTGAGTGGTGGATGGCTGCTGGTTCTAGAGTAGATGGTCTGGTTAAGAAAGGTTTGGACTCCATAGTTATTTTGGGAGCATGGACCATCTAGAAGCACCTGATGTCTCTTGTGTTATTTTGGTTATCAAGGAAGAACTGCACCAATGGTCCTTTTCCGGGCTCGAGGAGTGTCACACCTCCTCGCCCTTGGACCTCAGGTGGCCTAAGTTCTAGTTTTTAGCTCTTTTTGCTCAGGTCTCACCTTTTTCTAGGGTTTATGTAATAGCGTTCAGGGATCATTTGTATGGGTTTGGTACAGGCCCTAAACTGTACCACTTGGGGTTCTTCTTACCCCTTTCTTTTTTAGGAATTTATCTGGTGGAAACCACAACTTTTATGAAAACCCGTGTAAACCACGGCAAAAAAGTTGTCTAAATTCACCAAAAAAATCACACATATAGATGTGCAACTCTCCTATGCTTTCGAGACAAAAAAAAAATCTGTCACTGTGGGCCAGTCAGAATAAGGAAAAAGTCTACATAACCCCCTCACCTTTGGAGGGTTGTCTACTTCACCCCTTCACCTTCAAAACCGGTTATTTAACCCCATCACCTTTGCAAAACCGGACAAATAACCCCCCAAGTGGTTTTGGACGGTGGTTTGCTACAGTAACGCAGTTTTATCTTTTTCTTTTATTATTTATTTTCGCTGAATCTTTGAAAAATCATAGTAAATTGTAGAAAAATAGAAAAATAGAAAATCCAATTTTGTTGGACTCCACATGAGTAGATCTACACAATGAACATATAATATGGTATTCTTTAGTATAAATTTTTTACCATAGATTTAGATATATGCTTTTCTATAATTAAATGAAATAATTCATATCTGCAGCTTCTATGGTCCAATTGTAGTGAAATTTTTACGGTTGGCAAACTATTGTATACTTTAACTAAAGTAAAAATTTCATACTCATTTGATAACGTATAACTTAGTTATAGATTTATTTCAGTTTATGCTTGTTAAATCTATGCTTTATCTATAACTAAGTTATACATGATCCAATGAGTATGAAATTTTTACTGTAGTTCAAGCATACAATAATTTGCAAACCGTAAAAATTTCATTACAATTGGACCATAGAAGCTGCAGATATGAATTATTTCATTTAATTATAGAAAATCATAAATCTAAATCTATGGTAAAAATTTTATACGATAGAATACCATATTATATATTCATTGTGTAGATCTACTCATGTGGAGTCCAACAAAATTGGATTTTCCATTTTTCGATTTTTCTACGATTTATTATGATTTTTTAAAGATTCAGCGAAAATAAATAATAAAAGAAAAAGATAAAACCACGTTACTGTAGCAACCCACCATCCAAAACCACTTGGGGGGGGTTATTTGTCCGGTTTTGCAAAGGTGAGGGGGTTAAATAACCGGTTTTGAAGGTGAAGGGGTGAAGTAGACAACCCTCCAAAGGTGAGGGGGTTATGTAGACTTTTTCCTCAGAATAATTGTTCAATGTTGGACTTGTTTTAAATTGTAGAAATTACTATCTAAGTTCTAACGATTCTGTAGTCTGTGATGTTAATTGTTTTCAACAGTCTAAAGTTTCCTCTAAGTTATGTTTTTTTCTGCAAAAAAAAATATTTTTTTATTTGATTTGAAAAAAGTCATTTTCTTGCTAGGTCATCTGTAACATGCTTGGACCTCCATGCCTTTAATGTTGTGTCACGTGCCCTTCACACTGTTAATTTTTTCCCCTCTTGAACACATAGAAGAGCTGCATATCTTTGTATTAAAGAAGAAGAAGAAGAAGAAGAAGAAGAAGAAGAAGAAAAAAAGGGTAGTGTTGGAATATAAGTGAATTGCCCACCTCTCCCCATCAGCTTAAGCTTTTGGGTTGAACTGGTCGGTGCATGCAACTCAATATGGTATCAAAGCCAGAGGTCTCGAGTTCGAATCCTGGTTAGCGCAATTAAATAAAATAATTGTTGCTCGCTCCTATTCCACGTCTGAGGCCTGAGGGAGCCTCCACGTGAGGGGGAGTGTTGGAATATAAGTGAATTGCCCACCTCTCTCCATCAGCTTAAGCTTTTGAATTGAACTGGTCGGTGCATGCAACTCAATAGGTAGAAACCCTTAGTTACACACACCCAAACCCACACCATTAGTTTTGGATTTAACATCTCAATATAACATACTTGTCAAGATACATTTATATATTTTCTAAAATTCTCCGGTTGTGTTGAATATCGATGTCAAGTTAGTTTATGATTCGTAATTTAATATTCTAATGTGACATGCGATGCTTTTGACCTAACATTGTTCTTACTGGGTTCAAACCAGATATTGAAGACTGGATTCTTCCATGCTGATCCTCATCCTGGAAACCTTGCTGTAGATAATGACGGTTCTTTAATATATTATGATTTTGGAATGATGGGTGAAATAAAATCATTCACTCGAGAGAGATTGCTATCCCTGTTCTATTCTGTGTATGAGAAGGACGCAAACAAGGTATCTTAATCTTTATGAACATGCTTTAGTAATATTTATTTTAAACTTAGCATTTGTACCTTGGATGCTATTCTTGAAATTAAGATTTTCAACCCTCCACACATTGTATTGTGTCTTCATGATCTCTTTTTTGCAGGTTATGAAAGCTCTAATTGACCTGGGAGCTCTACAGCCAACAGGAGATCTCTCACCGGTTTGTATTTTAATGGGTAGGAATGTCACTGAAGTTTCAAATACTATATAAATATTCTGCACTTTTGGTTTTGTAGGTTAGGAGGTCCATTCAATTTTTCTTGGACAATCTGTTGAGCCAGGCACCAGATCAGCAACAGACACTGGCTGCAATTGGAGAGGTTGCACATACACTTCTTCTATAATTAACTTATATTTAATAACCAATATAAGTAACAGTTTTGTTGCTTCATTTTATTTTTCTAGGACTTATTTGCGATAGCACAAGATCAGCCTTTCCGGTTTCCATCCACATTTACATTTGTCATAAGGGCATTCTCTACTCTTGAAGGTTTTCCATCTTGGCACCTTGAAATTATTTTAGTACTCTTTCACGCATTGCTATGTTTGTCATCACTTATTGTGAATGCGGTGGCATTATGTTTTGCTAGAAATAATCATGAAGATAACAGTCATCATAGACTTTCTGGTTTTGCTAATTGTTTGTTTCGATTCTGAAGTATTTACAAATGAAAAACTCCTAGCATATATAGAAAAAAGAAATACTTGTTCATTGATGAAATTTTAAGCTGCGAATCAGATTTTATCTCATGATCACATAATGGCTGATCAACATGGGAACAAAGGCATTAATTTTTCTAGTAATAAATCTTACATAATAGCTAAGAAAACAATAGCATGTTCTGGCCAGTTTATCTTAGGTGTTTGCCTATATCTGAATATATCATAGATGCTAGTCAAAACGTCTTAATTTAAATTCTCGGAAATACATGTCTGTGTCTAGGAATTTAAATTCTACACAATTTTCTTTTCCAATTATTCATTTATTCTCTGTCATCAGTTACAACCGAAAATATGTGCTAATGACTATATTATTTGACAGGGATTGGATATATATTAGATCCAGATTTTTCCTTTGTCAAAGTTGCAGCGCCATATGCACAGGTTACTCTCCTATTATAACCCTCAGTTCGTTTTAAGTACACATGTTTTCTCACTCTTACTTTCCCATCCAATGTGTTCTCTTTTGTCTTGCTGTCTTATATCTTTCTAAAAGGGGTAGGTACAGCTTAAAAATTATTCATATGTTAATAATCCCTTTTAGAATGCTTGGTGTGCACTTCACTTTTGTTATTTCAGCTAATATAATTTTTATTCCCTTCAGTTTCATAGAAGCAGAGGCTGTCTTTTGAAATTTTGTCTAATTCTGATCGAATATTTGACCCTCAGGAACTGTTAGACTTGAAACAGAGACAACGGGGTGGACCTGAATTAGTGCAGGAGATAAGAAAGCAAGCAAATGATGTAAGCGTACAGATCTGCTGGTGCACGTTTGTTAGTTTTTTACATTCCTTCATCTAATGGTACATTGTCCAGCACACTAAACATTACCACTGATGGTCATCTCTATATATGACAGGCTCGTGATTCTACAATATCAATGCCATACAGAATACAGAGAATTGAAGATTTTGTAGGACAACTCGAGTCAGGTGATCTGAAACTCAGGGTCAGAGTACTGGAGGTATGCTAATGACTAGTATCAATATCTTGCATGTTCTCAAAGTTCTGTGTGATACATTGCAAGAAAATATTCATTTTCTTGTTCTTTGGCCAGAATCTGGACAGCACTTAAAACTAGTATACATTTTTTTTCCTTTGGCATTTGCAGTCTGAACGAGCTGCTCGGAAAGCTACTGTGCTTCAGATGGCCACCATGTATACAGCCTTGGGTGGTACTCTCTTGAATGTTGGGGTCACATTGAACAGTCAAGGGAACAGTCAAGGGAACCAAATAATTGCAAACGGTTCTTTCATTGCTGCAGGTAGGTTTCCTTTCCTGTGTCGTAAAATAAATTATGTACTCAACAGCATTATTTGCTCACCTTTCATATCTTACTGCTCCTTATGTCTTCTAATCTAACCATATAGTAGTAGTTACATAGGCTGTTGAAACTTACTGATCTTTAAGCATACCATTTAATAGAATCAATCTAAATCTAAGCTATCTGTGGCAACTGGTTCTCTAAGAGAACAATAAGCATCATGCTCTTTCTGATTGGTCTGATCCAAACTAAAAATGTGCAGGCATATTTTTAGCATTGCTGATCAGATCTATGCAAAGAGTGAAGAAACTTGACAAATTCGAGACAATGATATGATCATCTTGCAAAGATGTGCAACCGCAGAAGTTCCTGTCCCCGAAAAGGCATGGCATGACAGACTAGAGTATCTTTGTAGAGTTACATGGGAAATGCGCGCCCCCTCAGGGTCATAGTATATATGAAGTGCATATAGGAAATTTATACTCTCTCTCGGAAACAACCGAGCTTTCACATGCTCTTGTAAATCTGTACAAACTGTATCATTATTTAGCCGCTAAGGCTACACACCGACCAGTCAATAAAGCAAGGAATTCAAGATAATTGTAATTTTTTTACATTAAAAATATTCTAGAATATTCGATGTGAACCCCTCTGGAAATTAAGAAAAAATATGGTGCCGCTATGGAGATACGATGGTACAAAGTGTTTTTCTTTTAGAAACAATGCCATCCAGATGGGCACTTCTAAGGTTTTTTGGTAGATAGGATTTGCTTGAAACTACGATAAAAATGCGGGAAATTCAGTATTGTTTGCCACTCCACCGCGAGGTAATAGAAACCAGATGGGTTTTTGCTCTACAAGAACATTTAGCGTGCTTTGCGTGCCCTATCATATCATGAACAATATAAATGAATATGTTAATATTCCAGATTGACAGTAGATTTTTTATTATCCCGAACTAGAGACTGACATTTGGTGAGGCGTACTCAACTCCCCGATGGATTGCATTATAATATAGTTGTCCCCTTTGATCGGTATAATCTTCCCTTGCCATTGGTGATCAGGTAATAACAAAAGAAAACCATATTCGAAGAAAATCCTGGGCCTTGTTTATTGAAGGTCGATGATGCAATCAAGACTGATCCAATCGCCGAGAGTTGAACTCTTTTTGAAGTTAATGACCTTCGATCACACTTTCTTTAGTCGATTCAGAATTTTGTCATAGAGTTTCCAGCGAATTGAATTCAGTCGAACGCTACCCTGTTCTCACTTAGAAAAGAGAAAACAGAATTGTTGTCCTGATCGGACGTTGGATATTAACCTTAGAAATTTTTCCCTAATATTAATAAATCTTTAACATGTGTCTTCCCGACAACGGTGCCAAAATGTTTGTTGGTATTTATTAACATCAACTATAGAAACATAATTAAAATACATGTCCTAGTAACGGCACCAAGAAATGCTAAACAAATCTTAGCATAGTTACTAAGGAGCAAGAGTATTTTGAATCACAAACTATTCCACAAGCGTACAGAATATACCGGTGTAGCATTTTACCTAGTGAGTATACCGAGGTGTCATTTATATTTTTGCAGGGAAGGCGGCGGTGTAAAGATATTATTAAGCTAGGGAGAATTACTACAGAGTTAAAGACCAAGCCTTATCAGGGGTAAGTAATAATGATAGCAGTGGTAATGGGAGATAGAAAGAGCTTAACAGATAAACATTCATGGGTAGCAGATAACGGGAAGCAAGACAAGGAAACTAGTGACATTTCATCATCATTAGCAAGCATGAAACATATAGAGCTATTTATCCAGATCATTGTCAATAGGGACTAAAGATTCCAAGCACAACGGGGAGAGCCAAGCATGTTAGACAGATATGACTGTCTGGACATCGAGGTCATTTATGCACCTCCTACCCTCCTAACCTAACGTGGAGGATTACGATGGCGCTAACGGGGCTGTCACCACCCGCAGCTACCTCTACAAACCGTTGAAAAAGATGACATTCAAACATAAACTTTAACTCAGACACCACATCTGCATTAGCGATTACTACTCTAGCCTTGCACAAGGACATCCGTCTCTATCAGGAGCCTTAGTTCTAGAGCACCCAAATAAGTGAGATGAAACCAAATTGTATTGTTATCTAACTAACTCAAGTTGACATGCAAGATAAATTACTCAACATATTATCATGAAAGGATCACACACAACCAATCATATGAACCAAACATACGAAGATGAATGAAATAAACATCTAGAACAAAGTCAAGACATTACATAAAGAGAAGATATAAGACATGCCAACTTTCCATGAAGACTCTCACTCCTTGAATTACAACTCCACACTTGAATTCTACCCCTAAAGCTTTACAAGTGAAGATGGCTACATTTCTTCTCTCTGTAACTCCATCTAGGAGGCAAGCCTCCAAAAGTAACAAATACAACAAAGCTTTCTTGGCGCTGACCACAAGTGCTCAAGCTATGGATGCTCTCTGTAGCTCAAAAACAAGCTCTCACAATGCTCACTTTGCTCACACACACTCGATCTCTTAACCCAACTAAAAGATATCAAATCTAGTAAGCGCAACTCACAAAGAGTGTTGGAGAAAGCTTGCTGGTCAAGGAAATAGCTTCAAGAAGCTCAAAGACGCCAGGGAACCAGCCTCCCCCAAAAGAGAAGGCCAAGCCGATTTCTAATAACTAGTTGTTGGGCTTGTTAGTGCAAACCGGTCTCTTAGACCGGTCAGATCGGCCTGGCTAAAACTAGCCGTTCGTTAGACCCTAGTACCGATCGGACTGATCACCAAGACCGGTCATACCGGTCAGGGCCAAACACCTGAAGATCCATCTCGACCGGTCAGATCGGTCCCCCTGACCAGTCAGACCAACCAGGGCCAGAGGATCTTAACCCCAAGTGAAGATGTCTCACTTGGTCCACCAAGCTAACACTTTATCATCCAACCAGCACAAAGTTAGTTCACATGGTTTTCTCTCAGGATCCTAACTTGGGTGACCTATGAGTACTTTTGACCGTGTCAATTAACCAATCTTGTATCCCTCTTGATAGTATGGTATACATATACTAAAGGTTAAATGTAAATCACTATTCAACCACTTAGCTCTTGAAACACTTCTGTTTTTTAATACTTTGACTTCGTCAACCTTGGGACATCAACATTATATCTTCTTCTCTTGAGCAAATCCATGCTTGAGCTAGTGACCTAGCATTCCCATCACATTTGCAAATATGTCCTTGAAACCTTAAGTCACTCCAAAAAGTATTTGATGCTTTGCATTACTTCTCCCAACAAGATTTAGATATGGTTCTTCGAACACCCCACGGATAATAGCCACTTCACCCTAGCAATTTGCATCATGGTAAGCTGTCGCATCACCAAAGTTTGCTTAGTCCCTCGTACTAGTCCCTCTTGTGTTGCAACCATGAACCTTTGATCCCTCAGACAAAGAACTCTTCATTATATCAAACCATAATTAGAAACCATCATTGATCATTGCATGAACCTTTGTTTCTGTTTTCCTTCACAATATGCTTGACTTTCAACAATATTTCTCTTTCATTTGATTCTTTATTACATGAACCAATGTCAATAATTCTTTTACTAATGAATCCCTACTCATGAAATCCTCAACAAAATCATTAATCCTTTAATCATGTTGTCATTCAATTCACTAGCCAAGATACGCTTTCAACGCGGCCTCTGCGCGCGCAGGCGCCGACGAGGACCAGGATCGCACGATGAGGCCAGGAACTCGCGCCTCCCTCCGCCGTGGAGCTCGCGCCACCCTCCGCCGCGGACCAACGACAATGACTACGGCGGTAGGCACGGGGCCGCGATAGCGCGAGGGCGGAGCGCGAGCGGGAAACTGCAAGGTGAGATTCAAACAGTTTCATTGCACAATTTATCAAGATTAGAAATTATGTAACCGTACCAGGTAAGTTTTATAGAGATGAAACTCCTCTTTCATCTCATGAAACTCCCTCCTTCTTTCTTTTTGTCATACGAGTAAAGTTGATGATATAGTATGGAATTTCATATTATAAAATTTTTTCATGAAATTTTCATCAAGACTGGTTTAAGAATTCCACGTGAGGAGCCCGTGCGTAGTTCGTTTGACCTGGTCCGAGGCAGAGGATCGTTCCTGCGGGCTGACCGGCGCCCGCGCCACTTACCCACCTGACCACACCCACGCGTCTGTCCGATCGACCCGGGTGGCCCGTCGAGGCCGCCGCACCCGCCGCACCAGCAGCCCCGCGGGTTTGACCGCCCCGCCCGATCCGGCCCGAGCAGACCTCCTCACCCGCGTGCGCGTTGCCACTAGTACCAGGCTACCAGCACACGATGAGATGACGAGTAAAAAAAGACGGGGCATGAGAGCGGTGCGCTCGGACCATACGGCCAAGCCAACCGAAGCCACTTCACCCGTTCACCGACCGAGTCGCCCGTCCCGGGCTCGGACCGCGTCCGAGGGGACCGCGGGGCCCACACGCTCACTTCCCAGCTAGGGCTTGCGAGCCAGCTCGAGCTCGCTTCGGCTCGGCTCGGAGCGGCTCGCGAGCCTCCAACGAGCCGAGCCGAGCCTACTTGTCAGGCTCGCAAAAATGACAAGTTGAGCCGAGCCGGCTCGCTCCGGCTCGCGAGCTCAGTCCCCTGATGCTCATAATGTCCCATAAGCTATTTTGAAACACTGTAACACTAACTTGTGGTGTGACAATATCAATATTAATCTATATTTATGCTTAACATGATTATTGTTTATTGATTACTTTCAACATATGTATATGCTTTATATATATATACACTAGTTATATACTAACTGCATAATATATATTTTGTGCCAGAATCCGGCTCGCGAGCCGGCTTCGAGCCGAGCCGAGCCTCCTCGGCGAGCTCACCAAACTGCCGAGCCGAGCCAGAAGCCGGACTCGGCTCGGCTCGTTTCCAGCCCTATTCCCAGCTTTGCCTCCCCTCCTTTTCAGTTTCTTCCCCACCCCGGCGGGCATCGGAGGCAAACTGACCCAGTCTGCCACACCAGCAGTAACAGGCCACTCCGTGCTCTTGCGGACACAGTTGAAGCAGGCAAGCAGCAGCCGCCGCCGCCAGCAGAGCGAGGCGGGGAGCAGAGCATACCGGTGAGGCGAGCGCCCGGCGTCTTAAGCGAAGGCAAGTGCGGCTGATCTGATCCCTCCTTCCCTCCCGCTGCAGTCCACAGGGGGGGGGGGGGGGGGTGACCGGGTGAGTACAGCACACAGCAGCAGGGGCATCGATCCGTTGCTCGTTCGTTAATCATTACCCCTGTGCTCTTCAGAATCCTACTCTGCTGCCCCGGTTCTTCCTAGTCTGGTTCCTTGATCCCTGTTTCGGTTGGGTCTGCGCGCAGGGGGAACGGGCCAACGGGGCCCCGGTCGCCACGGAGGAAGCGGGGAGGGGGAAGGGCTGCGGCTTGCTCAAAGTCGCTGTGGCGCGCGGCCGCAGCCTCGCCGTCAGGGACTTCACCTCCAGCGACCCGTACGTCATCGTCCGCGTCGCCGACACGGTGAGTTGAGCTACAAGAAAGGGGGGACGAACACTATCTGTTCTTCTTCCTCCTTCCGCGCTTAAATCACTACCAAGAGCCTTTTGCTTTCGTCAACACAAACGAAGAAACGGCGATCATGCTTGCTGAAACTAAAATGTGTTGATGCCTAGACAAACGAAGCAACGACAGGAGCACACTTGGATATTATGCTGGTAGTGTGGCTCGGACCCTAATATCAGGCTAGATTGCGAGACACCTCTGCTTTTTCATTACATTGCAACATTATCTTGAATCAGCTTTCCTTGTTTTAGCAGCTAATAATGCTGACTTGGGTTCTACTGGCTATTAGAAAGATATAGTTGATTCAGCCTGACCTTTCCTGGACAAGAAGTTTAAAAATGTCAAGTTAAAAACACTTTTTTAAAAGTCCAACCACGTGTCATACTTGAGTTTTGATCGTTGTTTCAGTCTTCATTGGTCAATTGGCTACTTCTCATGGACAAATGCGTATGATGCTCGATAAGTTAAGAAATCTAGAGCGAATTGAAAAGGTTGCAGCTAATTCCTTCCATGTATTTCTTTGAATTTTCTGTGAAGGCGCAAGTGTTTTTAAGATCGTGACGACTGGTTCTGTGCATTGTTTCGCTGAAATCCACCGACAAAATCTCAATGTTGACTTAATTGCCTGCAGAACATGCGGCTGACCTAATTTCCCCTTCCCTTTTTTACCATCCCGTCCAGCTATAGAGTTCAGACATTCAAAATGTTAACCATGGAGGGTGCCAAACCCCCCACTCAATCCCTTCATTAGTTAATCATATCATGGTATTTTTTATGAGTAAGACTGACAGTGACACTAGTGCCTTTTTATCTCTGTCAGCTGGAGCACTTTTGAATTGTTTATTTATTTCTCTCCTTTTTTAAGTGGAAAACCTCCTTAATGATCATGAACTATTTGGTGTCAACCTATACTGACTTATTCCTGGATCTCTTTTGAGGACATAGTTAACTTGATCACACCTCTACATTTCAAATTTTCTGAGTACAAAGAATTGAACATGTGAAAGCCAATAGGATGCTATTGTCTTAAATGAAGTATGCATTTTAGATAAGCAGTAGTGCAAGCAAAACCAAGCTTGGATGGTGAGACGTAAAGATGCTTTTCTTCCAGGCTTCTAAATATCCAGCTCTACACCGCCCCATGAAATGGTCAGGTTATGCACTGTTCCAGCAAGTGGTCCACAATATATTAGTATAGGTCGGCTCAAATCTAATGAAGGGTTAGACAATGTACTCTGCTGATTATGGAAGCTGTGAATTCTCACACAGTAGGTAGTATTTAGTTATAGTAAATGGTCACTTTGACCTAGTAGTCAAGTTAGTGTGGTACTTACGAAACCTGTCTAATCAAGAGTGCATGGCTTGTTAGTTGTCATTTCTTAATAAGTGTAGTGTTTCTTCTGTGAGACCTGACAACCATTTCTTCCTTTCTTTCCTTTTTTTCCATTGGAACCTGCAGACTGCAAAGACAAAAGTCATCAACAGTTGCCTAAATCCAGTTTGGAATGAAGAGATGACATTCTCCATGAAAGAACCAGTAGGAGTCATCAAATTTGTAAGATTCCATTATATTTACATGATGAATTTATGCTCATGCCAAAAGACCGTGTTAGACCTGCATTTTGAGATTTTTACCTATAGTTTCCTTGGGGACTTGTTTCGTGTCCTCTTTTTATATGAAATGACCTGCTTCGCGTCTGAAGAAATTTCTTTGCTTAATGCTTTGACCAAGAAATTTGGTCATACCATTTGTACACGTTGTACTCAGTACTACTTATAGTTGTTTAAGACATGCGACCATCGAACAAATATCATTTATCAGATAGAGTAATACTTCCTCTAGTCAATTAAATGTCATTCTACATCGATCTAGAGAGACATTGATAGGCGGAAATCTGCAGTACTGGTTTCTTTCCCCTTCTCTTCTCTGTTTTTGCTCCATCATAATCCCCCAAACTCTGCATCCACCCTATATAGATTGGATATCCACGTGAGTTCCTATCAGTAAGTACAACTGCATTAATTTTCTGTTGACTGAACATTTGTCCGTGGAACCTTGTTTTCGCCTTATTGATAATAATGTGTGATAATAATGTGATGTGGCGCGGCTCATGTTTACTGTTAACAATAACAGTGACCTGACAACCAAATGTCAACTACAAGAACCCCAACTACTGAACTCACTTCCTTGGACTCTAGTAAAGGACACAATCTATCGCACCTTATTACAAAACTTTCAAAGCTTAAAGTGAAAATTATTGACCTAAATGATTGGTATATCTAGTACTTCATCCGTCCTAAATTATTTTTAGATAAGGAATAATAAATATTGTTGGAGAATAGAGAGATGTATAATGGATGGATGTATTGCATTGAGGTCTCGGGCGGTATATATAAGAGTACAAGACTTGGGGGGCAAGGCTCCCGGGATACATACGGCAGTCTACGATACAAATATCTTCAACTACCAAATATACTCTAATACTCCTGCGCAGTCACAGCGGGAGCACCGCAAACGGTGAGACTGGAGAAGAAGCCGAAAGCAGGAGCCAACGGGCTCAAATATACTCTAATAAATATCCTGGCCTCTACATATCCAGCCATTATTACAAGAAAGAAAGCTTTTAAATTGTAGGTCATTTTGGCTTTTCTAAGTATCTAACTTTTAATATGCACCTAGATATATGCTATAGATCTAGAAAAGTCAAAATGGTCTATAATTTGAAATGGAGGGAGTACTTGGCAACATTCTTAGGAGCTAGCTAGTAACAAGACATACATTTATTTTTAAGACCATCATTGTGCTGATCTTATCATTGCCATTACCATTGGCAGGAGGTGTTCGACTGGGACCGGTTCAAGTATGACGACAAGATGGGGCACGCTTTCCTGGACCTGCAGCCTGTGGCAGCAGCGACAAAGCTGCGGCGAGCGCTGCGGCTCACGGCAGGAGAGACCAAGCTCCGGAAGGTAGCCCTTGATGTCGACAACTGCCTGCTCTCCGATAGCTTCGTGATGTACGCCAACGGGGAGGTTGCGGTAGACGCCTGGCTGCGACTGCGTGACGTCGAGTCTGGTGAGTTGTTCATCACGGTTAAGTGGATCGAAGCTGAAAACACAAAATGATCACAACCCAGGAGACCATTAGCGTTGCATTTTACTTGCAACAATAGATGAGGTGACGTTGTTGTAGGGGTGGTTCTCTTGTTGTGCCCATATGTGATTTATCAGTGGTATTTCTTCTTTCCTTGTGTGGTGCACTGTCTGACCTGAGTGTAAATTTTCCACGGTTCTTAACAGAACAAGTAGCGTCTTGCTCGCAAAAAAAAAGTATGCCAAATGGGCATGTTCTGATCTTTCTATGTGTTGGGGACACCACCTTCGGGCCGGTCGCCGAAGGCGCGCGAAGACAAGACGTCAGGAGCAATGAAGCCGATGTCAAGAGCAAGCGCGGAGATGGCCCATCACGTGGGTCCTCGGGTCGGAAGACGAAGACAGGCGAAGACCGGGCGACACAAGTGTCCTGACGAGGAGTGGTCAGTGGGCCCCCACGGTCTTCGTCGATTAGGTCGAAGAGGGCTGCCTGGAGTTGTGGGCTCTTCTGAGCTGTACCGCACGTAGGCTGGGATTTAGAAATCACGTGTACGTCCGGGAATATGACCGTTGTAAGGGTGCAAAAGAATAATTGTACATTGGAGGCGTAACGCCACCTATAAATACCCCCTGTAATGTTCATTGATGAGACACATTGAATAGAGAGAGAACATTTACTGCCTGAATTGTGTGCTTGTTCCTTAATGTTGTAGTGTCCGTCCATTCCGGAGACGCTCTCCACCAATAGTTTGGCGCCCACCCGTCGGTTCGATACACCACATGGCGGCGACGAAGAAGAGAGGAACCACCGGAGCCACTTCGGAGGACACGACGACGACAACACCCTCGCAGGGCGAAGTGGCAGCAACACAGATGAACGGGACTACCAGCGACGGCGTCTCTGTCGACGCCCTTGCAGATGGCCAGCTTGAAGTCAACCTTCTGGACCTCGGCGTCTCAGCCGAAGACATCGCGGCGATGCGTCGCATCAACGCTCGCATCGAAGAGGCGCGAAGGGCTCAGCAGCAGGCCTTGGAAGCATAACCTTTGGAGCCACAGATGACGACAAGAGCGAAGGGGAAGCAGACCATGCTCACCGAAGCAGAGCGTCAAGAGCAGTACAACAAGTTGAGGGTGGAGGAGCTTCGCTGCAAGAGAAGCTCCGTGCCCAGCTGCTGCAGCTCGAGAAATTGCAGGCACCACTACCACCACCACCGCAGAAGGAGATGATCGGGGTCAACCCGCGACAACAAGAACCACCAAGGTTCCGCCCGAAGTTCGTGCCAGTTGAGGAGATCTCTGACCATTCTGAGTCAGACGGCGAAGAGCCTTACCGAAGAAGGCACAAAAAAATATCACCACTGTCCGAAGAGCTGGAGGAAGTGCAGTGGCCTCATCGCCTCAACCCAGCAATATTGCCGCAGTTCGATGGGGAATCAGACCCCGAAGAGTTCCTCCTCAAATACGAAGCCACCATAGAAGCATCGGGAGGAGGCACCGCGTGTAAAGCGAAGGCGCTCGTCCTCGCATTGAAGGGCTTGGCGCAGCGTTGGTATGCAAACATCCCTTCAGGAATCATTCTGTCTTGGAAGTAGCTTCGCTTCGAACTATGTGCAAGTTTCCGCGCGGTGAGGCCCGACGAAGTCACATCCTGTGATTTTCACGATCTGAGGCAAGGAAGTATGACCTTGCAAGAATATCTTCAGAGCGTCATGAAGCTTCGCACAAGAGCACCCAATGTCGCCGACCAGAGCATCATCGACTCTGTGGTGAAGGGAATCAACTTAGGACCATGCGGAGAATACATATCTCGGCGCAAGCCGAAGACAGTGACAAAGTTGTTCGAGATAATGCAAAAATATTGCATATCCGACCGGGCGAAGAGGAGAAGGCTCGAGGAGAAGAACGAGCAGAAGTCGCGAAGCAGTGAGAGGTCCCATTCAAAACCATGGCATGCTGGCAAACCAAAGCAGAAAAGAACAGTGAAGAAGAACCCCCCCCGAGAGCAGAGACACCATCACAGGGGCAAAGGCGAGAGGGACCGCCACGAAGAAAGGTCCAACGGCGATGATCGTCACCATCGCGAAGAACGACACAACAAAGGCCGAAGAAAGAAAATTCCATTCTGTTTCTTCCACAGGAAGGACAAAGGCCATTGGACAAATGAATGCCCCTTCGCCATTGAAAGAAAAGAAGAGTTTGACCGGCAGAATTCCCAGCCAGCGAAGCCAGTCAATCATACCTCGCAGTTGCCACCTCAGTCTTCGGCAACGGCAACCACTTGGGCTCCTACGCCAAATTGGCCGGTGTTATACCCGGTTTTCAATTACAACCCGTTACCATATGCACCACCTCCGCAACAATCAATACCAATGCTACCACCTCCGCAGTACAGTCAGACATGGTCCAGAAGCTCAACACCATTGTCTTGCGACACAACTCTACCTCTACCTCCGAAACTTGAGCCGGGGCAGATTCCAGAGCGAGCAATCGATGCACCTTCGGGCAGCAGGGTGAACATCATCAACGCCATCTCCGGAGGATCTAATGAACCAGTGCTTGAGACAAAGAGGCAGCGCAAGGAGTACTTCAGAACAGTTTCTCATGTCAGCGAGGGTAAATGCTTCCGAACAACTTGGTCGCATGTCCCGATATCCTTCACACAGGCATACCTTCGGCTGCAACACTACCCACACAATGACCCTCTTGTCATCAGGGCCAACATCGGCAAGAATTCAGTGCACTTCGCAGGGAACGATGTAGGGAGAATACTGGTGGACAATGGGAGCTCCGCAGACATCCTCGTATGGCAGTGCTTTGTAAAAATGGGTTTAACAGAAACAGCCTTGCATAAGTCACCGTATCTGCTCATTGGCTTCGGAGGCAAGAGAATAGAAGCTCTTGGCAAGATAGAGCTCAATGTCACATTCGGCGAAGGAGCAGCACAAAGAACCGAAGCAATAACCTTCGATGTAGTTGACATCAACTACCCATATAACGCCATCTTCGGGCGCAACACCTTGGTCAAATTTGCAGCAGTGATTCATCAATCCTATTTATGCATGAAGTTACGTTCGGCCGGGGGAATTATCACAGTCTTCGGCAACCAGGAAGAAGCAAGAAGATGCGAAGACAATGCATCAATTGGCAACAAGAATGTTCATGTCATTGAAACACCAAATGAGGTCAATGAGGCTGCAAACAGCGAAGAGCCGGAGAAGTCAGGAGGGGTATCCCCGGCGTAACACACGAAGGTCTATTGTGTGAAGATGTGCCCGACCGAATGGTGATCATCGGAAAAGGGCTTGAAGAGGCTGAAGAAGCCAGGCTTATACAGTTTCTCCGCAATAATCAAGACGTGTTTGCTTGGTCCTCTTCGGACCTGCGAGGGATCAGTCGAGAGGTCATCGAGCATGAGCTCAGGGTGAACCCGAAGGCAAAACTAGTAAAGCAGGGACAAAGGTCAATGTCCGAAGAAAGGCAGAAGGTGGCTCAGGCCGAGGTACAAAAATTGTTGGACGCGGGCGTCATCCACGAGGTCCAGTATCCGGAGTGGCTAGCAAATGTTGTCATGGTACCGAAGAAGAACGGGAAGTGGCGAATGTGCATTGACTTCACAATCTTGAACAAGGCGTGCCCAAAGGACGAATACCCACTACCACGAATCGACACCCTGGTCGATGCAGCAGCTTGCTCGGAGATGCTCAGTATGTTGGACTGTTTCTTGGGTTATCACCAGATATTCATGAACAAGGCAGACGAGAAGACCAGTTTCACCACCCCCTTCGGGACATACTGCTACGTGAGAATGCCTGAGGGTCTGCGCAATGCCGGATGCACTTTCAACAGAATGATCAAAAAAGTATTGGGGGATCAATTGGGGAGAAACATCTCCGCATACGTTGATGATGTGGTTGTGAGAAGCAAAAAGGAGGAGGATCATATCCAAGATCTTCGCGAAACATTTGCGAATCTTCGTCACCATGGCCTCAAGCTGAACCCGGAGAAATGTGTCTTCGGCGTGCGAAGAGGCAAACATCAAGCCCTCAATTGACACAATCGAAGCTGGCAAGATACAAGTAGCAATCAACATGAGAAAATATCAAGAGGAAACACGAAGGTGGAAGAACAAGAAAGTGAAGCCTAGAAACATCAAAGAGGGCGACTTGGTGCTTCGAAGAATACCGAAGGCCAAGCAAAATGGCAAGATGCACAGCAAGTGGGAAGGCCCATTTATCGTCGCATCTATGGCAAGGCCAGAGGCCTGCAGGCTCCGCATGCTAGAAGGCACCGAAGACCCTTATTCATGGAACAAGGACATGCTACAGAAGTACTACGTGTAGAAAATGTGTAAGAGCTACCGGAGGAAAATAACCGAAGGGGCTTGTAGGGCAAATTCTTTTTCTTTTTTTTTGCGTCTTTCCTTTTTTCTCATGTGTAAATCCGCACAATGTACCGAAGGGCCCGTACTCTTTTCCTTACGGGGAAGGTTTCGAGTGTCCACTCGGGCGCTGAAGGTGTGAGGTTTTTAACGAGGCGGAACCCTATGTAACCCCTTGTGAAATATAAACAAGGCCCCCACAAAAAAGTCTCGAAGGAACGAGCACGCTGCAAAGGCGCCGAAGCGTCTATCCTTCTTCGTCAAAGCGAAGAGGGGAGTCATCGGCGCGAAATACAAGCCATAACGCTTGAAAGAAGTAAGCACGAGGCGCAACCCCGATTAAGGGCTTCGCTCCTCTTAGCTTCACTTCCGGAGAAATTAACAAAATCCCGTCGCATGAAAGCGAAGGGTGGAAAGTCCTGTCGCACGAAAGCCGAAGGCTAGGCGCGAACCTCTCCTGCTAAAGAGCCGAAGGTCCCCTAACAAAATCCCGTCGCATGAAAACGAAAGGTGGAAAGTCCTGTCGCGCGAAAGCCGAAGGCTAGGCGCGAACCTCTCCGGCTAAAGAGCCGAAGGTCCCCTAACAAAATCCCGTCGCATGAAAGCGAAGGGTGGAAAGTCCTGACGCGCGAAAGCCGAAGGCTAGGCGCGAACCTCTCCGGCTAAAGAGCTGAAGGTCCCCTAACAAAATCCCGTCGCATGAAAGCGAAGGGTGGAAAGTCCTGCCGCGGGAAAGCCGAAGGCTAGGCGCAACCCTCTCCGGCTAGAGAGCCGAAGGTCCCCTAACAAAATCCCGTCGCATAAAAGCAAAGGGTGGAAAATCCTGTCGCGTGAAAGCTGAAGGCAAAGGCGTGCATAATTAAAACAATAGGCCGGAGGGGCTAAAGCACGTTTCACAGTCATCATCCACGCCAGTCGAGCGAAGTGGGGTGGTGTTTCGCAAAACAAAAAACACGCACGATGCCGGTAAAGATGAACGAACAAAATGGCGTTTGTAACCTCGCCCGCACAAAGGGGGGTGGCGCTTCGCAGAATATATTTGTGCACAGTCGAAGGATAAACGCCAAAAAATTTCATAATTTATTACACACAAAGTACAGGTTTATTACACCGCGAAGATACACTTCGCACGAAGGCACGAATAAATAAATTACATAGTTACATCCGAGGCCTCTTCCTCGAAGACTAGGCGGTCCACCTCAGATATGATTTCCTGGACCGCCACATCTATTATTTCTTCGGCTGTCCGTCGAAGAAATGCTTCGAAGTCGTCCCCTGAAACCGAGGGCAACGTAAATTAACTAGAGCTCTCGACGAAGATGCCTTTGCGTCGGTACATAAATTCATGAGGCGGAAGGGGCTCCTCGTCCACCGGCTCCGGCTTCGGCTCACGGAGACCGGCGGGAGCACTATACGGTCTATCAGTATCGAGAATCCGTTTTATTTCGCGACGAAGCGCGCGATCAGCAAGGATCTTCGCGTGTTTTTCCGGATCACGCTGAAATTCGGCAAAAAAACGCTTCGCATCGGCGTTCCAAAGGTCGTAAACACGCATCCTATCCGCCCAGAAATCTTCAAATGAAACCGAAGGGTAACGAATATGGAACTTTGCCCAGGACGCACCAACGACATAGAAATCCTCTCGATTCAGCTTGCGAGGAAGCACGTCCTCGGTCACCTGCGCAGGGGCCAACGCAGGGTCCTGCGCAGGCACAGAAGATGTTAGCTTACAAAAGTAATAATTACAACCAGAAGACCCCTACACAACAGCCTACAACGACCCTCACACCTCGCCAGCCGAAGGACGAGAGGAGGACGCCCCTGTCCGGCCTTCGGGCGCCGGGGCTCTGTCAGTAGCGTCTCGGCCGTTTTCGCCATTCGCACCCTCGCCACCAGGTCCTTCTTCGGCAGACACAGCTTCATGGAGGATGGGCTCCGCGATGGTGTCAGCCTTGGCCTGGAGCTGAAAGATGCCAACTAGAAGTCAGCAGGTTTTCTGTAAAAAAAAACGCAGATAATCATCTGGGGCTTCATCCGCTCGACTTCACGTTGTACAAGGGCACGACCTTCGCCCTTGAAGAAGCGCTCCATGAAGCTGACGGCGATGTTTTTCGCCAAAGCCGGCAGCGTCTCCGGACAAACAGTTTCCTCGCTCGGCCAGCGGACGGAGGAATCACGATGGGAACGAAGTTAGCCTTCGTCGTCACCACGCTAGCCTGCCCAGCTTCGGAGGGAAAAAGACTGTACACTGCGGCACTGAGAGTACGGACGGCGACCATGGCACTGATATCTTCATGGAAATGTGCCCCAGCGTCCAGCATGGCGACGCAAGCGTGAAGCCACTGGAAAAAAGGAGCCCAGGCCAACTGTGTCGGTGCCTTCCGGAAACATATCCGGAGCCACAAGCCCATACCGGGCGAGGAGGTCAGGAAGCTCTTCCTGCAACTTCTCCGAACCGGTCTTTATAGCCTCTTTAAAAATGCGAAGCCGTCTTTGCATCCAATCTCGACGTTTTTCAGCGTCTTCAGCAAGCAACTTGGCGGCCTTCGCGGCGTCCTCCGCCTTCACCGCCCGATCAGCGGATGCAAGCAGCTCCGTGGTAAGAGTCGCCTTCGCCTCAGCAGATCTGGCGAGGCGCGTCTGCAGCTCTGTTTTCTCCTTTTCCAGAGAGGCCACCTTCGCCTCCAGATCAGCAACAACAGCCTTTGAGCTGTCCTCAGCCGCCAACTGCCGGGCAGCACAGCGCGCAGCCACGAAGGCCTTCAGCGACAAGTCTTGGGCGCTCTCTAGGATGTTATTTAGCCCGCTCCCCATCAAGTCTTTTTCCATGAGGGGGAAGCATAAGGAGTCCCCCGCCGCTTCTAAAAGCCCACATTCGCGGTCCCGGCTCTCAAAACGAAGAGATTTGACGATGTTCCCGCCGAAGCACACAGCAGTGGGCTTCGTACCGAGTTCCATAGCAACAGCTTCAGGATCAGCGTCACGAACGAAGAAGCTACTGCTTTCCGACGAACTGCTGGAGTCTCCGCCGCCACTCTTTCGCCCCGGAGGAGGACGTGGACTTCTCGGGGAGGATGAGGCTTCGGCGTTTTTCTCGGAAGGAACTTCGGCTTCTTTGCTGGAGGTAGTAGCTCCGTGTGGAAGAGACGAGCGGCGGGGGGTGTTGACCACGACGTTGACCTCCTCGACGTCGCCCTCGTCTTTGCTCTCCTGGGCGGTGCTGAACTCAAGGTCCAGGCCGGGATGGACCGCCCTCAGTGGCACCGCCACCTGTTGAATGCCGAGGGGCATTGCCTCGGTAGGAGGAAGGTTGCTGTCTTCGCTCCCGCCATCTTCGGATTCCCCCTTACTTTGCAGGGGAGACTGATGCAAGATGGCGTCGATGAGCCAGCTTTTCTTTTTCGGCTCTGCGGACGAAGACGCTTGCTTCCGCTTCGCCTTTTCCAGAGCCTTCGCCTTCTCCGGGCCGCCCTGGCCTTTAGCAAGCTTCAACTCGGCCCCCCGCTGAGGAGCGGAGAGGCCCAACGCGTGGAACACCCGGTTCCGTTGAGCCCCGCTAAGATGACCAACGAGGGCTTTGTACTCGTCCCTTGACACTGACCCGACCATCTCGTCGACCCGGCTCTCGATGACAACAGGGTCCACCTCTGCATCGCCGAAGAGGCAAAAAGTGTAAGCAAAAGAGCGAAGCGTGCACCTCCATAACATGAGTTTAAGTACGAAAACTCACGGTCGGTTCGAAGGCTGAAGACGGTTGCGAAATCAGGTACCGGAATACCTTCGATCCAGCGGTCCTCGGCCAACCAGCTGGAGATGTCCCAGCCGACCCTGACGGGAAAGCAGCTGCAAGCGACGAACTCTTCGATGATGTCGCGTGTGCTGAAGGTCTTCGATAGTTTCCGCAGCAGGGCAAGAAGAACCTCGTCTTCGACCCGGACATGACAGGCGGCCTTCGGCACATCGCCAAGAGCAGCAATGCGGTCGACGATGAGGGGATGGGTCTTCATGACGGAGTCCAATGTCACCTTGTGATAGAACCAGTACGAGGACCAATCGTTGGCCACTTGTTCCTGCTCGCGGGGACTGGACTCGGGAGGTTCTTGTGAAAGGCGAAGGTATAACAGCCATATTGGGGAATGACTGATATCTCCGCACCTCCGGTTGATTCCACAGAAATCTTCTTCGGTTGGTAATGTTAGAACTAACTTGACATGGCTGTGTGTGCGTTGTGTGCGTCGTGTATGTGTGTGTGTCAAACGTGTGTTGCCGAGTCAGCCGTGAGCTGCAGAGGAGCTGCAGCCATGGTGGAGTCCGACCGCGGCGTGGCGCGTTCCAGGTTGTAGGGCGTCGAGCTCGTGAGCAGGTGTACTGCGGTGGGCTCGGCCGGTGTCAGTGAGGGGGCGGTGTGTGTGGCGCCGACTTGCATGGAGGTAGCCGCGTCGTCCGGGCGAGCGAGTGGCTCACGACGACGTGAGCGGGTCCTGCGGGTCATGGCGTGAATGGCGGGCGTGGAGGTTAGCTCCGTGGCGACCCAACCTATTAGTAGCCCGTTCTCCTCCGTGACTTGCTGCTGGAGTCATTTTCAGTTTCAATCAAAGGCCAGCCAACATACAGGCGAGTTGTCGCCGGGGCGTTCGTCGCCAGTTTTTTTCTAGTGTCTACTGTTCATCTTCTTCCTTGGTCTGCTAGCGTGTGTGAGAGCTTGAATGAGCAAGGGAGAGTGCAAGAGCGTGGAACGCGTGTTCCAGGGCAGCGCCAACAAGTGGCATCAGAGCCGGTGAAGCCCGGAGGTAGTCATGGCCGGTGATAGCAGTCCCCCGCGTCCTTCTTCGCCCAAGAGGCCGAAGTTCGACGGCAGTAGCGGCAGCGGCGCACGCGAGGTCGTCGTGGAGCGCATCGTCTCCAACTCCGGCGTTGTTGAGGTGCCGCAGCTGATGAGGACCAACTACCACGAGTGGTCTTTGGTCACGCAGGTGAACCTCGAGGCGTTGGAACTCTGGGATGCTGTGGAGGTGGAGTGCAAGGACGGGCGTTGGCCGCCATCCTGCGCGGGGTGCCGCCGGACATGAAGTCTCGCCTCGCCAAAAAGAAGTCCGCGAAGGAAGCGTGGGCGGCCTTGAAGGAGATGAGGGTCGGCGACAATCGCGTGAAGTCTTCGGTCGTGCAGCGGCTCGTGATGGAGTTCGAGAACATCACGCTCCGTGACAGGGAGTCCGTCGACGACTTCGCGATGCGCGTCATCGGGCTCGTCGACAAGCTAGGCGAGCTTGGCGAGGAGATGGAGGACAGCCGCGTGGTGAAGAAGATGCTGCGCGTGGTCCGGAAGAGGTACAAGCAGGTAGCGGTGTCGATCGAGATGCACTCCGACCTCAACAAGATGTCAGTGGAGGAGCTTATCGGCCGGCTGTGCGTGGCAGAGGACGCCGACGCTGAGGAAGCCGCGGACGGCATCGAGAAGGGCGTCCAGCAGCTGCTCCTCACCGAGGAGCAGTGGGAGGCGCGGCGCCAGCGCGGCGGCGCCAGCGCGGCGGCAAGGAGCGGGCGCGCGGCGGCGGCAGCGGCCATGGAGGCGATCGTGACGAGGACGACCACAACAGCACGTGCTCAGGGGCAAGCGGGCGTTCGGGGCGCCGCAACCGAGGGAGGTGCTTCAACTGCGGAGAGCGCGGCCACGTCGCCAAGTATTGCCCCAAGGTGTACGACGGCAAGGCGCTGATGGCAGAGGCCGATGAGGAGCCGACATTGCTGTGAGCAGAAGGACTTGCCATGTCAAGCTTAGGGGGGTGATTGTTAGAACTAACTTGACATGGCTGTGTGTGGGTTGTGTGCGTCATGTATGTGTGTGTGTCAAACGTGTCGCCGAGTCAGCCGTGAGCTGCAGAGGAGCTGCAACCATGGTGGAGTCCGACCGCGGCGTGGCGTGTTCCAGGTTGTAGGGCGTCGAGCTCGTGAGCAGGTGTACTGCGGTGGGCTTGGCCGGTGTCTGTGAGGGGGCGGTGTGTGTAGCGCCGACTTGCATGGAGGTAGCCGCGTCGTCCGGGCGAGCGAGTGGCTCACGACGACGTGAGCGGGTCCTGCGGGTCATGGCGTGAATGGCGGGCGTGGAGGTTAGCTCCGTGGTGACCCAGCCTATTAGTAGCCCGTTCTCCTCCATGACTTGCTGCCGGAGTCATTTTCAGTTTCAATCAAAGGCCAGCCAACATACAGGCGAGTTGTCTCGCCAGTTTTTTTTCTAGTGTCTACTGTTCATCTTCTTCCTTAGTCTGCTAGCGTGTGTGAGAGCTTGAACGAGCAAGGGAGAGTGCGAGAGCGTGGAACGCGTGTTCCAGGGCAGCGCCAACAGGTAATGCACCCTGAAGGCACGAGCGAAGCCTTCGGCGCTTGGAGAAAGGCGGCAGGTCTTCGCCAGCCACATATACAGGTTCAGCCGCACGATTGAAGTAGGTGTCATTTGATGTCAGTACACCTTGAACAGTTGAAAAATGTCCACCACCACGGGGTCCAAGGGCATCCGAGGCCGGCGGTGAACAAGTCACGGAAGACAACCACTTCGTCGTTGCGGGGATGAGCAACAGTCTCACCCGTCGGAGGAGCGCGGACATCGTCAGCAGAGACGAAGCCTCGACGAGCCAAGTCGTCGAGGAGGGACGGAGTCATTTTGGATAAGCCAAGTACAGTGGTCGTCGGACCTCCCGATTGATTCCTCTTCGGAGCCATCTCCGAAGATGCTGAGTGTTCTGAGAGCGCCACTCTTGAAGTTCAGCACTAGATTGGTTCGAAGAAAACGACGCTCAGAAACAACCTTCGCGAAGCGAGAAGCGAGGAGGCTGGGAAGCAAGGATGGTGAAAAGTAAAAAGCACAGCCGTCGCGGCGCCGCTATTTATAGGCGGGGGGCAAGCGCGAGAATTACCACACGTGCCACTGCGAAATGGAAAGACGCCGAACCCCGTGCTGCACGCGTGAGATTAAGAAACCGAGGGGTATATCTGTCCTTTCAGGTCTACGAGCCAGCACAAGATTTCCCGCCAAAGTTCGAATCTAATGATTTAGGCGCGAAACTAACGGTTATGAACATGAAAAATTTGCTTCCTCGACAGGAGCGCAACTTTTTTACAGGTGAGCACGGACTGTGCTTCGCCGGCTACCGTCGCGGCACCCAGCCCGAAGGGTGGCGCTTCGGGACGCCGACGGCACCCAAGGAGTCGAAGCCGCGCCCCTCCCGAAGATCGGACCGAGGCTTCGAGGGGCTAATGTTGGGGACACCACCTTCGGGCCGGTCGCCGAAGGCGCGCGAAGACAAGACGTCAGGAGCAATGAAGCCGATGTCAAGGGCCAGCGCGGAGATGGCCCGTCACGTGGGTCCTCGGGTCGGAAGACGAAGACAGGCGAAGACCGGGCGACACAAGCGTCCTGACGAGGAGTGGTCAGTGGGCCCCCACGGTCTTCGTCGATCAGGTCGAAGAGGGCCGCCTGGAGTTGTGGGCCCTTCTGAGCTGTACCGCACGTAGGCTGGGATTTGGAAATCACATGTACGTCCGGGAATAATCCAGGAATATGACCATTGTAAGGGTGCAAAAGAGTAATTATACATTGGAGGCGTAACGCCACCTATAAATACCCCCTGTAATGTTCATTGATGGGACACATTGAATAGAGAGAACATTTACTGCCTGAATTGTGTGCTTGTCCCTTACTATTGTAGTGTCCGTCCGTTCCGGAGATGATCTCCACCAACACTATGGTTTTTGAATTTTTATTTGCTGATGATTGATAATCCCAGTGACCTTTGAGCTTTGATTGACAATGTTGTTTGTTGATTACTACTAGAACATTCGGCGCGCTTTGCGATTTACGTAAGTTAATGAAAGGAGTCAATGAAAGGCAACAATCTCTTGTTCTATCTATTTTATATGCAGATACATGTCTCAAGAAAAATCTATCACGAAATCATCACATATGCTAACAAAAAACATCAACAGTCATACATGTTTTATGCATCAGGAGTCTTGTTCGGCATCTCAATCATCAAACACCTGATGAACAAACTATCTATAAGTGAGTGTTTGATGAACAAACTATCTATAAGTGAGGCTAACGATAAACTCTTCTATCTAGTGCTCTTATGTGTCTTTATTGCAGAACCATCAGGAGCATCCATGTTGATTTTAGGGTTAGCAACCTACAGTCAAGTGTGCCAAATAAAAGAATTAGTAGCCAACTAGGCAATGTATTTGATGCTATTGTTGACTACCAAAATCGGCCGTAATCGGTCTGACCAAGTGGTCCGACCGGTGGGTCCGACCGGTCTGACCAGTTCGAAAGGAGTCCGAGTATAATTAGAGATTTTTGTAGATTTAGATCGTAAAAGGGATTTCTTGTGGGATAAGTCCATCCCACTCTGTAAATATAAAGGATCACGACCGAGGCATTCAATCGATCAAAAACACATCAATACATTACTTTTTGTCTTCCCCCAACCCTAGCTCTTCCAACCTCCATCTGCTATTCTTCTTTCGTCTCCGCGACATCTGAAGACATTCTAGGTGGCATGTTGATCTTAGAACAATCCTGCGTGCGCTTGCCCTGACGGGGTCCCTCCCGGGCGAGCGTTCGTCGGCCTTCGCCGATTCTCACTGACGACCGGTTTTGACCGGTCCCTAAGAACGGTCTGACCGCTCCCTTAGAACGGTCTGACCGATCCACGTAGGAGGGCTGCATCACGCTCCTCGCACCGCGTGTTCGAGCGCAATCGTATGTTGGCTCGGATTGTGCGCCAACATATTTTGGCAACTCCGATGGGGAAGAAAGATCTTGGTTATTTAAAAACCGATCTAATCTACTCCATCTACTACCATGGTGAACTTGTCGAATCCTAGTGATGTTGATGCCAGCAACATTGTTAGGCCGACTGTCGATGAATTGTCGGCTGAAGATCATCAAGGTTATGAAGTCCTTATCAAGGAGTGCAAAGAGGAGAGCATACGGTGCAAAGAGAAAGAAATCGAAGAGAAGCGTCAGTGGTTCTTGTCTCACTTCTCCATGAATAGGAAAGGCGACGTTTCAAAACAAGGACGTGGTCATTCTTTTAGATGAAGGAGAGCAAGGCAAAGCAAACAGTAATGTAAGTACTTCAGCATCATCGGTTACTTTGGAGCAAGTTAGACAATTACTAGTTAATGATCAGAAGAAGATGCTTGCTATTGTCCAAAACATCTCTATCTCTATCTCTACTACTAAAAGGAGACTAAGGGAGATTTTTTTTGTTCGTCTTCCCACCTGCAATCCTTTGGTCCGCCTTCGGTGCTGCCCGCTATCTCGCCGCGCCGATCACGCCTCAATCTCGCCTTCCCCGTCCCGCCGCCCACTCCCCACTCCGATCCGATCGAATACGTCGCCTATGCCTACTGCTCCTGCGCCCTTTCATCCAATCCAATCAACGCCGCTGCTCACCCCACTGCTTGCCTTTCCATCCAATCCAATCAACGACACGCCGAACTCGACGCCGCTGCTCACCGCTGGCCAGTCACGACGCCGCTGATGCTGCCGCCCATGCCGATCGGTTGAGGGCCGTCGGGTCAAGCGCCGCCGGGCGACCGCAACGCTGCTTCCGGCCGCCGACACCATTCCGGGACGCGCCGAACTCGACGTCGCTGCTCACCGCCGGCCCCGTTGAGGGCTGTCGGGTCAAGCGCCGCCAACCGGCCGCGACGCTGCCGGGCGTCCACACGACGCTGCTCACGCGTCACCCCGCCGCAGCTGCTGCCGGCCGTGCTGATCCGCAGGTATGCAAATTGACACGATTGATGATGCATATGATTAGTGCCAACATGGCTAGGCAGGCGGTGTGCTTTGTATGGGCACTACGTTGGGTTTGGTCCCTGCTTGCACCGCTGTGGATTTTTTATTTGATATTTGTCCTCCTTGACCATGGCTCAACATGTAAAATGGCTTGTCTACAGTCATAGGTCAGATATCATTATATTTGGTCATGTTGGTGTATTTATTTTCTTATATTTGATCAAGTCAGTGTCGAACCCCTGCTAGCTGTCTAGGTCTTTGCTAAAATTATTCATATAGAATTGGAGATTGACATATTCTTAGAATCCTAACATCTGCTATACTATTTGACTGTCTCCATGAAAACTGAAAATGTCAGTTTGTGGCTTAGAAAAGAGCTGTCTGATTTGCTGCACATGAACAGATGGTCGGTTATGAGCCTGCCTGTTGTTCCACTACCTGATTGTGCAAATTGGGTTCATAATAGTTTATTACGCTTATTTACCAGTTTTCTTCCATCTGTTCATGTGAAACAACCAAGAATTTGTTTTGGTGCCTGGAAATTCAGTACCAGACTCATGCAGGTTCACATGCTTCGGTTTCTGTTGTTGGTTCTGTTAGTTCTTGGCATTAACCAAACTTATAGTACACACGACGTGGCCTCTGTCCTGGCTGTCCTACTTTACTTCACCCTTACTAATTTAGCACAAATTGGAGTTGCTGACTGAAAATCTATTGTATTCTGCTGAATTTAATGGAAATATTTGTGGCATACACATCTTTCATGTCTTCCAAATAGTAACAGAAAGTTTGTAGCATGTTGCCGTTGACTCACTTTGTTTCTGTGCATGATGTCTTGGTTGTATTGCTTGCGGATAAAGTGTCATGTGTTTGGATTTGTACACCTTCCATTCCTCTATGTTTATCCATTTTGTTCCCAGTTGCTGCTTTGTAATGCTTGATCATTGAAGTAAACAAGAGTATATTTATTTTAATATTTTTCACTCTAGAAGCCTAAAAGAGAAGAAAAGTTTGACTGGCAGGATTCCTATAAACCAAGCCTATAAACCATCAGTTTCTTGCTGAAACCAAATGCTCCCACTCTTTGCCACTTCAAATCAGCCTGGTTTAGGATGAAACTGATAATTTTTCGATGTTACTTGGTGTTGATCCCTAAACTAGCATTTTCGTGTCCACTGAGATCCTCGGTACATTTTCTACACAATGTGGTGCCCCGCTTTCATGTATAGCTAACCAAGCAATATCCTTTCTTTCTCTTAGTCCTGCTCACCCTGTCTACATCTGTGCAAGCCTTTCACTGAGACTTTGGGGTATTAATTTTCCCATTATTGAAGGTGTTCTGTTTGTAGCTGAATTTTTCTTTTTGCTGAAAATCTATGTTTTTGCTGCAACCTTCTGATTAGTAGGAATCGATGCAGTGGCCATGCTACAGGAGCATGAAGCACCATGTATGACTTATTCCTATCTGACTGGTAAAAGCCCTTACCTTCTACACACTGCAAATCACCTTGTTTTGGGAGTAACTGTTTGTATTTAGTGTCAATTCATGAAAATTATTTTTATCACAGTCACCGACTTTCAGGTCATCTGCTGATCTGACGATGTTATTTTTGTTGTCTACAACGTGTGATCTCAGATGGATCCTCTGAATAATACTAAAGTTACTCCTCTGAATAATACTACAGGTAGTATTCTTTTGTCCCGCTTCACAGTTTATCTTCTCAGCGTACAAAACAGGAAAGAAGACCCGGTGCTGCCCCAGTAACAGATGAGCTAAGGGAGGAGAAGAACAGAAAGAGTGAGGCGTATCACCGTCAAAAATTTAGTGCTCCCTCGATGACAGATGAGCAAATGGAGGAGAAGAACAGAAAGCGGCGTGAAGCATATAAGAGGAAAAAGAGTCATGCACTCAACAAGGAAAATGATCTAGGTTTGCACATGTTCGATTTAACAGTTGGATTGTTAGTGCCCCGATGATATTGTGCACGCTTCTATTTGACATTACTGTTTCATCTTATGATGTCTCTTAATGTGCAGTGGGTGGAGTCATGGCTGAACATTCAATGGGTATGTATATATATATATATATATATATATATATATATATATATATATATATATATATATATATATATATATATATATGTTCCTATGTTATTTCCTCGAGTAGTTCTTGTGCAATTTATCCATGGCAGAAACCCAACTCTCCATGTCTGCAGATTCGGATGATAAAAAATTGACTCCCTTGAAGTCAGTTGATACAAATATTGTACTAAGCAAAAAGAGGCATAACAGTGAAAATGATCCAGGTTATTTCCTCGAGTAGTTCTTATGCAATTTTTCCATGGCAGAAACCCAACTGTCCGTGTCTGCAGGTTCGGATTCGCTCGAAGGAGGGCATGATAAAATATTAACTCCCTTGAAGTTAGTTGATACAAATATTGTAATGAACAAAAATAGGCATAACAATGAAGATGATCCAGGTTTGCACATTTTCGAGTTAACGGTTCGATTGTTAGTACCCATATGATATTGTGCATGCTTTTGATTCGTGATCGAGCACTAAGGCAGAAATTCGTGATCGACGTTCTAGCGTTTGATGGGAATGCGTACAGAAAAATCCTTCCCCAATGTGTCAAGACATCTTAGGCGCATCATAGGAAAAAAACATTTCTTAGCGAGCTCTGGACTTGACTTGTTTAATTTAAAAACTATTTATATAATTCATATCGTGTGGATGACAATAAATTGTAATATAATATTCTTTACTGTTATTTGTACGTCAGATTGTCACTAATTGATGCAGGATGTGGACAATGCCTGAGCTGATGAGATCGTCGTTGATTATTAATGCAAGATGAACATCATGTTGCCCAAACTGTGTATTGCACTAAATTTTTTTCCTGCCCGTAGCAATGCACGGGCATGAACCTAGTGATTGATAAATCGTTAGGAAAGCAACCCTTGGCTAATGATAGTAGTGCTTGTGTATCTAGTGTTGCTGGTACTTTTCAAAATCATGCTATGCCTCCTGAGTCATCGGCAACACCAGCACCACAGTATGGTATGTCGATGAATTTTTACAATAGTCAGGAAACTCCAGAGCAATACAATGCGCATGGAGCGGTCAGATCGGTTTCACAAACCGGTCCGATCGGTCATGGTGGACCGGTTCCAACCGGTCAGACCGGAATCCCAATCGGTCAGACCGGTCCTGGTGCTCTGGTGGTGTATCAGTCGTCTCCTGAACCAATTGCTAGTATATCTCATGTTTTGGTTGATTTTAGCCGAACGAATGGTTCTGCTAGTTATTGTGTTCCTCCATATGCTGTTATGGCATATAATCCATATACTATGCCTTCCCAAAGTTCAGGTTTTTCATACCGCGCAGCACCAAATAATGGTTATTTGCAGCAACCATTGTATACACAACCGAACCATGCACTGCAAATGCCGAATAATTCTATGTTCAAAGGCCAAATGATTCTTATTTTAATCAAATACTTGAGAAACATAAAAAATATTTGGCTATTATGTTTAAAGGGACTTTCGGCATAGAACTCAAGGATAAAACTTTTGTTTGTCAAAAATCTTATCTGCGAGTTTTGATTCTATACCATATCCTCAAAATTTTAAGGTGCCAGAATTTATTAGATTCACTGGGGAGGATGGTAGGACTACATGGGAGTATGTTAGTAAGTTTAATGCACAAATGAGAATTTATGGTAGTCTTGTTCATTTAAAAATTAGATTGTTCCCTTTGTCATTATCTGGTACTGTTTTTTCATGGTTTTCGGCATTATCTCCTAATTCTATCCAAACATGGTCTTAATTAGAGCGTAAATTTCATGAGCATTTTTACAATGGTGATAATGAATTGAGGCTATGTCATTTAACATCGGTTAAACAAAAGCATGATGAGTCTGTTGCTGAGTATATTAGAAGATTTAGAGATAAAAAACCGATAGTATAATTTAGTTATTTCTGAAAAGGATCTTGCCGAATTAGCTCTTAATAGTTTGAGGTCTCATATTAAAGAAAAATTAGAAGGATATGAGTTTCTAACCATTAATTAAGTGTTGCAAAGGGCTTTGGCTCAAGAAAGCCGAAGTAAAGATGCAAAGTTTAAACCTGATCGTCTTGGTATGCATGTGCTACAAGGTGGATCTTCAGACGATGAGGACAATGAAGTATATGCCGCTGAATTTGTATGGTCGTCTAATGATAAGCCCATCACTTGTGCTTCTTTAAAGCCGATTTCTAAGAATCGGCATGATGAAGTTAAATTTACTTTTGATGTGTCTAAATGTGATAGAATTTTTGATGAGTTGGCAAAACTTGGGAAAATTAAGTTCTCTCACACTATTCCATCAATGGATGAGTTCATGCTACCAATGATTGCAATGTTCTTCGTAGACAAATACAATCGGCCATAAATGAAGGACGATTGGTTGTTCCTGCAATATAAATTGATCAAAATCCTTTTCCCGTTCATACACTTGACTTGACAAATCCAAAATGTTGATTCGGCCGCATTAAGCCGAATCGGCTAAAGAGAAAAATGTGATCGTTGGTGAAGAAAGTCATGAAAAAAGGGTGCTGCAGAATAAGACCTCTCGAGTTGCAGCAAAGGCTTCAACACTTGGGGGGCAGGACAAAGAAAAGAAGACCGACAACAAGTCAACCTGTCTGACCGGTTCAAATAGCGGTCTGACCAGCTCGACTGGTCTGACCGGTGATAAAACTAGTCTGACCAGAGCTCTTAGTAAACCTGGGAATTTCTGATAAGAAAAGGCTGAGCTTCAAAGAGCTCCTAGCCAAATATGAGGAGGGGATTGCCTAGAAACAGAAGGGGCAGTTAAGCAAAGTCAAGGATACGAAGCCATCATCGAAACGTCAAGAGCAATCAGTTTTGTATCCAAGCCAAGGTAATTATGCCTCATTTGATGGACCGATTGCTTCATGGTATTGCTAGTATCCTTACTTTTATTCGTCTATAGATTATAGTAGGATGCATATGCAATCATATTACATTCAATATCCTTCTATATACCCAAATCATGCTTCACCACAAAGACTGATTGTGATGCAAGGAGGATGAGAAGAGCCTAAAGCAAGATTCAAAGTATTTATAGCCGAGGTGGTGTCCCTCAGGCTTGTCTCATACTCAAAAGGCTTGTCTCATACTCAAAAGTAAAGGTTGCAACGTTTGCGCAAAAAGGAAGCAATGGAGCAACGAGTAGAGGCTGTGCCAACAACGTCAACTAACATGAAGAAGGTGTGGCGGCCAAAACTGACTGTTACATCATCGATTTGAAAAGAGAAAATTATGGCCATAGTTGTTTATTGCCCTTAGCACAAATGAATGGACGATGTATTGTTAACCATCGCCCTTGGACAATTTTGGTCCAGCAGATTGTTTTTTGGCAAGCAAGCTTTACCAAAAAACAGGGGGGCATATGTTGACGACCAAAATTGGCCATAACTAGTCTGACCAAGTGGTCTGACCGGTCTGGTGCTGTAGCCTGTCAGGAAGGAGCCCGACCAGTCTGAGAGGAGTCCGAGTACAATTAGAGATTTTTGTAGATTTAGATCTGTAAAAGAGATTTCTTGTGGGGTAAGTCCATCTCACCCTATAAATATAAAGGGTCACGGCTGATCAAGATATCCAATCGATCAAAAACATATCAATACATTACTTTGCATTACTTTTTGTTTTCCCCAAATCCTAGCTCTTCTAACCTCCATCTGTTGTTCTTCCTTCGTCTCCGCGATGTCTGAAGGCGTTCTAGGTTGCCTGCCGATCCTAGAACAAACCTGCCTACGCTTGCCTTGACGGGGTCCCACCCGGGCCAGCATTCGTCGGTCGTCGCCGATTCTCACCGGCGACCGGTCCTATGGACCGGTCTGACCACTCCACGCAGGAGGGCTGCATCAAGCTCCTCCTCATACCGCGCGTTCGAGCACAATCGTGTGCTGGCCTGGATTGTGCGCCAACAGCTATCAATGCAGTAACCGTGCCCAACAAAAAAAGGAATGTATGAACATATATGATCAAATGTGTTATCCGTCAATCACTAATGTTAGACTATCTGCCCTCATAATAATCATCTAGGCAGCATCACTCTTGAATGCAGCAATGACAAGTCCGGGAAAATTAGTTCTAGGCAAATTTCATACTGCAAGCATGGATACAGTTATTTTTTGTATTCTATTGAGTAACCACATGTGTCAGCCCTAGTGTTCTAATTTCGTAGTCTAGTTTAATAATGCCATGACACTTTTCCCTTCATGCAGAAAACTATCAACAGATGTGCTATTTCAATATGTATTTATAGCATCACAAGATCTTGGAATTTAACAAATTAGATTAAACATTTTCAGCTCATTTGACCTGATGATCTTAATCTACTTCAGCTAAGATGAACTTAACTTTTAAAAAGGATGATGTTGTTTTACTTGGAAAGAAATGTTTATTTCTATTCAGACGCAAAACGATTACATTTGATCATACTATATCTACATCCTTCACTCAAATAAATCAAAAGATTAGTAGTAGTGTATTAGAGCTACTGTACCTTAAGCGTAAGAGCATCGTTACTGGCCTATCTTGCTGCTGGTAACTTCATAGGTGTAGATGAAGCATTGACTGGAATGGGCTTGCTTCTAGTGGGCACAAAGTCATTTCTACTCCCTCATGTGGTGTGGTCTGCAGGCCAACATAAGGAAGCCAAATATAGATGAATGGACTCGCAAATGCACAAAACTGCATCTCCTGCTGAATGAGCACATAGATTGTGAGAAAGATGCTACCTCATCCACAGTAGTGCCTCTACCACTTGGTGTAACCAGTAGTTTAAGAACATTCAGAGCTTTCTGAAAAGGTTTGAATCCTATTGCTTGTAATGCCTAGGGTAGAGACGATAGAGGAGAGGGATCAAGTCCCCCTTGCTCCACGCTTGGATGGATTAGATGGGAGAGGAAGATACTTTCATTGCTTGCCAAATAGAGTTTACACGGCCGGATATATACCCGGCTGGGTTGCCTCACGTACAAGCCACAAGACCCAAACCTTAACAAACCAATCTACTAACCATATTAGCTAACCGACAACTAACTTGCACGCCTAACATAATGCTTCCCCACATAACATCACTCCCCCCTTGAGCAACAGCTTGTCCTCAAGCTGAAAGGAAGGGTAGCGTTCTTGAAATGTTGGAAGGTCTTCCCATGAAGACGATGAAGGAGGGAGGCCTTCCCACTGCACCAAAATTTGACGAATACCCCGGCAGAGGCGCGCCTTGACCGCCTTAGCTGGAACTGCGACAATGGCACCATTGTACGTTGGCGGAAGGGATGGTGGAACCACAGGAGGAGTGCCCACAAATTTCTTCAAGAGGCTGACATGGAAGGCATTGTGCAGGCGGGTTCCAGGAGGCAAGGCGAGGCGGAATGCCACCTCGTTGATCTTCTCCGTGATCTGATATGGCTTAAAGAAAGGTGGCTTTGGATGGGAACAAAGTTGCCATTTTCTTTAAGAAGCCGAACGGTCTCGTCGTCCCGTCCCTTCACCTTTCTTCCCATTTCCCCCAATACGTCCCCTCATAGACGAGGGCTTTTTCCTCTCACCGGACGCTGCTGCATTGCCTCCTTCTCAGCCTCTCTGTAACAATCAAAATCGAGGGCAAGAGGGCAGCGACAAACATGGACTCGTCGTCATTAAGAAGAAGTTCACCATTGATGCTGCTGCCAGAGGATCTAATCATCCGGATCCTCCTTCACATTGAGCATCCGCATAGGAATGCGGCCTCGTACCGGATTATGGGGCTTCGTCGAGTCTGCGCCATGTTCTTGCGGATCTGTGACTCCCCCGAGGTGCTCCGCCGCATGCCACTCCGGGACATTCGTCAGTGCTTGAGGCGCCGCGACGTCAGGTGGTCGTGCTTTGAGGAGCGCTTGCACCTCAAAAGTAATCGCGAGGCCATCTGCATCGCTGGGATGGAGATGTTGATGATGCTGCGGGATCCCGCCGGCGGGCTAGCGCTCGTCAACCAAGCTGCTGTCGTTGGGGACTCCGGCGCGGCATACTTCTTGGTGATGCTATGGTACCGTTGGAACCCCACAGACCCCGAAGTGCTGGTGCTGCTCCACGAAATTAGCGGCGACCCGTCGCAGATTTATGACCGATGGGAGAACCACAGCCTGCCGCCGCTACGCTACTCGGTCCGGCGGGACCTCGACGTCATTGCATATCGGCTCTGGCTTTTGGACCACGACGTCGACCCACCGGGGCTGCTCATCGAGGATACCCACGTCTGCACATGGGCGGAATGCAGGCGCTGGTGGGATGCGAGCTGCTTCATCCAATACTGCAGCGCGGGGTGCCGCATCCGTCATGAGTATGACCTCTTGACGCAGCGCTTCAATGGCCTGGTGAGTTACGCCGTCAGCAGGATGTGAGACGCATGGAGATGGTAGCTCTGGAACTAGCGCAAGGAGGGTGGAAGCACAATTATCGTTTGCTTTAATTAGTTTCGTTTTCTCTTGTTTGAGACTGGTTTTGCTCTGTCATTCTTGTATTAAAACTTATATTATGTGTCTGTGATGTTGAGGTGATGTGTCGTATATCTATCTAGCATGATCAAAGTTTTATTATATATATTGGCTTACCAAAATTTGGGCATGCGAAAGTGTTGGCAAGAAATTTTGGTACTCATTTCAGTCTAATTTCAGTCTTATATTCAAACTTGAAGGGAATCATTCATTTCCATAACAGAACTATACATCAATGGTCCACCCTGCATGGGGTGTCCTGGTCCTCATCTCACGTGTGGGACCCGCATGTCAATCTCGTAGAACAGAACGCGTGCAAGGAAGGCGCCTCCTGGTCAGTGCGACGGGTCGTCATCCCATCCTTGTCAGCGCGACAGGTTGTCGTCCCATCCTGGTTAGCACTCTTTGTGAATGATAGATGCAATTTAATCAACTGACGTGGCATACAAAAAACTCTATAAAATTATTATAGTGGGGATGAGGACATCTACAGTTCTGAAGCCACAGTGCAAAAAGTCCTCCCTGCAAGTAGCATTTATGATGCACCTTTAAAATGAACCAACACTTTGGAGTGTTCATCTTCTTCATCAATTTCCACTACAAGGATCATATGCACATAGAATGAGATACTCATCGGCCCTCTAACATTCATAGAATAATGCACTTCACAGTATCAAAAGACTGCATATAGGTTAGCATGGCCTAGACACCAAATGTCGTTGGAAACTTCACCTTCATTGCTGTGTTGTAACTTAGTGTATACAATGCTAAGACATATTTCTATTAAGGTACAAAATCAAACTAGAGATACTTGACGAAGTGGAACCCATTTGCTAGATGAACATTTTCCAAGAAATAAGAAAAAAAATCATCTGATTCGGACAAGAATTGAGAAATCTATACAAGTTTAAAGTTTTCATTATGAATCAAAGTACAATGATTAGCCGAACCGCCGGTCAGTGCGCCCCGACCCACGCGGTGATGTCGCTGGGTCCCACATGTCGTAGGCAAAAGAGCTTCAGCTTTTGGAGGGAAACATCAGCAGTGTCCCCACCGAATTCTCAGCAGTTGTGCCCACCGCCAAAGTCACTGATTTATTGGCCCTAGTAGCCAAGGCCCACAAGCAAGTGACGCCACACCCCATAGGACTCGATTCGCTCACATGCGGATGCGGCTGTGGGATTGTCAAGCGGGTCCCACCTTGTTCATCAGTTGTGCACTCAGTTGTTCACTCACATTCATGTTTTTTGGATTCATAATGAAAACTAAAAACATGTATAGATTTGTCATCTGTACTCCAAATCAGGTGGGTTTTTTATATAAATTCTTAGGAGAAGATTATCTATCTCTTGGAGACCATAGCATCGTTTTACACTTGTTTCATTTACTAGTTTGTTAGAAATAGATTATCCTTGTATCATTCATACAAGATATTAATCCCAAGACTTTGTATTTTGGCAATGTGCTTTTGTTTGTAAGCATAACATACACCTCCCTGCAAGTAGCATTTATGATGCACCTTTATAAAGAACCAACACTTTGGAGTGTTCATCTTCTCCTTCAATTTCCACTACAAGGATCATATGCAGATAGGATATGATACTCATTATCCCTCTAACATTCATAGATTATCCTTGTCTCATTCAAACAAGATATTAATCCCAAAGACTCCAAATCCTATCGAATCCTTTAGAACTCTCTGGAACTTATTCGGAGATGCTTCGATTTGTAAGCAACATACATGTCTACTTTTGCGAATCATCCCCAATTTTTTACCACAATCTCCACGTATGATATCACGATATCACGACAAATCTCATAATTTTCAAACTTTGTTTGCTTTTTTTAAAATTTAAAAACCATTCAGACGCACGTTCGTGGTCGTGTTTCCTAGATAAGATGTCCAAAATTTATTTTTATTCTATATCGTTGTTCACTCAATTTATTCTATTAACCAAATCCCTTTTTTTAATAACATAGAAAAAATAACCACTAGATTTGGAGGAGACATCAGATATCTATACATGTTTGTACTTTTCATTACGAATCAAAATTAAAATGATACCTATGAGTGAACAACTGATGAACAAGTTGCAAAGATGGGACCCGCATGAGAAATCCAGAAGCAAAACCGCACACGAGGGAAGGGGCGTGCTTCCAGTTCAGCGCGTCGCGTTCCAGTGTAGCGGCTTCAATGCTACGTCTCACTTATTTGTGGGCGCTGGCTTGTCAGACCCACATGTCAGTGGCTTTGAATGGAAAACTGCTGTGTTGCATGTTTCTTTAAGTAGCCGAACGGTCTCGTCGTCCCTTCGCCTTTCTTCCCGCTTCCCCCAATACGTCCCCTCACAGACAAGGGTTTTTCCTCTCGCCGGACGCCGCCGCATTGCCTCCTTCTCCCATTGCCCACCGCCCATCGCCCATCGCCCGGCTGAGGCCGACCGCGGCCTTCTACGCCGGGCGTTACGAAGAAGCCGCGCCGCGCTCGCACCCGCAACCAAGCTCGCGCATTGCGTGCCGGGACCTCAGAGCCGTCATCGAGTTGCGGCGGCCAAGCTGCCACCGCGGCACGCAGAGTCGACGAGGCGCCGCCCGCCGCGGTGCTTGAGGCGGACATGCCACCGGCCTCTGAAGCAAGCGCCGGCAACGGTAGGACCCAAGGGCATGGAGCTGGAGCAGGGTCTGTAACCGCCGCCACCAGCGCCTCTGCAGCGGCGCGTGGAGTCGACGAGGCACCGCCCGCCGTGGTCCTGGAGGCGGACGTGGCACCGGCCTCTGAAGCAAGCGCCATCGCGGCCAGGACCCAAGGACATGGAGCGGGAGCAGGGTCTGCAACCGCCGCCGCCAGCGCCTCTGCAGCGGCCATCCCTGGCGAGGTTAGCCACATCCAGGGCAAGCCCGCATGATTAATTTCATATCATTTCTGTTACAATTCAGTAGATTCAATTTTCCTAGATTCACATATGCTAGATTACTGCCGCCGGCCAAGATTGGCATATATATGCTAGATTCATTTATGCTATATTGACATTTAATTTTCAGTTCCAATCGGATTAGCAGTCCCAGGATTCAGTTATAGCTACATTGATATTCAATTTTCAGCTCAAATCACTGCATGGTAGTCTCTGATTCTTCATGGAGTATCATCATATACAGATTGCACTTGCTAGATTAACATTTAATTTTCAGTTTAAATTGGTGCATGCTAGTTTCAGTATCATCGCACAGTAAGATCAGATAGAGATTGCAATGGGTAGAACGTTATGACGTGTAAAAGTTTATCTTTTTTCATACCATGGTAGCTAGATTTATCAAATTTTTATGACCTCAGAATATCATGACGCGTAAAACTTTAGGATTAAGGTAGCTAGATTTATAAAAATTTCCATACCACTTAATCTTTTATCTTGCTGAGTAAAACTTTATGATGATGCTAGCTAGATTTATCAAATTTTGCATACCACCTAATCTTTTATCTTGCTGAGTAAAACTTTATGACTACATGGAAGCCGCGAGGAAGCAGCCTTACCCAGCGCCGCCGGAGGACCCGCCACATCTACACCGAGACTCGGCCCAAACCTGGTCTGCCACACCTTCCAGCACGCTTACCAGATGTCCCAGAACCAAGCGAAGGGGAAAAGGTAAGTGCATGCTTATACTACACAACGTTATGTTATGCGCACATAATACTGGTTTGGTTGCATTTTACTGCATATAATTGCTGATATATCATATGTCTTGCCACAAATGATCCAAGTACAACTAGGCAACACTTTACTGTAGAAATTTCTGTTAGTAGTTTATAACGTGACCCTGGTTTTTCTTTTAATAATGAAGGCTATAGAAAAGATGTACGAGATCGTTTTCCCAAAGATGGAATGTACGATGATCCTCGACCGTGCGAGCGATGACGACTACTCTGGTGATCCCGTTCCTCTGCTTTCGGAGGAGGTGGTGTTCCTACACTTTCATCATGAAGATGGCGGAGGACCTTCGTATCGCTGTCAAGCTGAGGCATTGGAGTGGCCAATTCTACACCGAGGAAAGCGATGAAGAATGAAGCATGATGAAGTGAATTGACTTTTGCTCTTTCGTGGGAAGTGTTAACTGGACAAGTAGATGTATTTAAATGGAAAGATGGCAGTACTGTGGTACCCTAGGAACAAGTAGTTCTGTGTATATGCTATACATGGTAGAGTATCTTTGCTACCTTATATATGCTACAGTATGTATGGTACCTTATATATATGCTAGAGTATCTTTGAAATTTGGTTTAAAAGTAATTGGCGTCTGCAAATTTGTATATGATTGTCGATACATTGTTTGAATTCAAAATGTACATTATGAAAACCAAGCTTCAGGAAATGCGAAGAATAGGAAAATATGTTTCCAACAAAACAACTAAATGAAACTCGAGTAACACAATGCAATGATCTCCATGAGATACATAATTTTTTCTAAGAATGTACAAAAATGAACCACCAGATTTGGAGAAGAAATGAGAAAGATATACATGTTTGTAGATTTCATTACAAACCAAAATAAAAAATATGAAGACGAGTGGACAATCGATGAACAACTGACCATAAATCCATGCGCCGACATGTGGGACCTGCATGTCAGTCGCATAGAAGAAAGCGCACGCGAGCAATACGCGTCCATATGTACACCTGGCGTGCGCTTCGTAGTGGGCCATTTCGGAGATTCGGCCCGGTAAGGTAGGCACGCGGCAGCCAGGGAACAACAGGCGTTTTAGTCCCACAGTGGCTTCCTACAAGGAGAAGTATCTACTTAAATACTTGGTTGCTGGCTCCGCTTCGAACTCACTTACATCCGCCCCTATCAACTCATATGGCCTGTGGCGCAACGACTCGTGCCTACTGCGACTGGTCCCTGGGCCGTGCTGCTTTCAGTGCCTCGCGCGCTCGTAGCTATGCCTTGGATATGTGACGCAGTAGATGCTGTGAGATCATTTGCGAGGCCTAATTTTTTTTCCTCAAACTGACTTATCTGGGTCCCACTTGTCGAGAAGCAAAATGATTCCCTTCTTATTTGGGTCCACATGTCAGAGTCAGGAGATGAACTGGGTCCTCCTTTCACAGTTCATGAAGCTTGGATATTTTGAACTCATGATTAAAATGCAACATGATTTAAATGCAAGTGTTGGATATTTTGAACTCATGATGTGGTATTTTGCCAATGTGCTATTGTGTCAACAACACCATAGCACATTTAACAAAAACCAACCTTTTGGTACATTAATGAGATACTAATCAAGGACCATATACATTTCTTAGAATGCATCATCTTAGAATATCACTTCAAGGACCATATGTATCATTAGTGATAAGATACTAATTAATCATCCAACCCACATTAATGCTCAAGTGAATAGAAAATGAATTGTCATATACATATCTTAGAATGCATTAAATGAAAATATATTGTCATGTGATGTGCATTGTAACAAAACCTCATAACACATACATTATAGGATGAGACCTTGGATTAACAAATGTCGTATGCATCGCAAGAGAAACTTGGATATATAGCTACATTCATTTATACAAACCTTCAAAACACCCTCACTTGGATCTCTACATATAAAAAGATTCCAACTATATTATAGAGATGATATGAGAGTCTTGTGTAAAGAAAACATGGTATGTTACATCATAATATTATAGAGGCGACATGAAATACATGTACACATAGCTTCGTTGTATGTACTCTATGAAGTTTACACGTATAAATTTTGTAATCGTAATTTGCAATATCTAAAAGTTGAACGTTCTCTTCAATTTTGGTTGGAAATTCGCAATATTATTTTGAATCAATTGGCTTATTAGTTCTGCCAATATATTTTCCCTCTAACAAAGTATCACCACCAGAATAATTTCGTTTCAATTCCCGCCAGTTTCCTTTTATCCTTTATTCCCTCAGTTCGATTACTTGGGGTTCGAAATGCCCGCCAGTTTTTTTGGCTAACCGCGCACCCCCATTATCCTGGCCATGTGACCCCACTTTCCCCCGTCACCCTTTGCACTTATTTCGTAAAAGTCCAAGAGTACTGCCAACCCTTCGTCGACCTAGCTAGTGGCGGCGGCGCGGCGAAGAACTAGTACTCCTACAACTATAGCAACTACATCGCTCTCCAACACTTGCGATGGCAAGATCGGAGCAGACGAACGACGTCGACGTACAATCCTAGTCGTGACTACTGATTTCGACACTGGGAACATCGATACATCTGACCCGAGTTCCAGGTATGAAACATTATACCTTGGACCAATGACTTGTTAGCGTACCTGGATTCGTTTGCGTTCTCCCTCTATGCATGCCAGTTTCTTGTGTTTCGTAGATCCAAAATAACACACTTGCAGATCTGGCCAAGAGTTGAAGGGGCCCTGATGTCTTTTTACATCCTAGATCCAGTCCACTCCCCCCCTCCTCTAAGACTATGTTTTCTTGTGTTCTGCCCTCTATGCATATGTTTTCTTGTATCACAAAAAAATTCAGAAGTTGGACAAGCAGCGCACCACCTTTATGTAGAACTTAGGTCACATATTTTACTTCCCTAATTCATAATATTGTCAACATGTTTCCATATATTTTTTTGTGTACAGAGAACATTTGACATGTGAAATTTGGACTCTTCAAGTCCACTGCCTGCCAACAGCAAGACAGCTAGAAGAGAAACTGGTCTGTGGCACTATGGACAGGGCTTCCATATCATATGTTAACGCCGGACGAGAAACTGGTCTGTGGCACTATGGATAGGGCTTCCATATCATATGTTAACCTGCTTAGTGTGAAATCGCAGCTTGGCTATGGTACACGGGACTACTTTTATTACAAGAAGAAATGTGGTAATGATTCAGCAACTTATAAGGCAATAGATTTCATGGAAGATGCAAAAAACATGGTTCATGACATGGAGTCCGAAAAGAGAATCAGGGCACTGTTGACATCCGAGGAACAACAACAACAACAACATGTGCCAATTACACCCCTGAAATGATTGAGAGATAATTAGAGTGATGACGATGAGGATGGTATGGACGAGAAGGAGGAGGAGGAGGAGGAGGAGGAGGAGGAGGATGATCATTTTGATCTTGATGCATACAATGATTGGCTCATGGCCCAAGGCTCTGAAACAGGTAATACATATATACTATCTCTAGTTCACTAAAGAATAACTCCAGAATAGTGAGGTTCACTAATTTACTTATTATCGTTCGTTACTTGCAGATCTACGAGATGATTTCAAGGAAGAAACTATAAAAACATTCACGGAATGGTTAAGACACCAAGGCCAGCTAAAAGACATTAGTACTTCTTTGTTCTTTTGCACTTCCAATTTCTAATGAAATTTGTCAATGTACTTAGTTCATCTGTTATCCATTTTCTAATGATGCAAATGGTAGCAGTGACTCACCTCCAACAGAATGGCCATGTCATGCTAGGAAAATAAAGAAGCTGAAGGGTAAAAACTATGGTACATGATTAATATATTTGCAAACTAGCTACAGTCTTTATTCTTTAGTAGTTAATATAAGCTCTTATGTCTATATTCTTAGATGGTGGCAAGAAAACTAGACGTGGTACCTTGAAAGGGATTGCTGCAGTGGCCAAGAGAGGGAACTCTCTCTCTCTCTCTCTCCAAAACTATAAATTCAATTTTCCGCAAAGCGGGGTGGTCCATGTGGAGAAAATAGGTGTACATTTGTAGACGAAGTAGTTACATTTACAAGGAAAAGGGATCCACTAATTGGAGTTAGATGGTGGAAAGATGTGAAATAAAATATCAAGAATAGTATCGCACATGCAGTTATGGTATGTAAATGACACATGAATATTTATTCATTTATCTCATGCATAGTGGTAGACACTTTATCATCTACCTACAAAGGTTGCATTAAAAATATCCATTTTCTTTCATACAGACATATTGGGATATTGAAGACACTAATGAAATGAAGGAAAAGATTTGGAAGATTGCACAACAACGCTACAAAGGATGGCGAGCCACTTTTAGTGCTACCTACAAGACATTCAACACTTATAATGAGAGGATGAAAACAGGCCTGAAGACTTTGATATTGTGGAGTGACACTATTTGATCAAATACTTTGGAACTAAGAAGTTCAAGGTACAACACTACTTTACAAACCTAAGTATTGAATCATCTATTCAAATTTACATTGATAAACAATACTTGTTTGCTAGGTGCAGTTAGTTAGCAGCCATAACTCTTCAAATTGACAGAATTTGAGAACAGATCATCTGATGGGTTCCAAACCATACTCGCAGTGCAGTTAGAAAAATGTAAATATTTCTTACATTGTTTTTCGCTTCCAATACATTAAACAAATAATATGGTATTAAAGTCATTTCATATTGCACTCACAGAGAGATGCAGAAACTGGTGCAGAGCCAAGTACTTTGCAACTCTTTAGGGCTACTCACAAACGACAAGGAATATGGTCTAGACACCTAGCAGAAAAAATTTACGTGAGTAATTGTTCGATCGTAATCATGCTTCCACACTATATTTTATTATTTCTATCAGAGCATTACATAAACGGCACCTTACATTGTCTCTTTACCTCAGCATCAAACATCATGGAGACTGTCAACATCAGAATCCAATGAGGATGCTCAGGAAGAATCAACAAGTATCACAGCTGATCCTGTTGCAGAAGACCAAGCTTTCCAGGAAACGTATTTGCAAACAACAGGAGCCAAATCTACCAAGTCACGTGGCCATGGTTACATGTCGACTCACAGTAACAAACGAATCCTTCAGGACAGACTTGAAGATCAGGCAAAAGAGATTCATCGACTTTAACAACTGATGGCATAGAAAGATGCTGAGAAGGAAGCAGAGAAGCAAGAGCTTGCAGAAAAACTTAAACAGGAACTGATGCAGGAGGTCAGAACAATGATTGCACGAAATAATAATCTGCTACCAACACAAGAGGTAATGCATGAGAACAGATTTTATAATTTCCTTTGTAATGTCCTTAATTAACTAGCATCATGATACTTAGCAACTATAATTGCTTATGATTGAGGTTTGCTACATGACTGCCACCAATCTCTAACTTACCTAATTATTGCACACATGTAGGCTATCCCTAGAATGAACAATACGGCAGCAGATGAACATAGGAGCACTGAGGTAAACATTGGTGCTGCACCAACTGAGAATGGAGTTAGGAATGCTGAGGAAAACACTAGTAATGTTGAAACATGAATACAGCCTCCAGAGCACCATCTAAACCTGGTACGTGATGAATTAGGACAATTCATATCACCATGTTTTGTGCATTTAGTTAGAGGCAAAATTATTTATTGCCACATTACAATGCAGATTGAGCAACAAAGTCAAATCACAAGAGAGAAAGAAAATTTTCCACCTCGTATTTTAAAGGAAATACCTACTAACAACATTTCTAACATTTCTAAGAGTCTGTTCAACGATGATAAGAGTGCAAAAGCTGCAGCTGGTAAGAAATACATTACTCCACAGCAGCTGCTCACTGCAGGTAAAATGAGATCAAGTAGAAAAAGATAACAGCTGGTAAGAAACTGCCGTTTCTCTTTTGCAAATATGTACAGTCTATAACTATGTCATCTCACTATGAGGCATGTTTCTCTTAAGCTGTAGGAGAATCAAGGTTTGGCTGCAAACTAAGACTAATCATTGCATGCTCCCTACATCTTTTGATGTGTGCATCAGCTTTGAGATATGCAATCGCCAGGAGATGGATATGATCAATGGACATCTGTTCTTAATTTTGTTATTTTAATATGTGCACTTGAGACTAGATGATGCTTGATGTGGTAGACATTATTGGTTTTGTCTACAAAGAAGTTTGTGTCGAATACATTATGGGTTTGAGCATTGCTTGTTTGTAGTCCTGGATTCAAATTGGATGCTTTGATTATTGGAATTTTGTTTTGCATCAATTTCTGTTATATTTGGATTTGTTCTGTTATTGGCATGATTCATATGGGCTTTGGGATTTCCTACACAGTATATAGCAACGAATCATACCGTTGATGGGATAGACTCCAAATAAATTGCGACGACTCAAACTGTCGCAGAACCAGTCTGAATTACACCAGATCAAGTGCACTATACATCTTAATCGGTGAAATCCTTGGTCTGTTGGGTAATATCCTGATATAACCACTGAATATCCGATCGAAACACAAGTATATATCCCGCGCGAAGGCGAGTTGGAGATACAACAATTCCACAATATTTTACATCACATAGATAAGAGGTGTAATTTACAACAAAGTTTTGAAGCAAGTACATTAAAGTTCTAGCTTTTTACAACTTATTTGAAAGAAAAGAGATAAAAGTAAGCTATGCTTACTTTAGAAGTTCTACGACAGAAAAGAAGCACAACTATATATAAACATCGAAAAGTAAATGCCATGATAAGCCCGATCATGCCATCATTCCTCTGAGTCATGGCTGGTCGAAGATGGTTCCCATTCCATAGACCAGCTAGAAGGCAGAACACTAGGCCAAGACAGACTAGTGTTCGGTCCTTCCAAGGTCATCCCTGAAAACAAAATCACCAAAAGCCTGAGTATACTAATACTCAGCAAGACTGACCCGATACAATAGCCCTTTATTTAGATATGCTGAAAATCCACAAAGAGTAGGTCCTTAATTCAAATTTTAGCTTTCAAATTCTAGTTGTTTTAACCATTCTATGTATGCACTTATCTAAGCAATCATGGTAGAAGAATTAACTTCATCCAACCGTATTTAGAATCCATCTTGTTCTTCTTCTTACTCTATGTAGCAAAGGGATTAAGCAGTCCTAATCATCGTGAGAAGCGGACGATTCTGAATCGAATTCCAACCTTGCAAGGATAAAACTAGCACACATGCTTGGAATACCATTTATTTCTCATTCCGATTCATGGATCAGGTCCACTCTCCCCGACTACAGAGAATCCCACATCTTTGTAGTCGCAGTGTTGCAACATAATTTAATATATAAACCTATCTTTAAGAGAGAGTGGAAGGTATGTCCACTTGCCGGGCCGATCAGTTACTAGGCTTGCCGCGCACCATATTTACGGCATATGGCTAGTACTTTCAAATGCTTAACCACCGCTACTACACACTGCGGCCTTAATAATTTATCAACACAGACGGATTACAAATGAAGTGGTTGACCAAATCCGTCCATGGTCCTTATAGTGATTGCAGGAAAGTAAACAATCAACTCCTATAAATCTCGTGAGTGACAGGAAATCACTCAACTTTTACCGGTCCTATTAGCATAGCATCTAGTCGGACTCTGTGTCTAGTGTTCAAATAATAGGTACCTAAGATTATGCATCTAGGTTTTTATTCAACTCCAATAACTTAAATGCACAAATAGACAGTAATAAATTGCATAAAATAATAGGATTATGCACCGGGGCTTACCTGTATTAATGTCTATAAAGTCAGTAGACTTTGGATCTTCTGAATCCGAGTTTGGGGCTTCAGTTAGTTCAACAATATTAGCCTGGGCTTCAGAAGAATCCCCGTCTGGTTCCTGATTGAGTTCGTATGTTTCGTCTGCTAACGGGGTGATCTCTATATGAATGCATTAGTTGGAAACAAAAGTAAGGTACTATACTTGAGTATAGCTTTCCTTCACGAAAAAGATTAAAACTTTTCTCAATCAAACAATCCAATTCATCCATGTCAAATACTTTAACATAGCATGGAGAAAGGTTTTTGAAATAAACCAAAGAAAAGATTTGAATAAATAAGAACATAAGCAAAACCTAGTAAAGAGAGTTTTTGGAAACACAAACTAGAACTTACAAAAGGTTTTGGAAAAAAATATATAGAGCTAGACATGCTCTATGGAACACATGGTTCAAGGTTTGCAAAAGGAATAATTCTAAAGCATAGAATAAAAAGAACTAGGTCAAACTCCTATTTTTAAAACTTGATACAAAAGGTTTCAAAACAAACCCATAGAACTATCTTGTAGAGCTATTCACAAAGAACAAAACAAAATTGATTTTGCATTTTTTTATTTTTGTACAATTTACTATGAATTTTCAAAGCTCACAAAGAAAAGAACTTGAATTCTTACAAAAAGGCCCTTGGAAACAATTTAATCATTGCATAAAGGCCCTTTGCTGGCCCAAAACAGGGGAAGGGCATGGGCAAGCGGCGCCGGCGAGATCCCGGCGGCTCCTATCGCCGGCGACGAGGGCTCAGGTGGGAGAAAAGAGAGAGGATCTCTAACCGCACCTGTAGGTACCTGGGATTGTGGTCGGAGTGGCCAGGAGGTGGGTTGCCGGCGAGGAGGTGCGGGCGAAGGCGGGTGAGCTCGCTGGCGAGGATGCTCAGGTGGAGGAACAGTGGGGTTGAAGGCCTGGCGAGCTTCACTAAGGCACGATGAAGATTGCTAGGGGGTGGTGGGGGTTGGGGCAGTGCTGTATCAGTGGATCGGGGGTTCGCCGGAGTTGGAGGGGAAGGAGCAGCGGGTATGCCGGAATTGGAGATGGTCGGGGCTATTTATAGCCCGATGTGGAGGGGATTGGCACGAGCGGAGGTCCAAGAGGTGATCTTGGCCGAGAAAAAGGCAAAATCGGCCACGGCGGCGCACACCCGCGGGCGTTCGGCGAGGTAACGGCATGCGGCGGTGTGTCGCGCATGCGGGAGGCCACCAAGGGCGGCACGGATGGCGGCCGAGAGTGGTGCTCGATGCGTGGAGCGGCGAGGCGGCTAGAGAAGGCAGCACCAGAAGCGGAGCCGTGGTTTCTAGCTTGCCGAAAATGGGACAACCGGCGGCGGGAGCTCTGGGCGGCGTGGCAGCAGGAGGAAGGGGGTGCCCGGTGCTGGGTGGGGTCAGGGAAGGGCAAGAAGACCGATTGGTACTCCAGAGGCGGCGGGGTGAAACTGCTGCAGAAGAAACCGGCGGCGGCGGCCGAAACGGCGGCGATGGGCGGCGCTCCCCTGTTTTCCAGTAGAGAAGAGGAAGAAGAAGACTAGCAAGAGTGGTTTTGTAATTTCCAAAATCTCAAGGGCTTATCTAAAAAATAAAATTTTCCACTAATCTAGGGTTCAAATGAAAAAGTGCCCAACATGAAAGTTGTTCAATTTTTCAAGATCTACAACTTTCATGTTATGCAAATTTTCACTAGATCAAAGAATTTGAAAATATTTTCAAAAAATGCAAAAGAACTTTATTCTATTAAGGGAAAATACTTTTAATAACAAATATTCCTATACTTTTGGCTGAAATGCAATATTGCTACCAAAATAATTATTAATAGCATATTTGCAAGAAGGCCCTTAAGCAAGTTGAAATCACTCCCTAGGTCAGAACCTTTTGCACAGAAGGACTTATAATTTTTCAAAATTACCAAAATACCCTTACTTTGTACTGCAAAATTTCCAACCACGAACAAGAATAAACATATCATTCACACTCCAAACTTTATTTTAATGGCTAGACACCTGAAGTGTCACAGCCTACCCCCCTTAAAAGAATCTCGTCCCGAGGTTCCAGATCAGGAATGGGCTGGAATGTTAGGTACCTGGATTTGTCCTAAGGAAATCGGGAAAATTTTGTTGGAGATAATGTTCAGTTTCCCAAGTAGCTTCTTCCTCGGTATGGTGATTCCATTGGATATTGTACATTCTAGCTTTTTCCCTTCTGGTACTTCTTTCTTTGCTGTCGAGGATTTTCATCGGGTATTCTACGTATGATAGATCTGGTTCTATTTCCAGGTCATGTTGTTTGATTATCTCTTCAGGGATTTTCACACACTTCCTGAGTTGAGAAACGTGGAAAACGTCATGGACGGCTGCTAACCGAGAAGGAAGTCGAATTCGGTAAGCTACTGGTCCACATATTTCAAGGATCTCAAAGGGTCCAATATAGCGAGGTGCTAATTTTCCCTTTAAACCAAATCTCTGAACACCTTTTGTTGGAGATCCTCATAGATATACATGATCCCCAACTTCAAATTATAATGGCTTTCTCCTCTTATCCGCGTAACTCTTCTGTCTAGATTGAACTGCTTTGAGATTTGCTTGAATAACTTTTACCTTGTTCTCCGCTTCAGTTACTAAGTCGGGTCCAAAAATTTTGTGTTCTCCGGTCTGTGACCAACTCAAAGGAGTTCGACACCTACGACCATATAACGCCTCAAACGATGCCATCTTCAAACTAGACTGATAACTATTATTGTTGGAGAATTCTGCTAGAGCCAGACATTTGTCCCAATTCTTGTCATATTGGATGACACATGCTCTGAGCATATCCTCAAGTATTTGATTTACCCTTTCGGTTTGTCCATCAGTTTGAGGATGATAAGCAGAGCTACGAATCAACTTGGTTCCAAGAGAGGCCTGTAATTGCTCCCAGAAACGTGCAACAAACTGTGACCCGCGATCAGATATAATCGTTTTGGGTACACCATGGCGACGAACTATTTGATCAAGATAGATCTCTGCATACCTTTTAGCAGAGTAAGAGATTTGTACTGGGAGAAAATGGGCAGTCTTGGTCAATCTATCAATGATAACCCATATTGAGTCATGTTTCTGGGATGTGTTGGGTAAGCCAACGATGAAGTCCATAGTAATAACCTCCCATTTCCAGGATGGAATTAGTAGGGGTTGGAGTGTACCTGCTACCTTGAAATGACTGGCTTTCATCCTCTGACAAACGTCACACTCGGAAACATTTAGCTATCTCCCTTTTCATTCTGGTCCACCAATAATTCTATCTAAGGTCTTGGTACATCTTGGTGCTACCGGGATGAATAGAGAACTTTGAAAGGTGTGCTTCATTAAGAATTTTTCTTTGGAGATGATGATCTTTGGGAACAACAATACGATTGCCGAACAATAAAACTCCCTTATGGTCCGTATGAAAGCACTTGCACTTTTCTTCTCCTTGGGCCAACTTTTGCTTTATAATTTTGGCACCTTCATCATATGATTGCGCTGAGATAATGCTATCTTGAAGCGTGGACTCCATTGCTATATGGTTCAAACTCCCTTGTGGAATCATTTCTAAGTTCAATTTCCTCATTTCATTGCATAGAGTCTCGCTAAATAATTCTGCTGTCGGTACCCCAGGACTGGGGTACCCCCTTTTGCTGTGTCTAGGCAAGGATCTTGTAGTTATCCTTAACTACATCCAAACAGCCGGACCCCTGCGGTTCGGAGTCCTGTTCTCCCAGCAGCGGCCCGGACCGTTCCACAGTAGGGATAGGTCCGGAGACACCACGTGTCCTGGAAGAGGCAGGAACTCGTGCGCAAGCAGCCGGGGGTCCGGACCTCCCAAGGAGACCGGACCCCCGCAGATGGGGTCCCGGACCCCTCATAGGGTCCTGGACCCCCTGTATAATAACCGGACGCGGGGCAGTCCGGGGCCGCCACGTGTCTGCAAGACATGACCGTTTGGGTTTCCATACCAACGTTCACCCACCATTGCATTCATTGCGGTAGGTGGACATCTGCATTGATATGGCAGAAGCTGAGGCGTTTCATTGACCAGGGGGCACTATTGATCGCGTATTACCAAGGTAGTGGAGCCGCTGGCGCCGCCCACGCCGCGCTAGCCAACCTGCCATGGCAGATGGATACGACGGCTCGGCTCCGCCCATTATGACGCTACATAATAGCCTCAGCAGGCCACGCCGCAAGCTACGCTACTCCAATGGGCGCCTCGCTGATGGGACAAGAGAAGACCCCCCTGAGTCAGAAGAGCAGCAGCGTGCATATCGAAGGAAAGATTCGCTACCACTGTAGCCACAGTCACGTTGGGCCCACCTGTCGGGGCACCAACGTCCTATGTATCCGCTCCCCCTTGATCTATAAAAGGAGGGGGCGCCGCTAGAAAACCTCAAGGCTGCGCAAGAGCCAAGGCCAGCAGAGGATAGGTTGATACACACCACCAAGAACAATACATCTCCCAGTGGACGTAGGGTATTACGCTCCGGCGGCCCGAACCACTCTAAATCGTGTGTTCTTGAGTCCCCTTGTCCCAGTGTAGATCCAGCCCCATCGCCTAGTACTTCCCCGAGTACTCCCTCACTGGGAATAGGCGGGTGCGTTCCGCCACCCGGCTGTGGGTACCCCTAGAATCCCCACGACATTTTGGCGCCGTCCGTGGGGAAGCACAGGCGCTGACTGGATCTTCAGGCTTCTGGGGCCGTGTTCATCCTCTGCACCGACGAACAAGAAGATGAAGGAAGGCAGGGCCACACTCACTCCGCCTGCCTTGGCACCGGCGCGGCAACGCCCTCGGTGCGGCGGCGCACGACAGCGACGCCTGCTGTGCGTCACCACTGCAACACCTCGGAGCCGACGTAGCAAAGCACAGCGGAGGCGCCGCCTGGCGCTGTTGCCCCTACATCGACTCAAGGTTTTCTCTCAAGCAACGGCCACATCTCCTCTGCGGTGGCATGGTGTCGGCTCAAGGCTTCCTCTCAACATGGAGCCTGGAGCCGACGGCCATCCCGGAGGAAGTGGACCGTGTCGTCCTGCCGTCTCCAGCGCCGGAGATCCACCTCAGCGTTGCTCGGCGCTGCTGCAGACAGGACCCCGCCTCCTCGTGCGGGGGCCCCTGGCGCTAGCACCAAGGACAAGCCGGCGAACGACCGCACTTCTCCATGCGTCGCACCGGTCCATCTGCTGCGCAAGCGCTCTGGTTTCCATCGGCAACGGCGACGGCAGGGGGAGGGGGCCTCTTCCATTCAAAGCCAAAGAATTTGTCTCATGCCATGTAAGCATGTGACAGCTCTTAGGCAAGGAGGGGTCCCCCGAGCTCCCGAGGTGATGCTGGATGATGCGGTTCAGGCACATCCAGGGCGCCTTCACGCGCTGTATAGCATGCAGCCGTAGGTTACTCCTAAGAAAGGAATGAGAGATTTTCTCCTGTGTAATAGCGTGGCGTCTACGTGTGTGTCCAGAGCGGTCAAGGTCCGACCTTATAAACCCGACCTCTGGCCCTATCACACAAACAGGCAAAAGCGGTCCGGAGCGGTGGAGGTCCGACCTCGTAATCCCGACCTCCGATGTATACCGTGACAACCACAATAATAAAGGAGATTTTCTTTCTCAGTTTTACCTAGGCTCCACCCTGATTACATTTATTCGCCTTGGTTTAACTATTCTTTCCTCTTGACCGGAGTTTCCCTTATTGCTAACAATCCAAGTTAAGTTGCTGGCTTGTGGTCAGGTGAAGACACCCCTTCTAGCTGGAAGGCAGTCCGGACCCCTAAGGACCTGCTCTGGAGAAGTGGTATTTGTATCCTGGGGTAGAGAAGCTCCGCGTAGCTTAGCCTGGTAATGTACCCTAAGTTTACGTACTTCACTACCCTGTTACAAGTACTCTAGTATCCAGGACTGCTGTCTTTAGAGGTCCCGGGCTCTCTTCTAGTATAAGGCTTGGTTTCTTTGCACCTTACTGTGAGGTCCGGTAACATGCTTCATCGGATTGTCAGCAACGGTCGCTCCAAGTCCACTCCGGTGGCCCGCTCCGGCGGAGACCGCTCGCCACGGTCGCTCCAAGTCCACTCCGGTGGCCCGCTCCGGCGGAGACCGCTCGCCACGGTCGCTCCAAGTCCACTCCGGTGGCCCGCTCCGGCGGAGACCGCTCGCCACGGTCGCTCCAAGTCCACTCCGGTGGCCCGCTCAGGCGGAGACCGCTCGCCACGGTCGCTCCAAGTCCACTCCGGTGGCCCGCTCCGGCGGAGACCGCTCGCCACGGTCGCTCCAAGTCCACTCCGGTGGCCCGCTCCGGCGGAGACCGCTCGCCACGGTCGCTCCAAGTCCACTCCGGTGGCCCGCTCCGGCGGAGACCGCTCGCCACGGTCGTTCCAAGTCCACTTCGGTGGCCCGCTCCGGCGGAGACCGCTCGCCACGGTCGCTCCAAGTCCACTCCGGTGGCCCGCTCCGGCGGAGACCGCTCGCCACGGTCGCTCCAAGTCCACTCCGGTGGCCTGCTCCGGCGGAGACCGCTCGCCACGGTCGACAAGAGCCGGGTCCGGGAAGTGGTGCTTACTCCCTGAGCGATCCGAAGTCTGTGTAGCCGCTTAGCTTGGTTCCGTACCCTAAGCCTACACCTTCGTCGCCCAATGGAGAGCGCTCTAGTACCTGAGACTGGCAACGGGTGTACCGACCTCAGGGGTCCGGAGCACCCGCTCTCTCCATGAGCATGCCAGCGCAATCAACTTGCGTAGGAACACATCACGATGGTGGCCCCACCTGCGGGTTCGTACCTCACCCGAGGTGGGCCCGGGGGCCACTGTCGGTACCCTAGGACTGGGGTACCCCCTTTTGCTGTGTCTAGGCAAGGATCTTGTAGTTATCCTTAACTACATCCAAACAGCCGGACCCCTGCGGTTCGGAGTCCTGTTCTCCCAGCAGCGGCCCGGACCGTTCCACAGTTGGGATAGGTCCGGAGACACCACGTGTCCCGGAAGAGGCAGGAACTCGTGCGCAAGCAGCCGGGGGTCCGGACCTCCCAAGGAGACCGGACCCCCGCAGATGGGGTCCCGGACCCCTCATAGGGTCCTGGACCCCCTGTATAATAACCGGACGCGGGGCAGTCCGGGGCCGCCACGTGTCTGCAAGACATGACCGTTTGGGTTTCCATACCAACGTTCACCCACCATTGCATTCATTGCGGTAGGTGGACATCTGCATTGATATGGCAGAAGCTGAGGCGTTTCATTGACCAGGGGGCACTATTGATCGCGTATTACCAAGGTAGTGGAGCCGCTGGCGCCGCCCACGCCGCGCTAGCCAACCTGCCATGGCAGATGGATACGACGGCTCGGCTCCGCCCATTATGACGCTACATAATAGCCTCAGCAGGCCACGCCGCAAGCTACGCTACTCCAACGGGCGCCTCGCTGATGGGACAAGAGAAGACCCCCCTGAGTCAGAAGAGCAGCAGCGTGCATATCGAAGGAAAGATTCGCTACCACTGTAGCCACAGTCACGTTGGGCCCACCTGTCGGGGCACCAACGTCCTATGTATCCGCTCCCCCTTGATCTATAAAAGGAGGGGGCGCCGCTAGAAAACCTCAAGGCTGCGCAAGAGCCAAGGCCAGCAGAGGATAGGTTGATACACACCACCAAGAACAATACATCTCCCAGTGGACGTAGGGTATTACGCTCCGGCGGCCCGAACCACTCTAAATCGTGTGTTCTTGAGTCCTTGTCCCAGCGTAGATCCAGCCCCATCGCCTAGTACTTCCCCGAGTACTCCCTCACTGGGAATAGGCGGGTGCGTTCCGCCACCCGGCTGTGGGTACCCCTAGAACCCCCACGACATCTGCCTCCGCACAATGGCAATGTGACTTACGGCTAAGTGCGTCCGCAACCACATTTGCTTTACCAGGATGGTAATGTACTTCAATATCATAGTCTTTGATGAGCTCTAACCATCGTCTTTGCCTCATGTTCAGATCAGCTCATGCAAAGATATACTTCAGACTCTTATGATCAGTATAAATGTTGCAATGCGCTCCCATAAGGTGATGCCTCCAAATCTTGAGAGCATGGATAACTGCTGCTAACTCAAGATCATGAGTAAGATAGTTCTTCTTATGAGTCCGAAGTGCTCGTGATGCATAAGCAATTACCCGATTATCTTGCATAAGTTTGCATCCAAGTCCGGTGCCAGAAGCATCACAATAAACATCAAATGGCTTAGTATCATCTGGTTGAGCTAACATTGGAGCAGTGGTTAAGTGTGCTCAGAGAGCGTGGAATGCTTCTTCACACTTGTCATCCCAAATAAAGTTATCTCCTTTCTTTAATAACTCCGTCATAGGTTTAGCTATTCTGGAGAAGTCTGGGATGAAACGGCGATAATATCCGGCTAAGCCAAGAAAACTTCTGATCTGATGGACCGAAGTAGGAGGCTTCCAATCCATTACTTCCTGAACCTTACTTGGATCAATGGATATGCCTTCACTGGAGATAGTATGTCCCAGAAATTTCACACTATCCAACCAAAATTCACATTTCGAGAATTTAGCATATAAACGATGATCCCGTAATCTTTGAAGAACAATTCGCAAATGGTTGGCATGCTCTTCTTTATTCTTGGAATAGATCAGAATATCATCAATAAAGACAACAACAAACTTGTCTAGTTCTGGCATGAACACCGAATTCATAAGATACATGAAATAAGCCGGTGCATTGGTAAGACCAAAAGACAGAACCAGATACTCATAAAGTCCATATCTGGTAGAGAAGGCTGTCTTCGGGATGTCACATGGCTTAATTTTGATATGATGGTAACTGGAACGGAGATCAATTTTAGAGAAAACCTTAGCTCTGGCTAACTGATCAAATAGGATATCAATGCATGGCAGAGGATACTTATTCTTAATTGTCACCGCATTGAGGGGTCTATAATCCACACATAGCCTTAAGCTGTTATCCTTTTTCTTCACGAATAGGGCTGGGCAATCCCAAGGTGAAGTGCTTGGTCGAATAAAGCCCTTATCCAGGAGGTCTTGAAGCTGGATCTTCAGTTCCACTAACTCATTAGGTGGCATTCGGTAGGGTTGTTTAGAGATAGGAGCTGTGCCTGGTCGTAGCTCAATCACAAACTCAATATCTCTATCAGGAGGTAGTCCGGGCAAGTCATCCGGAAAGACATCCGCATACTCGCATACTACCGAAATGTCCTCAAGTTTAATACCTTCCATGGCAAAGGTACAAGGAGTAACATACTCTCGTGATGGAAGATATAGGGTAGTGGCTCCTTGGGTTGGTGAGTCAATCCCAACTATTCGGGAAGAGATATCTAACTGGACTCTATGTTAGGTCATCCAGTCCATTCCCAAGATAATATCCATTCCTTCTAGACTTAAAGAAACCAAACTAGTTTTAATCAACTTGCTACCCAACTAAATTGGCACACGGTTAAGGATTCGATTAGACGCTATTTTGCCACCAGGTGTGGTAATCATGTATGGTGCCTTAGTATATTCAGGATCCAATCCTAGTCTTGCCTCACATTTAGTGCTAATAAAACTATGAGTTGCACCAGAATCAAACAGTATAACTGCAGGCTTATGATTGATAGAAAAAGTACCCGTCATAATTGGTGCGCCCTCTGGAAGTTCAGCAAGAGTAGTAAAATTGATCTTCCCTTGTTTAACTTGCATGACTTGCTTTTTACACTTGCCTTGATTATTCTGGTTGGAATTCTGGCCTTGGGCAGGCTTTTGGTTTCGGGGGCAATTCTTGGCGAAGTGCGCTGGGCTTCCACAAGTGAAGCAACGGTTATTACCGTTTACACGGTTGGGCTGTTGAAAATTTGGCCTTGGCCCAGACTGTTGCTATTGAGGCATAGGAGGTCTGACTGCTCCTAGCTGCTGGGGTGGCCTGATAACCCATCTGTCTGATGGAGGATTTCTTTGTGGGGCCCTGGAAACTGTATTCTGCACCAAACGATACCTCAGTGGTTGTGCACCAGAGGGTCCAGTTGGTGCCTTCCTCTTCTTCTCAGCTCGATGCGCTGTAATGCAATCATCTTGAGTGATGGCCATATTTACTAGCTCATTAAAACTGTTGGGGCGAACAAGGTTAAGACGTTCCTTGAGCTTGGTACTAAGACCACGACAGAAGCGCACTTGCTTCTTGACATCCGTGTCTGCATGATGACCGGCATACAGACACAGATGATTGAAAACCTGTGCATACTGAAGCACAGAACGATTTCCCTGAGTAAGTGCCAAGAACTCATTTAATTTCCCTCCAAGAGTCCTTCGGGAATATGATGCGCCCTGAAAGCAGTCCTGAATTCTTCCCGAATGACGACATGATCAGCGGGCAGCATGGCACGATAATTATCCCACCAGATGCGGGCAGTGCCACGTAGTTGCTGGGCAGAGAAGAGGGTCTTATTTGCTTCGGAGCATGGTACCAGTAATAAAGCAAACTTTTACTCTATGGTCCGAAGCCATGCGTCTGCATCTAAGGGCTCGTCAGTCGGGTGAAACAGCGGGGGCTGGGTACCAAAGAAATCCTGATACCCAGGTGCCGAAGGAACCTGATCATCACGTCCTTGTTGTCGAGAACGTGGCTGGTTTTGCTGGACTTGTACTAATTGGCGTAACAGCTCAGTTTGTAAGGCCATAACTTCCGCCAGATTAGGAGGTGGCGATGGCGGTTGCTGAGACCCACTAGTTTGGCCATGGGTAAAGCCTTTCGGGGTACCACGCGTTGAGCCTACCATCTGTATCATGGAAGATATCCATTAAATCACAGTTTATCTTTGCTCCCATTAGCAAATGGTATAATGCAAAACAAATATAGTTGTAAATAGAATGATATTGATTATAACAACATACTGTTATCACCATAAATTAACAGGGTTAATTAATGGGCCGCGAGCAAGTTGGGCTTAAAGCAGGAATTAAAGAAGGCTTGTGAATCAGCTCCTGCGTGAGTGTTTGGGCCATGTGGGCCATGTATCTTTTAGTTCAGTTTGGGTTAGAGATAGAGTCCGATTTGGACACGTTGGTTTAGATTGTTTTCCAAGTCTCCGGACTATAAATATGTACCCTATGATATTCGTAAAAAGGGGGAACGACATCACGTCTTGCAACAACAATTCTCGGCACACCGCCACCCTTAATCATAGGGTTTCATCTAAGTAAGCGCCACGCTGCCCTGATCACTTCTTGTGATCAGGGCAGCATTGTTCTTGCTTTAACCTTGGTATTACTCATACTGAAGTGTTTTTGATGGCGAGTAGTGCTAGTTATCCCGATGTTCGTAGCATGACCTTTAGTAGATCTATCATGCTCTTGTTGTTTATCATCTACGAATATCATGTTATCTCTGTGTGATCACGGAATTAGTCGCGTAGAGATAACACCCTGCTTCTTTTTTATCTAGTAGATCTAATCTGTTATGGTTTGTTCTTATACTTAAGAATCAGCTTAATATCTGCTAGGTTAGGCCTTGCAAACGGGTTGGACGATCCGGCGACGTATTAGATGCTTTGCCTTGATCTTAATAGGGATTGATCCGGGAATCGGCTTTCGCTTATTCTTAGGCCTCTTTTCTGGTTAAAGTTTGGTTATCTATTACACTCGTTAGGCCTAACTACATGTAGGATGTTCCGATCTAGCAGTGAAGCTTTTACCATCGTGGATTGGATTAACTAGATCTAATTGAAGTAGTTTTTGTAGTTATTTGCTTTATCTATTAACATTCAGATATGCAGATCTGATCTGACACCGGGACTCGATCGACTCTTTAAAGCTGATGCAAGAGTCGTCCCGAGGAGCCGACCACGGCTCGGACTAATGTTTACACGTGTTTGTGCATGTAGGCAAATCGTCGAAAGCACGTTTGCACCTTTCTGGTCGGGTATAGGTCAGGTGGCACACCCTGCATCTCCGGAAGCATTGGCGTGTGCTAGGATCTGGGCCATTGACCAAGGGACCGGTGCCAGCCAGCGCCCCAGCAGCCTCCCAGCTCTTCGTGTTGCCTGTCGCTACTCGCTGGTGGGTTTTGACCGACAACACATTCTGGCACGCCTGGTGGGACCTTCATCAGCAACAACGTCCACTGCCGGGATGACTGGACCTCAGAGCCAAGCGCCAATTCCGCCATCCACCACCCCTGTCACGTATGAAGAGCTGACCCCCGAACACCAGCAGAAGTATGATGAGGTCAAAGCTCAGTTCGAAGCCGATCTCATCGGCTCTTTCGAGAGGACCCGCAACCACGGCATCAGGTGGAAGGAGTTCTCACCCAAAGGCGCTCTTGACAACGTCGACTTGTCCGTACCATCAGAGGAGCGCACCAGAGCCCTGCGCCAGGAGATGAACTACATGGTGGCTCACTCGCTTCATCGGCACTCAGAAAGCCTGGTGAACGAGCTCGAGCGTGTGGCACATTGCGTCGTCCAGGAGGTGATCAAGAACCAGTACTCCCCATCGGGACCAATCCTGGGGAGTCACAGGGGAGAGGCCCCACTTCAGTCTAGGCCGCCATTGCCATACTCGATCACAACTCCAGGGCCGCAGAGTTCGCCGATCTACGTCGTCTACAAGATCGGCGGTGATCCCGGGGAGGGCCAGTTCCTGAGCGAGCCGCCTAAGGAGATCCCACACGGCTACACGTGCGTGTACATACCTGACAACATCAACCCAACACACGCGGGACAGTTGGTGAGTACAGGAGCTTCAGGGACAGATGCGGAGAAACAAGCATGGCTAGCCAAGTACGCTACCGGTCCGAGTACTGAGCCCTCTGCACCAGGAGTTCTTATTGTGGAGCAGATCAGCGCAATACTAAGGGACCAGTTCGGCATTCTGCCAAAGAGAAAGGCGATCGGCTATTCCATGCCGTACCCAAGCGACTACAACTTGATCCCGTTGCCACCCAAGTATCGGCTCCCAGAGTTCACCAAGTTCAGCAGGTTAGAAGGGGCCAGCTCCATCGAGCATGTGAGCCGATACCTAATGTAGCTCGGGATGATTTCAGTATCGAATCCTCTGAGGGTCCGGTTCTTCTGCCAGTCTCTCACGGGCTCAGCCTTTGGATGGTACACATAATTGGCCCCAGATTCGATCCGCACTTGGAGGCAGCTAGAAGATCAGTTCCACACCTAGTATCACTCAGAGGCTGCTAAAGCCGGGATTGCCGACCTCGCCCAAGTCAAGCAGAAGCGAGGGGAAAGTGTGTCAGAGTACGTGCAGTGCTTCAGAGAGGTTAAGAATCGATGCTACTCATCGCGCATCACAGAAAAGGAGGCAGTCGATTTGGCAGTTCTGGGGCTCGCTAAGCCGATCAAGGATCTGGCTTTTCAGTTGGAATTCACCTCTCTGGCGCACATGGTACAGAAGCTCACGACGTATGAACACTATCTCCCTGAGCTGTACCAGGAGAAATTCAAGCGCCATGTGAATATGGCCCAAGCAGATGATTCTGATGATTCTAGTGGGGAACAAGAAGTGGCTGTGGCAGAGTGGACCCGGGGGGCAAACCCCGTCCCGCGCAAGTGGGTCAAAAAGAAGGGGCTTGTGAAGGGCTTTGATTTTGACGTGGCCAAGGCAGAGCAGATATTCGACTTACTGCTCAAGGAAAAGCAGTTGAAGCTCCCAGAGAATCACAAGCTGCCAACGACGCAAGAGCTGCAGGGGAGGCCGTACTGCAAGTGGCACCACTCGTTCACCCATGCCATGAATGACTGCAAGGAGCTGCGTCGGCAGATCTAATCGGCTATTGAGCAAGGCCGATTTATTCTGGCCCAACACACGATGAAGGTTTACAGTCAACCGTTCGCACAGGCTAACATGGTGGAGCTGTCAGATCTTAGACCCGAGGGCCAGAATTTTGCGTTCCAGATTAACATGGCGGGACCCATACGCCGCCGTGACGAGCAGAGGTTTAGAGAGGCCGATTCTGGCAAACGGCCCCAGGATGAAGATGAGTCAGAGCAGCAACATATTACTGAAGAACAAGTGCATCACATCCGCAATCAACTCCGAGCTTCCAAAAAACTTCTTGAAAAATACGAGTATCAGTACAAGCTGCGTCGCCGGTATGAATCGGAAGAGGAGCAGTACGAGCACCGCACGGGGAGAATGGTGGGGAGGCGCCAGGCTGTACGCGACCACTGGCATTGCCCGTTCTTTAGGTACTGTTGGAATTCCGGCATGAGCCGATTGCCTACTATCGATGATTGCCTAGAGTGGAGGCCTCGGGTACGCCAGTCAGGCGAGACGTCGGTGTTCCGACGCTTGGGGCCCAAAGCACGTCTTGACGACCATGTTGAGTGGCCACCCAGGGATGATCTTGAGCTCGAAGGGGAGGATAAGTATCATTGTCCATGATGGTGTCCTGACGGACTCAGTCGCTCGCAGAAGCGTAGAGTGCAGCGCTTGCGCAATCTCGAAGAAGCGGAAGCAAGGTACCTCGACGTTTTGAGGAAGGCGCGCCCGGATCTCGCGGGGCAAGTCAGGCGCCCGCAAAGAGTGGAAAGGCACCCTCCAAGGAGGGAGTGGCATCCCAAACATTTGAAAGCCGATGAGAAACCATCGGCTGATGTGAATATGGTATTTGTGCTCCCGTTGGAATTTCGAGCACCCCAACCGGAGGAGTTGGCCGTCGCACAACTCGATCTTGGCCCCCAGCCGATCATCTTCGAGAAGCCCAAGGAGAAAAGCTACAAACACCTGAAGGGGTTATATCTCAAGGGCCTCATCGATGGCAAGCCTTGGAACAGGATGTTGGTCGACATTGGCGCCACAGTTACTTTGATGCCGTATTCAGTGCTGCGCCGATTGGGTCGTTCTGCTGCTGACCTTATCAAGACCAACGTAATGCTCAATGATTTCAACGGGCAGCCATCGGAGGCAAAGGGCGTCCTCAATGTGGAGTTGACAGTTGGCCACAAGACTGTCCCAACTTCGTTCTTCATTGTCAACAGTAAGAGTACGTACACAATGCTGCTTGGGAGGGATTGGATTCACGCCAATTGTACAGTTCCTTCCACAATGCACCAGTGTTTGGTTCAATGGGATGGTGACGAAGTGGAGGTGGTCCATGCAGATGACTCCAGCGAGGTTTCGCTCGCAGACATGAACGCCCAGGACGCGGAAGGACAAGAGCCGATCTCAGGGATTGCGCTAGAAGACTGTGATCGGATCAAAGCGTCAAAAAACGGATTGAGGCTGGTCTTATCCACTGGCCTCATAGAATAAATACATCCTGGCACATTATGGAGTTCAGCAGGTTTAGAGAGGCCGGTCCCAGCGACCGGCACCAAAAGGTAGATAATTCTTATTTGGAGTTGAAACTGTTATATTATGAACAAACAATAGCCTGCTCTGGCAGTTGGTTAGTTAATGAGCATTCATTTTTGAATGGTAATACAGAAACGGCCAGCCCGTGCGGTAATACGAAAATTTTCTTTTGTTATCTCTCCATATTTGCTGTCGACGTGGCAGATGACGACGAGTTGCCTGCGTCCACAGTTGATTTTACAGGCGACGACAAGTTGGGGTACGGGTTTACATCAGCTGACGATTTGGAGGAAGTCGATATAGGTCCCGGGGATAAGCCGCGACCAACATTTATCAGCAAAAGGTTAGACCCGAGCCTGCGTGAGCCGATGATAGCACTATTGAAAGAATACTGGGTCTATTTCGCTTGGGATTATACTGAAATGCCCGGTCTAGATAGAAGCATCGTCGAACATCGGCTCCATCTTAAGAAAGGATTTCGGCCGTTTCAACAACGGGCACGACAGATGAAGTCCAAAATTCTAGAGGAGGTTAAGAAAGAGGCGCAGAAGATGTTGGACGCAGGGTTCATCAGGCCATGTCAGTATGCAGAATGGATCACTAGTGTGGTCCCTGTACAAAAGAAGGATGGCCGATGGCGAGTCTGCGTGGATTTCAGAGACCTCAACAGAGCAACGCCAAAGGAAGAGTAGCCGATGCCCGTCGCGGAAACATTGATCAACGCAGCTGCCGGTCACAAAATGCTGAGCTTTATGGATGGTAATGCCGGCTACAACCAGATCTTCATGACCCCAGAGGATATAAGCAAGACCGCGTTCAGAGTACCAGGCGCGGTCGGCTTGTTCGAGTACTTGGTTATGACTTTTGGATTGAAAAATGCCGGTGCGACATATCAACGCGCCATGAATTACATTTTTCATGATCTCATCGGCAAACTGGTAGAAATCTACATTGATGATGGCGTGGTCAAGTCCACATCGGCTGGGGGACATCTGGAAGATTTGCGTAAGGTATTGGAGCAGACTCGGAGGTTTGGGCACAGAATGAACCCGAAGAAATGCACCTTTGGTGTATCGGCCGGTCAGTTCTTAGGATTCCTAGTACATGAGCGAGGGATCGAGATCGGCCTAAAAAGTCAAGAAGCTGTAAGGACGATGAGGCCGCCTACTACGAAGAAGGAGTTGCAGAAGCTCATCGGCAAAATCAACTTTGTCAGACAATTCATCTCCAATCTGTCTGGACGTATCGAGCCATTCATGGGTCTCGTGAAAATCAAGTCCGATGATGAATTTCACTGGGGGCAGAGCAGCAGCAAGCTTTCGATGAAATCAAGGAATACTTGTCGAAGCCTCCAATTTTGATTCCTCCACAGCAAGACAGGCCCTTCTACGTATACTTATCCGTAGGCGACACCTCCATCGCCTCGGTGCTGGTTTAGAAGCATGACGGACAGGAAAGGGTTGTGTTCTACCTCAGCAGACGTATGTTGGACGCTGAGACCAGGTATCCTGAAATTGAGAAGCTTTGCCTTTGTATGTTCTTTACATGCCCAAAGCTTCGTCATATTTTGCTCTCGGCAGAAACAATCGTTATCTGCGAGTTGGATGTCATAAGGCACATGCTGTCGGCTCCTTTTCTAAAAGGCCGACTAGGAAAATGGATGTTTGCGTTGTTCGGAGTTCGATATCCGATATCAACCAGCAAAGGCAGTCAAGGGACAGGCACTAGCGGATCTCATCGCAGACAGGGTCAACACTGACGTGGCCGCACTTTTCATACGTGCTTGGGCCATGTTTTTCGACGGATCGGCGTGTGATGATGGGTGCGGCATGGGAATTCTTTTTGGTATCGCCTCGAGGGGCGACTTATTCTTTTTCCATCAGGGTGACTACTCCATGCACCAATAATTTAGTAGAGTATGAGGCCGGTCGCAAGGGGATGGAATTACTCCTGGAAGCTGGTGCAGAAGTGGTGGAAATATTTGGGGATTCGAAACTGGTGATTTCTCAGCTCACGGAAGAATATAGATGTTAGAGCGAGGCTTTTTTTCCGATATGGATGCAGTGCCGTGAGTTGATGTCACAATTCAGGTATATTAATTTCCACTGGATACGCAGGACTTTGAACAATGAAGCCAATGACTTGGCACAGATGGCTTCCGGATACAAGGAAACAGCCGATGGGGTCGATGTAGAGGTTCAGTTTCTAGAACCTGGAGATTGGAGAGCCGATATCTTCAATTATTTGAAGGATTCAGCTCGGGGGGCACCCAGAAGGATAAGACTCAAAGCTATGAAGTATGTTCTGATAGGGGACTATATGTTCTACAGGACTTTGGAAGGACAGCTGCTTAAATGTCTAGGGTCTTCGGAGTTGAATCGGCTTTTGCATGAGGTTCATGAGGGAGCCTGCGGTACTCATCAATCGGCCCATAAGATGAAGTGGCTGATTAGGTGATCAGGATATTACTGGCCTACCATGCTTGAGGATTGCTTTAAATATTACAAGGGATGTCAGGCATGTCAGAGATTCGGCAAGATTCAGATGGCGCCGACATCAGTAATGAATCCTATCATTAAGCCATGGCCGTTCAAGGGTTGGGCCATGGATATGATTGGCCAGATCAACCCGCCATCCAGCAAAGGTCACCAATGGGTGTTGGCTGTCACAGATTATTTCACGAAATGGGTGGAGGTAGTACCCAAGAGGTCGGTGGCATCAAAAGATGTGATCAGTTTTGTTAAAGAGCACATCATTCATAGGTTCGGGATTCCCCAGACCATTACGACCGATGGAGGATCGGTCTGTATATCGGAGGAATTTAGGAAGTTCGCCGATGACATGGGGTTCAAGCTGATCAGATCATCCCCATATTATGCCTAGGCTAATGGATAGGCTGAAACATCCAACCAGAGCCTTATCAAGTTGATCAAAAGGAAGATCGATGAATATCCTAGGCGCTGGCATGAGGTGTTGTCAGAGGCTTTGTGGGCATATCGTATTTCGTGTCACGGATTCATCAAGACGAACCATCTGGTCTATGGTCAAGACACTATGTTGCCATGGGAGATCACAGCCGGATCGAGGCGTGTTGAGTTCCAGAATGATATGTCGGCTGAGGAGTATGCAGCCTTGATGAGCGACAATGTGGAGGATCTCACAGAGCTAAGACTTTGGTCACTTGAGAAGATCAAGGAAAACAAGGCTAAAGTCACTCGTGCATAAAACAAAAAGGTCAAGCCAAAAAAAAATCCAGGTTGGAGACCTGGTTTGGGAGGCAGTGCTACCATTGAGAACTAAAGATAGGAAGTATGGTAAATGGTCTACAACTTGGCATGGGCCGTACAAGGTTGATCATGTCCTGCCTGGAAATGCATACATGCTTGAAGAATTAGACGGTGTCAAGTTTCCTGTAGCCGTCAATGGCCAACTGTTGACACTCCTTAGAGCCCCAATTTACGTACCGCAAGTGCACGGATCGTGGTAGCTTTTCCCTTAGAGTACTCCCCCAATGTTTATCAATCCGTGGATCGGAAGCGAACCGACTAGGGTTTACCATCTAATCTATCGAACCTATCCTATACATGAAGCGAAGATTGCATATAAACTGAACACTTGATAGATATGAATGAAGCATAAGTGTTCGTCACACCCACAACCGTAGATGAGATAACACAACAAAGGAGCTAGGGCCTATCGTCTCTAGGTACAGTTCTAGTCAAAAAGGTGATCAAAACATAGATTGCATCTCAACTAAAGGTACACAAAATCATCTCATCATGTCGTCGCTAGAATTTTTCCCTCCGCCATGCTGTCACCACACCGGGGTAATCAACCAACTAGCTAAAACACGCTACCTCAACGTATCCGCAAGATATAGACTAATCACCAAGAATAGATCTAATCTTACTGTGAACATATGGATGCATCACATATGAGAAAGAAAGCAAGCATTGAAGTAGACCAAAGTCGAGACAACTAGAATAAAGAGTAGATTGATATCACCATCGTGTGTGTACATACCCCGACGAATGTTGGGGGTGACTCCCGAACTCCACCATGGCACAACCTCGCAGGGAGGCCATGGCGGCTAGGGGTGGCCTAAGCCATCTCCTAGGTACCCTCGAAGACTCGCGGCGGCCGTCAGCCTCCTCCGGTCTTGGCCCTAGGTTTTCGTCGAGTTATGGGTGGATTGATGCTCCGAGTTGAATAAGGTGCGAGCTATTTATAAGCCGAGGAAGCCACCGGTCGAAGGAGAGGCCGAACTGCCTCAGAAACGGGCTAGGCCAGACGGCCCCATGGGCCTAGGCCGGCCGGCCTACCCCCTTTTGGGCTCGCCTCGGTCTCATCTTTTGCGTGTAGACTCCTCGCATCTTCTAGAGTTTATGTCCTTCATGATTGCACCCCTTTGGACGTCGTTATCTTGGAGATATCTTCGAGGAAAGGATAGGATGGGGAATCCTTCCTTAAATCTTCATTTGCTTTGCTTAATCCCGAAGTATCTTGATCTCATCTTTGTGGGCTCGGTCCTTTGGGCTCTATTGGAGGATGTTTGAGCGTGAATGGGCTTCGAATCAACATGGGCTTTGGTCCTCCCTTTGGGCTTTGGCCTTCGTCTTTCTCCGTGTTAGCGCTCGATCACGGGCCTCGTCATTTCATGCTCCAAAATGGGCCAAAAACCTGCAAAAACAAAGTTCCTCCAAAATATATGTGCAAACGTGAAAATGACCAATAATTAGGCCGGGTTTGGACAGTTAGTGATTTTGATATTAAATTCATGCCATTATCAAGGATAAACAAGGGATAAAAGGGGTACTTAAGGAGCACCCACACCAACACCTCAAGAAATATTTCCTGAGCATGTGGGAAGGCGAATAACAAGAGCCGATGAAATCCATCTGGCTATATTATAAAAGGCCAACACGTTGAGTTGAAATCCATCACCTCCAGGAACAGTGTGGGGAGCTGATATGTTGCCATCGCCACAAGGGACAGTGAGGAAAGCCGATGCGTCGCCATCACCTCCAGGAACAGTAACATTAAGGAAAGCTGATGCGTTGCCATCACCTCTAGCATATAAAAAAAAGAGCAGGATCTATTCTATCGACCAATTGTTGAGACCATCGGGAAGCTACAGGAGATCACCAACAAATTGCTGATGCCGCCAACACTGCTGATATCGGTATGACGAGCAAACTTTATTTCTTACTGCAAAATACTTGGGAATTTTGAATTTAAATAGCTTAGCTCCTTAGTGATATGCTAAATTCCTACTAGAGCCATATATACACATTTAAAACCTTTATACATATGCTGCTTGTGTTTGCATTGAGCATTGTCAAATTCTTTGTGATCCTTGTGAGATTCGCTTCATATTTTTAAGATCAAGATCACGTACACTCCACGTACACTAGAAGTTACGCAAGTATATGCCTTCCATCCATAAAAATGCTCCATTCCTTTTTTGACAGAACTCTTTATATTCATCATGTAGAAATATTTAGGCTATGTAAAAAAAAAGAAGAAAAAAAATATAAATGTTCGTGCCCCAAAAAGCATGAGAAGAAAAAAAGAAGAAAGAAAAATTGGGTTGTGGTCATTGAGGTAATCACAAAAAGATATTTTTTTGTTTAGGGTGGATATCCAGCGAGGTTTGCAAAATTCCCGAAGTAGAATTTCACAATGCATGGATAAATAGGCTAGCAAAAAGAAGGTTACACAAAAAAAACGAAATGATCAGCTTCTTAGTCTCGTACCAAAGAAATCAATCTTAATCCAACTCATGAAAATATAAGTTTGCAATCTAAAGGTTTCATCATGAAAGAATATGTATGTATAGGCTTTGGTAGGTAGAACTTTGCAAGAGATTCACAAATGTAGATAGCATAGGAATTAAGTTTCAAATTAAACAACACAAGGTGTAAGGTTATCGGTAGGCTTAAATCAAGAGCAACATAGAATATGTGGGTCTAGAATTTAGTCATTTAACCTCCACAAATAAAAGAGCCGGTATTTAATCATTTTAATTCCATTTAATTGAGAGCAAAGGGTCAAGTCATATACAACATAGCGTAGGTAAAACAAAGCAGCAACTTTCATCACTTTTCCATAAGAAAGAGCATATAAGAATATCATCGTGGTGAGCTCAAGGTGATGGTGGTTATCATTCACTGAAAGCAAAAACAAATCTAGGTTGTACTCCTAGTAGCCATGTTATTATAGGGAGAGATATACAAAGGTTGCATCTTTGGTTCAAGGCATATATGTACAAGCATTTAGAAAAAGAGAGAGTTGAGGAAGAATTACCGTCCTTCTCGATGCTCGTAATGAAGTGTAGCGCGGCCTCCCCCATACTTAAGCATTGTGCTAAGCATGGAAGAAGAATCATGAGCATCTTGTGGCAACCGTGATTATCTTACTCCATGAGATCTTTCTTCCTTGTCCACGAAATCCTCCCCCATGCTTAGCATGATGCTATGCGTGGAAGGAGAAGATGGACCATCTTGCAATTCTTGAAGTTCTTCCCTCATGTGTATGAATATCATCTTCAATGTGTCTTCACCTTTGTTGCCTCAATTTCCTTCAACTTCTTCTTGTACTAAGTCATGGTCCCAATCCTTGCTTCTCATCGTCGTCACCTCCTTCAATTCCTCGTTGTCCCATTGCTGCCTCATCTTCACGAATTTTTCTTTCAATTTCCAGAATAGAACCTGTACTGAAACATTGCTCCATTGCGAAGTGCACGAATGTTTCTTTCCAACGAGTCCTTATTCGCCCAAAATTGATTCTGAACAAGAGAGTTATGTCCATTTTATCCCAGCGCTGCAATCTGTTTCGAATTTCAGAACGCGCAGCGTCCAAAGTTTTTGCCATATCTCCTTGTACGGGTCTTCAAATTCATTGATCTTAGATGCGTTGGAATGGGAATTTCATGGATCTTCTGAATATTAACTTTTTCTTCCTTGTATGTCTCTGTCCATGTGCAACATTTGATGAAAACAGCGGGCCTTGCTCTCGAACTTTGGTGATGTTGATGAATTTGATTTCTTCTTTGATCACGAATTCACGGAACGCTTCTTCATGCCTGCAAAACATTTTAAACATACACTACCCCCGGGGTGACGGTCGGGAGTAGAAACAAATGCCAACAAACCTACCATTCTTAAGATCTCAATTTGTGGCAAAGTTAGCTTAGCGAAACTAGTGAGTGTACGTGTGTGCTAATGTAAATGCAAATGAGAGGAAGGTATATAAACAAAGACAATGTTTACACCTAGTTCTAAACACCATATTTACAACTAGGTTGCCGAACTTCTCCATAGCCAAAAAGACTTATTTAACCAAGGTCAAAACACCATGTCTATCCCAAGATCAATAGGCCTTAATAACACAAGAAAAAAATAAAGCGCATTGCAAAGCTTATAAACCAACCAAATGCAACCTCATAGCTTGGTAACTAAATGATGATGGTCTTCAATCATGTCTAAACACCATGTTTACACAAGATTGCAAAAAGGAAAATGCTCACGTGAAGCATTAACATGGATATGAAAGCTTTCATCAAAAAAGTTGAGACCAAGCTAGCAAAATGAGTGCATGAACAATGGAATGGATGCAAAGTGCAAATGCAAAGTTAGCAAAAACAAGCATTAGCAAGGTTGAAAGGACCTTTCGATGTTGTTCCGCAACTAGCTTATTCAAAAACAATTGCTAAGAGTGACAAAAAGCCTTCGCGACACTTCATAAGAAGTGAGGCTTTTGTCAATGAAAAGGTTATTTATCGAAAAGGACCAAGCAACCGAGCTAACAAGGTTTTAGAAGTAGGTTTATGGTTTTCCTATATTTTTTTGGCTTAAAACAAAAATTTTGAAGAGAGAGTGTTGGGTATAGAAATTCTATCTAAGGTGGTTTTTTTTAAAAAAAACTAGAGAGAAACAAAAGTTAGATTTTTTTTTGAATGAAAAACATAACCTATTGTTTTAGGATTGCTCTATGAGTGGTTTTCCTAAGGGTTTTAAGATCTCAAAAGCGAGGCTAGTCAATGTTTTTAGAAAAGGTTTTTTTTTAAAAAAATGCAACATGCAATGCAATGCAAGGGTGAGACGAACAACATGGTATGCAATGCAACACGGGGTGGGTGAACAAAATCATATGACATGACGAGGTGGTCTAAAACAAAACAAAAAGTTAGCCTAAGTTAACTAGCCACAAGTTTAGAATCAAAGAGCGGTGCAACACTTCATATTTCCCTCTAAAAGGACACAAATAAAAAGACTCAAAACGCTAATAGGCACACAAAAAGGTCTACAAGTTTCCCAAGATCAAATAACAAAGTGCTCCCTCAATAACATTTAGAATGAACAACATGAAGTTGTGGTTTTTGTTAGAGCAACGGTACAATGTTACTTGATATTCCGATTAAAGAGTGCAATGTAGACGGTCATATTAATATATATAAATAAAATGAACGGGTTGCCTCCCGCAAAGCGCTTCATTTAAAGTCATAGAGCTTGACTTTCTCACATACCTTCTCATTGATGTGAAGCCATGGTCCTTCGTGCGAGAATCCGAAGTGTCCATGCAGCTTGATGTCACCTCTTGTAATCTCTCGTGGTTTGCTTGCAACATCTTCATTTGTCGAAAGTCGACCGCTTGTGTCTTCATTTGCCAATGTCATTGGGGTTCTTCCTCTGCTCCAAGCCTCTGAATTTTATCACTGTACGCTTGATGAAAGCATCGCCCAAGCTCCCCTTCATTGTTGTCATCGTCATCTTCTCTATCTTGTTCTCATCGCGTTGCTTTTGCCTCTTCTTTGTGGAATCTCTCCTGTATACTCAACAGAGCATATACCAAAATATAGATCTATTGAAATTTTTATTAAATTAAATTTCCAACGAGTGGTCATTCATCTTAAACCGAATCCAAACGAGAGAGTTATGCCCGTTTCACTTTTGGCGCTGCGTGCTGTCCAGAAATTTTCAGAGTGCACAACCTTCAATGTTTTGGCCATACCCGCTTGTAGGAATCTCTGATTGACTTTGTTCTTGATTCGTTGGAACAGGAACTTCGTGGAGCTTTTGAATATCCAAAAATATGCTGCTCTTTGCTTCTGAGGTCGGGCTGGACATTGATGAGAACAATATCTTCTCGTGAATTCGCCCGAAGATGTCAATGATCTCGATCATGTGGTCTTTGGAGCGTAGTGTCGTGCGTCCTTGGCTTCAAGGTCATCACCATTGATTCAGCAGCGAGTATCATGGCTCCAATGGTCTGTCTCCATGGTTCTTGCTTTGCCTAAGGTGTCGGGATCGAAGATGCTCCTGTGCTTCGTGTTGATGATCCGAACGGTTTCCTTCCTGTTGGTGATATGCCCAAGAGCCCATCGTCACAATACGGTTTAAAGGCCCAAGAGGATATTGATCCAAGAGGGATTAGGGTTACTGATGGGCCTATGAGATAGAAGCCCATTAATACGCCCTATATATACGAGGGTGGGGTTAGGGGGCGACAGACCCCTGTGAGCCGCGCCACCTCCCTAGCCGCCCCCCTCTCTCTCTCTCGGCCGCCTCCCTTGCCGTGCGTGCGGTGCTAGCACACCGACGCTCGGCGTTTCATCCCCGTATGTGTGGACTCTGTGGAGGCGCTGCTTCGACTGCTGCGCTGATCGGCTGCTGGGATCAAGTACGAGGAGCTCGGTTCGTGGGACGTGATCGACTACTTCCTCTACATCGACGCGCGACTTCTTCCGCTGCGCTGCGCGTCTAGTGGTAACGATCTATGATCTTCTACTCGCAAGTATCTTGGGTATATGCGGTAGTGATGCTAGCGTAGCCTACCCGTTTCCCAACAGTGGTACCAGAGCCATCTTGCGTAGTTTTTGGTCTGGATCATTTGCATATTGGTGATATGTTGTTGTAGTAGATTGGATCTATTAATTTTGCACGGTTTGATTAGATCAATTTGTCATAAGGGGTTAAAACTGGAGCGAGTTGATTGTGCGGCACGTGACAAAAGATTAGTTTGTGTTCTTTCTCTGTTATGCATACGACATGTCCCTACCGGCTGGAATCACCATCAGGGACTAACTATGTGCATAAGTCAGCAGATTGAACCAACAGATTGAGGTCATGTGTAGATGCAGTCTTCTCAAGTGCAAAGTTTGCACGGTCAATGTGATTGACCTAGTGAAAATTGAGGTATTATGAATGGCTCGGATTTGAGGTGATGCGATCACTCTGATGAGATTTCATAGGGATTCCATAGATGCGATCTGTGTAATTCCATGAGGTTTTCAGGGCGGCTCCCCCCTCGACCCCCCGCCCGCTGACCGGCCAGCGGGACCACCGTTGTTTTCTCGCTATAGCGGTTTCCTAAGCACTACTTTGGTAGAACACATCGTACGCCTAACTTATTTTTGCAGGGTGTGATGTTAATAGTATGGCCTCAATGTCATGTGATGATGTATGTGATGATTTGTGCGGCCTGCATGTCGCAAGTTAACACAACCGGGTTGAGGTTGCACCATTATTGTATAACGACCTGCGTGTCGACTTGTGATGTTTGTATCCTCATGTAATTATTTCACTAGCTATTAGATGTAGTAGCTTAGTATCTTTTCATGGAGGCTTCAATCATGATGGCGATGATGATCACCACAAGACAGGACGGATGGCAATGGAGGTCACCTTGGAGCCATGGCGATGGGGCCCATTGTGATGCAAGAGGCCATACTATTCACAATATAATATGATTATATGCCTGTGATGTTTATTTTCCTGTCATACTATTCTTTCATACTTTTACATATGGTGGATGTTTTAATCATGATAGAATAGCTTCCCTCAGAAAAGGTTGAGTTTTTGATGCCTTTTATCAATAGCTGCACCTATAAATTTTGATCGTTGTGTAGTAGGTTTACCAAAGTAGAGTACCCTCAGCTATCACTTTTGTATAGGGTGGATGTCGGACATTCACAAGCATAGTATTGGTTTACTCAACAAAGCTATCAAAATAGTTTTGGGCTTTAAGGCATAGGGTTGGGGCCGGGGCATTGGATGCCACCCAACAAACAAGAGTCGCATAGAGATGTGATTAGTAATTTGTTGCTTACCTGTATCACTACTTTTCTAGCCGTGATGCTAAAGCTCACTAGGATTTTAGTGATTATGGATCTTGAACCACTATATGTCATTAGAGGGAAGATGACTTTGATATAGTAGGATGTCTTTTGTTAAATCAGTTAATGAAAGTCTTTACATAAACTTAGTGCTGAAATCTTGCTTTACTTTAATGTTGTAGATCATGTCTGCCAGTAACAATTTCGCTTTCAATTTGCGTTCTGTTCTTGAGAAAGAAAAGTTGCATGGAAGAAACTTTATTGATTGGTACCGCAACCTGAGAATTGTTCTCAGACAAGAGAAAAAGGAGTATGTTCTTGAGCAGCCATATCCTGATGATCTCCCTGACAATGCAACTGCTGCTGATCGCAGAGCTTATGAGAAGCACTGCAATGACTCACTTGATGTCAGCTGTCTGATGCTCGCCACCATGTCCCCTGATCTGCAGAAGCAGTATGAGCATGCGGATGCTCATACCATGATCGAGGGGCTGCGTGGGATGTTTCATAACCAAGCCAGGACTGAGAGGTTCAATATCTCAAAGTCCTTGTTTGCGTGCAAGCTGCCAGAAGGTAGCCCAGTCAGTCCTCATGTGATCAAAATGATTGGTTACATTGAGGCTTTGGACAGACTTGGTTCTGAACTTCACCAAGACTTGGCTACTGATGTTATTCTCCAGTCACTCCCGGCGAGCTATGAGCCTTTTATCATGAACTTTCAGATGAATGGCTTGGATAAAACATTGAGTGAGTTGCATGGGATGCTAAAGACAGCAGAGGAGAGCATTAATAAGAATCCCAATCATGTGATGATGATTCAGAAGGGGAACAAAAAGAGGAAGCGTTGGACGCCTCCTAATCCCAAAGGTAAAGGCAAGGAAAAGAGTTCCAGTGGTGAGTCCTCGGGCTCTAAGCTAAAGCCAGCACCTAAGGCCAAATCTGGCCCTACTTCTGAGGATGAATGCTTCCACTGTCATGAAAAGGGACATTGGTCTAGGAACTGCAAGAAGTACTTGGAAGAAAAGAAGAAGAAGAAGGGAAGTGAGACTTCCACTTCAGGTATAAATGTTATAGAAATTAATATTGCATTATCTTCCAGTGAATCATGGGTATTTGATACTGGATCGATGATTCACACCTGCAAATCGTTGCAGGGTCTAAGTGAGACTAGAAGATTTGCAAGAGGCGAGTTGGACGTTCGTGTCGGCAATGGCGCAAAGGTTGCAGTGTTGGCGGTCGGCACCTACCACTTGTCTCTACCCTCCGGATTAGTTTTGGAATTAAATAATTGTTATTGCATTCCTGCTTTGAGCAAGAACATTATTTCTTCTTCATGTTTGGAAGAAGTTGATGATTTTAAGATTGTAATAGAGAACAAACGTTGTTCTATTTTTTGCAATGGTATTTTTTATGCTCATTGTCCATTGGTGAATGGATTATACATTCTTGATCTTGAGGATAAATCTGTCTGTAACATTAATACTAAGAGGCTTAGACCAAATGATTTGAATCCCACTTTTATTTGGCATTGTCGCTTAGGTCATATAAATGAGAAGCGCATTGAACAACTCCATAAAGATGGATTGTTAAGCTCATTTGATTTTAAATCATTTGACACATGTGAGTCTTGTTTGCTTGGAAAGATGACCAAAGCACCTTTCACTGGTCATAGTGAGAGGGCGAGTGACTTATTGGGACTTGTACATACCGATGTATGTGGACCAATGAGCTCAATAGCCAGAGGTGGTTTTCAGTACTTCATTACTTTCACTGATGACTTTAGTAGATATGGCTATATCTACTTAATGAGGCACAAGTCTGAATCATTTGAAAAGTTCAAAGAATTTCAGAATGAAGTACAAAATCAATTAGGTAAGATAATTAAATTTCTGCGATCTGATCGTGGAGGAGAATATTTGAGCCTTGAATTTGGTGATCATTTGAAGCAATGTGGAATTATTCCGCAGCTAACTCCGCCCGGAACGCCTCAATGGAATGGGGTATTCGAATGGAGGAACCGAACCTTGTTGGACATGGTTAGGTCCATGATGAGTCAAGCTGATCTTCCATTGTCATTTTGGGGTTATGTTCTTGAAACTGTTGCGTTCACACTGAATAGGGTTCCAAGTAAGTCTGTTGAGAAGACACCATATGAGATATGGACTGAGAAGCGTTCCGGATTATCTTTTCTCAAAGTTTGGGGATGCTGAGGCTTATGTCAAATGTTTGATGTCAGATAAGCTCACTCCAAAGTCAGACAAATGCTTCTTTGTGGGGTATCCTAGGGAAACCAAAGGATATTATTTTTACAATAAGGCGGAAGGCAAAGTGTTTGTCGCTCGCAATGGTGTTTTCTTAGAAAAGGAGTTTCACTCAAAAGGATTTAGTGGAAGCAAGGTGCAACTTGAAGAAATTCAGGAAACACCCGAAACTTTTTCAGCACCCACTGAAGATCCACGGGATGTGCAAGATGTTGCACAACCCGTAGTTGAGGCACCAGCCCCACGAAGGTCTATAAGGGCACATCGCGCTACTGACAATCTCAACTTCCTTATTACGGAGGAGCGCCACGTATTATTGATGGAAAATGATGAGCCCTTGACCTACAAAGAAGCAATGATGGGACCCGACTCCGACAAATGGCTTGAAGCCATGGAATCTGAGTTAAAATCCATGCATGATAATCAAGTTTGAAACTTGGTCGATCAAATTGACAGTGTAAGACCTGTCGACTGTAAGTGGATTTTTAAGAAAAAATTAGACATGGATGGAAATGTTCACATCTATAAGGCACGATTGGTGGCGAAAGGTTTCCGACAAACTCAAGGTGTTGACTATGAGGAAACCTTTTCGCCCGTCGCAATGCTAAAGTCTGTTCGGATTCTTCTAGCAATTGCCGCATATTATGACTATGAGATATGGCAAATGGATGTCAAAACCACTTTCCTTAATGGACATCTAAGTGAGGATGTGTATATGACATAGCCTGAAGGTTTTGTCGATCCTAAAAATACTGGGAAAATATGTAAGCTTCAGAGGTCCATTTATGGATTGAAGCAAGCATCTCGGAGTTGGAATATTCGTTTTGATGAAGTAGTCAAAGGGTTTGGCTTCATCAAGAATGAAGATGAGCCTTGTGTTTACAAAAATGCTAGTGGGAGCGCACTTGTGTTTCTGGTCCTATATGTGGATGACATATTACTGATCGGAAATGATATTCCAATGCTTGAAGCCGTTAAAACCTCATTGAAAAAGAGTATTTCGATGAAGGATTTAGGAGAGGCGGCTTACATTCTGGGTTTTAGGATCTATAGAGATAGATCAAAAAGGCTAATTGGATTAAGCCAAGACACGTACATTGACAAGATATTGAATCGGTTCAATATGCAAGATTCCAAGAAAGGTTTCTTGCCAATGTCACATGGCATTACTCTAAGCAAGAGTCAGTGTGCTACGACACCTGATGAGCAAAAGAGGATGAGTACGATTCCTTATGCTTCAGCCATAGGGTCGATCATGTATGCTATGCTTTGCACGCGCCCAGATGTTTCCTTTGCTCTAAGTGTTACGAGCAGGTATCAGTCAGATTTCGGTGAAGCTCACTGGACAATTGTAAAGAGTATCCTTAAGTACTTTAGAAGAAGTAAGGATATGTTCCTAATATTTGGAGGTGAAGATGAGCTCCTTGTAAAGGGTTACACCGATGCTAGTTTTCAAACAGACAAAGATGACTCCAAATCGCAATCCGGTTTTGTTTTCTGCCTCAATGGTGGGGCAATGAGCTAGAAGAGTTCCAAGCAAGATACGGTGGCTAATTCGACGACAGAGGCCGAGTATATTGCAGCTTCCGAAGCTGCAAAAGAAGCTGTTTGGATCAGAAAGTTTGTTTCTGACTTGGGTGTTGTTCCTAGTGCGTCCAGTCCAGTGGACCTCTATTGTGATAATAGTGGTGCCATTGCACTAGCAAAGGAGCCTAGAACAACTAAGAAGTCCAGACATATAGTGCGGAGGTATCACCTCATCCGTAACTTTGTTGAGAGAGGTGATGTGAAGGTTTGCAAGGTGCACACAGATTCAAACGTTGCTGATCCGTTGACGAAGCCTCTCCCACAACCAAAGCATGAGGCGCACATGAGATCTATGGGTATTAGATACTCACATCAGTAATTCTAGTGTGCATGGGAGATTTTTGTGTCATGAGTATGTTTATGTAATGATGAATAATTATTATTTGTTCCATGGATGATTATTTTACATTGATTATCAAGTACGTGACTTGTTCGTGAAACTCTTTGTTGACAATGATATGATTCTAAATTATCCCTAGTTTGTGTCATTATGTGGGACAACAACGACGTTGAGACTAGCACATGCATTAATTGATGATCATGTTTCACGGATCATGGATATGGAGATATCAGATTAATGATGTGGACACATGTTGGTGAACATGGTGTTGGATTGACCCACTCCAAGACAATGTTGGGATTGTTATTTTGTATGTGCCATCAGTTGTTCTTGAGTGTTATATCTACTGGATCCTTAGACCTGAGATCGCCATTGTTTCTCACTATGTGTAGTGGTGCATCTTGGGGCTGCTAAACACTACTCCATAACTGGGTAGTTACAAAAGTAGCTTACAGGTGTGTCATGAAACATGGAATGGGATGTGAGCGGATCAAGATGGAATTTGCCCCTCCTAGATAACGGGAGAGATATCTCTGGGCCCCTTGAGATAGTTGGATTTGAAAGTGCATGGTCATGCCAAAGTGATTAAAGAGTTAATCATTATGACTAAAGGTTAGTAACTAATAGAATCCACTATTAGATCGAGAGAATGGTCGAGCTATCACAAAGGTGGCACGTATCTCGCCTTGAGCTTGACTGGTATCGTGTGGCAAAGGGATCGGTGTATGAGTATATCTAAGGTTCGGCCGATATGATCTTTATGTGTATTTGTGAGTCACTATGCTCTGCTAGGTGCCGCTATTGACTTGTGATTCGGAAATGATTTTTGATCACGACCACCCACACATGAACCTAACGGGTCACACACTTAAAGGGTTTGGAATGTTGGAAAGCTTGCCTGTATGATTGTCTCTAGTGCAAGTGGGAGATTGTTGGTGACATGCCCAAGAGCCCATCATCACAATACAGTTTAAAGGCCCAAGAGGATATTGATCCAAGAGGGATTAGGGTTACTGATGGGCCTATGAGATAGAAGCCCATTAATACGCCCTATATATACGAGGGAGGGGTTAGGGGGCGACAGACACCTGTGAGCCGCGCCACCTCCCTAGCCGCCACCCCCCGTCTCTCTCGGCCGCCGCCCTTGCCGTGCGTGTGGTGCTAGCACACCGACGCCCGGCATTTCATCCCCGTACGTGTGGATTCCGTGGAGGCGCTGCTGTGACTGCTGCGCTGATCGGCTGCTGGGATCAAGTACGAGGAGCTTGGTTCGTGGGACGTGATCGACTAGTTCCTCTACATCGATGCGCGACTTCTTCCGCTGCGCTGCGCGTCTAGTGGTAACGATCTATGATCTACTCGCAAGTATCTTGGGTATATGCGGTAGTGATGCTAGCGTAGCCTACCCGTTTCCCAACACTTCCTTGATAGCATCACTCGATTAGAAGTATATCGAGCATCCCACTGGAGAAGATAGGTGGTGTCATGGTTCTTCTAATCTTGTTGCCTCCAGCTTTGGTCAACTTCAAATCATCATCTTTTGTGTACACAACCTTCCAATCATCCTTTGACATCATCATCACCTTCTTTGTCGGTTGCTACTGCCTCTGTCCTCGTTGAATTCCCCTTCATCCAGTGCAGAACATGTACCAATCTTCTCCTCCATTGCAAGGTGCATCAAATTATCTTTCCAACAAGTGGTTATTCACCCCAATTAGACTCCGGATAAAGAAGTTATGCTCGTTTTATTAAGGCGCTGCAATCTGTCCAGAAGGATTTCAGAACGCGCAGCGTTGAAAGATTTTACCATAACTCTTCACACCGATCTCCAAAGTTGATGGTTCTTGATCCGTTGGAAAGAAGACTTGATGGATCTTCAAAATAATCTATTATTTGCTCATGTTACTTCTCTGATCTTGGACGAAAAACTCATCACAACAGTAACACTTCATAGATGATGATGATCGCACGATTTTCTTCGCGGGCATGCTTCATACCTATTGCTTGAACAAACAATTCTTCCCAAAAACACCAGTCTTTAAAATCAATTGACACAGCGGCGTACCTTATTTATCATCTTTTGCTTTGGGGAGTGGGGACTCGATAGCGGATGCTGGACCACTAACAAAAGTTAGCACCTACCACTAAAGAGCGAATCTTGATGTTGTTGCCGTCATGTCGATGTGGACATTGTCGATGTTCCATGTCGAGGCTCGTCGATCATCTTGTTGCCGATTGTTGAAATTTGTCGAAGTGGATTATGGACTTCTCAAAGTCCAAGTTTGGTGTCTAACTTTTTCCACCTGCTTTCAAGGACACAAACAAGAAAACAAGGGTATATGCAATAATAAAAATTAGGGTTAGTCCAAAAAACTAGATGGATTGCCCTAGGGTTCGAGTTATTGATCCCCGGCAACGGCGCCAGAAAAGCTTGTTGACACTCCTTAGAGCCCCAATTTACGTACCGCAAGCGCACGGATCATGGTAGCTTTTCCCTTAGAGTACTCCCCCAAGGTTTATCAATCTGTGGATCGGAAGCGAACCGACTAGGGTTTACCATCTAATCTATCGAACCTATCCTAAACATGAAGCGAAGATTGCATATAAACTGAACAATTGATAGATATGAATGAAGCATAAGTGTTCATCACACCCACAACCGAAGATGAGATAACACAACCAAGGAGCTAGGGCCTATCGTCTCTAGGTACAGTTCTAGTCAAAAAGGTGATCAAAACATAGATTGCATCTCAACTAAAGGTACACGAAATCATCTCATCATGTCGTCGCTAGAATTTTTCCCTCCGCCATGCTGTCACCACACCGGGGTAATCAACCAACTAGCTATAACACGCTACCTCAACGTATCCGCAAGATATAGACTAATCACCACGAATAGATCTAATCTTACTGTGAATATATGGATGCATCACATATGAGAAAGAAAGCATGCATTGAAGTAGACCAAAGTTGAGACAACTAGAATAAAGAGTAGATTGATATCACCATTGTGTGTGTACATACCCCGACGAATGTTGGGGGTGACTCCCGAACTCCACCATGGCACAACCTCGCAGGGAGGCCATGGCGGCTAGGGGTGGCCTAAGCCATCTCCTAGGTACCCTCGAAGACTCGCGACGGCCGTCAGCCTCCTCCAGTCTTGGCCCTAGGTTTTCGTCGAGTTCTGGGTGGATTGATGCTCCGAGTTGAATAAGGTGAGAGCTATTTATAAGCCGAGGAAGCCACCGGTCGAAGGAGAGGCCGAACTGCCTCAGAAACAGGCTAGGCCGGCCGGCCCCATGGGCCTAGGCCGGCTAGCCAGCCTACCCCCTTTCGGGCTCGCCTCGATCTCATCTTTTGCGTGTAGACTCCTCGCATCTTCTAGAGTTTATGTCCTTCACGATTGCACCCCTTTGGACGTCGTTATCTTGGAGATATCTTCGAGGAAAGGATAGGATGGGGAATCCTTACTTAAATCTTCATTTGCTTTGCTTAATCCCGAAGTATCTTGATCTCATCTTTGTGGGCTCGGTCCTTTGGGCTCTCTTGGAGGATGGATGTGCTTGAATGGGCTTCGAATCAACATGGGCTTTGGTCCTCCCTTTGGGCTTTGGCCTTCGTCTTTCTCCGTGTTAGCGCTCGATCATGGGCCTCGTCATTTCATGCTCCAAAATAGGCCAAAAACCTGCAAAAACGAAGTTCCTCCAAAATATATGTGCAAACGTGAAAATGACCAATAATTAGGCCAGGGTTAGGACGGTTAGTGATTTTGATATTAAATTCATGCCATTATCAAGGATAAACAAGGGATAAAAGGGGTACTTAAGGAGCGCCAACACCAACACCTCAAGAAATATTTCCTGAGCATGTGGGAAGGCGAATAACAAGAGCCGATGAAATCCATCTGGCTATATTATAAAAGGCCAACACGTTGAGTTGAAATCCATCACCTCCAGGAACAGTGTGGGGAGCTGATATGTTGCCATCACCTCAAGGGACAGTGAGGAAAGCCGATGCGTTTCCATCACCTCTAGGAACAGTAACATTAAGGAAAGCTGATGCGTTGCCATCACCTCCAGCATATAAAAAAGAGCAGGATCTATTCTATCGACCAATTGTTGAGACCATCGGGAAGCTACAGGAGATCACCAACAAATTGCCGATGCCGCCAACACTGCTGATATCGGTATGACGAGCAAACTTTATTTCTTACTGCAAAATACTTGGGAATTTTGAATTTAAATAGCTTAGCTCCTCAGTGATATGCTAAATTCCTACTAGAGCCATATATACACATTAAAAACCTTTATACATATGCTGCTTGTGTTTGCATTGAGCATTGTCAAATTCTTTGTGATCCTTGTGAGATTCGCTTCATATTTTTAAGATCAGGATCACGTACACTCCACATACACTAGAAGTTACGCAAGTATATGCCTTCCATCCATAAAAATGCTCCATTCCTTTTTTGACAGAACTCTTTATATTCATCATGTAGAAAGATTTGGGCTATGTAAAAAAAAAGAAGAAAAAAATATAAATGTCCGTGCCCCAAAAAGCATGAGAAGAAAAAAAGAAGAAAGAAAAATGAAAGACAGCTCATATCTCAGCAAAAGATAAAAGGGAGAGTTCTGCAAAAGGGGGATGCGAGTTCCAGCCACAAAAATTCCACACACATGCACATCTTGATCTGATTGTATGACTTGCTTTCTCTATTGGATCCGGTCTTTGACTTTGCAACATGTGCGGCCCGAGTATGCTACCTCTTCATTCCCTACCCTGAACTCCACAAAAAGCCATACTAGAGATAGGGAGAAAGGAGGCAATATAATGCTTTGGTGAGAAATCATACACATTGAGCGATTTGAGAGAATCATTTGAGGAGTGAACTTATTTTCTATTCAAAAGATCCAAGTTATTTAGCAGGAGGAGTAAAGTCGATTCGTCTCTTTGCGTCGGCTATCAGTAAAGCATCAGCTATCAGAAGAGCAGCATCAGAAGAGCCGAGACGCTGAGTCCATCATGCAGATTGAGGCGTCGACTATGCAAAGTTTCAAAGCATTCATACTTTGAAACATTGGGGGCATGTGTTATCACCATAAATTAACAGGGTTAATTAATGGGCCGCGAGCAAGTTGGGCTTAAAGCAGGAATTAAAGAAGGCTTGTGAATCGGCTCCTGCGTGAGTGTTTGGGCCATGTGGGCCATGTATCTTTTAGTTCAGTTTGGGTTAGAGATAGAGTCCGATTTGGACACGTTGGTTTAGATTATTTTCCAAGTCTCCAGACTATAAATATGTACCCTATGATATTCGAAAAAAAGGGAGAATGTCATCACGTCTCGCAACAACAATTCTCGGCGCACCGCCACCCCTAATCCTAGGGTTTCATCCAAGTAAGCACCATGCTGCCCTGATCACTTCTTGTGATCAGGGCAGCATTGTTCTTACTTTTACCTTTGTATTACTCGTACTAAAGCGTTTTTGATGGAGAGTAGTGCTAGTTATCCTGGTATTCGTAGCATGACCTTTAGTAGATCTATCATTCTCTTGTTGTTTATCATCTATGAATATCATGTTATCTCTGTGTGATCACAGAATTAGTCGCGTAGTGATAACACCCTGCTTCTTTTTTATCAAGTAGATCTAATCTGTTATGGTTTGTTCTTATACTTAAGAATCGGCTTAATATCTGCTAGGTTAGGCCTTGCAAACGGGTTGGACGATCCGGCGACATATTAGATGCTTTGCCTTGATCTTAATAGGGATTGATCCGGAAATCGGCTTTCGCTTATTCTTAGGCCTCTTTTCTGGTTAAAGTTTGGTTATCTATTACGCTCGTTAGGCCTAACTACGTGTAGGATGTTCCGATCTAGCAGTGAAGCTTTTACTATCGTGGATTGGTTTAACTAGATCTAATTGAAGTAGTTTTTGCAGTTATTTGCTTTATCTATTAATATCCAGATATGCAGTTCTGATCTGACACCGGGACTTGATCGGCTCTTTAAAGCCGATGCAAGAGTCTTCCTGGGGAGCCGACCACGGCTCGGACTAATGTTTACACGTGTTTGTGCATGTAGGCAAATCGTCGAAAGCACGTTTGCACCTTCCTAATTGGGTATAGGTCAGGTGGCACACCCTGCATCTCCGGAAGCGTCGGCCCGTGCCAGGATCTGTGCCATTGACCGAGGGACTGGTGCCAGCCAGCGCCCCGGCAGCCTCCCGGCTCTTCGTGTTGCCTGTCGCTACTCGCCGGTGGGTTTTGACCGACAACACATACACATCTCACATTCCATTCAACTAGTTCAACTCAAAATTATATAACATGGCCATTTATTCCAAACTTTATGTTAAGATGGTGTACAGGCTACAAACATCACAACCTGCTCCATGCAGCTGTGCTACAACAAGTGGTGTTCCCTTTCCAGGTGATCTCGCACCACTCTCAGTTTACACAATTCTACTTCTAGAAAGTCAGACCCAAAAGTTTCGACGATCTAAAAATCATCGTGGTTACCAACTGAAGACTCACTACTGAGGAAAAGGTCATTGGTCTAAGCTTCAGGTTTTGGATCTCCATGCTCAGAGTCAAGGTTAGAAACTCCTTCAATTTCTTCTGGATCTTCTTCTTCATTTCCTGCAGGCTAGTTCGGAACATCAGGTGGCATCGGATGTTCTTGGAGGTACTCGATATAAGCATAAGCATCTTCAAGCTCCGAAGTGAGGTCCTGAGCCTGTTCCTGAAGGAACTCTATCACTGTGTTGCGCTGATTGATAACGGCATCACTTTCGACAATTTGATCCTCTCGATGGCCTATCGTCTCCTCATGTTGAGCTATCACCTCGTCCTGATCAGTAACTACTGCCTGAAGCTCTTCCGCCTGAGTGATTTGCCTATCCAACTTGCTATGAGTAACCTGCGCCTCACTAGCCAAGTGGATAAACCGCAGCGCTGTAACTCCTGGTGGCGAAGCTGGGCGTTCATGAATCTGACTATCGTACGCATCGTATCTCCCGCTGAGTCTCCAAGTAGGTGTGCACAATGCTCCACCCTAAAAGACCACTCAGGATTGTAGTAATCTACGGCGGGGAAAAGGCCGATAGGGTACTCTGGCACTTCATTTGGATGCTGCTTGCAAAAAGTGGTGATAGCCTCTAAAGCGGCAGCTTCGATAGTGTCAGTGAAGCGGTACCCATATGCCTCAACCTCTTTGGGCTGCCAGTGAGCTCGGAAACGGTGCTGGGGTATGGTCATATTCACAGTACAATGGGTAACTCCCTCTGCTATGTAAGTGTAGCAGTCGTACTATGGCGGCTCCGTGTAACAAAAGAGCTGGAGAGATTCCCACAAAAGGCGAGGAAAACCCTACCAGTGGAGTCCGTTGGTGTGGATGTGGCCCGCACCATCCGAAAGAGTGCGCAGAACATCAGCCATCTGAAACAAAATTCAAATGGTAAGATGTCGCCAAAAAGGGACACAACAGTTGTAGGGTATGACTCATTGAAACATAAAGTTTCAAAAGAAGCAAAAATGATCAAACTATAAATAAAACTAGTTGATCATTTAAACATTCCTTGAATGAGAATCAAGGATGCAAAACTCGATCTACGCACAAGTGGTTTACCTCTCCTAAAGTCAACTAAATCTAGGTTTTAGAACAAGGCACTCACCAAGTTTTTATCAACTAATCAAAACAAGCACTCTAAAAAGATAACTAGCTCAAAGTTTGCAAGTTTGAAAATAATGCATGCACGAGCTATCGTCCTCACAACCAAAATAACTGCCAAATATCTTTGGCCTTACGTAATTAGTTTCAGTGGCACAAGTACGTCTCTCCCTATATTATCTAGTCGGCAGATCCTAACCGCTCTTAACTTATAGAACTATGGTAAGCATACCTGCAGAAGCACATAGCATATATATAACTAATAGCCACCTTATAATACCCATAAAACATCACCCTAGGGCTTTACGATCTAAGCATAATCCTTAAAAAGTTCAGCATAGTTTTGTAAAAACTTTGTCGAGCACATCTTTTAGTCGAAGTCTTTTTAAGATTGGTTGTATCGTCCTGTGTATACTTGCCTACTCTGATACCAGCTATGGCAGAACCAGCCTGAATTACACTAGATCAAGTGCACTATACATCTTAATCGGTGAAATCCTTGGTCTGTCGGGTAATATCCTGATATAACCACTGAATATCCGATCGAAACACAAGTATATATCCCGCACGAAGGCGAGTTGGAGATACAACAATTCCATAATATTTTACATCACATAGATAAGAGGTGTAATTTACAACAAAGTTTTGAAGCTAGTAAATTAAAGTTCTAGCTTTTTACAACTTATTTGAAAGAAAAGAGATATACTTTAGAAGTTCTACGACAGTAAAGAAGCACAACTATATATAAACATCGAAAAGTAGATGCCATGATAATCGCGATCATGACATCATTCCTCTGAGTCATGGCTGGTCGAAGATGGTTCCCATTCCATAGACTAGCCAGAAGGCAGAACACTAGGCCAAGATAGACTAGTGTTCGGGCCTTCCAAGGTCATCCCTGAAAACAAAATCACCAAAAGCCTGAGTATACTAATACTCAGCAAGACTGACCTGATACAATAGCCCTTTATTTAGATATGCTAGCTCAAAAGGCTCTGGGTTTACTTTTGCTGAAAAGCCACAAAGAGTAGGTCCTTAATTCAAATTTTAGCTTTCAAATTCTAGTTGTTTTATCCATTCTATGTATGCACTTATTTAAGCAATCATGGTAGAAGAATTAACTTCATCCAACCGTATTTAGAATCCATCTTGTTCTTTTTCTTACTCTATGTAGCAAAGGGATTAAGTAGTCTCAATCATCGTGAGAAGCGGTCGATTCTGAATCGAATTCCAACCTTGCAAGGATAAATCTAGCACACACGCTTGGAATACCATCAAGTCACTCCCAAGCAACCATTTACTTCTCATTCCGGTTCATGGATCAAGTCCACTCTCCCCAACTACAGAGAATCCCACATCTTTGTAGTCGCGGTGTTGCAACATAATTTAATATATAAACCTATCTTTAAGAGAGAGTGGAAGGTATGTCCACTTGCCGGGCCGATCAGTTACTAGGCTTGCCGCATACCATATTTACGGCATGTGGCTAGTACTTTCAAACGCTTAACCATCGCTACTACACACTGCTGCCTTAATAATTTATCAACACAGACGGATTACTAATGAAGCGGTTGACCAAATCCGTCCATGGTCCTTATAGTGATTGTAGGAAAGTAAACAGTCAACTCCTATAAATCTTGCGAGTGACAGTAAATCACTCCACTTTTACCGATCCTATTAGCATAGCATCTAGTCGGACTCTGTTTCTAGTGTTCAAACAATAGGTACCTAAGATTATGCATCTAGGTTTTTATTCAACTCCAATAACTTAAATGCACAAATAGATAGTAATAAATTGCATAAAATAATAGGATTATGCACCGGGGCTTGCCTGTATTAATGTCTATAAAGTCAGTAGACTTTGGATCTTCCGAATCTGAGTTCGGGGCTTCAGTTAGTTCAACAATATTAGCCTGGGCTTCAGAAGAATCCCCATCTGGTTCCTGATTGAGTTCGTATGTTCCGTCTGCTAATGGAGTGATCTCTATATGAATGCATTAGTTGGAAACAAAAGTAAGGTACTATACTTGAGTATAGCTTTCCTTCACAAAAAAGATTACAACTTTTCTCAATCAAACAATCCAATTCATCCATGTCAAATACTTTAACATAGCATGGAGAAAGGTTTTTGAAATAAACCAAAGAAAAGATTTGAATAAATAAGAACATAAGCAAAACCTAGTAAAGTGAGTTTTTAGAAACACAAACTAGAACTTACTAAAGGTTTTAGAAAAAAATATATAGAGCTAGACATGGTCTATGGAACACATGGTTCAAGGTTTGCAAAAGGAATAATTCTAAAGCATAAAATAAAAAGAACTAGGTCAAACACCTATTTTTAAAACTTGATACAAAAGGTTTCAAAACAAACCCATAGCACTATCTTGTAGAGCTATTCACAAAGAAACAAACAAAATTGATTTTTCATTTTTTTGATTTTTGTACAATTTACTATGAATTTTTAAAGCTCACAAAGAAAAGAACTTGAATTCTTACAAAAAGGCCCTTGGAAACAATTTAATCATTGCATAAAGGCCCTTGGCCGGCCCAAAACAGGGGAAGGGCATGGGCAGGCGGTGCCGGCGAGATCCCGGCGGCTCCTGTCACTGGCGGTGAGGGCTCAGGTGGGGAAAAGAGAGAGGAGCTCGAACCGCACCTGTAGGTACCTAGGATTGAGGTCGGAGTGGCCGAGAGGTGGGCTGCTGGCGAGGAGGTGCGGGCGGAGGCGGGTGAGCTTGCCGCGAGGATGCTCAGGTGGAGGAACGGTGGGGTTGAAGGCCTGGCGAGCTTCACTAAGGCACGATGAAGGTTGCTAGGGGGTGGTGGGGGTTGGGGCAGTGCTGTAGCAGTGGATCGGGGGTTCGCTGGAGTTGGAGGGGAAGGAGCGGCGGGTATGCCGGAATTGGAGATGGTCGGGGCTATTTATAGCCCGATGTGGAGGGGAATTAGCACGAGAGGAGGTCCAAGAGGTGATCTTGGCCGAGAAAAAGGCAAAATCGGCCACGGCGGCGCACACCCACGGGCAGTCGGCGAGGTAACGGCGTGCGGCGGCGTGGCGCGCATGCGGGAGGCCAGCAAGGTCGGCGCGGATGGCGACCGAGAGCGGTGCTCGATGCGTGGAGCAGCGAGGCGGCTAGAGAAGGCGGCACCAAAAGCAGCGCCGTGGTTTCTAGCTCGCCGGAAATGGGACATCCGGCGGCGGGAGCTCTGGGCGGTGTGGCAGCAGGAGGAAGGGGGTGCGCGGCACTGGGTGGGGTCAGGGAAGGGCAAGAAGACCGATTGGTACTCCAGAGGCGGCGGGGTGAAACTGCTGTAGAAGAAACCGGCAGCGGCAGCCGAGATGGCGGCGACGGGCGGCACTCCCCTGTTTTCTAGTAGAGAAGAGGAAGAAGAAGACTAGCAAGGGTGGTTTTGTAATTTCCAAAATCTCAAGGGCTTATCTGAAAAATAAAATTTTCCACTGATCTAGGGCTCAAATGAAAATGTGCCCAACATGAAAGTTGTTCAATTTTTCAAGATCTAATAGCATATTTGCAAGAAGGCCCTTAACAAAGTTGAAATCACTCCCTAGGTCAGAACCTTTTGCACAGAAGGACTTATAATTTTTCAAAATTACCAAAATACCCTTACTTTGTACTGCAAAATTTTCAACCACCAACAAGAATAAACATATCATTCACACTCCAAACTTTATTTTAATGGCTAGACACCTGAAGTGTCACACAAACTGCCGTTGGGACATCTTATAACGATATAGCGACGACTCGTACTGCCGTTGGGATATCTTTTAACGATATAGTGATGAATCGTACTGCTGTTGGGATATCCTATAAGTATATAGCTGCGACTTCAAGTGATGTTGTGATATCATCCAAGGATATAGCAACAGCTGCAACTGGCATTGTGATAACCACCAATGATATAGCAATAGTTGCAAGTGGTGTTGTGATAACCTCTAAGGATATAGCAACAGCTGCAACTAGCGTTGTGATATCCTCTACAGATATAGCAACTCCGGTTCCTGGCGTTGTTATATCCTCTAAGGGTATAGCGATGACTATAACTGGCATTGTGATAATCTCTATGGATATAACAACCACTCTTCCTGGCGTTGTGATATTGTCTAAGGATATAGCGATGACTAGAACCAGCGTTGTTCTATCCTCTAAGCGTATAGAGACAACTTCAATTGGCGTTGTGACATCCTCTGAGGATATAGCAACGGGTGACAAATCGTTGTTATATCTTTTTTTGACTGAAAAATCGTTGCTATATCTTACAAGGATATTGCAACAACATATGAGTTATTTCCGCACCTGGATATTGCTGCAATATATGCTATTGGATCTGAAATCTTCCATTGCACTAGTGCTTGATTGCATCTAACCTACGTGGTTGCAAAATCAATTATAGCAACCCTCGCACTGGTTAGCGCAACGACCAAGCTTGTTGCTTCAACAACACATTGCCACGCCGAACGTCGTTGCAACAAGCGTGCATTATCCCAACTGAACACAATCCGATGAGATAGGCTATTGCCACTCAAGTATTTGCGACGCCCAGATTCTTTTCCCAACGACCCCAAATTTGTTGCGTTTACTTGATACTGCAACGAAAGTGGGCTTATTACGACAATTTTGGGGCGTTGCCTAACGTGTATTTTCTAGTAGTGCCATGGGATGGCAGGAACAGTAATTCCTGAGAAGTCGCAAGGCCCATCACCGCCCGGGTCAATTGAGCTAGCTCACCAGTCGCGGCCTGGTCACTTAGTCATTTTTTTCAGGGATTCGTCCCAAGAAAAGAGGCATTTCAAAAACCAAGCACAGATCCGAGTGTGCTACGATATCCTTAGAACCTTTTATTTCTTCCAAATTTGGAAAATTTGGATTCAAGGCTCGGGGGCTACTGGGTACATGTCATCAGGGATTTATTTTTCAAAAATATTTTGAAAGGTAATTTGGCTGATTTCAGGAATCCAAAATTGATCCTCAGCCTGATTCTCCGATTCAGCCTAAGGCTTGGGGGCTACTCCATATGGAGTGTGACTACTCGTCGCACCCCATACATAAAGATCTTTGAAGATTTGAAGACCACTCGGGCAGGAGCACCTCGCAGCCTCAGCACAGCTCGTGAAGTACTCGGTGGATGCATGTAACACCCTAATTTAAATGTTAGCATTTATTAATAAATTTAATTGGCTTTAATTAAATTTCTAAGGTTTATTGTGTTTAGATTAGCATTTAATCTAATTTTGTCCCTTAAGTAATTAAAATTTTATCATAGGTTTAAATTTTGGTGTTGCATTCATGCTGGTGCATAGTTTTAATTATTTGAGTGTGGTTTGAATTCAAATTTGTATTTGAATTCAAACTTTGTTTGAATTAGAAATAAAAAAAGGAAAGAAATAGAAGAGAGCCCAGCCCAAAACCCTCTCCAAAACCATAGCCTTCCCCGGCCCACTCTCTTTCCCGCTCGGCCCAGCACACCCCGCGCCGGCCCAGTTCGCAGCCACCCAGCCCGGTCCACCCCGCCTCCCTCCGCAGTCAAGCATCGCTCGGCCCTCCTCGTCACGCCTGGCCCACCTGCCCGTGCCCTGGCTCGCTCGCGCTCGCCTGTCTGCAGCCACATGCTCGCTGACCCGCAGGCCCGCGCGTCAGCATCAGCGCTCCCTCTCCAGCGAGCTCAAGCCGCCCCGACGCCATGACCCCACCTGGCAGGCAGCCGCACGACGCGCACCCCGTCCCTGTCAGTGGCCCCCTCGAGTCAGTCTCATCTCAGCCCGCGCACGTCGCGCGCGTCGCCCTCCATTTCTCTGACCAGACGGGCCCGCTGTCAGCTCTTTCCTCTTCCCCTGCCCGTTTTCCTCGCCGGACTCTCTGCTCCGCCCGCGCCGCGCCTCGCTGCCCCATGGGCCATCCTGGGCCTCGCAGGGCCACTCGCCAGCCGCGCACCCCCTTCTGGAAGCTTCTCCCGAGCTCGGTTCATCCCAAATCGTGGGACGAGATCCGTTTCCCCCGCGCGGTAACAACCCGCCACGATCCTCGCCGGGATCACGCCGCGGGCACGCACGAACAGGCCACGCCGCCGCCCTATAAGTAGGATCCCCGGCCCCTTCCGAACCCTAGTCTCGCCCCGCAGCCACCACCGCACCCTAGCCCCACCTGCGCCGCAACTCCGCCGGAGCAGAACCCTGCGCCGCCGTGGACTCACCACACCGCCGCACCCCAACGCCTGCAAACCACCGCCGCGACTTCACCCATGCACCAGGGAGCTTCTCGCGGCCACCATCGTCGACCACGACCTCTGCAGCGCCGGAATCACACCTGAGAACCGCCGCCGGTGAGCACCTCCGCCACCCCGATTCATCGCCACCAGTGGCTCTCAGCCCATCCTGACCCCCATGACGTCTTCACAGCACGACGCCGCACCTGCCCATGGAGATCCGAAGCCCAGGGCACCCACGCATCGACCCGTCACCGAACGCCGCCGTGACTCGCCGCCGGACCTCCTGCACGACCCCCACGCTCGATTCGAAGCGCACTCGGAGCGCGTATGAACCGACTGATTTTGATCCAACGGCCTAGAAAACACCCGATCCCGAGTCAACTGAGGAAATAACGGTCAGCGCTGCTACTTTTTCATAAGAGCCCCTCAGTTTCTTGGTTTTTAACCCGCCATCCAGTCACTTGCAAAAGTATTTGCATGTAAGCCCAGTTTTTAGCGTTTTAACACCTGAGTTTTCTCAGAATTGAACCCGCAGTCCAGCACTAGTCTTTTCGCGAGTTAGACCCCAGAGCTATCCTTTAATTACGTTTAGACCCTCGGTTTTTGCAGAAAACCCCCTGGAACCTAGTTTTTCTCGCAGATAAGCCCCTAGAACTTGTTTTTAGCCTAGATTATGCGTTTTAGCTCTGTTTTAGACGTTCTTTATGTCCACGCGATCGTTGTAACGCGTAGAATAGTTTTAGACTAGTTTAGTGTGCTGTTTTTATGTATTGATATACTATTTCTTAGTTTTTGTTAGTGTTTGCTTGTATGCTTATTGTTGTGCCTCGTTTTGGCCATGTGTTCGTGAGTAGACATTGAGCTACCGGAGGAGCCCCAGTACCAGTACCCGGAGCAGCCATCTTCTGACCCATTTGAGCAGCAGCAGGAGCAGTATGAGGAAGGCAAGTATAGCATGAACAACCTATCATCTTCAAATACAATTTCATACTGCATTTAATACTGTATGCCTATAAGGACTGTCCTAGCCACTTTATATCCTTTATATATCCCATGGGGTTGCATTTTGTTTAGTTGTGCTAGGTTGCTGTGTAATAACACACTCTGGTCCTTTTTAATTAACTTGATTAATGGTTTATTTGAACTTAATTCTGAGAGTGGCCCTCTGTGCTTCGTGCTTGGGTGGCTCACGTCTCGTTAAAATATGGTTTTGTTAGAAACTTGGTTTAGGGGGCCAGCACGGTGCTTAGTGCTTGGTTGGCCACTCTCCATAAGGACCGGTTCATAGAGCGACAACCTGGGATAACAGCGCTACCACAAGACTGGAATGGGACGGTCTTGGCGTAATAATTAGGTATTTTTGGTTTGGAGTAACTTACCTGCGGGGCAGGGGCGGTAAGCTTCTATGGCCCTCGTGCTGAGTGGCCTCGTCTGTGCTTCGTGTCTTACACCCACTAGACCTGCTCCATAGTCGCCGATCCACCCTCGCGGTTACTCCCTACCAACGAGATTCTTTGTTAAGGCCTCGTAGTGAGTTTGCTAGTCATCTCACCTAAGGAAGTGTGATGAACAACTGGCGTAGCTCACGACTTGTGGGTAAAGATGTGCAACCTCTGCAGAGTGTAAAACTGGTATACTAGCCGTGCTCACGGTTATGAGCGGCCCAGATCCTCCTTTTGATTAGTGGGGTTATCTCCTTCCGACGAGGGAGGTGCCTCTCGGGGTTACCTTTGGTGGTTGTGGTTTGGTTCTCAGTAGTAACATGATTAATTTTGATTAATTACTATGTAACTGGGTTTATGGTAATTCATCAACCTCTTAAAAGCTAATGCAGTTGAGTCAGCCAACCTTAGAGCCTCATAGTTTGTGTTATACTTGTTGAGTACAAGTTGTGTACTCACTCTTGCCTCTTCTCTACTTTTTCCTCTTGGCTACGCTACTGCTGCTCAGTTCCTGCCGACACGAGGGATTTCGCTCAGCGCTACCAGGACTACGAGGACTTCTAGGCGTTCGTCTCCCAGTCGACGTCCCTGTGGCGCCCTGCTCAGCTTCGGAGAGTTTTTATCGTATTTGTACTTCGCTTTCCGCTGTATCAGACATTTTGTCATTAATATAATAAATAACATTTGTATTCACTTTATTATATCTTTTTACATGATATGTGCTATGATATACTGTTCATTCTGTTGTATATACGTGTGACTTGATCCTGGCACGTATATGATTGCTCGGTTTATGTTCTTTTATAAACCGGGTGTTACAGAGTGGTATCAGAGCCGACTCTCGCGGTTTCACGGGCACGTACGGGCGTAAGTGTGGAGGCATGAGCACGGGCACATGGGGGCGCAGATGCCACCGGCATGTGCACGGGCGCGTGGCGGGTCAGTGCGCGGGCATTTGGGATGCGCCGTTGGCACTGGACGCACGGACGTGGCACATGGGCTGCTGGCACTGGACGTACGGGATGTGGCCAAGAGGGGACGTTCCTGGCTTGGGATTGACTGACGAGGACGTCGGTCTCTTAAGGGGGTGAGCATGTGACACCCCGGCCCAGGGCTTAATAGGATTAATAGGATACTCATACCAACAAGTTGCAACTTCTTTTCCGGAAGCCGGTCTCCAAAGAACTCCGAGGTTAAGCGTGCTTGGCCCGGAGCAATTTGGGGATGGGTGACCGACCGGGAAGTTATTCCCGGGTGTGCACGAGTGAGGACAAAGTGTGTAGAAAAGACTGGTGTTGGTCTGTGAGGACGGTCTATGTCCTAGAAAGCAGCCAGATGTAAGCGGGCCCGGCCTCGGGGAGGCGGGACGTTACAATGCAATCCGTGCTCAGCCCCAGGGACTGCTAGACGGCTACCTGCGGCTACTCGATCACGAAGACCTTGTTGGGGGAGCTACCTTCGGGTGATGAGTGAAGGTGCCGCGCCCGAGGGTCTGGAGCCTGAAGTCAAGACGACCGTGCGGTGTCGTGGCGCGAAGGTCACGGAGCGAAGCCTCTCGACGAAGCCCGCGATCGAAGCCCCGCAAAGATTCGAAGGGGAACCTTCCGCAGGACTCGACGCGGGGCGAATCAGGCGAAGACCAGGCGACCAAGGCCCGTGGCCGAAGGTGCGGTACCAAAAGGCGGACGGATGACAGGAGCAACAGTGACTGGGCCCAAAAGTCTGGCGCGAAGTCTGATAGCGAAGGTCGCGGGAATTCGCGGAGGGCCCACTTGCCAGTCCAGCTGTAATCCACTACCACAGTCGTTATTGTAATGTTACCTAAATGCCCACAGAATATTATGAGAATCTAGCAGTCAGGGGGCATTACGGAGAATTTACATCGAAGAGTAGGTGAACCGTTGGCTATAAATACCCGTGTAACTACAGTTGATGGGACATTTAATGCATGGAGTTATTTCTCATGCTTTGATTTTTGTGCCACTGTATTGGTCGCTTTTCACCTTCGAGGTTTTGCCCTGGTCAATTTGAACTGTTGTGATACACCTTCGCTCCAAAGAGTATCCTACACCAACAATTTTGGCGCCCACCCGCGGTTCGGTCCGACACGACCACATGGCAGCGAAGAAAAAGACCAACACGAGTGCTTCGACAGAGCCCCCTGTTTCGGCGAAGGTCCCCGCTCCGGCGAGCGCCATCATTCCAACCAACATCGGCAACAACAACCACGAAGATAACAGCGAAGACACTTCGGTCGATGACCTCGCCGACGGGGAGTTCGAGGTCGAACTCCTCGACATGGGCATCTCAAGAGAAGACATCCAAGCCATGCGAAGATTCGACGCGTGCCTTGTAGAGCGGTCCTGCCATGCTCGGCAAGTAGCAACCCAGGCCGGTCCATCATCCACAGCAGTGACAAGATCGAAGGGCAAGCAGAGGGCACTCACCATCGAAGAGTTGGAAGAGCAGCTCAACAAGCTCGAGGAGGAAGAGCTTCACTGCACAGCTATGCGACAGCAAATCCACGAGCGCATGGCGATGCTGCAACAAGATCAGGCCCCTCGCCTAGAGCCAGCGTCAGCTCCGCACGCCCCTCAGCCTGTAAGGGTTCACCCATGACCTATCATCATCGACGACGAAATGTACTCCGACAAAGAAGAAGGCGAATATAGAATGATGCAGTAGCAGCATCGGCATCACTGAGGAGGCCTCAGCACCCCTCTTTTGGTGAAATTCAAAGAGCTCCAATGGCCGGCACGCTTCAACCCGGCCATCCTCCCACAGTATGACGGAGAATCCGACCCATGAGAATTCCTCCACAAGTACGAAGCGGCAGTCGAAGCAACCGGAGGAGGTGCCTGTAACACCCTAATTCAAATTTCAGTATTTAATAATAAATTTAATTGGTTTTATTTAATTTGCTAAGGTTTTATATGCTTAGACTTGCATTTAAATTAATTTTATCTCACAAGTAATTAAAATTTGGCTAAGTTTAAAATTTGTTGTTGCATTCATGCTGGTGCATTGTTCTCTTTGTTTGAGTGATAGAGTTGAATTCAAATTTGAATTATTTGAATTCAAATATGTTTGAGTTGTTAGAAATAGAAGTAAAAAAAAGGAAAAGAAACTAGAAAAAAAAAACCAAACCCAACCCAGCCAGCCCAAAACACAAATGGCAACCCAACCCAATCCCCAAAACAACCCAGCCCGGCCTGCTTCTTTTTCCCACTCGTGGCCCATTCTCTCCTTCCCTGGTTCGGCCCAGAACGCCGTCGTGGCCCAGTGAGACGTAGCCAGCAGCCCAGTGCACCGCAGCCCGCTCCCCACCTCGGCTCAGCAACTCGCCCGGTCCAGTGCCGCGGCCCAGCTCGCTTCGCCGCTCGCTCTAGCCCGGCTCGCGCACCCCGCGCGCTCGCGCCCGCTCCCACCGACCGCCCCAGGCCCACCTGCCAGCCCCTCTCCGCGCGGAGCGCACGCCACACCGCACGCCCGCTGCGCCCCGGGCCTGCACGTTAGCGCCCGCTGCCGCGACAGCGCGCTCGCCCGCGACCCTCTCCCCGTCTTGCTGACCCGCCGGGCCCGCCTGGCAGGGTCGTCTTCCCCGCGGGACGGCGCGCCGAGATCTCCGGCGAAACCACTGGGGATTCCCTTCCCCAATCGCGCCCGCGATCCCCGGCTCCTCCCTTTAAACACGCCCGTGGCACCTCCTGCACCTCCCCATTCCGCAGCCTCTGCCACCAACCCTAACTCGCCGCGCCGCACAGCTTCGCCACGTAGAGCTCAACGCGCCGTCGTGGAGACGCCGACCCGCCGCCTCCTAGTATCGGCTAACCCCTGCAAAAGCTCCGCCTCTAGCACAGGAGGCTCTCCGAGCTTTTTTCCCTGGCCTCGGACCACGCCATCGCCGGAATCGCTCTGGACATCAACTCCGGTGAGTCTCTGCGCTGCCGATTTTTTCCTCACCGCCGGCCACTCCCGGACCTCCCTGACCATGTGGCACCATCGCAGGAGCACCACTAGCCGACCCACGGAGTCCAGGCGCTCGGAGAACTGCCACCGAACCCCACCCGCGATCACTGCCCCCGCTTCGCCGCCGGTCAGCATCGCCATCGACTTCGCCCGGCCATCTCCTTCGAATCCGAGCTTGGTGAGCACTCTAGAGCCTCATGCCTCCTTTTTGCGCTAGCTATAGAGGCGCCTAGACCCAATCCAAGGCCGGAACGCCGCTCGCCAGCGTGTTCCGCCACGCCAACCCGCCGCCGCTGAAGCCCAGCGCCGCCCAGACACCTGCCGAGCCCAGCTTTTGGCCCAGTTGTATCACGCATGCCGCGGGCTACCTCCCCGGCCAAACCACGGCCCAAACCGAGCCCTAGGGCGCCGCCTTGGCCTTCTCCGGTCACACGCCGCCACGGAAACAGTGAGTTCCGGCGAGCTTCGCCGCCGCCCGCTCCTCCAAACCGTCCTGTCTGCCAGATCTAGAATCAGCGGTCACGATTAGATCCAAGCCCATCAAATCCGAGCCACTCGATCCAGATCCAAGCGCCCAGATCTAAACGTAACGGTTCGCCCTGTCAGTTTTGCTAAAGAGCCCTCCCACTTCCTTGAAAATAACCCGCAGTCCTGGTGTGTTCAAAAGAATTTGCAGTTTGGTCCAGAAATTAACACCCAGACCCCTGAGCTCTTTAGATTTTGAACCCGCCGTCCAGCCCTTGACTTTTTGCGAGTTAGACCCTAGAACTAAGATTTAATTACATTTTAGTCCTCGGTTTTGCCCAGAAACCCCCTGGAACTCTAGTTTTCTTACAAATAAGTCCCTAGAACTTGTTTTTGGCCTAGATTTTGCGTTTTAGCTCCGTTTTAGGCGTTCTTTATGTCCACGGGATCGTTGTAACACGTAGAATAGTTTTACACTTTTTTAGTGTGCTGTTTTTATGTATTGATGTACTGTTTCTTAGTTTTTGCTATTATTTGCATGTATGTTTATGTTGTGTATTGTTTTTGGCCATGTGTTCGTGAGTAGACGTTGATCCATTTGAGGAGCCCCAGTACCAGTACCCGGAGCAGCATTCATTTTCAGATCAGTTTGAGCAGCAGCAGGAACAGTTTGAGGTAGGCAAGTATAACATGAACAACCTATCACTTTTAAATAGACTTTCATACTGCATTTTAATACTGTATGCCTATAAGGATTTCCTAGCCACATTATATCCTTTATACATATTCCTTGGGTTGCATTTTGGTTAGTTGTGCTAGGTGCCGTGCTATAACACATAATGGTCCTTTTTAATTAATTTGATTAATGGTATATGCAACTTAATTCTGAGAGTGGCCCGTTTGAGGGGCTCACATCTCGTTAAAATTGGTTTTTGTTAGAAACATGGTTTAGGGGGCTAGCACGGTGCATACTGCTGGGTTGGCCACTCTCCATAAGGACCGGTTCATAGAGCGACAACCTGGGACAACAGCGCTACCACAAGACTAGAATGGGACGGTCTTGGCGTAATAATTAGGTCTTTTTTGTTTGGAGTAACTTACCTGCGGGGCAAGGGTGGTAAGCTTCTATGTCCCTCGCACTGAGTGGCTTCATCGATGACGCCCACTAGACCTGCTCCATAGTCGCCGATCCAACCCTCGCAGTTACTCCTTACCAACGAGATTCTTTGTAAAGGCCTCGTAGTGAGTTTGCTAGTCATCTCACCTAAGGAAGTGTGATGAACAACTAGCGTAGCTCACTGACTTGTGGGTAAAGATGTGCAACCTCTGCAGAGTGTAAAACTGGTATACTAGCCGTGCTCACTGTCATGAGCGGCCCAGATCCTCCTTTTGATTAGTGGGGTTATCTCCTTTCGACGAGGGGGGTGCCTCTCGGGGTTACCTTGGTGGTTTCGGTTTGGTCCTCAGTAGTAACCTGATTAAATTTTGATTAATTACTATGTAACTGAGTTTATGGTAATTCATCAACTTGTAGTAATTAGCTTTAATAAAATTTTGCCAAGACTTAAAAGCTAATGCAGTTGAGTCAGCCAACCTTAGAGCCTCATAGTTTGTGTTATACTTGTTGAGTACAAGTTGTGTACTCACCCTTGCCTACTCTACTCTTTTTCCTCTTGGGATACTCTACTGCTGCTCAGTTCCTGCCGACACGAGCGAGTTCGCTCAGCGCTACCAGGACTACGAGGACTTCTAGGCATTCGTCTCCCAGTCGACGTCCCTGTGGCGCCCTGCCCTAGTTCCGAGAGACTTCGTATATGTTTTTACGCTTCCGCATACTCTGTACCAGACTTTTGTCACTAATGTAATAAATAACATTCGTATTCGCTTTATTTATATCTTTTTACGTGATATGTGCTATGATATACTGTTCATTCTGTTGTATATACGTGTGACATGATCCTGGCACGTACATGATTGCTCGGTTTATGTCCTTTTATAAACCGGGTGTTACAGAGTGGTATCAGAGCTATATCGACTGTAGGACGAAGCCTAGATAGAATTGGTCGAGTTTTAAGTCTTCTTCTCTCTCAGCCTTGTCTGCTGAAACTATTTTGCTATTATATTCCTTGAATTCCAAGATTTTTACTCGTCTTGCCTTGAATCTTCTCTATAGAATTAGTTTCCGTAGATCTCTGGCCTGAAGTAAGTCGAATGACCATCATAGGTATAAGCTAAATGACCCCTTTATAATAATACGATAGTACGTTCTGCGATGCGTTGTGTTAGTCGAGTTGTGTGTTAAACTCGGCTAAAGTATAAATTTGTATGCTTGTGATTATGCAAATGTTTGATTTGGATTTTTGGTTGATTGCATAGTTTAGTAGTTAAATTTGTTTAATGAAAATCAGTTTTAAGTTAAAGTTAAATTAATTAATAAAATGAGTTAGATCGTTGGGGGTAAAACAATCCACTCTATCCTCTCTACCTTATCATGCCTTGAGTTTTCCCCGGTCTTGTTTGTTGAGAAGAAGGATAATACGAAGAGGATATGATATCTAGGGATTCACTGGCAAGGATGTCACCGACGAGGACGTCGGTTTCTGTAAGGGGGTAGGGATGTGACACCCCGGCCTACAGATAGTACTGCAGGATTTGAGAATCTCTCAGACGAGGCAGAAGAGTTATGCTTTTTCGGATTTATGTAACACCTATCTGGAGTTATCAGCAGTAATGCCTGTGCAGTGTTGTCTAAATAGGATAGAACCTTAAATAATGGAGTTTTTCTCTCTTCCTTGACCTTACCTGTGTTTCCTCTTTACCCAGCTCAGATGTCAGCAGAACAAAACGGCTTTGGAGATAGTGCAATGGGTGATGGTGAGAAAACTTGCCTGTGTTGCCAATTCTATGGCGTTTCTTGTCGTCAAGCTCGTGCGACTAAAGATGAAGCCACAACTAGGAGGAACCAGAGGTTGTTCTCCAGTACAAAGAGGAAGAGGTCTCATCAAGAGCAGCTAGCAGAGGATTCCCTTTTCCTTGACTGTCCATCGGTCGAAGAGCTACTGACCATCCAGAAGAGAAAGGATCATGAGTGCTTTAGAGATACACAGGTCAAGAACCAAGCACTCTATGATTATGTTGATGGGTTGGCTATCACTATGAAGGGGATTTAGCCACGTGGCCGCAAGGAGCCCAAAAGGCAAGCAGCAGAAGTAATGTAAGATGTGATGTTAAGTTCGCAGGGAGGTCAACCAAGTAGTGCCATTCACCTCCACCGCAAGTGCTACAAATGCGGACAAAAAGGTCATTATGCTAAAAGTTGTCCACAGAAGCACCTTTCACCGGCTCCACGGCAGGCAGGACAACAGGGGCGCCCAGCCCAACCCAGAGCGCCACGACAGGGGAAGGTGAACCATGTGACGGCCGAGTCAGCGGCCGAGTCTCCGAACGTGGTTATTGGTACGTCCATGGTCAACTCATATCCAGCTACGATGCTATTCGATACTGGTGCTACGCATTCCTTTATTGCACAGTCTTTTGTCGAGCGTCATGGTATTCGTACTAACACTTTAAAGAAGTGCATGTTAGTATCTTCACCTGGAGGACAATTGAGGTCTCATATCTCCTGCCCCAGAGTCAGTGTTTCCATAGGGAGAGCAAAGTTCAGTACAAATGTGATGGTGATAGACACCAAGGGTATTGATGTGATTCTGGGAATGGATACTCTTGCCAAGTGGGGAGTCAGAATTGATTGTGCTCAGCGGTCAGTTCACTTGTTAGCATCTAATGGCCAAGAGGTGACAGTCAGTGCTACAGAGCCTTCTGGTTTTCTTCATCAGATAGAGGCTAGACCCACGGATGGTATTCGTGTGGCGGCTGGATTCCCGGATGTCTTTTCGGAGGACTTGATAGAAGAAGGAAGAGGAGTTGATGAAGACATATCCTGATCTCTTTGCTAGCCAGCCTAGAATCTTGGGACGAGATTCCTGTAAGGGGGTAGGATTTGTAACACCCTAATTCAAATTTCAGTATTTAATAATAAATTTAATTGTCTTTATTTAATTTGCTAAGGTTTTATATGCTTAGACTTGCATTTAAATTAATTTTATCTCACAAGTAATTAAAATTTGGCTAAGTTTAAAATTTGTTGTTGCATTCATGCTGGTGCATTGTTCTCTTTGTTTGAGTGATAGAGTTGAATTCAAATTTGAATTATTTGAATTCAAATATGTTTGAGTTGTTAGAAATAGAAGTAAAAAAAAGGAAAAGAAACTAGAAAAAAAAACCAAACCCAACCCAGCCAGCCTAAAACCCAAATGGCAACCCAACCCAATCCCCAAAAAAACCCAGCCCGGCCTGCTTCTTTTTCCCACTTGTGGCCCGTTCACTCCTTCCCTAGTTCGGCCCAGAACGCCGCCGTGGCCCAGCGAGATGCAGCCAGTAGCCCAGCGCACCGCAGCCCACTCCCCACCTCGGCCCAGCAACTCGCCCGGTCCAGCGCCGCGGCCCAGCTCGCTTCGCTGCTCGCTCCAGCCCGGCTCGCGCCCGCTCCCACCGACCGCCCCTGGCCCACCTGCCAGCCCTTCTCCGCGCGGAGTGCATGCCACACCGCATGCGCTCGCTTCGCCCACTGCGCCCCGGGCGCGCACGTCAGCGCCTGCTGCCGCGACAGCGCGCTCGCCCGCGACCCTCTCCCCGTCTCACTGACCTGCCGGGCCCGCCTAGCAGGGTCGTCTTCCCCGCGGGACGGCCCGCCGAGATCTCCGGCGAAACCACCGGTGATTCCCTTCCCCAACCGCGCCCGCGATCCCCGGCTCCTCCCTTTAAACACGCCCGTGGCACCTCCTGCACCTCCCCATTCCGCAGCCTCCGCCACCAACCCTAACTCGCCGCGCCACACAGCTCCGCCGCGCAGAGCTCAACGCGCCGTCGTGGAGACGCCGACCCACCGCCTCCCAATCTCGGCTAACCCCCGCAAAAGCTCCGCCTCTAGCCCAGGAGGCTCTCCGAGCATTTTTCCCTGGCCTCGCACCACGCCATCGCTGGAATCGCTCTGGACATCAACTCCGGTGAGTCTCTGCGCCGCCGATTTTTTCCTCGCCGCTGGCCACTCTCGGACCTCCTTGACCACGTGGCACCATCGCAGGAGCACCACTAGCCGACCCGCGGAGTCCATGCGCCCGGAGAACTGCCACTGAACCCCGCCTGTGATCACTGCCCCTGCTCCGCCGCTGGTCAGCATTGCCATCGACTTCACCCGGCCATCTCCTTCGAATCCGAGCTCGGTGAGCACTCCAGAGCCTCATGCCTCCTTTTTGCGCTAGCTATAGAGGCGCCTAGACCCAATCCAAGGCCGGAACGCGAGGGAGTTCGCTCAGTGCTACCAGGACTACGAGGACTTCTAGGCGTTCGTCTCCCAGTCGACGTCCCTGTGGCGCCCTGCCCTGCTTCCGAGAGACTTCGTATATGTTTTTACGCTTCCGCATACTCTGTACCAGACTTTTGTCACTAATGTAATAAATAACATTCGTATTCGCTTTATTTATATCTTTTTACGTGATATGTGCTATGATATACTGTTCATTCTATTGTATATACATGTGACTTGATCCTGGCACGTATATGATTGCTCGGTTTATGTCCTTTTATAAACCGGGTGTTTCAGCACCGCCTTCAAAGTGAAAGCCCTCGTTCTCTCCCTAAGAGGCCTCGCACAACACTAGTACCTGAACCTTCCAAACGGGCACATCCGTGCTTGGGACCAGCTGTGGGCAGAGCTGACCTTTGCGTTTCGGCCGAAGCCTGATGAAATCAATTCATGCGACTTCCATAATCTGAAGCAAGGAGGCTTCACCTTACAAGAGTACCTACACCGCCTCGTCAGGCTTCGTGTAAGGGCTCCGGATGTTGCAAAGAAAACCATCATCGACGCCGCAGTTGCGGGACTAAGCCTCGATCCGTGCAGAGAGTACCTTGAGCGCTGCAAACCAAAGATGATCGACATGCTCTTTGAGATAATGCAAGAATATTGCATCTCGGACAAGGGTAAGCGGTAAGACTCGAAGAGAAGAACGAGCAGCAGGCGCATAACCGCGATCGAGCGAGACCACACAAAGCCGAGCAAGCAAAGACCCCGAAGGCCGTGAATACGGTCTCCGACGACGAAGCACACGACTCCCGGCCTCAAAACAATAGAGGAGAGAGGAGCGACCGAAGCAACGCCAACTGTGGCCGCGGATGCAACACCGGTCGAAGGTAGAAAATTCCATACTGCTGCATCCATGGAAAGGACAAGAGGCATTGGACAAGTGAATGCCCCCTTGTCCAGGAGAAGAAAGTGGAATTTGACCGAAGCACCAAAGCCCAGTTGCCGAAGCCCGTTAATTACACCACCCGAAACAACCAGCCGTGAAGCTTGCCCCCACCCAACCAGTTGCAACCTTTGTATCATCCTCATTGGACTTTGGCGTACCCTACACTCTCTCCATCTTTCCCAACCTTCCAATACAAACCCACACACACAACTCCAGCCCTGCCAGCCCCTTCGGCACCCCAACTCCCACAAACCCCTACCCCTTCGGCGCCACAACAAGCTTGGCAGCAACCACCTACAGCACAAACCCCCACCTACCTTCCCCCACCGCTGAAGCTAGAGCTAGGCCAAGTCCCAGAAAGAGCCAACGATCCCGCCAGAGGCATGGTAAATGTCATTAACGCCATCTCCGCTGGATCAAATGAGCCTGTACACGAGGCAAAGAGGCAGAGGAAAGAATACCTCCGCACAGTCTCACATGTGTGGGAAGGAAAACACTTCCGCACCCCTTGGTCCCATGTTCCAATCACTTTCTCCAAAGCTGACCTCCGGCTTCAGCACTATCCACACAACGACCCCCTCGTCATTCGTGCTAATATTGGCAAAAACTCCATGCACTTTGCAGGAAACGACCTAGGTCGCATCCTCGTTGACAATGGCAGCTTCACAGACATCATAACCTGGCAGTGCTTCATCAAGATGGGGTTGATGAAGCAAAGCCTGCACAAGTTCGAGTACACCCTCATTAGCTTCGGTGGAAACAAAATCGAGACCCTCGGCAAAATCGAACTAAAAGTGACCTTCGGCGAAGGGAACACCCAAAGGACAAAGCTCATAACCTTCGTCGTGGTTGACATCAACTACCTGTACAATGCCATCTTTGGCCACAAACACTATCATCAAGTTTGCGGCAGTCATTCACCAGGCATATCTCTGCATGAAGATGCCAATTGTCGGAGGGGTCATCACGATCCTCGGCAATTAGGTGGAAGCCCGAAGGTGCGAAGATAATGCAATATGTGAAACAAAGAACGTCCATGCAATCGAAGTTGTGAATGCAGAAGAAGAAGATAATGAGCCGGAGTTTTCCAAGCTTAACCAAGCATACAAGCCGGAAGGGGTCATGCCTGGCGAACACACGAAGAAAGTGCCGCTTGCGAAGATGTCCTTGACCGCACAGTAACCATCGGCAAGGGGCTCGACGAAGCCGAGGAAGTCAGATTAATCCAGTTCTTGCGGAATAATCAGGATGTCTTCGCATGATCATCTTCGGACATGCGAGGTGTTAGCCGAGAAATCATGGAGCATTCCTTGCGGGTGGACCCAAAGGTCAAGCCCAGAAAGCAATGCCTTTGGACAATGTCCGAGGACAGAAAGAAAGCTGCCCAAGGCGAGGTTCAGAAGCTACTTGTAACACCCTAATTTAAATTTCAGCATTTATTAATAAATTTAATTGGTTTTACTTAATTTTCTAAGGTTTATTGTGTTTAGTATGGCATTTAATTCAATTTTGTTGCTTAAGTAATTAAAATTTTACCATATGTTTAAATTTTGGTGTTGCATTCATGCTGGTGCATAGTTTTAATTATTTGAGTGTGGTTTGAATTCAAATTTTGATTTGAATTCAAACTTTGTTTGAAGTAGAAATAGAAAAGAGAAAGGAAAATAGAAAACTAACCCGGACCCAAACCCACCTCAGCCCAGTCCAACTCTATCCCGCGGCCCACTTTTCTCAGCTCCAAACCCAGCCCGAACACTCTCTTTCCCGTGGCCCATCCCGCTCACCCGGCCCAGCAGACCACACGGCAGCCAGCGAGCCAGCATGGCCCGCGCACGCCCCCACCCTCTGCCTTGTGGACCCCGCTTGTCAGCAGCACTCCCAGCGCCCCGCGCACCGCACTGTCAGCCAGCGCCCCCCCACGCGGTCCCACAGGCCAGCCCCATGCTCGCAAGCCACCCCGCACGCGCGCTCGCTTCGCCCGCTGCGCCCCGGGCCCTCACGTCAGCACCCGCTGCCGCGACCCCGCACTCGTCCGCGACCCTCTCCCCGTCTCGCTGACCCGCCGGGCCCACCTGGCAGGGTCGTCTTCCCCGCGGGACAGCCCGCCGAGATCTCCGGCGAAACCCCCGGGGATTCCCTTCCCCAACCGAGCCCGCGATCCCCGGCTCCTCCATTTAACTAGCGCCGCAACCCACCCTGCACCCCATCCACTCCTCGCGCCGCCCGCAACCCTAGCGCATCGCCCCGCCTCGCCTCCGCTCGGAGCAGAGCCCCCACGCCACCGGTAAACTCCTCCGCCACTGCATTTCCTCGCCGCCTGGTGACCCCGGAGCCCCCCTGACCCCCGTATCCTTCCCGCAGGGCCGCCTTGGGTCAAGTCGTGCCACCCAGGAGCCCGGAGAGCCCCTGCGCCGACCTCGTCACCGAGTTCCGCCTAGTGCCGCCACCGGTCCTCGCCGTCGTCACGTCTGCGCTGCGATCTCGACCGCCCCGCGCCCTAGGTAAGCACCAGCTCGCCCCCTGGTCGTTTTGCGCTAGAATGGACTAGGCCGTAGCCCATAGAGCCCGTAGGACACCGCACGCCGGCGAGGTGCGCCGCCCAGATACTCCCTCGCCGTCGAGCACCCCGTCCCGCGCCCCAATTCCCTCCCATGAGTGTCCAGGAGGACTACTCATACCCTGGAGATGCTCCTAGGCCGAAGCTGCGTCGAAATCGAGCCCGGGAACCCCAGAATCGCAGCACTCCGGCGAGCCCGAGCCGAGCGCCGCCGCGGTTGCTCTGTTTCCGGCGACCCGCGCCGCCGCCGTTGCCCCTTTCACCCTGAGCCGCTCGATTAGAGCCCAACGGACGCGATTAGAACAAATCCAGCCCAGATCCGAGCCGTCAGATCCAAAACCGGCGGCCAAGATTAGAAGATACCCCTTCGCGTGTTACTTTTGTTAAAGAGGCCCTCAGTTTTTCTTTATTTAACCCGCAGTCCATCTCAGTTGAAAAATAATTCCAAATCTGCCCTTCCTTTTATGTTTTAGACCCTGAGCTTCTTTAAAATAGAACCCGCCGTCCTGCTCTGGTAGATTTGCGAGTTAGACCCTGGGATTAATGTTTATTTACGTTTAGACCCTCGATTTTAGCAGAAAAGTCCCTGGAACCCTGTTTTTATTACAAATAAGCCCCTGAATCTTGTTTTAGGCCTAGTTTACGCATTTTAGCTCCGTTTTTAGCGTTCTTTATATCCACGCGATCTTTGTAACGCGTAGAATAGTTTTAGACTAGTTTAGTGTGCTGTTTTTATGTATTGATGTACTGTTTCTTAGTTTTTGTTAGAGTTTGCTCGTATGCTTATTATTGTGCATTGTTTTGGCCATGTGTTCGTGAGTAGACGTTGATCCATCTGAGGAGCCCCAGTACCAGTACCAGGAGCAGCCGTCTTTCGAGCACTTTGAGCAGCAGCAGGAGCAGTACGAGGAAGGCAAGTATAACATGAACCACCTGTCACTTTAATTACAAATTCATACTGCATTTTAATACTGTATGCCTATAAGGACTTTCCTAGCCACTTTATATCCTTTATATATACCTTTGGGTTGCATTTTGGTTAGTTGTGCTAGGTTGCTGCGCTATAACATACTCTGGTCCTTTTTAATTAATTTGATTAATGGTTTACTTGAACTTAATTCTGAGAGTGGCCCTCTGTGCTTCGTGCTTGAGTGGCTCACGTCTCGTTAAAATATGGTTTTTGTAGAAACATGGTTTAGGGGGCCAGCACGGTGCTTAGTGCTTGGTTGGCCACTCTCCATAAGGACCGGTTCATAGAGCGACAACCTGGGACAATAGCGCTACCACAAGGCTAGAATGGGATAGACTTGGCGTAATAATTAGATCTTTTTGGTTTGGAGTAACTTA